>NC_139148.1:109237990-110437990 GCF_964270905.1 Leucopleurus acutus | reverse complement strand
AACGTAATACTTTAAGCAAATGAGTTTTTCAGACATTTCCAAATTGTGCACATTCAAATTTTGACTACAGATGTCATCTTTAATGTATGCTTCACTAGCTGCTGGGGGCTGGAAAAAAATCATATTACTAATTGATACGCCTTAATGACCTGAGAGCTTTCCAAGTTGGATGAACCCACGAGAAATGCTAAGAGGTAGATATTTGATTCTAATTATGCCTGGTACATGCTGAAAGCAGACCCATTGTGACAGGTATATCATTGTCAAATTGGTAGACCTCAGGTTTTTTACTAATTTGACACTATTACCAAACACTGCCTCACTGAATGCCTGAAAAGAAAAGCGAGATAAAGGACGAGGGCAGAGAAAAGTAGGGCTTCATGATCTCTACTTGCTATAGAGATTGCTATATTTTAAAAAAAAAAGGGGGTGAAAGGAAACCAAACATGGGCTTGGTAAATGATGTAAGACAACTTTCCCTGTATCCTTTTCCCTTCTGGTCTTCATATGACAACTTGAAAATGGCAGCAGTAGAGATCTGAAGATTCATTTGGACTGTTTATTACCAAGCTCCACTTTAAGAACTGGGTCTGTTTAGTATTTCCTCAGTAATTTAGACTTCTATGAGCATTACTGCTGGAATCTGAGTTAATATCTGCTTTTCCAAAACTGGAAACGGTGGTGACACTTGTCTGGATACATTTTTTCTGTCTACGCCAATAAGCTTTTATTTTGGTTAATTCATTTTAACAGAGTAGACCGTATTAACTTTATCTGACTTATTGGTTTATTGGGAGAATTGAATATGATTTGGAAGAAAATTAAAAACTAGATGTTAACTTTTCATTTCTTAAGAAAACCATTCCATTACTTCCTAAATATACCATGTATTGGGCAGGAGGAGTTCTGGGCTTCTTCCTGGTATAATTCTGTTTCTAGAAGAAATACATAGGGTTATTCCAGGTTCATCATCTGAGTTAGCTGAAGGTGTGATGCTACATTAGAGCCTGAAGAAGATATATTATTCCAGATCTTCTTGCCTTGATCATCATGTATAAGAACTCAAAGTGACCCACTTAACACTCTAATGCAACCTTCAAGCAATGGATAGATTATCTTGGATCTCTGATTGGTTGGTCGTAATTTAGGGTCTGAGTCTTTCATTATTAGCATCATTTTAATAATGCATAGTCTTTGGCCTTCAAGAGATAAGTCTTTCAATATTTTACAACTTGGAATCCTGTTAATGAAAAAATCAGCAACTCTTCCATTAATTAACTCAATAAATGCATATTGAACCATATGAAAGTCACAGTTCTTAAATGCCTACGGTTTCTGTTTACAAAGAGGTTTACAGTGTAGTAAAGTAAGTAACCTACATACAGACCTTCAAGTGGTGAACTTTCAAAGACGTGGACGTGCATTCGCATGTCCAGTCACATAAGTTAGTTCGCGTGTCTGGCGTACATTGTCATGTGCGTGCATCCTCTACAAGTGGCTGTGCTTTTGTGTACTTTACTGTACAGTACTGTATAGAGTAAAGTAGTACAGTATCTTTACTTCAAGCCCAGGATGTCCAGAAGCAGGCACAAAAGCAGTGGTGATGTAGCTGGTACTGCTAAGATGTAGCAGCCGGTAATGTAGCTGGTATCTCCTACTGATGACGATCCTTCAGCTCTACCATCTCCCACCTCGTCTCCCTCATCCAGTCAGTAACTCTTCTTGCCTGTGCACTCGATGCCAGCCCCTGTATGCCAGCTGTTGTACTGTACTACTGTACTTTTTAAGGTATTGTAAGATTAAATATGTTTTCTTTATTTTTTGTGTTTGTTTTTTATGTATAATTTGTGTGAAAAGTATTATAAACCTATTACAGTACAGTACTATATAGCCGATGGTGTTAGTTGGGTACCTAGGTAACTTCTTTGGACTCAGGAACAAATTGGACTTAAGAACGTGCTCTCAGACAGGAACTCGTTCGTATGTAGGGGACTTACTGTATAGGGAATAAACATATATATAGAAATATAAAAAAATGAAACAGGATGTAACGAATACCATAGTCATATAGGTATGTTGGTCACGTAATATATTGTCTAAACTGGAATGCTTTTGAGAATAAAAGGAGAACTATTAATAAATATACTGGTAAAATAGGAATCACTGACCTAGGAAAATGAGGATATACTCAGCCTACTTATGAATGATACATTCAGAATGCTCTCAGAGTTCATAAATTGTCAAGAACCCTTCAAGCTAGAATGATTATGGAATTCTTTATGGAAGAGATAGCATTTGAACTGAACTTTGAAGGACAGATATGATTTTCATAGGAAGCTGTAGGAGGAGGATATAAGAGGCGGAATTACCATGAACAAAATCCTAGAGGTAGGGATGAGAGAGGTCGGCTTGAGGAGAAGCAGGCAGTATACCCTGAATGAGGATCAAACAAAGATACCAATTGGAAGACCAAACTGGAGTGGCTAGTTAGGGACAGTGTATATGGGACCTAGAGCTTTGAATTTCATGCTAAGAAATTTACACTTTATTTCAGTGGCCTATTGCAAATGAAATTCTGTTACTTGAAAGTTTAGTGATCATTATTGCTTTAACTATTGCGGATCGGCTGTATTTTCTAATTAGCCTTACCAGGAATAAAGATCTTAAAGGAAATCAAAGTGAAATGGGCTTGTTTGATGGGCTAGTGGATGTTCTTTTGGGGATATTCAGAGCAAAGTTCATCACCAAGGGTTGGAGAGCGTGGTTAGACACTGCTGTGGAGCTGCACTGCGTGTCGATAGAAACAAACCTACAAAAGTGTACATCATCATCTATCATCGTTATTGTTTCTATTCCTCTTATTGGCTGATGAGCAGGCATGCTTTCATTGTACATGTTATTTGCTTTTACAAGTCTATGTCTTGTATTTTTGTTGAGTCAAGATAGCTTTTAATTGTCTCAAAATTGACTTTTGTTGGTATGGGCAAATGTGGGCTTATCTCTTTAAAAAGTCTGCCTTTTACTTTATGGAACATTCTTTATTTCACCATATTTCCTCAGAACATTTCTGATTCTTCTTCACCTTCCTCTTGCCATATCTGTTTTGTATAGTTTGTCAGTTTTCAAAAAGAATACAGAAGAATCAAGGTAGAAGAATCACACAAAATCAAGCCATTTTCTACTTTAACAACATGAAATCATTTTCAGATATTTGCAGTAAAGAGTCACATAAGAAGAACGTCATGAAGTCTTTCTGGTAAAGCTTGTTTGAAGCTTGCTGTTCAGCTTCATGCTGCTGATGTATGGGACTGTAACACTGGAGTTACCTCTTAATCCAGGCTAATCAATTTGACATCCATTGTACTGATGTCATCTACAAGGATACAAAACGATAAAGAAGGAACTATGTTAGCCCCACATAGACTGGCCTTCATCTATGAATTTGCGAAGCTTTTATTTCTTTACCCTTATAGTTCAACTCTGACTGCTATACACAGTTGTTCCTAGTATGTATCATTGAAGTATGCCACTAGTCTCTATTGGAGTCCTAGCTACTAGCATCTCATTTATCTTCACAGTAGCACCCTCATACTATAGCTTACTCCATCAAATCTCTCCCTTGATTATCTATCACAGTTTGTTTGCTTTCATTAGTTAAGGAAACCATAATATCCAGAGAAAGGAAATGTGAAGATAAAAAATTGGGGACTTCTCTCACTTTGTCACAGCTTACCCTTCCCCCTCCCCATATATACACTACCAAACGTAAAATAGATAGCTAGTGGGAAGCAGCCGCATAGCACAGGGAGATCAGCTCGTTGCTTTCTGACCACCTAGAGGGGTGGGATAGGGAGGGTGGGAGGGAGACGCAAGAGGGAAGAGATATGGGAACATATGTATATGTATAACTGATTCACTTTGTTATGAAGCAGAAACTAACACACAGTTGTAAAGCAATTACACTCCAATAAAGATGTAAAAAAACAAAACAGAAATTGGGGACTTCTATAGATGGGCGTCCTAAAAAGAAGTAGTTTCTTCACTTTCAAAACATAAAGCTGAGGAATTATAGGCTAAGAGTAAATAATATCACAAATGTGGTAGAGAAGGTGAACACAAAATTTGTCCTTAGTTCCTAGAGACCAAGTTCTTGAGACCCTATAGTAGCTTGTGCCGTAATTTGAGGTATGATTTAGCATCATCTGTCACAATTCAGGCAGATTGAAGATTCATGCTGGGATACACTACTAAAGACTGAGTAAGCTGTGACTGGGAGGAAAAAGAGGCTGGGGAAAAATGTCTCTAGAGGCTGATCAGTGCAAGGGAAACTGGGGAGTACAATGCAGTATTCAAAGAGGTGTGGAGAATAAGGGCTTGTTTTTAAAAGATACTGGTCTTCAAGGTATTTCAACCGGGTGGTTAGGACACTGCATATAGAATCCGGGAAGCAAGTGATACACTGAGAGAGATCAGTAATGCTTTCATGGTTCCTAGTAATCAGTACATTACCAGCAATCCCAGGTAGCCTGACACAGCCTATACTCATGAAGACTTTAGAGTTAGGTAGTAAAACTTAGGTAGAAATTTAGTTGTACGGCCTGAAATAACTCTGAGGGAAAACCAAAATTTTGAGAATAGATGGGCATTCAGGGCTGACTACTTACACGTTGGATTCCATGTTTCTGACAGCTCATATATTGTTTACATTGTTCAGGACTGGTTTAAAACATGGGCAGATATGAGATGTAAACATACAATATCAATGATTCCAGCTGGAAGTATACCAGAGAAGGAAGAGCTAAAACTGACTGACTGGCTCAATTCAACGAGGGTGAGAAAGTAAGTGAGTGCCCAAGCACTGAGATGAAGCAGGAATTTGGCGACATACTCTGCTGAGCTGAAATTAGCCACTCTGACAGACAAAAAATGTTACTGATGAGTGGATAGCAGATCACAGTCAGAGGTAAGCTCTAACATGAAGCAGTGGAGACATCCTGAAAAGTGGGTGAAGCATCATGTCCAAGAAACTCAAAGTACTTGATATTCAGAGATTTCCCCAGGCAAGAAGGCATCAGGAAATCTGGCAGCAGGGACCCAGACAATAGTTTAGAGCTCCAAGAAAGACTTTCCTTTTCTAAGGACAGACAAATGTAAAGCAAGGGCCTAGGCTAAGGTTGCTAAAACTACTAAAATGGAGATAAAGCCACTAGGAATAAGGTAGGAGTGTGGCGGGGGTGGGAGAGCATAACTGAAAAAAATGAAAGGAGATGCTTTGCATGTTTCAGGTTTATTACCAACTTTCAGTCGCTTAGTTCAGTAGCTATTTTATACAGTGGGGATTAAACTATGGATTGATTCCCTCAATGGGTGGTACAAGTCAAACTTGTTTTAAAGCAGCATTTGACATCGGGGAGAAGGGAGTCCTGTGTTGACTTCATTGCTGGCCTGGTCTGGGTTTTTTTTTTTTTTTAACATCTTTATTGGAGTATAAATGCTTTACAATGTTGTGTTAGTTGATGCTGTATAACAAAGTGAACCAGCTATATGTATGCATATATCCCCATATCTCCTCCCTCTTGCGTCTCCCTCCCACCCTCCATATCCCACCCCTTTAGGTGGACACAAAGCACCGAGCTGATCTCCCTGTGCTATGGGGCTGCTTCCCACTTAGCTATCTGTTTTACATTTGGTAGTGTATGGATGTCCATGCCACTCCCTCACTTCGTCCCAGCTTACCCTTTCCCCTCCCCGTGTCCTCAAGTCCATTCTCTACATCTGTATCTTTATTCCTGTCCTGCCCCTAGGTTCTTCAGAACCTTTTTTTTTTTTTTTTTAGATTCCATATATATGTGTTCTCATATGGTATTTGTTTTTCTCTTTCTGACTTAACTTCACTCTGTATGACAGTCTTTAGGTCCATCCACCTCACTACAGATAACTTGATTTCATTTCTTTTTATGGCTGAGTAATATTCCATTGTATATATGTGCCACATCTTCTTTATCCATTCATCTGTTGATGGACACTTAGGTTGCTTCCATGTCCTGGCTATTGTAAGTAGAGCTGCAGTGAACATTGTGGTACATGACTCTTTTAGAATTATGGTTTTCTCAGGGTATATGCCCAGTAGTGGGATTGCTGGGTCATATGGTAGTTCTATTTTTCATTTTTTAAGGAACCTCCATACTGTTCCCCATAGTGGCTGTATCAATTTATATTCCCACCAACAGTGCAAGAGGGTTCCCTTTTCTCCACACCCTCTCCAGCATTGATTGTTTGTAGATATTTTGATGATGGCCATTCTGACCAGTGTGAGGTGATACCTCAATTGTAGTTTTGATTTGCATTTCTCTAATGATTAGTGATGTTGAGCATCCTTTCATGTGTTTGTTGGCAATCTGTATATCTTCTTTGGAGAAATATCTATTTAGGTCTTCTGCCCATTTCTGGATTAGGTTGTTATTTTATTTTTTGATATTGAGCTGCATGAGCTGTTTATATATTTTGGAGATTAGTCCTTTGTCCGTTGATTCATTCGCAAATATTTTCTCCTATTCTGAGGGTTGCCTTTTTGTCTTATTTATGGTTTCCTTTGCTGTGCAAAAACTTTTAAGTTTCATTAGGTCCCATTTGTTTATTTTTGTTTTTCTTTCCATTTCCCTAGGAGGTGTGTCAAAAGGATCTTGCTGTGATTTATGTCATAGAGTGTTCTGCCTATGTTTTCCTCTAAGAGTTTGATAGTGTCTGGCCTTACATTTAGGTCTTTAATGCATTTTGAGTTTATTTTTGTGTATGGTGTTAGTGAGTGTTCTAATTTCATTCTTTTACATGTAGCTGTCCAGTTTTCCCAGCACCACTTATTGAAGAGGCTGTCTTTTCTCCATTGTATATTCTTGCCTCCTTTATCAAAGATAAGGTGACCATATGTGCGTGGGTTTATCTCTGGGCTTTCCATCCTGCTCCATTGATCTATATTTCTGGTTTTGTGCCAGTACCATACTGTCTTGATTACTGTAGCTTTGTAGTATATTCTGAAGTCAGGGAGCCTGATTCCTCCTGCTCTGTTTTTCGTTCTCAAGATTGCCTTGGCTATTCGGGGTCTTTTGTGTTTCCATACAAATTGTGAAATTTTTTTTTCTAGCTTGGTGAAAAATGCCATTGGTAGTTTGACAGGGATTCTGGGGCTTTTTTGTTTTCCTCATTTTGTACCATTTTTTGTGCTTTCTAAATATATAAACACTGAATCCCAAAGAGTTTAGCATTTTTGAGGGCTGTCTTAGGCTGTGTTCTTCAGAAAGCAGCTCCTGCGGCAGATTCTTTATTGGGGGTTACAATTTCAGGGAGAAGGTGTGAGGGAAAGGGTGAGACAAGGAAGCACAGAGAGCCAGTACGGTGATGGAACTTGTCACCGCTTGGCATCAAGAGTTTGCCCGAGTTTGGGGTACTGTCTTCTGAGAAGCTGTATAAACAGCTACTTCTCTTGACAGTAGATATAGGGACATAAAGGGTAACAATTTATTCCCCGGCTCCGATTTTCCACTGGTCAAAGTTAAGCCCATGGGGTTTTAATTCCCCCTGCACTTTGGAGTTATGTTCTAAAAAGTTCCCTGGTTTCTCGTACCCTGGCAAAAATCGTGAAGCTCCAGATAAACAGGATAGGTGCTATCAGGTTTGCCCATATGGAGTGGATCAGACGCTACCTGGAATGGTTTGTCCTGATGGTACCTTGGGCTGTAACAAATGGCTAAAACTCCTGACATGGTGTATATGAAATGTCTAATATGTTAGTACAGACCAATTCTATTTTGCAGTTTCATTTTACTGGATTATTTCCCCAAGCACTGAAGTTCAGCTACCTAATAAGTGTATCTGTAGTACTGGTTAAGCTCTTTTCACGCAGTTACAAATAAGGTAAACCATGAGAGGGAAACAATGAGAAGCTGATAGATGTCTGTAGCAATCTATAGTATTCCGTTTCTCTAAAACTTCTCTCTAACTTGGTCTCTCCTTTGCCTTGTCATGCTCTCCCTTCCCTCTTTTCTACTATTCTTCCTTAGTGATTAGTCATAAAAACTTCCCTCATTATTTCATTCCCAAGTTTTTGAATGGACATTTGCCATATAGCAATAAATTTAATTGTTTTTTTCTATTGATTTTCATTGTTATTTCTATAGTTATTTATCCTCTTTTTAAATTGGTCTTCAGAGGATAGTGACTGTTAAGTTTTAGCATTCAGCCTGTCTCCAAAGGAGTTAATAATCTGTAAACTAACACTTAAATGCACAGTTTAAAGAAGTTTCCTATGAATGCTTTTGTAAAGGAAAAAGATCACTTTCGTAAAGCCAATGATGATTTGTTTATTTACCTTTGTTCAGGGTTTGAGTCTTCGAATCCTAAATTGAATTTTCTTCATACAAAATGAGATAGTGGAAGTTAGCGCCAATGAAAGGCAGAAAGTTACAACTCGCGCTTTCTTTTTCTTTTCTTTCATAAGTTGAAGCACTTTTATAGGAAACCTACCTGTAATGTGTTTTTTGTGATTATCTCTTTTACCATTACTCTTATGTAGATATGTGGATGTGTTTGTTTCAGAAGGCAGATAATGTTTATGAATTGTTTTTGTATCCTTGGTACCCAAAGAATATATGGTGAGCTCAGATTATGAGAGTTACCTGTGTCTGACTCTTGATTGCCTTACTAGTTTCTTGATTTGTGGGATCTGAAGCCTTCCTCAGTTTAAAGCATTACCATAGGTTGAAAAGTGCAGTGAGTATAGTATTCTGTGGTGGGGCTGGAGGTGTTGGCAGTGCTTATTTTTTTAGGACAGTTCTTTTATAAAGTGTGAAAAATTTTGTTGGTGATTTGGAGTTTTACTTTGCAGTTTATTTTGTGTTTCCCTTATCTGACATCCGGATTTCTGGCCATTTACTTTCCATTGGTCTCTCCTCTATTTTTTTCTTTTCCCACTTCTTTGATTGTTTCTCTTTATTTCATCTCTCTTATTTCTTTTCTCTCAATTCTCCTTATTTCTCTTGTCTTCCTCTTGACTCCTTCTGTTCATTTTCGTTGTCTTTATTCCCCACTTTTCTTTGCAATTATTCTCCTTCCCACCTTTAAAAATTTTTTTTCACTCCATTTTTGCTTTAGTATTTCTTGATTACTTAAGAGAGTTTAGGTTAGGAAGAAGGCCCTGTGATAATTTAATTTCAGATGAGGACAGCTCTGAAATACATAGCCATGAATTTTACAGAAATACTTGTGTGATTTTCTGAACAAAAATTTGTAGAAAAGCAAAAACTATTAAATCGGGTTGGGGTTGAATAACTTCTATCACACAAAATTTCTGTCACTTGTTGTTTACAAAATAAATGCCCACAGTTTTTACCCTTACAAGTTTTATAAACCTTTATGTAAACTTGGAGGCTTAAAGTGGTTTAGCTTCCTTGTTCCTGATTATCATTCCCCATATTCCAGCATGCGTGCACGCACACACACACACACACACAAACACACATATGTGTGCATCAGATTTATTTTTGACTGACTGAAGTTCCATCACAAATGGATCGCATACAGATTTGCTAGTTTATTGCCAACTGAGATAAGATGCCCTTGTGATATTGCTTAGGATCAAGTCTGCGTGGCTAAGCGCACAGGCATGTAAAATCTGCTACTTACTTTCCAAAGTTAGAAAATAGATTGGTTTTCAAGTGATTTTGCTTTGGCCTATATCAACCATTTCCATTGAGGAAAGAATTCTAGAAAGCCTGCTTTGTTCTGTTACATGATTGGGTAGATGAAAGGAAATGTTCAGATTACATTTTGGGATGTTCAGAATGCCAGATGATTGATTTTTAAGAAACAGTTTTATTGAAGTACAGCATATAAACAGAAATGTACAGAAGGCATAAGTATAGAGCTCCATGAATTTTCTGAAAGTAACCAGCGCTTAAAGTAAGAAAGAGTATTTCCAGCACCGCAAAAGACCACTCATGCCCCCACTCATTCCTCCCCCTCTACCTCACGTTAGCCACTAGTTTGACTTCTTGACTTCTAATGCTATAGATAATTTTTGCTTATTTTTTAACTTTAAATAAATGGAACAATGCAATATATACTGTTTTGTTCAACACTGTATGTGAGCTGCATCCATCTTACAATAGACAGCAGTACTTTTTAAATGTTGTGTACGGACCTAATTGTAGAATTTCTGGGTCGTAGAGAATGCCTGTGTTCAGCTTTCACAAATATTGCCAAAAACTTTCCGAAGTGATTGTGCCAATTTTTTTTTTCTTTTAGCGAGAATAGTCTAGGTTATTTATTTATTTATTTATTTATTTTTTAACATCTTTATTGGAGTATAATTGCTTTGCAATGTTGTGTTAGTTTCTGCTGTATAACAAAGTGAATCAGCTATATGTATACATATATCCCCATATCCCCTCCGTCTTGCATCTCCCTCCCACCCTCCCTATCCCCCCCCTCTAGGTGGACACAAAGCACCTAGCTGATCTCCCTGTGCTATGCGGCTGCTTCCCACCAGCTGTCTATTTTACATTTGGCAGTATATATATGTTAGTGTTATTCTCTCACTTCATCCCAGCTTACCCTTCCCCCTCCCCTTGTCCTCAAGTCCATTCTCCACATCTGTGTCTTTATTCCTGTCCTGCCCCTAGGTTCATCAGAAACTCTTTTTTTTTTAGACTCCATATATATGTGTTAGCATATGGTATTTTTTTTCTCTTTCTGACTTACTTCACTCTGTATGACACACTCTAGGTCCATCCACCTCACTACAAATAGTTCAATTTCATTTCTTTTTATGGCTGAGTAATATTCCATTGTATATATGTGCCACTTCTTCTTTATCCATTCATCTGTCGATGGACACTTAGGTTGCTTCCATGTCCTGGCTATTGTAAATAGAGCTGCAGTGAACATTGTGGTACATGACTCTTTCTGAATTATGGTTTTCTCAGGGTATATGCCCAGTGGTGGGATTGCTGGGTCGTATGGTAGTTCTATTTTTCGTTTTTTAAGGAACCTCCATAGGGACTGTATCAATTTACATTCCCACCAACAGTGCAAGAGGGTTCCCTTTTCTCCACACCCTCTCCAGCATTTATTTGTAGATTTTTTTGATGATGGCCATTCTGAACAGCCAATTTATATTTCCACAAGCACAATTACTTTTTAAATTTGATATAATATATATATAACATAATTTCACCATTTAAAAAACTTAAATGTACAAATCAGTGGCATTATGTATATCCACATTGTTCTGCAACCATCAGTACTATCTATATCCAGAATATTTTCATCATCCCAAACTGAAACTCTGTACCAGTCAAACTATAACTCCACAGTTCCCTCTTGTGCTAGCTTCGGGTAACTGCTATCCTACTTTCTATCTGTATAAATTTGACTGTTCTAGATATTTCAGATAAGTGGAATCATATAATATTTGTCATTTTGTGTCTGGCTTAATTCACTAAGCATAATGATTTAAATATCCATCCATATTGTAGTATTTATCAGAATTTCATTCCTTTTTAGGGGTTCATTCCTTTTTAATATTCCATTGTATGTATATACCACAATTTGTCTATCCATTCGTCCATCAGTGGATATTTGGGTTGTTTCTATCTTATGGCCTTTGTGAGTAATGCTGCTATGAACATGGGTTTGAATTCCTGCCTTCAATTCTTTGGGTATATACCTAGAAGTAGAATTGCTGGATCATATGGTAATTCTGTTTTAGATTATTTGAGATACCACCATAACAGTTTTTTAGCTACATCCACTATGGTATATGTGTGTAATGGTATCCCTTTGGAGTTCTAATTTGCATTTCATTCCTTACTAATGAATTCGAGTGTTTTCATCTGTTTACTAGCCATATGTATGTTCACTTTTCTATTGGGTTGTCTGTCTTTTTCATACTACTTTATAGGAGTTTTTTATATATTTTGCATATGAGTCTTTAATATGATTAAAGAATTGCAAATCTCTCTTCACACACGGTGGGTTGCATTTTCACCCTCTTAAGGGTGTTTTGTATGAATAAATTGTTTTTAGTGTTAATATAGTCCAGATTATCAATATTTCCTTTATGCCCGGCCCTAAAATTTATGCTTTCTGTCTTTTTTTAAATTTTTATATTGAAGTATAGTTGATTTACAATGTTATGTTAGTTTCTGTTGTACAGGAAAGTGATTTATTTTTACATATATATAAAAATAAATATATATATATGTATTCTTTTTCAGATTCTTTTCCCTTATAGGTTATTACAAAATACTGAGTATAGTTTCCTGTGCTATAAGGTAGGTCTTTGTTGGTTGTTTATTTTATATACAGTGGTGTGTATATGTTAATTCCAAACACCTAATTTATCCCTCACTCACCCCCTTTCCCCTTTGGTAATTGTAAGTTTGTCTTCTGTCTGTGAGTCTGTTTCTCTTTTGTTGATAAGTTCACTTGTATCATACTGTAGATTCCATATATAAGTGATATCATATGGTATTTGTCTTTCTCTTTCTGACTTACTTCACTTACTATGATAATCTCTAGGTCCATCCATATTGCTGCAGATGGCATAATTTCATTCTTTTTTATGGCTGAGTAATATTCTCTGTGTGTGTGTGCGTGTATATATATATATATATATATATATATATATATATACACACGCACATACATATATACGCACACACAACAACTTTTTCATTCATCTGTCGATGGAAATTTAGCTTGCTTCCATGTCTTGGCTATCGTAAATAGTGCTACTTTGAACACTGGAATGCATGTATGTGTTCGAATTATAGTTTCTTCTGGAATATACGCAGGAGTGTGATTGTGGATCGTATGGCAACTCTACTTTCAGTTTTTAAAGGAACCTCCATACTGTTTTCCCTAGTGGCTGCACCAATTCACATTCCCATCAACAGTGTAGGAGGGGGTGCCCTTTTCTCCACACCCTCTCCAGCATTTGTTATTTGTAGACTAGTTAATGATGGCCATTCTAAGTGGTGTGATGTTGTACCTCATTGTGGTTTGTATTTCTCTAATAATTAGTGACGTTGAGCATCTTTTCTTTTGCCCATTGGCCATCTATATATCTTCTTTGGAGAAATGTCTATTTAGAGCTTCTGCCTATGTTTTGATTGGGTCGTCTTTTTTTGTTGTTATTGATTTGTATGAGCTATTTGTATATTTTGAAAATTAAGCCTTTTTCGGTCACATCATTTGCAAAATTTTCTACCAGTCTGAAGGTTGTCTTTTTGTTTTGTTTATGGTCTCCTTTGCTGTGCAAAAGATTATAAGTTTGATTAGGTCCCACTTGTTTACTTTTGCTTTTATTTCTGTTGCCTTGGGAAACTGACCGAAGAAAATACTGGTATGATCTATGTCAGAGAATGTTTCGCCTCGCTTCTCTTTTAGGACTTTTATGGTGTCCTGTCTTGTATTTACGTATTTAAGCCATTTTGAGTTTATTTTTGTGTAGTGTGTGAGGGAGTGTTCTGGTGTCATTGATTTACATATGGCTGTCCCAGCTTTCCCAGCACCACTTGCTGAAGAGACTGGCTTTTCTCCATTTTATATTCCTGCCTCCTTTGTCAAAGATTAATTGGCCGTAGGTGTGTATGTTTATTCTGTCCCGTTGCTCCATATGTCTGTTTTTGTGCCAATACCATGATGTTTTGATTACTGTAGCTTTGCAGTATTTTCTGAAGTCAGGGAGGGTTATGCCTCCAGCTTTGTTCTTTTTCTTCAGGATTGCTTTAGCAATTATGGGTCTTTTATGGTTCCATATAAATTTCAGGACTATTTGTTCTAGTTCTGTGAACAATGTCATGGGTGGTTTGTTAGGGCTCACATTAAATCTATATATTGCTATGGGTGATATGGTCATTTTAACAATATTAATTCTTCTAATGCAAGAAAATGGGATTTATTTCCATTTCTTTGTATCATCTTCAATTTCCTTTATCAATGTTTTTTTAGCTCTCAGAATATGTCTTTCATGTCCTAGGTCAGATTTATTCCTAAATGTTTTATTTTTTTGATACAATTTTAAAAGTGTTTTTTTTAACTTTCTCTTTCTGATATGTCATTGTTAGTGTAAAGAAATGCAACAAATTTCTGTAAATTTTTTTATCCTGCTACCTTGCTGAATTCATTTATCCGTTCTAGTAGGTTTTGTGTGGAGGCTCTAGGGTTTTCTATATATAGTACCATGTCATCTGCATATAAGGACAATTTTACCTCTTCCCTTACAATTTGGATACATGTTATTTCTTTTTATTGTCTGATTGCTATAGCTAGGATTTCCAATTCTATTTTGAATAGAAGTGGTGAGAGTGAGCATCGTTGTGTTGTTCCAGATTTTAGCAGGGAGGCTTTCAGCTTTTCCTTGTTGAGTATTATGTTTGCTGTGGGTTTGTCATAAATAGCTTTGGTTATGTTGAGGTAAGTTCCTTCTATACCCACATTGGTAAGACTTTTAAATCATGAATTCATGTTGAATTTTATCACATGATTTTTCTGCATCTATTGAGATAATCCTGTGTTTTTTCTCTTTTCTGTTTATGATGTACTCTGTCACATTGATTGATTTGCATATGTTGAACCATCCTTGTGACCTTGGGATGAATCCAACTTGATCATGATGTATAATCTTTTTTTAGTGTGTTGTTGGATTCAGTTTGCTAATATTTTGTTGAGAATTTTTGTATCTATATTCATCAAAGATATTGGCCTGCAATTTTCTTGTATGGTCTTGTCTTTGTCTTGTTTCTTGTTTTGGTATCAGGTTGATGGTGGCTTTATAGAATGACTTTGGGAGTGTTCCCTCCTCTTCAGTATTTTGGAAGACTTTGAGAAGGATCAGTAGAATTTCTTCTTTGTATGTTTGGTAGAATTTTCCCGTGAAGCCATCTGGTCCTGGAATTTTGTTTGTAGGCAGTTTTTTTCTTTTTATATTACATTTCATTTCTAGTGATGGGTCTGTTCGGATTATCTATATCTTTTTGATTCAGTTTTGGTGGGCTGAATATTTCTAGAAACTTTGCGTTTCTTCTAGGTTGTGTAATTGGTTAGCATATAATTATTCATTGTATTCTCTTATGGGTTTTTACGTCTCTGCAGTATCGGGTGTTATTTCTCTTCTTTCATTTCTTACTTCATTTATTTGTGTCCTCTTTTTCTTCTTGGTGAGTCTGGCCAGAGGTTTGTCAATTTTGTTTACCCTTTTGAAATAGCAGCTCTTGGGTTTATTAACTTATTCTATTTTTTTAATCTCTATCTATTTCCTCTCTGAACTTTATTGTTTCCTTCCTTTTGCTGACTTTAGGTTTTGTTTGTTCTTCTTTTCCTAATTATTTTAGGTCGTATGTTAGGTTGTTTGAAAGTTTTCGTGTTGTTTGAGGAAGTCCTGTATGGCTATGAACTTCCCTCTGAGGACTTCTTTTGCTGCATTCCATAGATTTTGTATGGTTTTGTTTTCATTGTCGTTTTTCTCAAGGTATTCTTTTAAATATTCACTTTGATTTCTTCATTGACTCATTGATGTTTTTGTAGCATGTTATTTAGTCTCCGTTTTTTTCTCGTTTCTCTTTCTGTGGTTGGTTCCCAGTCTCATGCCATTGTGGTCGTAAAAGATGCTGGAAATAATTTTTATCTTCTTAAATTTGTTGAGGACTGTTTTGTGCTCTAGTATGTGATCTGTCCTAGAGAATGTTTCTTGTACACTGGAAAAGAATGTGTATTTTGTGGGGTTATTTTTTTTGGATGTAATTGTTCTGAAAATTCATCAATTAAATCTAATGGTTCTATTGTATCATTTAAGATCTCTGTTGCCTTATTGTTTTTCTGTCTGGAAGGCCTGTCCATCGATGTCAGTTGGGTGTTAATGTCTCCTACTATTACTAGATTCCCATCAATTTCTCCCTTTATGTCAGTTTAGTATTAGTTTTCTGTATTGAGGTACTCCTATATTGGTTGCATATACATTAATGAGTGTAATATCCTCTTCTTTTATTGATCCTTTTATCATTATATACTGGTCTTCTTTCTTTTAATTATTTATTTATTTTATTGATGTACGGTTGCTTTACAATGTTGTGTTAGTTTCTGGAGTATAGCAAAGTGATTCATTTATACATGCATATGTATATATTCTTTTACATTATTTTTTCCATTATGGTTCATTACAAGATATTAAATATAGTTCCCTGTGCTACACAGTAGGTCCTCATTGTTTATCTTTTTTTAAAAATTTTTTAATTTATTTTTACTTTTAAAATTATTATTTTTCATTAAAAAATTTTTTTAACACCTTTATTGGAGTATAATTACTTTACAATATTGTGTTAGTTTCTGCTGTATAACAAAGTGAATCAGCTATATGTATACATATATCTCCATATTCCCTCCCTCTTGCATCTCCCTCTCAGCCTCCTATCCCACCCCTCCAGGTGGTCACAAAGCACCAAGCTGCTCTCCATGTGTTATGTGGCAGCTTCCCACTAGCCACCTTTTTTACATTTGGTGGTGTATATATGTCAGTGCTACTCTCTCACTTTGTCTCAGCTTACACTTCCCCATCCCAGTGTCCTCAAGTCCGTTCTCTACATCTGTGTCTTTATTCCTGTCCTGCCTCTATGTTCATCAGAACCATCTTTTTTTTTAGATTCCATATATATGTGTTAGCATATGGTATTTGTTTTTATCTTTCTGACTTACTTCACTCTGTTTGATAGACTCTAAGTCCATCCACCTCACTACAAATAGTTCAATTTCTTTTCTTTTTATGGCTGAGTAATATTCCATTGTATATATGTACCACGTCTTCTTTATCCATTCATCTGTCGATGGACACTTAGGTTGCTTCTACATCCTGGCTATTGTAAATAGAGCTGCCATGAACATTGTGGTACATGACTCTTTTTGAATTATGGTTTTCTCAGGGTATATGACCAGTAGTGGGACTGCTGGGTCATATGGTAGTTCTACTTTTAGTTCTTAAAGTTTTAATTTCCTCTAAGACTTTTATAGTGTATGGCCTTACATTTAGGTCTTTAATCCATTTTGAGTTTATTTTTGTGTACAGTGTTAGGGAGTGTTCTAATTTCATTCTTTTACATGTAGCTCTCCAGTTTTCCCAGCACCACTTATTGAAGAGGCTGTCCTTTCTCCATTATATATTCTTGCCTCCTTTATCAAAGATAAGGTGACCATATGTGCGTGGGTTTATCTCTGGGCTTTCTATCCTGTTCCATTGATCTGTATTCCTGTTTCTGTACCAGTACCGTACTGTCTTGATTACTGTAGATTTGTAGTATATTCTGAAGTCAGGGAGCCTGATTCCTCCAGCTCCATTTTTCATTCTCAAGATTGCTTTGGCTATTCGGGGTCTTTTGTGTTTCCATACAAATTGTGAAAATTTTTGTTCTAGTTCTGTGAAAAATGCCATTGGTCATTTGATAGGAATTGAATTGTATCTGAAGTTTGCTTTGGGTCGTATAGTCATTTTCATAATGTTGTTTCTTCCAATCCAAGAACATGGTATATCTCTCCATCTGTTTGTATCATCTTTAATTTCTTTCTTCAGTGTCTCATAGTTTTCTGAATACAGGTCTTTTGTCTCCTTAGGTAGGTTTATTCGTAGGCATTTTATTCTTTTTTGTTGCAATGATAAATGGGAGTGTTTCCGTAATTTCTCTTTTAGATTTTTCATCATTATTGTATAGGAATGCAAGAGATTTCTGTGCATTAATTTTGTATCCTGCTACTTGCTAGATTCATTGATTAGCTCTAGTAGGTTTCTGGTAGCATCTGTAGGATTCTCTATGTATAGTATCATGTCGTCTGCAAACAGTGACAGTTTTCCTTCTTCTTTTCCCATTTGGATTCCCTTTATTTCTTTTTCTTCTCTGATTGCTGTGGCTAAAAGTTCCAAAACTGTGTTGAGTAATAGTGGTGACAGTGGGCAACCTTGTCTTGTTCCTTATATTAGGGGAAATAGTTTCAGTTTTTCACCATTGAGAACGACGTTGGCTGTGAGCTTGTCCTATAATGTTTTGTTATTTTGAGGTAGGTTCCCTCTATGGCTACATTCTGGAGAGCTTTTATCATAAGTGGGTGTTCAATTTTGTCAAAAGCTTTTTCTGCATCTATAGAGATTATTATATGGTTTTTCTCCTTCAGTTTGTTAATATGGTGTACCACATTGACTGATTTGCATATATTGAAGAATCCTTGCATTCCTGGGAGAAACCCCAGTTGATCATGGTATATGATCCTTTTAATGTGCTGTTGGATTCTGTTTGCTAGTACTTTGCTGAGGATTTTTGCATCTGTGTTCATCAGTGATATTGGGCTGAAATTTTCTTTTTTGTGACATCTTTGTCTGGTTTTGGTATCAGGGTGATGGTGGCCTCGTAGAATCAGTTTGGGAGTGTTCCTCTCTGTGCTGTATTTTGGAAGAGCTTGAAAAGGATCGGTGTTAGCTGTTGTGTAAATGTTTGATAGAGTTCTCCTGTGAAGCCATCTGGTCCTGGACTTTTGTTTGTTAGAAGATTTTTGATCACAGTTTCAATTTCAGTGCTTGTGATCGGTCTGTTCATATTTTCTATTTTTTTCCTGGTTCAGCCTCGGAATGTTGTGCTCCTCTAAGAATTTGTCTGTTTCTTCCAGGTTGTCCATTTTATTGGCATATTGTTACTTATATTAACCTCTCATGATCCTTTGTATTTCTGCAATGTCAGTTGTTACTTGTCCTTTTTCGTTTCTAATTCTGTTGATTTGATTATTTTCCCTCTTTTCTAAACTAAGATAAACATAAACATCAGAAACAAATCAGCCACATACAGCAAACCCCAAGTCCACACTTCCTGCCAAAGTCCACCGCCTCAATTTGGGGATGATTTGTTGTTATTCAGGTATTCCAGAGATGCAGGATACATCTGGTTGCTTGTGAGGATTTAATCCACTGCTCCTGAGGCTGTACGGAGAAATTTCCCTTTCTCTTCTTTGTGCGCACAGCTCCTGGGGTCCAGCTTTGGTTTTGGCCCCACCTCTGCATGTAGGTCACCCTCAGGCATCTGTTCCCACCCGGACAGGAGGGGTTACAGTAGCAGCTGAATAGGGCTCTCTTGCTCACTCAGGCCACGGGAGGGAGGGGTAGGGTAGTCATAATTGGAAAGCGGGTTGAGCCTGTGGCAGCAGAGTCCGGCATGGTGTTGCAACAGCCTGAGGTGCACCGTGTGTTCTCCTGGGGAAGTTGTCCTGGATCACGTGACCCTGGCTGTGGCAGGCTGCACAGGCTCCCAAGGGGGTGGTGTGTGGATAGTGACCTGTTCGTGCACACAGGGTTCTTGGTGGCAGCAGCAGCAGCGTTAGCGTTTCATGCTCGTCTCTGGGGTCCGAGCTGATAGCCGCAGCTCACGCCCACCTCTGGAGCTTGCTGAGGCGGCGCTCTGCCTTCTGTGGGCACACTGGAAAGGAATCCTCTCTCCTCGCACACCCCGAAACAATGGTCTCTTGCCTCTTCAGCAGGTCCATACTTTTTCCCGGACTCGCTCTCAGCTAGCTGTGGTGCAGTAGCCCCCTTCAGGCTGTGTTCACGCAGCCAACCCCAGTCCTCTCCCTGGGGTCTGATCTCCGAAGCTTGAGCCACAGCTCCCAGCCCCCACCTACCCTGGTGGGTGAGCAGGCAAGCCTCTCAGTCTGGTGAGTGTTGGTCAGCACTGATCCTCTGTGTGGGAATCTCTCCACTTTGCCCTCTGCATCCCTGTTGCTGCATTCTCTTCCATTGCTCTGAAGCTTCCCCCCTGCCAACCCCCTGTCTTCACCAGTGAAGGGGCTTCCTAGTGTGTGGAAACTTTTCCTCCTTTGCAGCTCCCTCCCAGAGGTGCAGGTCCCGTCTCTATTCTTTTGTCTCTGTTTTTCCTTTTTCTTTTGCCCTACCCAGGTATGTGGGTTTTTTCTTGGCTTTTGAGAAGTCTGAGGTCTTCTGCCAGCGTTCAGCAGGTGTTCTCTTGGAGTTGTTACACATGTAGATGTATTTTTGATGTATTTGTGGGGAGGATCTCCTCGTCTTACTCCTCCGTGATCTTGAAGTTTCCCCCTTTATAGTGTTCTTTATCTTTCCTTACGGCATTTGTTTTGAAGTTATTTTGTCTGATATGAGTGTTGCTACCGTGGTTGTCCTGTTATTTCTGTTTGCATGAAATATCGTTTTCCGTCCCCTCACTTTCATTCTGCATGTGTCCTTTGGTCTCAAGTGGGTGTCTTATAGGCAGCATGTTATAGGCTCTTGTTTTTCTTTTTTTCCCCTCCAGTCTGCCACTCTGTGTCTTTTGGTTGGAGCATTTAGTCCATTTACATTTAAGGTAACTATTGATAGATATGTATTTATTGCCACTTTAGACCTTTTCTTCCAGTTGATTCTTTCTTTGTTCCTTTCTTTTTCTTTTTCCTTTTGTGGTTTGATGGTTTGCTTTTTTATTTTGCTTGGGTTCTTTTTGGTTTTTGAGAATCTATTTTATGTTTTTGTTTTGTAGCTGTCCTGATTTTTTAACCCATTACTATATCCCCTTGCTTTAGACTGGTAGTCATATAGGCTCAAACACATTTTTTTTAAAAACCCTTCACTTTTTTTTTTACTTCTCTCCTTCAAACTTTATGAGTTTGACGTCCTCCTTTGCATCTTCTTGTTTATCCTTTTATTGTTCATTGTAGTTATCATCGCTTTCACAAAATTTTTTTTCAATTTTAAAAAATGTATGGGCTGCCTTTATTTAAGTGATTGACTTGCCAATTGTGGTTTTCTCTCTTTTATAGATTCTTGCTTCTTTTCTATTTAGAGAATACCTGTCAATATTTCTTTTAGGTTAGGTGTAGTATTGCTGAATTGTTTTGGTTTTTGCTTGTCTGAGAAATTCTTTGTCTTTTTTTTTTTTCTATTCTAAATGATAATCTTGCTGCATAGAGTATCCTCAGTGCTGTTTTTCCCTTTCAGTACTTTGAATACATCTTGCCACTCCCTTCTGTCTTGCAACATTTCTGTACACAAATCAGCTGATAGCATTATGGGGGTTCTTAATTTGTAATTGTAATTAATTGTAATTAACTCTTTGTTTTACTCTTGCTGCCTTTAGAATCCTCTCTTCATCTTTAATTTTTGGTATCTTAATTATAACATGTCTTAATGTAGGTCTAGGTTCATCTTGTTTGGAACCCTCTGTGTTTCCTGTACTTGAGTATCTGTTTCCTTCTTTAGGATTGGGAAGTTTTCAGCCATAATACCTTAAAATACATGTTTGATCCCCTTTTTTCTTCCTTCTTCTTCTGGGATCCCTATTATGCATAGATTGCCACACATTATATTATCCTGTAGGTGTTGTATGCTGCTTTCATTTTTTCTTTTTTTGATATGTATTTCTGTCTGTTGTTCTGATTGGGTGATTTCCATTATTCTGTCTTCCAGATCACTTATTCATTCTTCTGCGTTATTTAATTTGCTATTTGTTGCCTTTAGCTCAGCTTTCATCTCAGCAAATGAGTTTTCTAACTTTAATTGGCTCCTCCTTATCCTTTCTAGTTCCTTTTTACAGGAATGTACATTTCTATCGACAGGCTTTCTTAATTCTTTCAGTATTTTTATTACCTCCTTTTTGTACTCAGGGTGCCGTAGACTGGTCAGATCTGTTTCATTGTTTGTTCTTTCCGGGGAATTCTTTTGATCTTTTAATTTGGAGCGGTTCCTCTGCTTCTTCATTTTACTTAGATTTCTCTGACTCTATGCGTTTAGTAGAAACAGTTATGTACTGTTCTCTTGGAGGGCTGCTTTTATGTGAGAACATCCCTGTGTTGCCTGCGTGAGTCTAATATTTTTGCTGTGAAAGGTATTTTTAGTATGGATGCCTGAAATGTCTTTCCTCAGTGTGTGCTGGCCATTATCCCCTTGATACGGGGTGTAATTGTTGTGGTTACCACAGCCTGCACTGGATGTTGAGTGGGGTCTCCTCTTTGCTCTGTGGTTGTCATAGCCCTGCCTGTAATGTGATCTTCTTGCTAGTTTTGGAGTAGAAACCCCCAGATCTGTTTCTGAGCTTTTGTATGATACAGGAGGGACTGATGTGCTCACCCTGGCAGAGGAGCCACTGAATATTCCTCTGCTGGAGCTCTCCACGAGGAAATATGCTCTGTGCTGTTTCCTGTCACCCATTGTGCAGGTTCACAGAGTACACTGTTGTTGGCGTTGCCCTTGGACCTGCCTCAACCATGGGAATGCAGACATTTGGTTGGTCTCTGTTTCCCTCAGGTGCGTTGCTCACAGAGCCACCAGTGCAGATTCGTTATTGCAGATCTGCTGAAGTGCAGCACTGGGATCACCATAGTCACACACCTGGACCCACTGTGGGAGCTCCGGCATCAACCCAGACCTGGGGCCTGCCTACATGTGCTCATGCAGCAAATCCCACAGCTGCTAACTCCAGGCCTGCCCCAGTCACGGGAATGCCATTAATCAGCTCAGATGTCCAGTAGGCGCTGCATTTACAAAGTTGCCTGAGGTGGTGTGGATCTCACAGCCACTAGCGTACTGCTCAGACTTCAGCTCTGCTTCTGAAGTTACGAAGTCCTGTGGCCCCTGGGGATCGGCTCAGATTTCAACCCTGCTCCACGTGTGAGCAGCCCAGTGGTTCTTATGAACTCCCAGAGTTTGCAGAGGCAGAGCTGTGCCCACTGTGAGCCCACCAAGAATGAGGCTGCTAAGGCAGGGCACTGCCCCTCACTTTGCTCACTGGGGCTTCTGTGGAGCACCCAGGCTCTCTCCTGTTTACACCCCCAGTTGAGGCTCAGAGCACAGTCCAGCCCCTTCAGGCTGTTGCCACACAGCCAACCCCAGTCTCTCCCCAGGTCTGCCTCCTGTAGTCCATGTTTAAGCACCCAGCCCCATGCACATCAACAGATGAGCATCTCAGGCCGGGGAGTGTAGGGAGGTGGCCAGGACCATCTGTACTGATCTCTGTCTGCTGCAATCTGTCTGCTGTACTCTCCTCTGAGTCTCTGAAGCTCCCTTTCTGGCCTGGCTGATCTCCCAGCTAGTGAAGGGTGTTCCCAGTGTGAGGGAACGTTTCCTCTTTCACAGCTCCCTCCCAAGGACTCGGGTCCTGTCCCACTTCCTTTTTTTTTTTTTAACTTTCATCCCATCCTGTTACATGGTGATATTTCTTGTAACTTTGGTTGTATGAGATCTTTTGCCAACATTCAGTATATATTCTGTAAGAATTGGTCTGTTTGTAGATGAATTTTTCATGTATTTGTGGGAGGAGGTGAGCTCCATGTCCTTCTATTCCACTGTCTTGATCTCTTCTCCCTATGCTTTGTGTTGAGAATATATTGGATACTTAAACTCATGTAGATACTGTACTATGTTATACCCTCAAGGCTTTGTTATTTTACCTTTCAGATCTATATGCATAATCTATCTAGAATTAATTTTTTATAGTATGAGATAAATGTCAGTATTCCCTGTTTTCATATATATGACCAATTGATCCTTTCCACTTGTTTGCATAGACTGTCATTTATCCAGTTTAATGTGTTTCATCTTGCCTTTGATATAAATCAAATTCCTTTATGTGGATCTGTTTCTGGGACTCTTATTGTGATTTTTCTTTTTGTTTACCTTTATAGAAAATAATTTTTCATAAATATGGTAGTTTAGTAGTTCTTAATATCTTATAAGTCTTCCAATTTTGTTTATCTTTTAAAGATTATCTCATTCTTTTTTTTAACATCTTTTTTTTACATCTTTATTGGAGTATAATTGCTTTACAATGGTGTGTCAGTTTCTGCTTTATAACAAAGTGAATCAGTTATACATATACATATGTTCCTTTGCATTTATACAAACTGTTAGAATCAACTTGCCAACTTGTACAACTGAAAACTCGGTAGGCTTTGATTTGGATTTCATTTAAATTATAACTTTCTTTGTAGAGAATTTTCATGTTTAAAATATTGAAGCTTCTAGTCTATGACTATGGTATATTCCTCCTTGTATTAGGGTTCTCTGATATGTCTCAACATCTTATACATCATTACTCTTTTTTCTTAAATTTATTTATTTTTATTTTTGTCTGCATTGGGTGTTTGTTTCTGCATGCAGGCCCTGTCTAGTTGCGGTAAGCAGGGACCACTCCTCACCACAGTGCGTGGGCCCACCATTGCGGTGGCTTCTCCTGTTGCAGAGCACGGACTCTAGGCATGTGGGGTTCAGTACTTGTGGGTCCCAGGCTCCAGAGCACAGGCTCAGCAGCCATTGCACACGGGCTAAGTTGCTCCGCAGCATGTGTGATCCTCCCGGACCAGGGATCAAACCCATGTCCCCTGCATTAGCAGGTGGATTCCCAACCACTGCGCCACCAGGGAAGTCCCTACATCATTACTCTTTTGTGTGTGCTTGTTTTATTAATCATTGAGAAAGGTTAAAATTTTGCTCTCTGGTTGGGAATTTCTTTCTTTCTTTTTTGTTGAGCTGTACTTTTTTAGTTTACATAAAGAAATAAGTGGTAAAATTTGGGGATTCTTGCATCTTTTTTATGCCTAGGGCTCTTTATGATGATACAATGTCTATATTTTCAACATTTCTTTTAGTATGGCCTACAAATTATCTGAAAAATTCTCTCAGTTTTTGTATTCAGGAATTTTCTTTATTTTACTTTCATTTCAAAAAAATATTTTGACTAGGTATAGGCCCCTAGATTTGAAGTTTCATTGCATTGTCTTCTCCTTTACCTCATTTCCTTTGAGAAGCCAGTTATGTCTCATTGTTGCTCCTTTAAAAGATATGTGGATTTTATCTCTATTTTAAGATTGTTCTCATTGTATTTAGCCTATGATGTGCTTATTTAGTCTATGATGTATGGTTTTTTAAATTTTTTTTTATTGGGGTATAGTTGTTTTACAATGTTGTGTTAGTTTCTACTGTATAGCGAAGTGGAGTTCCCTGTGCTATACAGCAGGTTCTTGTTAGTTATCTGTTTTACACATATTAGTGTATATATGTCAATTAGATATTGTTATTTGTTTTTATAAAGGAAGGAGTCTTTGTAAAAAAATATTTATTTATTTATTCATTTATTTTTGACTGTGTCGGGTCCCCATCTCTGCGCGAGGGCCCTCTCCAGTTGCAGCGAGCAGGGGCCACTCCTCACTGAGGTGCATGGGCCCCTCACCATCGCGGGCTCTCTTGTTGCAGAGCACAGGCTCCAGACGCACAGGCTCAGTAGCCATGGCTCATGGGCCCAGTCACTCCGCAGCATGTGGGATCCTCCCAGACCAGGGCTCGAACCCACGTCTCCTGCACTGGCAGGCAGACTCTCAACCACTGCACCACCAGGGAAGCCTCTAGGTATTGTTTTTATTATATTTTTTTGTACTCATGATTTATTTAAAAAACTGGCACAGTTCTACACTGGTGTATCTTGAACTATTTATTGTGCCCTGTTCTCTCTCTCTACTTCTGGACTCTGAGTATACTTGTTAGCTCTTTTCACTGTGCCTTTTACACACATTATGTTCTCTTCTATATTTTTAATCTTTTTCTATGATTCTAATATATGGGATCATATCTGCTGAGTTATTTCTAAGCTCACTACTCATCCTTCTTGTTGTTTCTAATCTGCTGTGAGACCAGACCCATTTATTGGATTCTTAATTTTTGTTTTTATTTTCTCAGTTTTATATTTTACTTTTAATTCTTTATTGACTACAGTTTTCTGTTAAACTTTTTAGAAACTTTAACATTTGTATTTTAACGTATGCATTGATAAGTCTAATAATTATATCTCTCTGTTGCTTTCTATTGTCTTTTTTTAATCCCTTGTTTTTGCTCATTTTATCATTTTCCCAGTATGCCTAGTAGTTTGTATTTAATGCAATAATTTTCGTATTAAAATTGTCATCATTTAAGAGTATGGCGAATGCTTTCTTCCTTCAGAGAGCATTTACTTTTACTTGTAATGGACAATTAAGGAAGGGAAAGATCACCTTAATCAAGTGTAGAATTGAGCGTCTTTTTTTTGTTTTTCGGTACCTGGGCCTCTCACTGTTGTGGCCTCTCCCGCTGCGGAGCACAGGTTCCGGACGTGCAGGCTCAGCGGCCATGGCTCACGGGGCCAGCCGCTCCGCAGCACGTGGGATCCTCCCGGACCGGGGCACGAACCCGTGGCCCCCGCATCGGCAGGTGGACTCTCAACCACTGCGCCACCAGGGAAGCCCTTGAGCATCTTTTTAAACTGTGTTTCATTCCTTGTGAGCAGTAGACTTCTTCTGATTTCTCCTTATTACCAGAGAATAGTGTTTCAGGGGTCTCAACTCTATGACTGGCATGATTTCTAGGGCAGTTCTTCCTTGACCGGGCAGGAACACTAATTTTTAGCTCTTTTATTACGTGAGATAGCTGAAAGGTGTTTATCTCTGCAACCTACCAATCACTGATTTTTCTTTCACTTACTAGTTTCTCTGATGCTTTTAAAAAATGGCAGGTACCTCAGAGGGAAACTCTTTGTTCTTCCTTTATCCCCAGAATCTTAGTTATTCAAACTTGTATTGTCATAGTAATTTTCCACTCCATTTAAATATATTTTTTACTTTTCTTTCTCTTCTAGTTGCTCTTGACAGGAAGATATGTCTATCAGAATGTAGTCTGCTCCATTCTGAAGAAAAAGTCACAAAAAAGTTTTGAAAATGTGTGATAAATCACAAAAGTTATATGGTTAGGGTAATCAAGCCCATGTAGTTCAATCACTCACTTATTTTATTCTTCCATTCATTCAAAGAACATTTTTGAATATATATTGTAGGCAAGACCGTAGACAAGGCACTGTGTGGTGTGAAAATGTAAATTTGATACAAAACCCGAACTGATAATGATAGTTTGCCTTCAAATGAGGATTTCATTTTAGTTGTGGTTCAAACCAGAGGGGGAAAGAAATGGTGTTCATGCTAAAAACTTCTGACAGGAAAGACAAAACACGTACATATGCATCTGTAATATGCCATAAAATGTTCTGTATACCGTGGAGGAGATACATACAAAGGAATGTGAGGAAAATTTCAGAGAAATGTGAGAATACTTCTTGATGGTTAATCTGAAAACTTCCATGGTGAACGAAGCATTTAAACTAGGCCTTGTAGAGTAAGTTGAATTTAGATATGCAGAATGAGAGAAAGACATATCAGGCAGAGGAAATTATGTTAACAAAATCACATGAGTGGAAAGATGAATGTGAATGAGAAGTAGAGTAGTTTGAGTGAAATGTGTATAGTAGAGAATTTGAGGACAGAATGGGACAGAGATGGATTTAAGATCTTTGAGTATCCTAAATGCCATTCTTGGGAGTTTAATTTTCATTATGTCAAATATTTAACTTGACTAAATATTTACTGCTTAATTCCCTTCTGTACCAAGTATTTAACTTATCACTTTATCTTGTTTTTTTTTCTTCTTTAATTCCACTATATTTTCTGACTGCATTGTTCTCATACACCCTGGCGAAATTGGAGAAGCATTCAATTCATAGGTAGCTGTTGGTCATAATTTTGTCCCAAGTAGACAGTGGAAGAAAAATTTCAAACATAGGTAAAGGTAGAGACTTGATAGGTATCTGAATTGTTTAACAATGGAATGGGATGCTTTGTATGGTCATTAACCACTTAAAACTCTGGGAGTAATGGTGATAAAATAAAAACTCGTTATTATACTTAGTATGAACTTTGCCTTACTTCACAGTAATGCTATATTCAACCAGTGTTCCTTCATTTTAGAAATTATGTAGGAAGTGTTCAGGTAAACAGGACCTAAATGAGGTCCAATTAGAAAAAATTTGGTGTGAGACCCATGCAAACTTGACAGTTATCTGTGCCTAGTTTCTAATAATTATGCTATGAAACACTAGCAAATAGTAGACACTCAATAATGCTTTCTGCCTTTTGTATTAAAGCTTAAATTAAAATAATTATATTAACTTTTTGCTCTTTATTTTTTAGAATTGAGAGTGTGTCTTCTCTGAGTCAGCCATCTACTTTCTACTAGTCTTGGTCCCTGGTAGTACATTAGCATGAATTTTTCAGTACGAAATATATGTATTATCAGAAGTGCCTGTAGATTGAAGAAATAGCATGTCTCACACTTACTTGCTACTGTTGGATTTGATGTGCTTTAAACTCAGTGACTGCAAATCTCAGGGTATTCAGGTTGATTGCAAAGTGTGCATGAATGCATTTGTGCCTAAACTATTTGTCATAGATTGAAGAAAGGGCATGACTAAGATACTAATACATCATTGTTCTTCAAATGTATATAGGTAGACATGTTGAGGTTCATTTTTTTTGCCAAAGAAATGTCAAACTCTTCCAATACCATTGTTTTTAAACACAGTATCTTCTTCATTGACTTGGTTTTGCACATTTGTCAAAAATCAGTTGACCAAGGATTAGCATCAGCATCATAGTGGGATGAGACAGTACCTTTGTCTCTCCCCTTCAATCTACAACCAGTAAAACATCCATTACTCAACAAATATTCTTCTGCCCAACATAACAGAATGCTGAAGAGTTCCATATATCTGTACATCTAAAGTTGGGTGGACTGGAACACAGAGGAGGTGCAACCAGAGGAACAGTGGAGGCAGTGCCTTTGATCCCTGCCCCCTGGCTATGGTGGCTGAGCCCACAGCCCCAAGAGAATCTGGGAGTAGCAGAGGAGGTGGCACACACAAATCCAGCCTCCTGGCTTCAGTGGTGCCCGTGGCCACAGGGAACCAGGCAACAGTAAAGCAGTGGGGCCAGTGACCCTGTCCCTCCAGCTGCAGAGACACCCATAAGAGCAGACTGTCCCAACCACAGTGATGGAACCCACAATCCTGACAATCCTGGACATGGCAGAAGCACCTATGACTCCAGCTCCAACCCCAAATTGGCTGAGCCTGTAAGCAGGGCAACCCCAGATGTGGCAGAGTCACCCATTATCCCAGTGTCCCAGGCAGTGATGCCAGCAATAGCAGCAAGACAGGAGGCAAGGGACAAGTGATCCAGGAGGCACATGCAGCACCATTGAGGGCTCCAGGCAATACCTCTGGAAGAGGTGGTAGAGGGTGGAAAGTGCTGATTGTCCAGTGTAGCCAGAGGCAGCTCAGGTAAGAGAAACAAAAAACTTGTGATATACCACCACCTATTGAAAAACAAAGAAAGTCCTCTAATTACTAACCTGTTGAATTGCTAGAATCCAGTTTTAAAAGCTTTACCTAAAGAAGAAAGTTGTTCACTACTTGAAATGCATTGGCAGAGGAACAACTCATCAAGCACCATGAAAAACCATGGTAACATGATATCACAAAAAGAAAGTGACAGTTCTCCAGAAACCAAACTTAAAGTCGTGGAGTATTATGACCTAGCTGATGGAGAATTCAAAAGAGAATTCATGACTTTCTTTTGTCATGAAGAAAGTCAACAAGCTACAAGAAAACTCAGAAAGGCAGTTCGATGAGCTCAGGAATGAAATTGATGAACAGAAGGAATATTTTTACCAAAGAGATATTAAAATTCTAAAAGAGAATCAAACAGATTCTGGAGCTGAAGAACTCAAAAATGCGATGAAGAATGCATTAAAAAGCATTGGAAACAGAACAGAACATATGGAGAATTACCAAGCTTCAAAATAGAAATCCAGAAATAATACAGGTAGAGGAAGGGAGAAAACTAAGATGTTAAAAAATGAACAAACTTTACAGGAATTATTTGATGCCATTAGGAAGGGCATCATAAGGATAATGGGTATCCCAGAGGAGAAGAGTGGTAAAAGGGAGCAGAGAGTTTAGTTAAAGAAATAATAGCCTAGAATGTCCAAAATCTGGGAAATGAACATAATATACAAGTCCATGAAGCTAAAGGAATACCTAATTATCTCAATGCAAAAGACCTTCTCCAAGACATATTATTTTAAAACTGTGAAAATTCAATGACAGAGAATTTTAAAGGCAGCCAGGGGGAAAAAAAAAAGACAGTAACCTACAAAGGAACTCCCATTAGGCAATCAGCAGATTTCTCATCAGAAACTACAGGCCAGGAGACAGTGGAATGACATGTTCAAAGTATTAAATGATAAAAACTGTCAGGCAAGAAGACTCTATTCAGGAAAGTGATCATTCAGATATGAAGGGGAAATAAAGACTTTCCAAGTCAAACAAAACTGAGGGAGTTTATCACCACTCAACCTGCCTTACGAGAAATGTTGGAAGAAGTTATATTTGAAACAAAAATAGCGAAAATGCATAAAACTTTGAGTAAAGTGAAAAATAGAGTCAGAAAATTGCAATTCTATACCAGAATAGGTTCTTAAACAATTATAGTATAAAGGTTAAAGGGAAAAAGTATTAAAATAACTATAGCTACTTCAATTTGGTAATGAACTCACAACATAAAGAGGATCATTTGAGACAACAGAAACATAAAAGGCAAAAAGGACAGAACCCAAATAGGCAAAAGAAGATAAGATGCTATCAGCAGAAAAAGGACTATTTTATCTATGAGATGTTTTATATAAACCTCATGGTAACCACAACACATAAATCTAGAGCAGAGACGTGAAAGACAAAAATGAGGAAACTGAGAAAAACATCATAGAAAACCAGCAAATTAAAGTGGCAAACAAAAGCACAAGTAATAAAAAAAAAAAGAATGGAGTTATAGAGCAACCAGAAAACAAAACATAAAATGGCAGTACAAAGTCGTTACTTACTAGTAATCACCCTAAATATAAATGGACTGAATTTACCAATCAAAAGACACAGAGTGGCTGAATGGTTTAAAAATAAGACTGAACTATATGCTACCTCCAGGAACTTCCTCTCTGCTGTAAAGATTAAACATAGACTCAAAAGTAAGGATAGAATATGATACTCCAAGCAAATGACAACCAAAAACTGCAGTTGTAGCCATACTCATATCTGACAAAATAGACTTCAGGACAAAAAATATAACAAGAGACAAAGGTGGACATTATATGATGAACATTACATAATAAGAATACAGAAGCTATACCCACACACACACACACACACACACACACACACACACGTATACATACATATATATACACACCTAACATAGGAGCACAAAAATATATATAAAGGAATTATCACAAGAACTAAAGGGATAAAATGACAGCAACAAAACAATAGAAGGAACCTTTAACACCCTGCTTACATCAGTGGATAGATCATCCGGTTAGGAAGTCAACAAGGAAGCAGCAAACTTGAAGGAATATTAGATCATATGGATTTAATAGATGTATACAGAACATTCTATCCAAATGTAGCATAATGTAAATTCTTCTCAAGTGTACATGGAATATTCTCAACATAGACTGTATGTTGGGACACAACACAGGTCATTATGAATTTAAGAAGAATGAAATTATATGAAGCATCTTTTCTAACCACAATGATATGAAACTAGAAATCAACAATAACAAGAAACTGGAAAACCACAAGTGTGTGGGAAGCCAAAAACACACTATTGAACAACTATTGAGTCAATGAAGAAATCAAAGTAGAAATCAAAAAATACCTGAATACAATTGAAAATGAAAATGTGACATACAAAAATATTGGATACATCAAAAGGATTACTAGAGGGATGTTTATAGCAATACAGGTCTACCTCGAGAAACAAGAAAAATCTCAATCTAACATTAAAGAAACGAGAGAAAGAAGAACAAAGCCCAATGTCAGTAGAAGAAAAAAATAAAAATCAGAGTGGAAATAAACAAAAGAGACATAAAAGACAATAAAAAGTATCAATAAAACCAAAAGCTAGTTTTTTGAAAAGATAAAGTTGTCAAACAATTAGCTAAACTCACTAACAAAAAAAAGGCTTAAATATATAAAATCAGAAATGAAATAGAAATTACCATGGATATACTGGAAATACAAAGGATTATGAGAAAATAATATAAATAGCTATACACCAACAAATTCGACAAACTATAATAAATTGATAAGTTCTAATAATTATACAGTCTTCCAAGACTGAATCATGAAGAAATATCAAACCTGAATAGATAGATCATGAGTAAGGAGGTTGAAATAGTAATCAAAAACCTCCAAAAATACAGAAGTCCATGACTGGATGGCATTAATGTTGTATTCTATGAAGCAATCACAGAAGATTTAATGCCTATTGTCAAATTCTTTCAAAAAAAAATGAAGAGGAGGAAACATTTCCTAACTCATTTTTCAAGGCCAACGTTACCTTTATACCAAAATGAGGCAAGGTAAGAAGAAAAAAAATTAGAAGCCAATATCCCTGATAAACATAGATGTAAAAATTCTCAACAAAATGCTAGCAATGCAAATACAATACATTAAAAGGATCAGACACCATGATAATGTGGAATTTATTCCAGAGGTGTAAGAATGCTTCAACATTCACAAATCAAAAATGTTATATACCACACTAACAAAATGAAAGATAAAAATTATATGACTATCTCAAATGATGCAGGAAAGATTTGGCAAAATTCAACACCTACCTATGATGAAAACTCTCAATGAAATGTGTTAGGAGGAATGTAATTCAATATAACAAAGGCCTTAAATGAGAAACCCACAGCTAACATCATACTCAGTGGTGAAAAAGTGAAAGATCTTTCTCTGAGATCAGGAACAAACAAGGATATACACTCTTGCCACTCTTATTCAACATACTATTGGAAGTCCTAGCCAGAGAAATTAGGCAAGAAAAAGAAATAGAAAGCATCCAAATTGGAAAGGAAGTAAAACTGTCACTATTTATGGATGACATGATTTTATACGTAGAAAACCCTAAGAATGCCACCAAAAAACTATTAGGCATAGTTAATATAGTGAATTTCCAGGTTACAAAATCAATGTACAAAATTCTGTTGCACTCTATACACTATCAACAAACTAACAGAAGGGGGCATTAAGAAATTAAACCTGTTGACAATTGCAATAAAAAGAATAAAATACCTATGAATAAAATTAACTGAGGAGATGAAAGACCTATATACCGAAAACTATAAGACATTTTTAAAATTAAATTTTATTCGAGTATACTTTACTATGTTGTATTAGTTTCTACTGTATAGCAAAATGAATCAGCTACATGTGTATATCTATATCTATATCTATATCTATCTATCTATCTATCTATCTATCTATCTATCTATCTATCTATCTATCCTGTTTTTTGGATTTCCTCCCCTTTTGGGTCACCACAGAGCATCGAGCAGAGTTCCCTGTGCTATACAATAGGTTCTCATTAGTTACATATTTTGGACATAGTATCAATAGTGTATATATGTCGATCCCAGTCTCCCAGTTCCTCCCAACCCACCTTCCTCCTTGGTACCCATACCTTTGTTCTCTACATCTGTGTCTTTACATCTGCTTTGCAAATAAAACCATCTATACCATTTTCTAGATTCCACATATATGTGTTAATATATGAAATTTCTTTTTCTGACTTACTTCACTCTGTATGACAGTCACTATGTCCATCCATGTCTCTACAAATGATCCAATTTTGTTCCTTTTTATGGCTGAGTAATATTCCTTTGTATATATACACCACATCTTTATCCATTCCTCTGTTGATGGGCATTTAGGTTGATTCCAAGTCCTGGGTATAGTAAATAGTGCTGCAATGCACATTGCAGTTGCATGTGTCTTTTTGAATTATGGTTTTCTCTGGGTATATGCCCAGTAATGGGATTGCTGGGTCATATGGTAGTTCTATTTTTAGCTCTCTGAAGAAAGTCCATACTGTTGTCCATAGTGGCTGTATCAGTTTACATTCCCACAAACAGTACAAGGGGGTTCCCTTTTCCCCACACCCTCTCCAACATTTATTGTTTGTAGATTTTGTGACGATGGCCATTCTGACTGGTGTGAGGTGATATCTCATTGTAGTTTTGATTTGCATTTCTCTAAAAATTAGTGATGTTGAGTACCTTTTCATCTGCTTGTAGGCCGTCTGTCTGTCTTCCTTGGAGAAATGTCTACTTAGGTCTTTGGCCCATTTTTTGATTGGGTTCTTTGTTTTTTTGATATTGAGCTGCATGAGTTGTTTGTATATTTTGGAGATTAACCCTTTGTCCCTTGCTTCACTTGCAAATACTTTCTCCCATTCTGAGGGTTGTCTTTTTGTCTTGTTTATGGTTTCCTTTGCTGTGCAAATGCTTTTAAATTTAATTACATCCCATTTGTTTTTTTATTTTTGTTTTTATTCTCATTACTCTAGGAGGTGGGTCAAAAAAGATCTTGCTACGATTTATGTCATAGAGTGTTCTGCCTGTGTTTTCCTCTAAGAGTTTTAAAGTGTCTGACCTTACATTTAGGTCTTTAATCAATTCTGAGTTTATTTTTGGGTATGGTGTTCAGAAGTGTTCTAATTTCATTCTTTTACATGTGGCTGGCCAGTTTTCCCAGTACCACTTATTGAAGAGACTGTCTTTTCTTCATTGTATATTTTTGCCCCCTTTGTCATAGATTAGGTGTCCATAGGTATGTGGGTTTATCTCTGGGCTTTCTATCCTGTCCCATTGATCTATATTTCTGTTTTTGTGCCAGTACCATATTGTCTTGATTACTGTAGTTTTGTAGTATAGTCTGAAGTCAGGGAGCCTGATTCCTCCAGCTCTGTTTTTCCTTCTCAAGATTGCTTTGGCTATTAGGGGTCTTTTGTGTTTTCATAGAAATTGTAAAATTTTTTGTTCTAGTTCTGTGAAAAATACCACTGGTAATTTGATAGGGATTGTATTAAGTCTGTAGATTGCTTTGGGTAGTATAGTCATTTTCCCAATGTTGACTCTTCCAATCTAATAACATGGTGTATCTCTCCATCCGTTTGTGTCATCTTTGATTTATTTCATCAGTATCTTATAGTTTTCTGCATACAGGTCTTTTGCCTCCTTAGCTAGGTTTATTCCTAGGTATTTTATTGTCTTTGTTGCAGTGGTAAATGGGAGTGTTTCCTTAATTTCTCTTTCTGGTCTTTCATCATTAGTGTATAACAATGCAAGGGATTTCTGTGTATTAATTTTGTATCCTGCAACTTTATTAAATTCATCGATTAGCTCTAGTAGTTTTCTTGTGGCATCTTTAAGATTTTCTATGTGTAGGATCATGTCATCTGCAAACAGTGACGTTTTTACTTCTTTTCCAATTTGGATTCCTTTTTTTCTTTTTCTTCTCTGAATGCCTTGGCTAGGACTTCCAAAACTATGTTGAATAATAGTGGCAAGAGTGGACACCCTTGTCTTGTTCCTGATCTTAGAGGAAATGCTTTCAGTTTTTCACCACTGAAAATAATTTTTGCTGTGGGTTTGTCATATATGGCCTTTATTATGTTGAGGTAGGTTCCCTCCGTGCCCACTTTCTGGAGAGTTTTTATCATAAATGGGTGTTGAATTTTGCCCAAAGCTTTTCCTGCATCTATTGAGATGATCATATGGTTTTTATTCTTGATTTTGTTAATATGGTATATCACATTGATTGATTTGTGTATAATGAAGAATCCATGCATCCTTGGATAAATCCCACTTGATCATGGTGTATGATCGTTTTAATATGTTGATGGATTCGGTTTGCTAGTGGTTTCTTTTGAGGATTTTTGCATCTATGTTCATCAGTGATAATCACCCTATAATTTTTTTGTGATACCTTTTTCTGGTTTTGGTATCAGGGTGATGGTGGCCTCATAGAATGAGTTTGGAGTGCTCCTCCCTCTGCAGTTTTTTGTTTGTTTGTTTGTTTGTTTTTTGGTGGTACGTGGGCCTCTCACTGTTGTGGCCTCTCCCGTTGCAGAGCACAGGCTCCAGACGCGCAGGCTCAGCAGCCATGGCTCACGGGCCCAGCCACTCCGCGGCATGTGGGATCTTCCCAGACCCAGGCACGAACCTGTGTCCTCTGCATCGGCAGGTGGACTCTCAACCACTGCGTCACCAGGGAAGCCCCCTTTGCAGTTTTTCTGAAGAATTTGATAAGGATAGATGTTAGCTGTTCTCTAATTGTTTGACAGTATTCCCCTGTGAAGGCATCAGGTCTTGGACTTTTGTTTGTTGGAAGATTTTTAATCATGGTTTCAAGTTCATTACTTGTGATTGGTCTGTTCATATTGTCTATTTCTTACTGGTTCAGTCTTGGATGATTGTAGTTTTCTAAGAATTTGTCCATTTCTTCCAGGTTGTTCGTTTTACTGGCATAGAGTTGCTTGTAGTAGTCTCCTATGATCCGCTGTATTTCTGCAGTGTCAGTTGTAACTTCTCTGTTTTCATTTCTACTTTTACTGATTTGAGTCCTCTCCCTTTCTTTCTTGATCAGTGTGGCTAAAGGTTTATCAATTTTGTTTATCTTCTCAAAGAACCAGCTTTTAGTTGTATTGATCTTTGCTATTGTTTTCTTCGTTTCGCTTTCATTTATTTCTGCTGTGATTTTTGTGATTTCTTTCCTTCTACTAGATTTGGCTTTTGTTTGTTCTTCTTTCTCTGGTTGGTTCATGGGTAAGTTTAGGTTGTTTATTTGAGATTTTTCCTATTTCGTTAGGTAGGATTATATTGTTATAAACTTCACTCTTAGAACTGCTTTTGCTGCGTCCCATAGGTTTTGGGGCATTGTGTTTTTATTGTCATTTGTTTCTTGGTATTTTTTAATTTCCTCTTTGATTTCTTCAGTGATCTCTTGATTATTTAGTAGCGTATTGTTTAGCCTCCATGTGTTTGTGTTTCTTACAGTATTTTTCCTGTAATTGATTTCTAATCTCATAGTGTTGTGATCAGAACAGATGCTGATATGATTTCAGTTCTCTTAAATTTACCTAGACTTGATTTGTTAGCCAAGGTGTGATCTGTCCTGGAAAATTTTCCGTGTGCACTAGAGAAGAAAGGGTATTCTTGTGCTTTCGGATGGAATGTCCTATAAATATTAATTAAGTCTGTCTGGTCTAATGTGTCATTTAAGGCTGTGTTTCCTTATTAATTTTCTGTCTCGATGAGCTATCCATTGGGGTAAGTGGAGTATTAAAGTCCCCCAGATTATTGTGTTACTGTCGATTTCACCTTTATGTCCATTACCATTTTCCTTATGTACTGATGTGCTCCTGTAGTGGGTGCATAAACATTTACAATTGTTATATCTTCTTCTTGGATCGATCCCTTGATCTTTATGTAGTGACCTTCCTTGTCTCTTATGACAGTCTATATTTTAAATTCTATTTTGTCTGATATGAGAATTGCTATTCCAGCTTTCTTTTGATTTCCATTTGCATGGAATTTCATTTTCCATCCCCTCACTTTGAGTCTATATGTGTCCCTAGGTCTGAAGTGGGTCTATTGTAGACAGCATATATATGGGTCTTATATCCATTCAGTCAGTCTGTCTTTTGGTTGGAGAATGTAATCCATTTACATTTAAGGTAATTATTGGTATGTGTGTTCCTATTACCACATTCTTAATCGTTTGGGGTTTGTTTTTGTAGGTCTTTTTCTTCTGTTGTGTTACCCACCTAGAGAAGTTCCTTTAGCATTTGTTGTAAAGCTGGTTTGGTGGTACTGAATTCTCTTAGCTTTTGCTTGTCTGCAAAGCTTTTGATTTCTCTATCAAATCTGAATGTGATCTTCGCTGTGTAATCTTGGTTGTAGGTTTTTCCCTTTCATCATTTTAAATATGTCCTGCCACTCACTTTTGGCCTGCAGAGTTTCTGCTGAAAAATCAGCTGATAACCTTTTGGGGATTCTCTTGTAGGTTATTTGTTGCTTTTCCTTTGATGCTTTTAATATTTTTTCTTTGTATTCAATTCTTGTTACTTTGATTAATATGTGTATCGGTGTGTTTCTCCTTGGGTTTATCCTGTGTGGGACTCTCTGCATTTCCTGGACTTGACTGACTATTTCCTTTCCCATGCTAGGGAAATTTCAACTATAATCTCTTCAAATATTTTCTCAGACCCTTTCTCTTTCTCTTCTTATTTTGGGACCCCCTATAATTCATATGTTGGTGCATTTAATGTTGTCTCAGAGGTCTCTGAGACTGTCCTCAATTCTTTGCATTCTTTTTTCTTTATTCTGTTCCTTGGCAGTTATTTCCACTATTTTATCTTCCAGGTCACTTATCCGTTCTTCTGCCTCAGTTATTGTGCTATTGATTCCTCCTAGTGTGTTTTTCATTTCAGTTATTGTTTTGTTTATTACTTATTGTTTGTTCTTTATTTCTTGTAGGTCCTTGTTAATCAGTTTTGTATCTTCTCGATCTGTGCCTCCATTCAGTTTCTGAGATCTTGGATCAACTTTACTATCATTACTCTGAATTCTTTTTCAGGTAGATTGCCTGTTTTGTCTTCATTTACTTGGGCTTGTGGGATTTTACCATGTTCCCTCTTCTGCAACATATATCTCTGTTGTCTCATTTTTTCTAACTACTGTGTTTATGGTCTACTTTCCGCAGGCTGTAGGGCTGTAGTTCCTCTTGCTTCTGTTTTCTGCCCCCTGGTGAGTGAGTTTGGTCCAGGTGCTTATGTAGGCTTTCTGTTTGGACTGATTGCTGCCTGCTCTCTGATGGGCATGGCTGTGTCAGGTGGTGAGTTTTGGGGTGTCTGTGAGCTTAGTACAACTTTAGGCATCCTGTCTGCTGATGAGTGGGGTTGTTTTCCTGTCTTGCTTGTTGTTTGGTGCACGGTGTCCAGCACTGGAGCCTGAAGGCAGTTGGGTGGATCGGGGTCTTGGTGTTGAGTTGGATACTTTGTCCTACCCTCCACAGACCACCTGCTGCATTATCCATTGATCTTCTGAAGGTCTCTTTGTGTCCCAGCTGTTTTCCCCACCATGAGAGAGTTTTTCTGAGTGTGGGGACCTTCTCTCAACTTCAGCTTCCCACCAGGGTTGCTGGTCCCTTTTTTGATTCCTCTTTTCTTTTTTTCTTCTTTCTTTTGTCCTACCCGGTTGTGTGGGGATTTTTCTTGTCCTTTTAGGTGTCCGAAGTCTTCTGCTGATGTTCAGCACGTGCTCTGTGAGAATTCTTTCATATGTAGCCGTATTCTTTTTTTTTTTTTAACATCTTTATTGGAGTATAAATGCTTTACAATGGTGTGTTAGATTCTGCTGTATAACAAAGTAAATCAGCTATACATAAACATATATCCCCATATCCCCTCCCTCTTGCCTCTCCCTCCCACCCTCCCTATCCCACCCCTTTAGGTGGACACAAAGCACCGAGCTGATCTCCCTGTGCTATGTGGCTGCTTCCCACTCACTATCTATTTTACATTGGGTAGTGTATATATGTCCATGCCACTCTCTCACTTCGTCCCAGCTTACTGTTCCCCTTCCACATGTCCTCAAGTCCATTCTCTTTGTTTGCATCTTAATTCCTGTCCTGCCCCTAGGTTCTTCAGAACCTTTTTTTTTTTTAAGATTCCATATATATGTGTTAGCATACGGTATTTGTTTTTCTCTTTCTGACTTACTTCACTCTGTATGACAGTCTCTTAGTCCATCCACCTCACTACAAATAACTTAATTTCGTTTCTTTTTATGGCTGAGTAATATTCCATTGTATATATGTGCCACATCTTCGTTATCCATTCATCTGTCGATGGACACTTAGGTTGATTCTGTGTCCTGGCTATTGTAAATAGAGCTGCCATGAACATTGTGGTACATGACTCTTTGAATTATGGTTTTCTCAGGGTATATGCCCAGTAGTGGGATTGCTGGGTCATATGGTAGTTCTATTTGTAGTCTTTTAAGGAACCTCCATACTGTTCTCCATAGTGGCTGTATCAATTCACATTCCCACCAACAGTGCAAGAGGGTTCCCTTTTCTCCACACCCTCTCCAGCATTGATTGTTTGTAGATTTTTTTGATGATGGCCATTCTGACTGGTGTGAGGTGATACCTCATTGTAGTTTTGATTTGCATTTCTCTGATGATTAGTGATGTTGAGCAGCCTTTCATATGCCTCTTAGCCATCTGTATATCTTCTTTGGAGAAATGTCTATTTATGTCTTCTGCCCATTTTTAGATTGGGTTGTTTGTTTTTTGATATGGAGCTGCATGAGCTGCTTGTATATTTTGGAGATTAATCCTTTGTCAGTTGTTTCGTTTGCAAATATTTTCTCCCATTTAGAGGGTTGTCTTTTCGTCTTGTTTATGGTTTCCTTTGCTGTGCAAAAGATTTGAAGTTTCATTAGGTCCCATTTGTTTATTTTTGTTTTTATTTCCATTTCTCTAGGAGGTGGGTCAAAAAGGATCTTGCTGTGATTTATGTCATAGAGTGTTCTGCCTATGTTGTTCTCTAAGAGTTTTATAGTTTCTGGCCTTACATGTAGGTCTTTAATCCATTTTGAGTTTATTTTTGTGTGTGGTGTTCGCGAGTGTTCTAATTTCATTCTTTTACACATAGCTGTCCAGTTTTCCCTGTTGCTGTATTTTTGATGTACTTGTGCAGAGTGACGAATTCCGCCTCCTCCTCTTTCACCATCTTACTCCTCCCCCAAACTATAAGACATTTTTGTAAGTAATTAAAGATAACACAAAGAAATTGAAAGACATTTCTTGCTCATGGATAGTGTGAATTAACATTGTTAAAATGTTGATATTACGTAAAGCAATCTGCACATTCGATCAAATCCCTATCAAAATCCCAGTGACATTTTTCACAGAAAGAGAACAAAAAACTCTAAAATATATGTGGAACCACAGAAGATCCTGAGTAGCCATAGAAGTAGTGAGTCAAACCACAACAACAAGAACAAGAACAACAACAACAAAGCTGCAGTTATCACACCCCTTGATTTCAAATTATAACACATGGCTATAGTAATTAAGCAGCAGGGTACTGGCAGAAAAAGAGACATACAGATCAATGGAACACAACTGAGAGCCCAGAAATAAACTCACATATATATGAAAAATTAATTTATAACAAATCAGCAAAGAATATTCGATGGAGAAGGGGTAGTCTCTTCAATAAATGGTGTTGGGGAAACTGGAAAGTCAGATGAACAAGAATGAAACTAAACCACTCTTACACCATACACAAAAATTAAATCAAAATGGATTAAAGACATGAATGTAAGATCTAAAACCATAAAACTCCTAGAAGAAATCACTGACAGTAGAATTTTTGCCCTCTTGTCTTAGCAGTTTTTTTCTGGATATGTCTCCTGAGATAAGTGGAACAAAAAACAGAAATAAATCAGTGGGACTACATCAAACTCAAACGCTTCTGCACAGCAAAGGAAATCATCAGTAAAATAAAAAATAACCATCCAAATAGGAGAATATATTTGTAATCATATACCCAATAAGGCATTAATATCTGAAATATATAAAGAACTCATACAACTCTACATCAGAAAAATAGAAAACCTGTTTAAAAAACAGCAGAGGACCTGAAGAGAGATTTTGCTAAAGAAGAAATACAGATGACCAACAGGTACATGAAAAGATATTCAACATCGGTAATTTTTAGTGAAATGCAAATCAAAACCAAGGCCACAGTGAGATATCTCATACCTGTCAGAATGCCTGTTATCAAAAAGTCCACGAAAAACAAGTGTTGGTGAGGATGTGGAGAAAAGGGAATCCGTGTACACTGTTGTTGGGTATGTAAATTGGTACAGCCACTATGGTAAACAGTATGAAGATTCCTCAAAAAATTAAGAATGGAACTATCATATTATTTAGCTTTTCCACTTCTGGATATTTATCTGAAGAATACCAAAACACGAATTCAAATAGACACATACACCCTTATGTGAATTGCAGTAGTATTTAGAATAGCCAAGATATGGGAGCAACCTAAGTGCCCAGTGAATGGATGAACGAATAAGATGTTGTACACACAAAACCAGACTGACAGATAGGGACACACACACGGACACACACACACACACACAGGAATACTACTCAGAAATGAAAAATAAAATAAAATTTTGCCATTTGTGACAACATGTATGGACCTTGATGGTATTACACTAAGTGAAAAAAGTTAGATGAAGAAAGACAAATACTGTATAATTTCACTCATATGTGGAATATAAAAGTCAAACAAGACCATAGTAAATACTTAGATACAGAGGATAATATAGTGGTTACCATAGGGGAAGGAATGTGGAAGGAGAGTGAAATGGGTAAAGGGACTCAAGTGTATGTTGATGAATGGAAAGTAAATTTTTATAGGGTAGCACACTTTAGTGTATGCAGAAGTAGAAATATAATACTCTATACGTGAATTTTATATGTGATAAGCCAGTTTCACCTCAGTAAAGAAATCAGTTGGCTATATTTGTGTGGGTCTCTGTTCTATTCCATTTATCAGTGTGTATATTCCTCGCCAGGGCCATACTGTCTTGATTATTATAATGCATTTTTTTACATCTTAATATCAGAATAGGGTGAGTCCTCCAACTATATTCGTCTTTTTCAAAATTTCTTTTGCTATTCATATTCCTCTGTTTTACAAATAACTTTTCAAGTTAGCTTTTCTTCATCTCCAGAAATCTTTCTAGGATTTTCATTAAAAATGCATTATGTGGGCTTCCCTGCTGGCACAGTGGTTGGGAATCCGCCTGCCATTGCAGGGGACACAGGTTCAAGCCCTGGTCCAGGAAGATCCCACATGCCGTGGAGCAGCTAAGCCCGTAGACCACAACTACTCAGTCTGCGCTCTAGAGCCCATGAGCCATAACTACTGAGCCCACATGCCACAACTGCTGAAGCCCATGCACCTAGAGCCTGTGCTCCACAGCAGGAGAAGCCACTGCCATGAGAACCCTGCACAGTGCAACGAAGAGTAGCTTCCACTCACTGCAACTAGAGAAAGCCCATGCACAGCAACAAAGACCCAATGCAGCCAAAAATAAATAAATTTTAAAAATATTATTAAAAAATGCATTAAGTATATCGGTCAATTTGTGGAAATTTGACATCTTGACTATATGGGTCATGTTTTCTTACATCTTGACGTATCTAGTTATTTTATTATTGGGTTACTGGGTTTTGTAAGTGTTACATTGTTGAATGTCTGAATTTTTTTCATCCTCTTTGAATGATATTGGATTTTGTTTTCAGAAAAGATAAATAAGTTGCAGATCAATTTGATGCCTCAAAGCCGGTTTTTAATATTGTCTAAGGGAATTCTAAGTGAAAATTTACTCCATGGAATAGTTCAACTCTCCCACACAGGAGAGATTCCTCTGGGGTTTCCACTGAATGTGTCTGGTATCAGCAATGTGTCTCTGATCTAGCTGGTTGGAACTTAAATTTTTCATCACTTATATGAGCTCTAGGTAGTGCTTAGCTTGCATCTGTCTAGTGATTTCGAGTGCAGCCATATAGGGTTTTGCATATGCATTTGAAAATGATGGCTATATAGATAACTGGAGCTTTTCTTCTGCGTAGCTCTTGCTTATCCAGAATCTGCCTTACTATTTCCAACCTCTCCAGTATCTCTGAACTCAACTTCGTCTCTTCAACTCAACAAGGCCACTGAGCACTGTTTGTATTCTCTGTATTTATACACTCATTGTGGAAATTGCCTACAGATTGAAAGCTGTAGCTCTTGTGGGGCTTACCTTTTTTGTTTCCCTTCACTCACGGATCCCACTTCAGTGCTATTCATTGCCCAATGGGTGGATATACTTGGTCCAGTTTTCTAATTATTTATGTTGGAAAGGTAAGTGTGGTCGTTTTTACTACAATATAGCCAAAGTAGAAGTCACTTAATATCAGTAGTTTGCTGCATACTGTTGTGTTTGTATCTGAATTAATTGGTATAATTACCAGCAATTCTCTTTCTGAGGTTTCGTCAGGTTAACTGCAAAGATAATGCTATTACAGTATTGATTTGAACAACGAAAATAAAATTTCCAAATCATAACTATAGGAAACTTATTCCTTTGGACTAATCTAGCACAGTTGCACAGTTCTTCTGAGTACCTCATGTGTATGCTCCGTTCATGTACAGTGACACATCTTTCCATACCTTGGATATACTCACTCATTTCTCCTAATCTTCTCACTTCAACTAAGGAGACTTCCATATCTGTGTCTTAAACTTGAATATTTCTGTTGGCCAGAAAGGTACTTCAAAAGTCGGATTCTCCAAGCTTAATTCATGTGGTACCATTCATATAGACTCCAGTCATTATGGAGATCTGTGGCAAACTGAAACTAAAGACACCCAAATCCATTAAAAACAAACTGGTGTGAACACTTTAAATGTTTAAGTGTCATGAAAGGCAATGAAAAACTGAGGAACTATTCCAGTTTAAAGAAGACCAAAGAGGCATGACAACTAAATCTAATCCATCATTTTAGATTGGATACTTGATTTTAAAAAATTGACATAAAGGAAAATATTGGAAATATTTGAGTATATGGATTATATTAAATGATAATAATGTATCAAGTTAAATTGTCTAAATTTGATAATTTCATATTTTGGGGTAAAAGAATATCCTTTTCCTTGGGAGATATATGCTCTAGTGGGAAAGAGTAAATACATGTGAGCATAGGCCAGTGAGATGAAATTTTACCATTTGGTGAATCTAGATGAACATTTGTCGGAATTAACTTTATTACCATTCAAATTTTTATGTCTTAGAACTTGTTTTAAATATAAAAAAGGTTGAAAGCAACCAAACCAAACAAAACTAAAACTAAAACAAAAATGACACGCTTCTTCCTAAACAAAATAGATCTAACTTTCAAATTTGCCAGTCAGCTGCTATACTGTCTGATTAGTCCTTAGAATGTTCTCTTTATTTTTGAATCCTCATAGTATCCACTATCTCTAAAAAACAACCTTGATTAGAGTATATTTTCTCTTGTTTTCCTCTGTGTGTGTCTTGTTTTTTCACAGTTGGGTAAGCTACTACAGGGTATGTTCTAGTCTCTGTCTTATTTATATATTCCCTTAGCAATTAGGAAAGTTTTGAGCACAAAGAGGTTAGTGAATAATTCCTTTTTTTTTAACATCTTTATTGGAGTATAATTGCTTTACAATGGTGTGTTAGCTTTGCTTTACAACAAAATGAATCAGTTATATATATACATATGTTCCCATATCTCTTCCCGCTTGCGTCTCCCTCCCTCCCACCCTCCCTATCCCACCCCTCCAGGCGGTCAAAAAGCACCCAGCTGATCTCCCTGTGCTATGCGGCTGCTTCCCACTAGCTATCTACCTTACGTTTGGTAGTGTATATATGTCCATGCCTCTCTCTCGCCCTGTCACAGCTCACCCTTCCCCCTCTCCATATCCTCAAGTCCGTTCTCCAGTAGGTCTGTGTCTTTATTCTTGTCTTACCCCTAGGTTCTCCATGACATTTTTTCCCGTAAATTCCATATATATGTGTTAGCATACGGTATTTGTCTCTCTCTTTCTGACTTACTTCACTCTGTATGACAGACTCTGGGTCTATCCACCTCATTACAAATAGCTCAATTTTGTTTCTTTTTATGGCTGAGTAATATTCCATTGTATATATGTGCCACATCTTCTTTATCCATTCATCCGATGATGGACACTTAGGTTGTTTCCATCTCTGGGCTATTGTAAATAGAGCTGCAGTGAACATTTTGGACATGACTCTTTTTGAATTATGGTTTTCTCAGGGTATATGCCCAGTAGTGGGATTGCTGGGTCATATGGTAGTTCTATTTGTAGTTTTTTAAGGAACCTCCATACTGTTCTCCAGTATGGAGAATTGGCTGTACCAATTCACATTCCCACCAGCAGTGCAAGAGTGTTCCCTTTTCTCCACACCCTCTCCAGTATTTATTGTTTCTAGATTTTTTGATGATGGCCATTCTGACTGGTGTGAGATGATATCTCATTGTAGTTTTGATTTGCATTTCTCTAATGATTAGTGATGTTGAGCATTCTTTCATATGTTTGTTGGCAGTCTATATCTTCTTTGGAGAAATGTCTATTTAGGTCTTCCGCCCATTTTTAGATTGGGTTGTTTGTTTTTTTGTTATTGAGCTGCATGAGCTGCTTATACATTTTGGAGATTAATCCTTTGTCAGTTGTTTCATTTGCAAATATTTTCTCCCATTCTTAGGGTTGTCTTTTGGTCTTGTTTATAGTTTCCTTTGCTGTGCAAAAGCTTTGAAGTTTCATTAGGTCCCATTTGTTTATTTTTGTTTTTAATTTCCATTTCTCTAGGAGGTGGGTCAAAAAGGATCTTGCTGTGATTTATGTCACAGAATGTCCTGCCTATGTTTTCCTCTAAGAGTTTGATAGTTTCTGGCCTTACATTTAGGTCTTTAATCCATTTTGAGCTTATTTTTGTGTATGGTGTTAGGGAGTGATCTAATCTCATACTTATATATATATATATATATATATATATATATATATATATATATATATATATATACCTGTCCAGTTTTCCCAGCACCACTTATTGAAGAGGCTCTCCTTTCTCCACTGTACATTCCTGCCTCCTTTATCAAAGATAAGGTGACCATATGTGCGTGGGTTTATCTCTGGGCTTTCTATCCTGTGCCATTGATCTGTCTTTCTGTTTTTGTGCCAGTACCATACTGTCTTGATTACTGTAGCTTTGTAGTATAGTCTGAAGTCAGGGAGCTTGATTCCTCCAGCTCCGTTTTTCATTCTCAAGATTGCTTTGGCTATTCGGGGTCTTTTGTGTTTCCATACAAATTGTGAAATTTTTTGTTCTAGTTCTGTGAAAAATGCCAGTGGTAGTTTGATAGGGATTGCATTGAATCTGTAGATTGCTTTGGGCAGTAGAGTCATTTTCCCAATGTTGATTCTTCCAATCCAAGAACGTGGTATATCTCTCCATCTATTTGTATCATCTTTAATTTCTTTCATCAGTGTCTTATAATTTTCTGCATACAGGTCTTTTGTCTCCTTAGGTAGGTTTATTCCTAGATATTTTTGTCTTTTTGTTGCAGTGGTAAATGGGAGTGTTTTCTTGATTTCACTTTCAGATTTTTCATCATTAGTGTATAGGAATGCCAGAGATTTTTGTGCATTAATTTTGTATCCTGCTACTTTACCAAATTCACTGAATAGCTCTAGTAGTTTTCTGGTAGCATCTTTAGGATTCTCTATGTATAGTATCATGTCATCTGCAAATAGTGACAGCTTCACTTCTTTTCCAATTTGGATTCCTTTTATTTCCTTTTCTTCTCTGATTACTGTGGCCAAAACTTCCAAAACTATGTTGAATAAGAGTGGGGAGAGTGGGCAGCCTTGTCTTGTTCCTGATCTTAGCAATTAGGAAAGTTTTGAGCACAAAGAGGTTAGTGAATAATTCTTTTTTTTAATGAGCATTTTTTAAATAAGCATTTTTTAATAATGCTTTTAGTTTTTCTCCATTGAGGACGATGTTGGCTGTGGGTTTCTCATCTGTGGCCTTTATTATGTTGAGGAAAGTTCCCTCTATGCCTACTTTCTGCAGGGTTTTTTTCATAAATGGGTGTTGAATTTTGTCGAAAGCTTTCTCTGCATCTATTGAGATGATCACATGGTTTTTCTCCTTCAATTTCTTAATATGGTGTATCACATTGATTGATTTGCGTATTTTGAAGAATCCTTGCATTCCTGGAATAAACCCCACTTGATCATGGTGTATGATCCTTTTAATGTGCTGTTGGATTCTGTTTGCTAGTATTTTGTTGAGGATTTTTGCATCTATGTTCATCAGTGATATTGGGCTCAAATTTTCTTTCTTTCTGACATCCTTGTCTGGTTTTGGTATCAGGGTGCTGGTGGCCTCGTAGAATGAGTTTGTGAGTGTTCCTCCCTCTGCTGTATTTTGGAAGAGTTTGAGAAGGATAAGTGTTAGCTCTTCTCTAAATGTTTGATAGAATTCGCCTGTGAAGCCATCTGGTCCTGGGCTTTTGTTTGTTGTAAGATTTTTAATCAGAGTTTCAATTTCAGTGCTTGTGATCGGTCTGTTCACGTTTTCCATATCTTCCTGATTCACTCTTGGGAGGTTGTGCCTTTCTAAGAATTTGTCCATTTCTTCCAGGTAGTCCATTTTATTGGCATACAGTTGCTTGTAGTATTCTCTCATGATCCTTTGTATTTCTGCAGTGTCACTTGTTACTTCTCCTTTTTCATTTCTAATTCTGTTGATTTGAGTCTTCTCCCTTTTTTTCTTGATGAGTCTGGCTAATGGTTTATCAACTTTGTTTAGCTTCTCAAAGAGCCAGCTTTTAGTTTTATTGATCTTTGCTATCATTTCCTTCATTTCTTTTTCATTTATTTCTGATCTTATTTTTATGATTTCTTTCCTTCTGCTACCTTTGGGGTTTTTTTGTTCTTCTTTCTCTAACTGCTTTAGGTGCAAGGTTCGGTTGTTTATTTGAGATGTTTCCTGTTTCTTAAGGTAGGATTGTATTGCTATAAACTTCCCTCATAGAACTGCTTTTGCTCCATCCCATAAATTTTGGGTCGTCATGTCTCCATTGTCATTTGTTTCTAGGTATTTTTTTATTTCCTCTTTGATTTCTTCAGTGATCCCTTCGTTATTAAGTATTGTATTGTGTAGCCTCCATGTGTTTGTATTTTTTACAGATCTTTTCCTGTAATTGATATCTAGTCTCATATCATTGTTGTCACAAAAGATACTTGATACAATTTCAGTTTTCTTAAATTTACAAAGGCTTGATTTGTGACCCAAGATATGATCTATCCTGGAGAATGTTCCATGAGCATTAGAGAAAAATGTGTATTCTGTTGTTTTTGGATGGAATGTCCTATAAATATCAATTAAGTCCATCTTGTTTAATGTATCATTTAAAGCTTGTGTTTCCTTACTTATTTTCATTTTGGATGATCTGCCCATGGGTGAAAGTGGGGTGTTAAGGTCCCCTACTATGAATGTGTTACTGTCGATTTCCCCTTTTATGGCTCTTAGTACTTGCCTTATGTATTGAGGTGCTCCTATGTTGGATGCATAAATATTTACAATTGTTATATCTTCTTCTTGGATCGATCCCTTGATCATTATGTAGTGTCCTTCTTTGTTCCTTCTAATAGTCTTTATTTTAAAGTCTATTTTGTCTGATATGAGAATTGCTACTCCAGCTTTCTTTTGGTTTCCATTTGCATGAAATATCTTTCTCCTTCCCCTTACTTTCAGTCTGTATGTGTCTCTAGGTCTGAAGTGGGTGTCTTGTAGACAGAAAATATAAGGGTCTTGTTTTTGTATCCCTCAGCCAATCTGTGTCTTTTGGTGGGAGCATTTAGTCCATTTACATTTAAGGTAATTATCAATATGTATGTTCCTATTCCCATTTTCTTAATTGTTTTGGGTTCGTTATTGTAGGTCTTTTCCTTCTCTTGTGTTTCTTTCCTAGAGAAGTTCCTTTAGCATTTGTTGTAGAGCTGGTTCGGTGGTGCTGAACTCTCTCAGCTTTTGCTTGTCTGTAAAAGTTTTAATTTCTCCATCAAACTTGAATGGGATCCTTGCTGGGTGGAGTAATGTTGGTTGCAGGCTTTTCTCCTTCATCACTTTAAACATGTCCTGCCAGTCCCTTCTGGCTTGCAGAGTTCCTGCTGAAAGATCAGCTGTTAACCTTATGGGGATTCCCTTGTGTGTTATTTGTTGTTTTTCCCTTGCTGCTTTTAATATGCTTTCTTTGTATTTAATTTTTGACAGTTTGATTAATATGTGTCTTGGCGTATTTCTCCTTGGATTTCTCCTGTATGGGACTCTGTGCTTCCTGGACTTGACTAACTATTTCCTTTCCCATATTAGGGAAGTTTTCAACTATAATCTCTTCGTATATTTTCTCAGTCCCTTTCTTTTTCTCTTCTTCTTCTGGAACCCCTGTAATTTGAATGTTGGTGCATTTAATGTTGCCCCAGAGGTCTCTGAAACTCTTCTCAGTTCTTTTCATTCGTTTTTCCTTATTCTGCTCTGCAGTAGTTATTTCTACTATTTTATCTTCCAGGTCACTTATCCATCTTCTGCCTCAGTTATTCTGCTATTGATCCCATCTAGAGTATTTTTAATTTCATTTATTGTGTTGTTCATCATTGTTTGTTTCATCTTTAGTTCTTCCTGGTCCTTGTTAAATGTTTCTTGCATTTTCTCTATTCTATTTCCAAGATTTTGGATCATCTTTACTATCATTATTCTGAATTCTTTTTCAGGTAGACTGCCTATTTCCTCTTCATTTGTTAGGTTTGGTGGGTTTTTATCTTGCTCCTTCATCTGCTGTGTGTTTTTCTGTCTTCTCATTTTGCTTATCTTACAGTGTTTGGGGTCTCCTTTTTGCAGGCTGCAGGTTCGTAGTTCCTGTTGTTTTCGGTGTCTGTCCCCAGTGGCTAAGGTTGGTTCAGTGGGTTTTGTAGGCTTCGTGGTGGAGGAGACTAGTGCCTGTGTTCTGGTGGATGAGGCTGGATCTTGTCTTTCTGGTGGGCAGGTCCACGTCTGGTGGTGTGTTTTGGGGTGTCTGTGGACTTATTATGATTTTAGGCAGCCTGTCTGCTAGTGGGTGGGGTTGTGTTCCTGTCTTGCTAGTTGTTTGGCATAGGATGTCCAGCATTGTAGCTTGCTGGTCATTGAGTGAAGCTGGGTGCTGGTGTTGAGATGGAGATCGCTGGGAGATTTTCGCCGTTAGATATTATGTGGAGCTGGGAGGTCTCTTGTGGACCAGTGTCCTGAAGTTGGCTCTCCCACCTCAGAGGCACAGCACTAACTCCTGGCTGCAGCACCAAGAGCCTTTCATCCACACGGCTCAGAAGAAAGGGAGAAAAAGTAGAAAGAAAGAATTAGTAGAAGTAGAAAGAAGGAAAGAAAGAAAGAAAGGAGGGAGAGCGGGAGGGAAGGAAGGAAAAAAAGAAAGAAAGAAGATAAAGTAACAAAATAAAGTGAGATAAAATATAATAAAGTTATTAAAAAATTATTATTAAGAGAAACAAAACGGACGGATAGAGCCCTGGGACAGATGGTGGAAGTAAAGCTATACAGACAAAATCTCACACAGAAGCGTACACATGCACACTCACAAAAAGAGGAAAAGGGGAAAAATCATAAATCTTGCTCTCAAAGTCCCCCTCCTCAATTTGGGATGATTCGTTTTCTATTCATGTGTTCCACAGATGCAGGGTGCATCAAGTTGGTTGTGGAGCTTTAATCCGCTGCTCCTGAGGCTGCTGGGAGAGATTTCCCTTTCTCTTCTTTGTTCTCACAGCTCCCGGGGGCTCAGCTTTGGATTTGGCCCCGCCTCTGCGTGTAGGCCGCTGGAGGGCGTTTGGTTTTTGCTCAGACAGGATGGTGTTAAACGAGCCGCTGATTCGGGGGCTCTGGCTCACTCAGGCCGGGGGGGGGGGGGGGGGGGAGGGAGGGGCACGGAGTGCTGGGCGGGCCTGCGGCGGCAGAGGCCGACGTGACGTTGCACCAGCGTGAGGCGCGCCGTGCGTTCTCACAGGGAAGTTGTCCCTGGATCCCGGGAACCTGGCAGTGGCGGGCTGCACAGCCTCCCCGGAAGGGGGCTGTGGATAGTGACCTGCGCTCGCACACAGGTTGCTTGGTGGCGGCAGCAGCAGCCTTAGCGTCCCCTGCCTGTCTCTGGGGTTCCCGCTTTTCGCCGCGGCTGGCGCCCATCTCCTGGAGCTCCTTTAAGCAGCGCCCTTAATCCCCTCTCCTCGCGCACCAGGCAACAAAGAGGGAAGAAAAAGTCTCCTGCCTGTTCGGCAGGTCCAGACTTTTCCCCGGACTCCCTCTCGGCTAGCCCTGGTGCACTAACCCCCTGGAAGCTGTGTTCACGCCGACCACTGCAGTCCTCTTCCTGCCTCCAACTGAAGCCCGAGCCTCAGCTCCCAGCCCCGCCCGCCCCGGCGGGTGAGCAGACAAGCCTCTCGGGCAGGTGAGGGCCGGTCGGCCCTGATACTCTGTGCGGGAATCACCCCGCTTTGCCCCCCGCCCCGCACCCCTGTTGCTGTGCTCTCCTCTGCAGCTCCAAAGCTTTCCCCCTCTGCCGCCCGCAGCCTCTGCCCGCGAAGGGGCTTCTTAGTGTGTGGAAACATTTCCTCCTTCACAGCTCCCTCCCACTGGTGCAGGTCCCGTCCCTATTCTTTTGTCTCTGTTTTTTCTTTTGCCCTACCCAGGTACGTGGGGGGTTTCTTGCCTTTTGGGCGGTCTGAGGTCTTCTGCCAGCATTCAGTACGTGTTCTGTAGGAGTTGTTCCACGTGTAGATGTATTTCTGGTGTATTTGTGGGGAGGAAGGTGATCTCCGCGTCTTACTCTTCCGCCATCTTCCCAGAAGTCTCCCGTGAACAATTCTTGAATTTGGTTAGTTTGTATGAATTTGGCAGGTTGACCAAATGATAACTTTCTCTATTGCAGTTCGGGAGTTCCTATTATCATTTGTACTGAAGTTTTACTTCCTAAGCAATTAAGACAGTCATTTAATCTTTCTTTTGAAATGCTCTACGATTTGGAGAAACGTAAAGGGAGTTTTGCAAGGAGGAAGAGGTATTCTACAGCACATGAAGAGGTCACTAATTTTTTTTTTTAATGTACAAAGTAGGTCATTCTCTCTGTACTTTCATCCCTAGGCCCAGTTATAAATTCAAAAGTGGAGCCTTACTGTGTTGTTCTAACTGAAAGAGCATGAACAAAGCGCTGAATGTTAGTGAAGCTCAAAAAAGTTTCAGTAGCAGAGCTTCTTTTATTTTTAACCTTCAAAGGACTGAGGAACATTTAACTGTTTTATTTTTATGGAATGTCTACCACGAATGTTAGATGGAGGGGCATTTAAAAGGATTTCCTTGTATCGGGCCAGTTCAGAGCTATAATCAATCTTAAAAATTCAGAGTAGCCATGTCTGAGCTGCGCTCGTCAGTCTCCAGTACAGTACATACATTTCATCACCGAAGCCATATACATTGCCTCTGTCCTGGTAACTCAGACAAATGTAGTGTTAAGGTGTTATGTAGTAATGGGATAGGTTAGCCTGAACTAAGGATGTTTCTTCATTTTGGTTAGGTTACTGTGTGTTCTGGGCTATGTTTTATATCCATTCATACAAGCAAGAGTCACAATTACCCATGGTGAATAGTTAGTTCTGCTAGCTTCTTGAAAAAAAATTATATATTATATATATATAATATATATATTTGAGAAATGAATTTGCTTATATTTAAGATATACAATGTGATGTTTTGATATATGCATACATTGTGAAATAATTACCACAATCAAACTAATTAACATATCCTTCATTTCTCATAATTACCGTATTTTTTATCAAAAGAGTAAGCATGCCTTCAAAATTTATTTTACATTGATTTGTAGCAGGAAACTAAGAGAAATACTGATATGGCATAAAAATCATATATCTGGGTAGAATCTTGTTAGGAAAAGACATCTTGCTTAATGAATATAGAAGTAAAGCAAAGGGAGTTGTTAAGAGCTCTTACTAGCAATGAAGATATTCTCATGTTTGGTTTTTTTTTTTAGGAATATTTTGCTTCAAGGAGTGAGAAGTTTTCTAGAACTGTGTTACTTAAAGTATGGACTATGAATAATGTTGCTTATGTTCAGGATGTAGAAAGCTAGAAAGAGCTTTGGTCCCAACGTAAACACCAAATAAAGTTAAAGTAGTTACAAAATCATAAATTTGCTTGAATCCATCCGAGAATTGAGGTTGAAGGACAACCAAATAGCCTGAAATCTGAGGAAATATAGAATCTTCCAAGGGGAGATAAGATGCAAATATTGGATCACATGTGAAAGAGCACTGGACAAAGAGGCCAGGTGCCATACAAGTAAATGAAACATCAGGTAAAATGTTTAAGAGAATTCTAAGAGCTGATATGGGGTACTGTGAAAGTATAGAAACCTTAGGATCCTGAACACAAACACAGTTTGCATAACCTCGTAAGCTTTATTCCATGAGTTCTCATGAGAAACAGAGTTGGTAATATGAAAAGGCCTCCCTCAGTGGTGTTGGGGAAAAAAAAGGATTTATAGAAAATACTCAGTAAATCCAAAAGATGAGAGAAAAATAGAAAAAAACAAAGAACAGAAGGAAGAGATAGTAGATCATACTCCAACCATATAAATAGTTATATCAAATACAGATGGTCTAAGCATACACAAATTAAAAGGCATAGATGATTAGATTATGTTGTTTATAAGAAATCCACCTTAAATATAAAGACATAAATAGTTATAAAGGAAAAGGGTAGAAAAAGATATACCATGTAAATAGAAAAATCCACATTTGATAGAACTTTTAGGTTTAAAATCAGCAAAATGTAGAATACTGTTGAAATGGTATCAACCAACTTGTGTTAATTGACATTTAGATTTCAAAAAATTGACAAAGCAGCAGTGGAATATAGTTCTTTTCTAGTGCACAGGAAACATTAACATAAATCATATTCTGGCCTATAAAACATATCTAAACAAATGTATTGGATTGGGCCAAAAGTTCGTTTGGGTTTTTCCATAAGGTGTTACGAAAAACGTGAACAAACTTTTTGGCCAGCCCAGTAAATATTTTCAAATCACTCAAAGTGCATTATCTGAGCCCAGATGAATTAGAAACAAATAGAAAGATATTTGGAAAAACAAAATCTCGGAAAAGGGCTGTCAGGCAGTTTATTTGGGGGAAAAACGAACATGTAGAGATGGCAATGAACACACAAAAAGGTGCTTACGATTACTACTCATTAGAGAAATAGCAAATTAAACCACAAAAAAACTAACAGAGTATTTAAATGGCCAAAATAAACAACCAAGTCCTGGCCAGTTCAACTTTCCAGAGGATAAATAGCAACTAGAACTCTCATACTTTCCTGGTGATAATATAAAATGGTACAATCACTTTGAAAAATAGTTAGGCCATTTATTATAATTTCATTATTGAAGTATGGTTGATTTATAATATTGTTATTTTCAGGTGTACAACTTAGTGATTAAAATTTTTATAGATTATGTTCCATTTAAAATTATAAAGTATTGGCTATGTTCTGTGTGCTGTACAATATATCCTTGTAGATTGTGTATTTTATACTTAGTAGTTTTTACCTCTTAATCCCCTGGCCCCATCTTGCCCCTCTCCCCTTCCTACACCTGACTCATAACCACTAATATATTCTCTATATCTGCAAGCCTGTTTCTGTTTTGTTATATTCATTTGTTTGCTTTATTTTTTAGTAGCACATATAAGTGATAACACAGAATATTTGTCTTTCTTTGTCTGACATATCATTATGCATAATACCTTCTAAGGCCATCCATGTTGTTCCATATGGCTAAATTTCATTCTTTTTATGGCTGAGTAGTATTCCAATAAATATACCACAACTTCTTTATCCATTCATCTGTTGATAGACACTTAGGTGGCTTCCATATCTTGGCTATTATAAATAATGCTGCTATGAACATTGGAGTGTGTGTATCTTTTGGAATTATTGTTTTCATTTTCTTTAGTATTTACCCAGGAGTGGAATTGCTGGATTATATGGTACCTCTAATCTAGATTTTCTTTTTGTGTGTGTCTATTTTACTTATTTCCTCTCTGATTTTTATTATTCCTTTCCTTCTGCTGACTTTGGGCTTTTCTTGTCTTTCTTTTTCTAATTCTTTCAGGTGGTAAGTTTGGTTGAATATTTGGGGGTTTTCTTGTTTCTTAAGGAGGACCTGTGTCACTCTAAACTTACCTCATAGAAGTGCTTTTGCTGAATCCCATAGATTTTCATTTGTTTCGAGGTATTTTTTATCTTATGTTTGATGTATTCATTGATCCATTGGTTTTTTTGTAGCATCTTCTTTAGTCTCCATGTGTTTGTGTTTTTCCTGTTTTTTTCTTTAAGTGATTTCTAGTTTCATATCATTGTGGTTAGAATAAGTATTGATACAATTTTTATCCTCTTAAATTTGTTAAGACATGTTTTGGGACCTAGCATGTGATGTATCCTGGAGAACATACATGTGCACTTGAAAAGAATGTATATTCTTCTATTTTTGTATGGAATATCCTATAGATATATTTTCAGTTCACTGGTCTAATGTGTCCTTTAAGTCCACTGTTTTCTTATTGATTTTCTCTCTGGATGACCTGTCCATTGATGTAAACGGGATGTTAAAGTCCCCTAATAGTATTGTGTTACTGTCAATTTTCCCCTTTATGTCAGTTAATATTTGCTTTATATATTTAGGTACACCTATATTAGGTGCATGTATATTAACAAGTGGTGTATTCTCTTCTTGTATTGATCGCTTTACATTATATAATGCTCTTCTTTGTCTTTTGTTATAGACTTTGTTTTACAGTCTTTTATGCCTGAGTATTGCTACCTCCATTTTCTTATCATTTCCATTTCCATAAAATATTTTTCCATATCCTCAGTTTCAGTCTGTTTGTGTCTTTTGGTATGAAGTGTCTCTTGAAAGCAGCATGTAGATGAGTCTTGATTTTTTTCATCCAATCAGCAACCCTATGTCTTTTAATTGGAACATTTAGTTCATTGACATTTAAAGTGATTATTGATAGGTACATACTTATTGCCATTTTGTTACTTGTTTTATGGGGTTTTTCTTGTTTGTTTTTGCTTTTTTTTTTTTTTTTTTTTTTTTTTTTTTTTTTTTTTTTTAGTTCTTGTGCTTTTCTTCTTCTGTTCGTTTCTTCCCTTGTGGTTTGATGGTTTTTATTAGTGGTATGCTTGTGTTCCTTTCTCTTTTTCGTATAACTATTGTAGGTTTTTGATTTGTGGTTACCATAGGGTTCACATATTCAATATGTTGACCTATATCTACTTGTTTAAAATGGTAGTCATTTAAGCTCAAACACTTTCTGAAAGATCTACACTTTTTTTACTTCCCTCTCCCACAGTTTGTGTTTCCAAGTCATATTTTCTGTCTCCATGTTTATCCCTTCACTGTTTCTAATACTTGCTGTTGTTTTTTTTTGTCCTTTTATTTTCCTAGTAGCTTATTTTAATGGTTAATACACTGCCTTTATCATATATTTGCCTTTATTTGTGGGAATTTTCCTTTTCTATAGATTCCTACTTCTTGTTGTAGGTGGTTTTGTTTGTTTGTTTGTTTGTTTTTCCCTTCCCTTAAAGAAGAACCTTTAACATTTCTTTTAAGATTGGTTAAGTGTTAATGAACTCTTTTAGTTTTTGCTTGTCTGAGAAGTTCTTTCTCTCTCCTTCAATTCTAAATGGTAATCTTGCTGGGTATAGTATCCTGTGTCGTTGGTGTTTTTTCCTTTCAGCAGTTTAAATATATCATGCCACTCTCTTTCGCCCTGCAAAGTTTCTGCAGGAATATCAGGTGATAACCTCATGGGGCTTTCTTTGTATGTGACTTTTTGTTTTTTCTCTTTCTGCCTTTGAATTCTCTCTTTATATTTAACTTTTGCTATTTTAATTTTGAAATGTCAAAATACCAAAATTAACGTGGGTCTCTTTTGCTTCATCTTGTTTGGGACTCTCTGTGCTTCTTTACCCAGATATTTATTTCCTTTTTCAGGTTAAGAAGTTTTCAGCCATAATTTCATCACATACTTTCTCTCTCTTTCTCTCTCTCTCACTTTCTCTCTCTCCTCTTCTTCTGGGACCCCTATAATGCAAATGATGTTGTACTTTATGTTTTCCCAGATGTCCCTTAAACTGTTCTAATTGTAAAAACTCTGTTTTTCTTTTTGCTCTTCTGAATGGATAGTTTCTAATTAGTCCATTTTCCAGATCACGTATGCATTCTTCTGTATCACCTAGTGTGCTGTTAATTTCTTCTGGTGTGCTTTTCATTTTAGGTATTGTATTCTTCAATTCTGATTGGTTTTTCTTTTATTTTCTAGTTGCTTGTTAAAATTTTCACCATGTTCATTTATTTTCATCCTAATTTAGTTAGCATTTTTATTACTTATGCTTTGAACTCTCTATCTGGTAAATGATTTAGCTTTGTTTCATTTGTTGTTGTCTTGTTCTTTCATTTGAAATAAATTGCCCTCTTTTCTCATTTTGCTTAACTTTCTCTGTCTCTTTGAAATTAGGTGAAACAGTTACCTATTCCAGTTTAGAGCGGGTGTCCTTGTGTGAGAGAACCCCTATACAGCCTGTTTGTACCCCTTGGCTTTGGTGGGGGTGGTAGATCTGATGTGATCATCATTCATGTCTTCCTCCATGATGTGTTGACAGCTATCACCTTGGTAGAAGGTGGCATTGTAGATGGAGATGCTAGATCAGGGCCATGTGTGAGCTATAGCTTCTCCTCTGCTCAGTGGCCAGCACCCTCCTAATGTGTGTGTGGGCAAGTCCCAAGTTGCTGGAGCAGAAGCCCTGAGGTTTGGGTCCAAGCTGGCTCCCTTCCCTCTAAGTGTCTTCTCTCCCCTCTCTCAGATCTTGAATTTTTGGCCCAGAGGAGAACAGTGCTGGATTAAGAGGGGCTAGACCAGGCAGTTGGTGTGGTTTAGGGAGCAGTATGTGGAGGTCCCAGTTCCAGTCATTCCTGGGCTACTCCGGATGCACTTCCTCCATAGGCGTCAGAAATGGCCACCCTCTCCCCATTTAGATACCATTCATGGTTTAAACTGGCTCTATCCCTCCCAGCCAGGAACTCCCCTCTGCCACTGCAGCCCTCACCCCAGTGTGGAAGTGTACCGTGGAGCAAGAACGTTTGCACATCAAAGGAAAGGAAACAATCAACAGAGTGAAAAGGCAGCCTATGAAATGGGAGAAAACATTTGCTAAACAGATATCTGATAAGGAGCTAATATCCAAAATATACAAATACCTCATCAAACTCAATAACAAGAAAACCTATAACTGGATTAAAAATTGGACAAAGGACCTGATTAGCAATTTTTCCAAAGAAGGCTGACAAATGGCCAGCATAACTAATTAATCATTGGGGAAATGCAAATCAAAACCTCAGTGAGATATCACTTCACACCTTTTATAATGGCTTTTATCAAAAAGATGAAACGTAAGTAGCATTGGCAATGATGTGGAGAAAAGGAAACCCTGGTGCATTGTTGATGGGAATGTAAACTTGCAAAGCAATTATGGGAAACAGTATCAAGATAGCTCAAAAAATTGAGATACCATATGATCCACCATTCCGACTGGATATATATCTAAAGGAAGTGAAATCATGATCTCCAAGAGATATCTGCACCCCCATGTTTATTGCAGCATTATTCACAGTAATCAAAATATGGAAACAACCCAAATATCCATCTACAGATCAATGGATAAAGACTGTATCATATCTACATCTTATATATATCTATATATATAATGAAATATTATTCAGCCTTAAAATGAGGAAAGCCTGCCATTTAGACGACCTGGATGGACCTGGGAGATATCATGATATGTGCAATTAGCCAAATGTAGAAAGACAAATACTGCAAAATCTCACTTATATATGGTATCTAAAATGGTCAAACTCATAGAAACAGAGAATAGAATAGTGGTTTCCAGCTGTTGGGGGGAATGAGAAATGTGGAGATGTTGCTCAAGGGGTACAAAGTTTCAGGATGCATAAGTTCTAGAGATCTAATGTATAGCATAGTGACTCTAGTTAACAATACTGTATTGTACTCTTGATATTTGCTGAGATGGTAGCTTTTAACTGTCCTCATCCCAAGCAAAGAAAAAAAGAAATAAAGGAAATGGTAACTAAATGAGGTGATAGATATGTTAATTAACTTAAGTGATTAATTTGTAATGAACATGGAGTGTAGATATCTCTTAAGATCCTGATTTCATTTCCTTTGAATATATACCCATAGGTAGGATTGCTGGATCGTATGGTAAGCAGTTTATTTGATATCTTTCTTAATGTAGGCATTTACTGCTATAATATTCCTTCTGTGCACTGCTTTTGCTGCATTCTGTAAGTTTTGGAATGTTGTGTTTCCATTTTTGTTTCAAGATATTTTTTGCTTTCCCTTTTGATTTCACCTTTGACACATTGGTTTCAGGATTGTGTTTTTAATTTCCAAATATCTGTGAATTTTTCAGTGTTCCTTCTGTTACTGATTTCTAGTTTCATACCATCGTGGTTGGAAAAGTTACATGGTTTGATTTAAATCTTTTAAAATTTGCAGACATTTGTTTCATGGCCTAAGTATTGATCCATCCTGGAGAACGTCCCATGTGTACCTGAGAAGAATGTGTATTGTGAGGCCCTTGGATGGAATGTGCTGTGTATGTCTGTTAGGCTTATTTTGTCTAAAGTATAATTTAAATCTAATGTTGCCTTATTGATTTTCTTTCCTGATGATCTATCCATCGTTGAAAGTGAGCTATTGAAGTCCAGTACTATTATTGTATTGTTGTCTATTTCTTGCTTCAGATCTGTTAATATTTGCTTAATACATTTATGTGCTCTGATGCTGGGTGCATATAATAAAATTGTTATAAACTCTTGAGGAATTGATCCTTTTATCATTATACAGATGACCCTTGAGCAACGTGGGTTTTAACTGCATAGGTCTATTTACATATGGATATTTTTCAGTAGTAAATACAGCATACTGCATAGTCTGTGGTTGGTCGAATCCCTGGATGTGAAGGAACCGTGGATATGGAGGGATGACTGTAAGTTATATGTAAACTAACTCCCACATTGTTCAAAAGTCAACTGTATAACGACCTCCTTTGTCTCTTGTTATTGTTTTTGACTTAATGTCTATCTTGTCTGATGTAAGTGTAGATACCTCTGCTCTCTTTTGGTTTCCATTTGTGTAGAACATCTTTTCCATCCCTTTACTTTGAGCCTATGTGTGTCCTTGCAGCTGTGTCCTATAGGCAGAATGTAGTTAGGTCTTGTTTTTTTACCCATTCAGCCACTCTGTGAGTTTTGATCAGATAATTAATCCAATAAATTTAAAGTAATTATTGATAGGTAAAGTCTTACTATGGACATGTCAATTTTTTGGCGGCTGTTTTGTAATTCCTTTGATCCTTTCTTCATCTCTTGCTGTCTTCCTTTGTGAACTGATGGTTTTACATAGTGGTATACTTTGATTCTCTTCGTTTTATTTTGTATGTTCTGGTAGTTCTATTTGTAGTTTTTTAAGGAACCGCCATACTGTTCTCCATAGTGGCTGTACCAATTCACATTCCCACCAGCAGTGCAAGAGTGTTCCCTTTTCTCCACACCCTCTCCAGCATTTATTGTTTCTAGATTTTTTGATGGTGGCCCTACTGACCAGTGTGAGATGATATCTCATTGTAGTTTTGATTTGCATTTCTCTAATGATTAAAGATGTTGAGCATTCTTTCATGTGTTTGTTGGCAGTCTGTATATCTTCTTTGGAGAAATATCTATTTAGATCTTCTGCCCATTTTTGGATTGGAAACTTCAAAGCTTTTGCACAGCAAAGGAAACCATAAACAACACCAAAAGACAACCCTGAGAATGGGAGAAAATACTTGCAAATGAAGCAACTGACAAAGGATTAATCTCCAAAATTTATAAGCAGCTCATGCAGCTCAATAGTTTTAGAGTATTCTGAATCTGACCATTACTTTTACCTGTGTGTTTCATATTTTCATGTATTTCTTGTTGCTAGTTAGTATCTTTTTGTTTCATCTTGAAGAACTTTTAAAAATTCCTGTAAGGCAGATTTGGTGTTGATGAACTCCCTCAGCATTTGTTTATTACAGAAAAATCTTTATTTCACCTTCATTTCTGCAGGAAAATTTTTCTGGGTAAAGTATTCTCGGCAGTTTTTTTCTTTCAGCACTTTGAATGTATCATCCCACTCCATAATCGCCTGCAAAGTTTCTGCTGAGAAATTCACTTATAAACTCATGGGGGTTCTCTTGTATGAGAACTTTTTTTCTCTTGCTGCTTTTAAAATTCTCTGTTTGTTTCTGATTTTAATCAGTTTTATTATAATATGTCTTGAGAAGATTGTTTTAGATTGAAATTTTCAGATAGTCTGTCAGCTTTATGAACTTGGATGTCCAAATCTCTCCCCAGGTTTGGGAATTGTTCAGCCATTATTTCTTTAAACAAGCTTTCTGCCCCTTTCTCTCTCTCTTTCCTTCTGGGACTTATGAATTATGAATAGAATGTTTCTCTTTATAGTGCCCCTTAAATCCCATACAGTTCTTTTATTCCTTTTTCATTCTTTCTTATTTTTCTCCTTAGACTGGGGAATAATTTCAAATGACTTGTCTTTGACATCACAGATTCTTTCTTCTGCCTGGTCCAGTCTGCTCTGGAAGCTCTCTATTGAATTCTTCAGATCAGTAATTGTATTCTTCATCACCAAAATTTCTGTTTGTGTGGGTTTTTTAAAAAATGTTTTCTCCATCTTTATTGAACTTCTCATTTTGTTCTTATGTTCTTTTCCTGATTTCATTAAATTGTTCATCTGCATTCTTTTGTATCTCTCTGAGTATCCCTAGAACAATTGTTTTGAATTCTTTGTCTGGAAGTTCCTGTATTTTCATTTATTTGGGGTCAGTAACTAGAGGTTTATTGTATTCCTTTGTTGCAGCCATATTTTCCTGGTTCTTTATGATCCCTGTAGCCTTATGTAGGTGACTGAGCATTTGAAGAAGGCATCAACTCTTCCAGACACTATGGATTGAAGTTGGTGAGAAAAGACCTTCACCTGTGAATGGGGGCATGCTTGAGCAAGCTGTGACCATGTGTCTAGTGATGCAGGGCACCAACTGTGGGTGGTGTATGGTGGCTCGAGGTACAGGGGGCATGGTTACTTGTTGGCTTATGCTGCTGAGTTGCATAACATCTACAGTTGTGTGGTCCTTGGCAAGCACTGCAGAGGGCCCACAGAGGCTACAGGGGCAGTGTAGTTCTTCAGCAGTGACTTCAGGTCCAGTTGCTAGGGACCAGGGCATGCATTGGTGGTAGCTCGATTGAGTGGTGTGCACATGCTTGGCTGGGAGGGCCAGCTGCTGGTCCCTGTGTAGTGTCAGTGATAGTTGCAAACACACATACAGTGGTGGGGTCCCAGGAAAGCAACAGGGGTCAGGGCCAACTGCAGATACTGGCAGATACAGGGGCTTCTAGTTCTCACTATGGGCACATGGTAGTGGAAGCCAGTGTTGGGAGTCAGATTGGGGAAATGCAGGTACCCAGTTGGAAAGGCTAGCAGCAGGTGGACCCAGCGATGTAGGCCAGTGACAGGAGATAGGGCTGGATCTGGGCCCACACATGGCTGCAGGGGCCCTGGCTGTTTGCACACACTCCTGGGGCTGCACAGTCTCTCCATGGGCACACACACGGCAGTGGAGGCTGGTAATAAGGGTCAGGCCAGGAGTGTGCAGGTGCACAGATGGAGGGGCTAGCAACAGATGAGCCCCAGTGGTGCAGGCCAGTGACAGAAGACAGGTCCAGATCCAGGCCCACAAGCAGCTGTGGGAGGCCTGGCTGTCAGTTCACTCCTGTGGCTACAGGGTATCCGTATGTGTGTTCATACAGCAATGGAAGCCTGTGATGCAGGTTGGATTTGCTGCCTGTAGGTGGACATCTCAGGGGTAGTTGCAGATGAGCCTAGAGGCGCAGGCCAGTGACAGGAGATGGGGCCAAATCTCGGCCCACAAGCTGCTTGGGGGCCTTGGCTACTGACATGCACTTCGGTAGCTGTAGGATCTTGCCATGGGTGCACACAAGGCAGTAGAGGCCGGTGACAGGTGTTAGGCCAGCAGCATGGAAGTGCACAGGGGTGGGGCTACCCCCAAGTGTGTATATGATGGTGGGAGTCAGCTGTGGAATTCTGGCATCTTGGAGTCACATAGCTGCAGATGCCTGGGCTCTGGTGGGGGTGACGTGGAGGTAAGGAGCAGTGAGGGACTCAGGCAGCTGGCGTCAGCAAACGTGAAAACATGTGGGGCAAAACCTAGTGAAATCTGCAGGGGGCCTGTGGTGGCTTTGTGGGCCACTGGTGAAAACTCCTGAGGCTTTCTGCAGGGCAGGTCACTGGCTACCGTGTTTGCTCCCACTGTGTAGCTGATACTTGTAGCCCCTGCTTTCCTTCCTCATTGCTAAATGTCTCTTACATCTCAGCTTTGCCGGTCTCTGGGTGGAGTGAACCAAAGCAGGTCCTTCTTGTGTTGCCCCAAAAGTCTGGGGAAGCTGGTCTCTCACCCCGTTCTCCCTTTCCTGGTGAGGGGAACTCTATAGCTGAGGACGTCCCGCTTAGAGCTGATCAGTGGTGGCTTTGGGGATGGGATGATGCAGGCACAATGAAGGTGTTTTTCCTACCTGTTTTGTGGAGGAAAACTCAGGTTGTTTGTTATTCTCAGGTTGGTTGTTCTCAGGTTGTTTGTTCCACTGTGTTGCTGAAGTTTCTTAAGTAGGCTCCAGAGCTCTCCCAGAACTATTTTTGTTCATGGATAGCTACCTAATTGTTCATCTTTGTGGGGGAACAGAGTCTGAGGTCTCCTACTCTGCCATCTTGATGATGTCACTCTTTTCTCAAGATACTTTAAAAATTCCTTGTTGATTTCTTCTTTGAGCCTTTGATTGTTCAGCAAATATCTTATTAACAGAGCAGTGACAAGAAGAAACTTTAGTTGGATCTAGTGCAGCTATGAAATCAGCAAATTGCTGTGTCTAATTATGTGAGCCATGAACAATTAGAGAAGTGACTAGAGCACCACAAATGGTCATGTCAAGTTTTCTTCCATGCTAAGAACCTTCAGTTCCTATCAGTGTCATGAAGTTGTCGTATCTGTCTTCTTCAGTTGAATATTTTTCAAGGAACGTGGGTAAGGGATGAAATATACCTGTCTCTGTTAGGTAATCTGGGGGAGAGCATGCTGAAGTGTTTTGAAAATAATGTGTCTTCAACTCAGAAACAGATGCTTCATTTTTGTTGGATCTAGCAGGGGTCTCTGTCAGACCCCTAGGACAATCTTCTCTCATGGTTCATTGAGGGAAATTGGCAATGAACCTGCCAGCTGTGCTTCTGGTTCCAGAAATTCTCTTTTCTCTCTCTACCCATCAAAACAGTTTTTCGGGCAAGTAGGCGTCCCACATTAGATTGTGAGCTCCTTTCTGAGCAAAGGCCATGTTGATTAAACTTAGGTTTTTTCGTCCACAAGCCCAGCATTTGACACAGAATATGTGGAGTTCCTCCATAAATAATGGTTAAGGACAATCAAACCCATCTAAGCTTCATGTTATCCCCTCAGGGTTCAGTGGTCCTTAGGAGAAAATGACTATTGATAGGTTAATTGGGTGAAAGGGTATATAAACTAGTTTATGTGTTACCTCTCTTGAGAATAAAAGACTGCTTAATCTACCTACAATATATAAATCTCCAGAAGGGCTCTTACCAAGTGAATATCTGTGGAAATATCCTGGCAGATGAGAGCAAATAAAGTGAATTTTCTGTGAAAACTGAATTCACTTACAAACTTTAGATGTATGGACAGAGCTGCTTATAGGCTGGGTCTAAAGCCTAGTCTACTCAACAGAATAATCTGTGGAACTTTAAAAAAATACAGGGTGATTCATAAAGAGTTGACAACTTCACAGACTCATTTCTTAGTCACTAGATTATATATTAATAGGTATGTACCAAATTATAGAGATATACTTACATTTGCCAATTATGTGGGTTAGAGCTTGCTGAAGTTGATTTTGTGAGTGTAGTGCAAAGGTCGTTTTTTGGACTATACAACAAACCTCTATAGGTCCTAACGATGTTTACTGGTGCTCCAAAGAGATGGGGTAAACAAAACATGCACCTGTAAAGGGCATCAGCACCGAGTGGTCTAGTGTGTCTAAGGTAGTCGTCAGTCACATTGGTGTCACCATCAGCAAAGTCCCAGGAAAAGTTAGCAGTTAACCAGGCATCTGTTAGCCAGTGGTCTGGTACATTTTCTATAAACTGCTGAAGATGAAATTAGGCCCCTTGCACCTGATGAAGACCTTAATGGAGGCGCATCATGCAAAATGATATAACTTCTGCAGTTTTCAGTCAAATGGAAATGAATTTCACATGTTACTTCATATTCAGTGAAGAGGCTACATTTTACTGAAGTGAAAAAGTGAAGCACCATAATTTCCACTTAATGAGACAATGGAAACCAACGTGACACATGTAAAAATGCTGTCAAAAGTTAACATCTTTTGTTCTATCTCTTGCACATGGGACTTTGGTCTACTTTTTTTGTGTACAGACATTGACAGTAATCCCATATCGGATGGAGTGTGATTTTTCTCCTCTGTTAAAAGGTTATCTCCTTCAACTTCACTTCCAGAAGGATGAGTCTCTGTTTTATTTCCATAACAAGTCTGGAGGTCCCCTAATAAACATCTAACATGACATTAGACTGGGTATAGTGTACAAACTTTGACGTACCTGGAAACTGTTTGCCACCCAGATCCCCAGTGCAAATCTTATTACACTGTGCAAATCTTTTCCCTTGTAGCGGTATGTTCAGAACTCCGTGGTTTGTACCACTTCTTTCTTGAAGGCTTGAGAAAATCAAAGAACACAATCTGGCTGCCGTTCCTACCATGAGAGTCTGGGATAAATTACTATAGGACTGAACGTGGGTCTGTGTGGTAAAGAATAAATATTGAGCAATTGTAAGATTATAAAAATAACTGGGATAGATGTTTTTATAAATTAGTTTGGCTATGTGCTCATATAGACACAATTACTGAGTAATCAGTTTTGAAAAGGGTTTAATTATTTTCTGAATCGCCCATATACATGCCAGGGATACAATCCTTCTTATATGTTAAGACCGGCTTTGTGCTAGCCATCTACATATTTGAAATGATCTAAGAAGATGCAGATTTGGAACCAGAGCGGAAAACCCCTCAGAAACAGCCATTACTGTTTGCCCTTATTCTATTCTCCAGTCTAGACTGATAATACTGAACTTTATGATCCTCTGCAATCCCCACCCCAAATTAGCACATATACACACATGAGTGTGTGTGTGCCCACACACATGGGTACATGCATATAAACATGCACCTTGGAACTGAGTATTCAGAGCTGCCAGAGACTAAATCGTGCCTCCTTCCAACAGTTCTCTGAGATCTTTACAACACCATTCTGGTGATCTTTACCTAATTATAATACATCATAATTACGTAACGGCACATTGTAATTGTATGATTACATGTGTTTACAGTCAATAGACAATTAGAGATAATCACCCGTAGCACATAAATGCATGATGACAAAAAGTTACTTGATGGAAACTAGGAACCTACATAGAAAGTGAAGTGGATCAAATGCTATTCTGATTCTGCTATTTTGATATTTTCTGTCTAGCAGTGCTCATGAGGTGCAGCTAGCAAGACACCTTGCCTCAGGGTGGAGAAAGAGCTTTGGAAAAGTATTCTAACTGAAGAAAATGGAAATGAAGAAAAAAATCAGGAAAAACTTTCTTGGTTAAATTTGCAGGAACAGCTAATACTGAAATTAACTGAATTGAATACTGAAAATCACTGATAATAAATTTCAGTTAATACTAAAACTAACATTTGAAAATTTATATCTTTTTGACGACTTAAATACCTGTTGGGGTATTGATGAATGGGAGTGTCATTACACGTAGACATCATGTTAGAAACAGAGGCACACAGTCTTCCATTTTCTCTGCCCATTCATTTATTCACTCGCTCATTCCTCCATCATATGTATATTGAGTGCCAGTCATGTACTGAGACGTGAGTTAGACACTGGTCATGTCCTTATTCTTCAGCAGCCATTCTCGCCTCTGGTCTGCAGTGCTTTTACCTTCTTCCACAGTGTGTAATGCATACCCTCCCCTTCAAAACTTTCCTTTGGTATCTCTCTCTATCATGGTTGGATTGTCATCTAGGTGGTAATGAGTTGTCAGGATCTCAGAAGTAAAACAAACCAAAACAAAAAAACCCCACACGCTCAGGTGTTACGGAATTAAGGGGTAATTTTAGTACTAGTACTCATAGGCACTGTGGCAATAGTGCTCCTGTCTGGAGCTCAGCAATGTCTTCCAAGTGCTGCGTCTACTCAGACCTAAAGCTGCAAGCCCAGGAGGCAGTGCATGCGGTCCTGAAGCAAAACACCCTCCTAACTCCTATGTCCACCACTCACATTGGACTGTGTGCTCCTTGAGGAAACAGGTACCATCTGAATAATAACCAGCATACGGCAAAGGACTGTGGGACAAGTCAGCTGTATATGCTTGCTAACTCTCTGAATGAAGAGGAGTTAAATAATAAGCAGGGCCACCCCTGCCCACGTTTCCTCTCTGTAACAACCAGAAGTGAACAATTTTCCACATGAGTACTCTTCATACATCCTAACATCTTTAAATCAAATATCTATAGTTCATATTCTATTTTTTTAACATCTTTATTGGGGTATAATTGCTTTACAATGTGTGTTAGTTTCTGCTTTATAACAAAGTGAATCAGTTATAGATATACATATGTTCCCATATCTCTTCCCTCTTGCGTCTCCCTCCCTCCCACCCTCCCTATCCCACCCCTCCAGGCGGTCACAAAGCACCGAGCCGATATCCCTGTGCCATGCGGCTGCTTCCCACTAGCTATCTACCTTACGTTTGTTAGTGTGTATATGTCCATGACTTGCTTACCAACTACCAATTATCATCATTATTCTAAAGGTGCTTGATTTAAATATCTGTGAACTGTTCAGTTGGAAACTAATACTAGCAATTTCACAGTAAGCAGATCCCTAACCCCCAAGGGAATCTGCTATTTAAAGAAATTTTGTGGTAAAATATTTTCTAAAAATAGGATCACAGAGTTGTAGCATCTTGGAGTAGGAAGGGACCTTAGAGGTCATCTGGTCCAAATTTCTCGTTTCCACTGAATATAGAAACCTACACTATTATATCCTTGGAAGGCATTTAGTCTGGTTAAACATTTCAAGAAAGGTGCTTGGTATTGTACAAGGCAATCCATTCTGTTCTATTGACCTCCTTACACTGAATTGAAACATACCTCCTTTTAACTTTTCATTGCTTCTAATTCTCCTCGGGGAGCTACACGGAATAAGGCTGTATCTTCTTCCACATGATAGCTCTTCAGATAGGTAAGTGCCGTCCTTGCTCAACTTGTGCCTCCATTTCTTTGTTTTTGCCATCTAGACATTGTCAGGGTTTCACATATTCTCTGTATGTTATGGTTTTAGAACTACTTAGCCCTATCCTTTGGATTTTCTCCTGACTGCCGGTATCCCTCTGAAAATGTGAGGGATATCTTATTCTGGGTTGGCTTGACCCAGAATAGAGGAGAGAGCCTATTAAACTCCTCCCCTCATTGGGGAAGGTGTTCTTCTTCCTAAGTACAGAACTATTCTTTATTAAATTATTTTATTTGATTTATCATTCCAGTCTATTGAAATGTCTTTGAATCATGATTCTTTTATATTAACTATCTGTTTCTGCTTTGATTAATTTATAAATGTGGTCAATCAGTGAACTTCCTGGGATTACCCTGAGTTATTGAGAGAGTGAATAAGGCCTGTGACAGGAACCTGTTCATCCAGATTGCCCCTGATTTATTCTTCGGGGTGCATACTGTGGCTGTGGTCATCCAGCTTCATAAGTATCTACTTAACTGAGTCCACTCAGCATCATTCTGGGTAGTTGCCAGAGTTATTACATTCTTTTCTGAAATCTACATGGGCTCTAATTGTAACGTTCAGCAAATCTGCTAGCAAATCTGCCAGCTAAGTAACACTACAGAAAAAAAAGAAATGAACATGAAATTTTAGAAAACCCACACTGGCTGCTTTCAGAAATGCCTAGCAGTCATCTGCTTATTAACCCATTCTTGACGTTTTCTGGAAATAAACATCTCTCTCTCTCAATTTTTGTTCCAGAATCCAACAATTTTCTGGTTTTGAAAATTAAGCCACTTACTCATATTTAGTCTTCAGATAACTTTCTCATTGCTGACCATTTCTCAAAGGATAATAAGAGTAGTTTAGCAATTATAAATACATATTCTGTCCTTCACAATTGAATTAATCAGAGTCATTTATATCAACCTACTGCTGCTCATTGTAGGCTCTAGATCTTACTTAGGGTTTAATCCCCTCCCAATATGTGCATATTCGTATGGGATTCACTTGTAAGTTATGCCTTTTTAGATGGATTTACAATGACTCCAGAAGCATAGAGCTCCTGGGGAGCGTATTCGTTTAACATACTCACTGTAGGTTAAATCTGAAAAAAACTGTTAAAATTGTCCTAGCACCTTCTGACTTCTTTATCTTCTCCACACTTACCATACACGAACAAGTTCTACATCTTTCCAATCCTTGTGTACCTTTCTTACGTACTTCTCACCACAGATGAGGCATACAGATACCCTTCTCTTCAGTGCCCTCTTAATTGCTAGCAGGGCTTTTCCTTCTACCCCTTAATCCTACTAGGAGCCCAAGGCTCTCATACTGATTCCTGAACTCCAGGGATCTCCTTGTGGTGTCCCACTAGGCCTAGACAGGGTTCCATAATTTGGACATTCGCTTAGGCTAATTTTCTCACAGACCAGGTAGTCTCCTGGGATTCTACTCTCTGCCATGTGATAAGTTAGTTTCTACAGCTAAGTTAGCTAAACAGGTTGTCACTCATCTCAGGTAACGGAATGTCTTAACCTGGGTGACATGGGCTTGACTCTAAAGGCTATTATTGCTTTGGATGGTGTTCATTGCAGGAATCAAGGCACATTGGGGCAGGGGGGTGGCAGAAGAGATATTTTAGAGCAAATCAGTGTTGTTCCCCAGAATGGAACACTATATAGATACTCACTTACTCTGCCATGAGACTTTGCAAAAGTGAGGTTGAGGGGTTTTCTGCTGACTTACACCATGCTTGTGACAAATTGGAAGGTGGAGACAATATGACAGGAAATGTTTCTGACTCAACAGATTGAATTTCAAACACGAGTCTCCTCTGGGCTCTTAACTGCAGGCTATGGTCTGTTTCCTGGGTTACGATATTGGGCTGTAATATTCTCATCTTGGCTCTTTCTTCTCCAGAGGCAGTGAAAAGTCTTGTGTCACCTTCTCACACCTCAGTTAGACATAAAGGCTGAGACAATACTATTCTCAGTCCTGATGGGGTGAGGAAGAGTTAATTAGAGCAGAATGACTTTTTCTCTTCCCTGGCTTCAGCTTAAGTACATCTCCATTTCTCTTTCAGTATCACCTTTTCTCAATTCTGAACTTTCAGGGCGAGAAAAAAACAGGTCATGGCTGCTTCCTGTATGATAGGTTTCATGGCCACATTAGCAGTAATCCTGAGAAATTACCTGGGTTTTGGTATTTGTGACATATACTTGACAAGAATAGCCCATTTAATCAGAACACCTCCCACTCAGTGATTATTAAGGCAACTTGAATAAAAAAATACAGCCATATGGAAAAATACATTAAATCATTCTCTGCCTGCAAAACACATACATCACACACACACACACACACACACACACACACACACACACACACACACACACAAACAAACTCCACAAGCACACGCATAGGACCTGACTTTCCTATTTTGTCAATTTTCCCATCATAGAATCTAAAGTTGGAGTCAGAAGGAGAGGGCAAAGGTGTTTAGTTGACTTCGTGTAACAACTCTGGAGTTTCTGTGGCCTTCTCTGTCTGCCTCCATTTTTGTGCTTCCGCATAGCTCCGTTGACATCTCTGGTACACTTGGGCAGTGCACAAGGTCACTTAATGTGGACAAAATACTCTGAATTTAGAGAGTTTAATTGTTGGGGGCACTGGGGAATTGATAGGAGACAGGTAGTTAAAGTACTTGCAATAGGTTCTTCATTTTCAGAGCTTAATACCAAGAGCTTCAGAGGACGGAATGTTTCATCATAGAAAGAATTGGATTTAAATCTAGCTTCCTGGCTCTTCCTCACTTAACCTCTCTGAGCCTCTATTTTATCTGTAAATTGTAGGATTACTGTGAATATTAAAGGAGGTGATATATAAAAAAGAGTCCTGCAAAATATAACTATTAAAATTATTTGAGGAAGTGGGGGAGGAAGTGATGGAGGGAGAATAAACCAATATTTATTGAAATTCCACATGATCAGTTGGAAATAAGGGCCCAGGTAGCATAAATTATGTAGGTTTCTTTTTTTGAATTCCTATCCATTCCCTGTACTAGACAAAAAACTCACCTGTGGCGTTCAGTGAATTAAAGAAGGAGTAAATATTTGCAAAATGATTCCTTGCTGACTATATAAAAGTGAGGGCACCATAATATTACTGTTGTGATTTTAAAGTTTTCAACATCAGTCGTTATGAAAGGAATTTTGTCCATACCCTGCTCTCAGAGAAGTTTGGTACCTTGATTTTTGTGACTATATGATTCAACCAAGTTTTCTAAACTCAAATATCCTTAAAATTTTAATTTATTTACTATAATTCCCTTAGTGTTTTTGTCTCAGTTCTATGTTTTACTTTATTTAATTTTCATCATCAGTCCTTTTACCACAGTGTCTACATTCCTGAGATAATTTATCTTATTCATCTTTATTTAACCAGATTTTATCATCAGGTACTTTTTTCAAGAGTAACTATAGTTGCTGTACTCTCTGAGGTTCTTGCTTGCTTCAGATATCCTGTAGCCTTTGTTCTGCAGGACCACCTGCCTAGGTATCATATATTTGGGTCACTCTTTACTTCACATAGAACTTGGTAGATATTGTTTTACTGTCTTCTGGTATTGAATGTTGCTGTGGAGACTTCTGATATCAACCAAATCTTCCCTCTTATACATAGTCTGTTTAATGCCTAAATGCATTAATATTTCTTTTATTAACATTGAAACTCAGTGACTCAACCAGACTGTGCGTTGATTTGAGTCTATCAATTTCTGTATCGATTTTTTTTGTGGAGCATGATGTGCTATCTTCTTCTGCAGAGTCAGTTCTTTCTTCAGAGAAATATTCTTGTAAGGTTTCACATATATATTATGAATATATATATATAATATATTATTAAACACACACACATTAGGATCCCTGATTGGATTGTCTTTGCCTAATGCACACACACATACACATACCCCAAATCTTATCTCTAATTGCTTTATTATTTATCTTTTTTTTCCTGGATTCCCTGTGATTATTTCAGGTACTTTCTCTTTTTCAGTAATTAGGTTTTGCTCCATATTTCATCTGTTTTGTGAGTATCAATGTTTATTAGTTCTGTAATGGTATTGTTTTGATCCTTGGTTTGCTTTATTATCTCAGTAATCTCACTTGTCATCTCAATGTGGTGTTTTAATTTTCTCATCTCTGGGACCTTATTTTACCGAAATCACAATCTTATTAAACTCTTCCATAGCATGAAGTACACACAGGGTATTTTCTTCCTTTCATTGGCATATGCCTTTTTTTTCACATTGGATTATTCAATCCTCTTTCCATGTCTTAAATTGGGTTCTCCAGAAGCAGCCCCTGAGAGGGAAGATTCCTGGGTAAGTAATTTATTGAAGCAGGAAGTACTGCCCAGGGAAATCCCAGGAGAACCGAGAGAGGGACAGTGAAAAGCCATGCAAAGATGTGTCTTAGGCAAAGCCTTATAAACGGTAGATTCAGCTTGTTTATGTAGAGAGATTCTAGAATGTACGTTACAACTCAGAGTTCCCTCAAACCAACTCAAGAAGAACTTTCATACTCTTTTCACCCATCTGCCATTGGCTAACGCCAAATTGATTGGGGTAGAGGGAGCGAGATCAGTACATTGTTGGGAGCTTCCATTTCTGCCAGACTATAGGCAAAGTAGACTCTAGTAGCCTGAAGGGCAGACCTCTGAAAAAGTGCCTTAGATGCAGGTTGTTAGAAACAAATTCACATCAAAGCACAGGAAACACACACACACACACACACACACACACACACACACACACACACGTGTATGAAAGGATTTGTGGTGATCTAGGAGAAGTGGGAACACTGTCTACTATACTCGCTGTATTACTTTCATGGATTATTTGAATAGGTTTTATAGTTGCCATGCAACTCCTTCTCATATCGCCTATTGGTCATGCTTACCATGTGTAAGTGCTGTTCAGATATTTCATTTATTCTTATGTAAGGTAGATGAAATTTCCTTTATTTCCTTCATATTGTATTTGAGTCCTCTTGTTCTTTATCTCCCAAGTATATTTTGAGAAATGGAGTACAGAAAGTTGGGGTAGGTGGAAGGGAAGAGCTGCACTGCTCGCGGGTATAACTGTGTGGATGACATGGATTCTGCTGTTTCTTCAAAGATTGTATAAGAGGTCCTATATCTGGACTCAGTCCACCAACTTGGAGAATATATCATATTCCTCTATCAGAATGCGCTTGAACTTTAGATCAATCCTACAATTTGTTATGGAACCCTGAAGAATGTCAGGGTTTTCTTGCCTCTGTTGAATTCTTGCTGATGGTAAGTATGGACTCCTACTCTTGAAGATTTTACAACTTTTCTCTGGAATCTGTCCATCTACTTTTGTCCAGATTTGGAGTTTACTCATGAAAATACTCGAGATCTGTTGATCTACTTACTGCCTTTACTCAGAATGGAATTTATAGGAACCCCACAGAACCACACCATAATATTTTGTTTCTTTGGCTACCACTTTTCAAAGTTAATAATATAAGTTTCTATTGTGTTACTTATATGGTGCTGCTATGGAATTTCTTTTCCTCATTTATTTGTTCATTTAGGGAGAGAGATTCTGTGATTTAGCTTTACTATCCCGTTACAGCTGGGATACTTACTGTCTTCTCAATCAGAAGTTTTCCTGTTTGTTTTGGTGAAATAGAATAAAATCCTTCCTGTCAAATTTTCTTCATACGTTTACATCTTTACTTGTATCTTATGGATGTTGAAAATCACATAATGGTCTTTGCATCAATCAACTTTTAAACCTGCATATAATACTTGGAGTTGTAAAAATCTAATTTAGACAATAAACAGTTTCTTAAAAAGTCGTCTCTAATCAGAGGAAGTAATTTTCAAACATCCCTTAATTATAATTAAACATAATTTTGGTCATAGATTTTCTGTGGTTTTACACCAGGAAAACAGAAGAGAATAGTAATCAGCTCTTTACACTCTCCCTGTGAATATTTCATGATGGTTATGTCAGCATATCAGACTCAGCTCTGCCTTGGTTCAAATATCACTTAACTTGAATGAGTGTTGCATTCATGGTGTCTACTCTCATCTCTCTAGATAATGTCTAGGCTGCTAAATATGCTATTTAGATTATTTGGGTAATAGCAGAGAGGATGAGGAACTGGAAGAGGCGTATGAAATATTTTCAGTGTGGCAAAGGGGAACAGCCTACATAATCACCTGTGGACATTTATTCTTTGAATAGGATGTGAAATTCTCCACTACCTATTCCAACAATGCTAGCAGGCATCATGTGGTCAGTAATGTTTCCCAGGACGATATATCCTAGTTGGAATCTGTCCTCACTACAATACTACTCTGAAATCACAGCTACTCTGAGAGGAGGCCTCATCATGGTAACAATTTGGAGAAGGTCTTGTTCTTTTGGACTGCTGTGAAAGAAGGCAGCTAACTAAAGTTTGTGGCTGTTTGAGATCGTCAAAAAGTAAGGGAAACTGTAGTTTTTGCCTACGTCATTTGATTGCTGTACTTGTGAAACAGTTTTGCAAGGTAATTCTTTTGTCCCTGTTTACTGCTACTTAGCCTCTATTTTAAAGGAAAATAAGGGCTGGGAGAAACTAGATCACCATGAAGAAAAACCAGATAAAGAGTCAATAAAGATTTCTGCTGTAATATTTTCTCAGACAAAATATATTAAAAAATAGTTGGTGGGATATGTCTTTCTCATTCAGGTCAAATTCTGTTTAGCTCATTAGTAGCTGAATCATTTTCAGATATGTGTTGGTAGTTTCTGTTTGTTTCTAGTGGACAGATGTGAATGATTCGTTTCTGTCAGCTTACCCATTCTCAGAAAACCAGATTTGTCATTCTGCTGTTGGGGTCATAGAGTCACCCAGTCATCAGCTGCTGACTGCCTATCTGCTTTGACAGGGAAGGAAATTGAGGGTGTTAGTAGAAGTTATTTAGGATCACTCAGTGAGCGTATTGAAAAGAAACCACGAGAAGTGCTTTGACAGATTTGAATTTAGAGGAAGATAACACCAAGCAGAAAAACAGTAAAGTTTGTGTATCAAGTGCTTTTTCATAAAAAGGATTGTATGGATTGAAAGGATTCATCAAAAAGGAATGAAAGGATTCATTCATCTGTATACCCATAAACACATATTCTTTTTGCCTTTCTCATCAGTCATAGCATAAAATATGAAGTAATCAAATGATCAAATAGGCATTTATAGTTTTCTAGACTATCTTACTTTGCTCTTAATTACCAGGATGCATGTGTAAATGTGTGTGCATATGTGTGTATTTTATGCTGAGCCATATGAAATTACCTACGTTGTAGGTCAAAAGTAGTCAAATATTGGCAATTCCATATGGTTTAATCCAACATACTGTAGATGATTAAGACATTCACAGTTTTGGATATTATTCATGAATGATCCAAAAAATCATTACTTTTAGTGATTTTTCAAATCTTACTAAGGCAAAATTTAAATTGCATGTACTACAAGGCAAGTATATGTGAGGGAGTCCTTAACTAATGAATTGCATAGTCCCCAGCTTTAATTATCTTTATTAAAAAAATTGTTTTAAGTGAAAAAACCCCCACATTTCTTCCAGCTATCGCTAAGGTATATGGAAAAAAGTGAAGTAAGTGATGGTTCTTAGTTGGGCAATAGATTTAGTTGGTAAAGAATAAAGCATCAGATCTATGATAGTTCAGTATATGGTTTGAATAATTCACTCTATATGCACTATGTGGAACTAAGAAGATTTCACTCCTGAAATTGTTTCCGCCAGTGCTAAAACAAGTGCAAAAATGTTCATCAAGAGAGAGAGATAAATTATTGAGTGCTTAAAAAAAATTAATTGGCTTAGTTTTGCTAGCTTGGTTTTGCTCTCCAGCATTGATTCTCTCCTCTTTCATATAACAGTACAGTGGACCCTTGAACAATAAGGTTTTGAACCTCATAGGTCCACTTATACGTTGATTTTTTCAATAGTAAATACTACGGTACTACACCGTGGTTGGATGCAGAAACGCCAATATGGGGGAACCGCGTATATGGAAGGCCAACTACAAGCTTTGCGTGAAATTTTGACTGTGCTGAGGGTCGGTGCCCCTGACCCCCACATTGTTCAAGGATCAACTGTACTCTGAACTTCGTCTAGAATTCACCCTCTCCTTAGCTCTCCCATCTTCTCAGCTAAGTGATTTACATGGAATTGATTCTACATCCAGCTTCAAGTGGGTGTGGATTGGCCTAAACTAATCAGTGTATGGCATTCACCTAATAAGTGGGTCTTGAGTAAGTACACGATGTGATCCAGTCCAATCATAATGAACCTCAGGAGGTTTGTTGAGAATGCCAGGTCAAAGATTTTCTCTTTCCTACTGGGTTTAATACTCTGAGAATGCATGGTTTGGAATTACTGCAGCTGTCTTTGATACCATGAGGAGAGACAGCCTGAGGACAAATTTTGAGGGCAGAGGAAGACAGAGATTTATATGACAACAGAGCTGGAACTCTGATGATGTCTTGAATTTCTGGATCAAACTATGCCTAAAGTCAGCCATACTTTGGATATTTCTATTCTCTGAGCCAATCAATATCCTATTTTGTTGAGAAACTTTTATTCAGTTTTATTTCTCACCAGAAATCACAAGCATCCTACCCAATAATATGTGGTTACTTTGAGGTTTGAGTATAGGCATAAGAAACATGTGACTCTCCATACAAACGTGATTTGAGAGAAAGCCAGGGAATCGTTCAGAAGTGTTCAGGATGCAACTGTTAGAGGAAACACTAAAGTGTCTGCGTGAACAGTTTTTCACCATGAGTAAAATTTGGATGAATAATTAAAATGTGTGTTCCATTAAGCGTTTTTCCCAAGTATAAAAGTACACACTCATATGAAAAAATTAAAATAGGCAAGTTCAAGACAAAAAACAACAGTCACCTATAATTCCACCACCCAGAAGAAAACATTATCATTATTTTAGCACATTTGCTTTTATTCTTCTTTCTATCAATTTTTATGTAGTAGAGATCACACTGTATATACGATTTTTATCCTGCTTTTTTTCATTCAACACCAAATAATAGGCATTTTCCCACCTCATTAACAACTTCTCATGAAGAACATGTTTTTCTTCCCAAGGAAATGACACTTTATTTGGGGATGTAATACAAATACACATGAAACAATGAATAGTATAGTAAAAAAAAAAACCTTAGGTAATACAATTAACTTGAGACTATGACTATGCTGAAACTAATATGATTAAATATATTAAAATATCAATTAAAAATACCAATTTAAAATCAAATTATCTGATTTTCTAAAAGTTTAGAAAATCAGGAAATTTGTCATAGCAAAGGTAGAACTTATAGGAGAATAGAGTATAGCTTAGGAGCAAGGAAGGGATTAGACAGTCTAGACCAAGAGAATTGCATTTAATATGTATGCTGATCCAGTTGAGGCATGATCTGTGTATAAGGAACAAGGACTAGGATGAAGATTTAGTAAAGGGTGGTCAGAAATAAGTGTAGATATATAGTATAGGGACTTCCCTGGCGGTCCAGTGGCTAAGACTCTGTGCTCCCAATGCAGGGGACCCAGGTTTGATCCCTGGTCAGGGAACTAGATCCCACATGCCGCACCTAAGAGTTCGCATTCTACAACTAAGAAGTCCACATGCCGCAACTAAAGATCTAGCATGCCACAACGAAGATCCCGTGTGCTGCAACTAAGACCTCGTGCAGCCAAATAAATAAATAAATATTTAAAAAAGAGAGTCGATATATAAAGTGTTTGATTTTGGAAGATCTTGTAAATCAGAAAAAAGGTTTCTATTTCTGTAATGAGGTGCATGTAAACATCTGGATTAATCTAGGACTGATTGGTTTAAGAGGCATAAAGAGGACTATGTCATCTTATATGACATGTTTTAACTAAGAATTGTGGATAAAGAGGAAACCAAATGACATTAGTAAGACCCTTCCAAAAGGATGCAACGCAAAGTATGGTGTTGCTTTTGCTAGAGAATTTGGGATCAAGTGCTCTAGTTGAATTACGGCACTTTCTTAGAATTGTATGGTGCCCATATGCTTACTTTATTTAGTTTCCTCCCTGAAAACCTATGATATAGATGTCATTGTTGTTATCTTTACTTTATAAAAGGAGAAACGAAGGCTCAGAGAAATTGCAGGAACAGTAATCCAGCTCAAACTAGCTTAAGCTAGTGTAATATAAATATGGATATGTTTATGAAAGTGAATATTGTTTGAACCAGATTACTGACCCTTGCAGCCAAATAATAGTTGATATAGGTTCAATTCCAACACAGGTCTTTTTCCAACTAGTCCTATGTTCTTACCACACTTTGCTGCATTGCTAATGTTAATGTTAGGCTCCTGGGTCTTTGACTATGGTAGCCAAGGCATGAGTCTTTTTATATCATTACTTCCCTGTTTGTGAATCATAAATATTCATTCATGGTTTGGGCGATGGTCGTATAGTCCACATATTTGTTATAAGTATTTATATATGATAGTATAATTAAGTCTTTGTACTGTCCTATGAGCCTTTGACTACCTAAGGCTGTGTGTTCCTCTGTACATGAAAGACAATTAGGCTTAGTATATAATTCCTAGTTCACAATATTTCCCATCAAAATCATGTTGATTTTGCTTCATTCATTGCCTTTTGGAACATACTCTATGTCTGAGATGTTTATGGCTATCTTAAATTTTGTAGCTTTATAGATAACCTGTTTATTTTTCTCCATGAATATTTGTAAGGATTTTTCTTTCAATTTGTTTTGGTCACGATGTGTCTAAGTGCAGGTCTCTTCTCATTGCCTTTTTTTAAAAACCCAGAAAAAGTTCTTCAATCATGTCTTTGATTATTGCTTCTGATATCTTCCTCAGTAACCTCCATAATTCTTGAGTTGGAGTTCTATTCTCTGTATCTGTAATTTTTCTCTTGTCTTGTTTTCATGCTTGCCTATAACATTTACTTGTGGGTACTGACCAAGTGTTTTCTGGGAGTTTATGTCTCTGGATATAGACAGCAAAATAGTAAGGGTATGAGGATGGAGAGAAAATCACTCTGGTTGCTTCCAAAAGGTATATGTATGTACTGGGTGGTTAGCCCTTGCTTTGCTGAATCATGGAAAAGACTGTGATGGAAGAATGAAGTGTGTTTTGCTCCTTAGTTTCAAGTGAGAGATCTGCTTCCGGTGGGATGGGAAAGATGGGCATGTATTTGCGTTTCCTGTACTGCTCAGGAGTGTCAGATGACTGTATATGCTGATCTTCCTCACCACTTTTGGTTCGGACTTGCAGGTTCAGTTTAGTTCTCATTTAACACTACAAAATAATAGAGCTTATGTCAGCGACCAAATTTACTTTCACAGCTTTATAAATGATTATTGCCCTGGCGTTATGGAATCATAAAGTGTCTGACATTTTAATTTGTAACATTTTAAAAGGAAAGTTATATAATGTAAGTTCACAAAGTTGGAATATGTGAGTCTCTGGATATATATATCTTGGGAATATCAGGGCTCTCCTATCCACTATATGTGTATTGACTTGAATCTTCATATTTTACATATTTATGTGCAATAATAGTACTTACTGAATGCTTTCTATGTATTGTGAATTTTATAAGTACTTTACATGTATTAAGTCTCTTAATCCTCATTAAAACTCAGTGAGAAAGGTCCCCTCTTTACAGATAAGGAAAACAAGGCACAGGGATGTTAAGTGACTTGTCTAATGTCACACCACAAGGATGTGTTATAGCCTGGATAGAAACCCAGACAGTCTGGTTCCAGAGCCCTTGCAGTAAACCTCTACGCAATTCTATCCCCCATACGTATGTAATATACATGTCTCGTCTGTTTATTTACCTACTGATTGATCTGTTGATTGACGTGTGTGTGTGTGTGTGTGTGTGTGTGTGTGTGTGTGTGTGTGTGTGTGTGTGGAGTGAATCTGAAATGAATATCCAAGACAGCCTCCATTTCAGGATCACATCAAGTTTAATAGGTTAGATCCAGGTCTCTCCATTTGCTGAGGCTGTTGCTCTCCAAATGCCAGTTTTCCTATAATCTCCTATCTGTGCTTCTGCATTTCACTTCTGACTCATTGCTGCTTGTACTTCCACTGGTCCCAAGCATGAAGACACATTTGGATCTTGGAGTGAGAATGTTTTTGAATTTCTTACTAATGGCACTTGGATTGCCCTTGTCTTTCCTATATGGATCAGTTTTCAAATTGCGGACCTATTTCATATTTTTCATTCATTCTGAAAATCATTATATGCTTGATTGTAGAATAAACAACACTTGCCTTGTTCTTGTGTGTAGTTGCCATTCCCTCATCTGACCCAGCGGGTCAACCAATACTCAGGCCTACCCTTCAACTTCTTAGGGTTGCGGTGGGGATTAAATGTGAGAATATATGCAGAGCATGTAACATAGTAAGTAGCACCTTCGAAGGATTAAATTAATGAAAATATGTGGACAGTTACTGTTATGGGTTGAATTGTGTCCCCCTAAAAATGCTGAAGCTCTAACTCTCAGTACCTGTAGATGTGACCTTGGAAATAGGGTCTTTGCAGATGATCAATTTAATATGACATCATTAGAGTGCACCCTAATCCAATGCAACTGTGTTTACATGAAAAAAGAAAAAGAATATTTGGATACAGAGACAGACATGCACACAGGGAGAATGCCATGTGACCATGAAGAAAGATTGGGGTAACTCATGAACAAGCCAAGAAACACCAAATATTGCCATCAAACCATCAGAAACTAGGAGGAAGGAATGGAACAGATACTTCCTTACATCCCTCAGGAGGAAACAGCTCTGCCGACACCTTGATCTCAGACTTCTAACCTCCAGAACTGCAAGATTAAAAATTTCTGTTGTTGAAGCCACCCAGTTTGTGATATTCTGTCATGGAAGCTCAGCAAAGTAATAGTTACCTAAACTTCTCACATTCATGTCTGGCTCTGACATATACACATAGAGTAATACAAGATCAGTGCAAAGATCTATGACTAAAACTCTGTCCTGTGGAATACATCATAAATCATGATGGTGAATTTTGAGTAGTTTCATATGTTCCTTATTTGTGGAAGTGAGTAGATATAGAGATTTGCTTATGATAAGCCTTCCTCAGGCCTATTGCCCTCTGTCACTTTCATAGAAAGAAAGTTAGAGTGATTGGGAAAGAACTGAAATGGGACAGTTCTAGAATCTGAAGTCACTTTTCCAGGCATGGCCCACTGGACGATACCACCAAAGTGCCTCTTTGTCGGTCAAGGCTTCAAGAGTGGTTGGGATGCTTACATGAGTAAAGGTGTCCTCAAATATTTTCGTCTCTGTCACACTGCTTCCAGCTTTCTCATTTTTTCTTCTCATTTCTTTTTTTTTTTCTTGTTTCATCATCTCATGAGTAGGCAGGAAGCCTTCATCAGGTCGTTCAGGTTGCACGATCCACCCACACCCAAAGGGCTGCCCTATTGGCTCGAACTGCCCTCCCTAGAACGTAGGGTCAGAGAAGCTCACTTTAGGTCAGTGAGTGACATATTTTGGGCTTGATTTTATGATAGTTTCTACATTTTCCAACCCATGTTCTTGACCTTTGATTTGGCTTGAGTTTGAACACTGACTCAACTTCTCCAGGAACTCTGGCTTTGGTCCTTGACTGCACCCTTTGCAATGATTATACTTAATGTCAGTCTTGTCCTCTACATTGTCTTGAGCACAATTATTTTAAACCTGACAGTGAGTTTCCTATATTAGAACCTCCAATAGATACCCACTAAAAGTCTAAGCACCTTCGCATAGTAGTATACAAGACTCTTCACAGTCTGGACTCCGCCTGTCTTTCTAGTTGCAGATCTTGTCTAGGATGCTAAAATATGCTTTCTCCCTAGAAGGGCAAATAATGGGTAACACTTGAGTTTCCCCAGAGTAGCCACTCAATACATGTTGGTTGAATTAATTAAAAAGTAAAAGATATTGGGCTGTGGCATGAGATGGGAGGAGTGCTGGGCTCCAGGCATTCCCTGGTGTCTAAGTGGAACACAGCAGCAGGACGTCAGAAGCACGTTGAGTGCTGTGGCATGGTGGCAGGGCACTAACAAGAGGGATGCAGGGAACCTGCAGGGAGCTGGCAGAGAAACTTTGCTTATTTTGCAGCTCTGCATTGCTAAGAACGCTTCTCTAGTACCCGTGAAGCGCCATCCGTGTCCGAGAAGGAGAGTGACTAGGGCACATTGTTTTTGAAGATCTATTATTTGAATGCTGCCGTGTCGGTGAATAAATGGACATTTGGCTAATCTATACACACCTTCCTTTCACACATCCAGACCTGAAACATTACAGTGTCCTGCTAAGGCCTTAGACAATAGGATTCGTGCATCTGCAAAGTCAGAATCAAAGACTAATCCATACTTGGTTATTCTGAGTGAACTAAAGCACAGTAATTCATTTTCATTATAGATCGGGCACGGTGAGGAGAGGAACTGATCCATTACTGAAATCTGCTGTCTGTTCTCCATTCAGCCCGCTGAAGCAAGGGTCAGTCTGACACCTCACTATGGGAAAGCCAGGGGGAGGGGGCTCATCCTCAGGAGTGTGAAGTTGACCAGGGTAGTTTGCATTGTATTTCTGGCAGCTGAAAGTGCACTCTAACTAAATGGCTTCTGTCAAAACCTTCTGTGGTAACGGAAAATGTGTGGGACGATGGCTGAGGAAGCTGCGTGAAATCCAAACAGATGTGGAAAGCTTGTCTTCCTAGAACACGGCCACCAAGATTTAGATCCATGTTTGGACTTCCCTGTAAATGGCTCTCTGGGAGCTAAAACAGATTCCAGTGGGATACAAAAGGTAGTTGTCCTCTGCTGCTCTTCTTGTTCTTAAATGTTTGGAAAGATATTTTAGCAGAGTTAATGTGACAGCTTAGTCTCCATTTCTTTCCGGGAGGTCATCCTCTGTTAAGACTTCTTAGCTCTAAAGTGTTTTTTGTTTTTTTTTTTTTTAATCAGTCCACTCAGTCCTCATGAACTCACTGTGCTACAACTTTGCATCTTCTGTTCCTTTGCCTTGCCATTGTTCTTCTGCTGAGTGTGCATGTCTGTGATGGCATGTGTGTGATGTGCACATATATGTATGTCTTTGCTCTCCATTTAAAGTGCAGGCTTCTAACATGGCAGAGCATCTGGCTGTTTTCCTTTTTTTTGAAGTCCCCCTGTGCTTTTGGTCTCTGTAACACAGAGCTTTCTATATAACTCCCTTTTCCCACCAGACTGTGTTGGATAATACAGAAAAGCCATTCATGAAATTAATCACAGGGACAAAATGGAATAAAAGAAAGAGGGAAATAATGAGTCATAAGTTTTCACTCTGGATATGCCACATTCTTCAAAAATGACCTCAGGCAAGTCTGTTTCCATCTCTGCATCTCAGGTTCCTAAGAAGAAAATGAGAGGATCAGACCATACGATCTCTAAGGCCCTTTCCAGTTCAATCTTCTGGAATCTATCATGACTATTCTTTATTACAGCATATGTGCAGTTGAGCTTGGGAAGAAATCTGCTATAATCAATCAGATTTTTACCTTTGAATAGCTTAGTTCAGCTACTACTATATATAAAGTATGATTCTTAGACCCCTTACATGCACTATCGAATTTAATCCTCAAAACAGCTGTATAAGACTGACACTATTATTTTCTCCATTTTCAGAGGGGAGTTTAAGGTACTTGCCCATTGTTATACGGCTAGAAAATTCTAGATCCAGAACACAAATCCATGTCTCTCTGATTCCAAAGCTCATGTTTTTAACCACTAACTGTACTAAGCTTCTCCCAGTTGAGGATATAGGATAGACTCAGACATACCAACATGCGTACACTTACACGTATACAGGTTAAAAAAATAGGAAGTGGCCAAGTGTGACCCTGATGGACTACGGTTATCTGTGAGTCGATGAACTTTAACCAGTTTCCCAGTTGTTGACCTGTGATCTAGGCCTGCACAGCTCTGAAATTAAAGCTGTCCCAAAACTTGAAAGTAGCTGGGAAAGGGCGCTAAGCAGCAGCATGGAAAATAAGGAGATGCAACCAAGGGCACAAGGGCAGCACTGCAGGAAACCCTGCATCTGTGTAAGGAAAACAGATAGAAGCAGCAGGCAGTAGCATGAGGAAAGTCAGAAGAGGATGAGAAAAGGACAATGGAAAGGAATCTAGCACAATTTCCTCCTCATACCTGCCCAGTCTGGCTCTGTGTATTCCTTCACTACTTGTGTTTTCAAGCTGTGAGCTCCAATTTCTTCTGCTCTAACCTAAATAAAAATTTCAAGTCTTGTTAATAAGCTAGTGATGAGATACAAATAGTACATGAAACATGAAAAATTCCTGTGTCTAATCTATGGGACTAAAATGGAGGCAGTTTATAAAAGAGAAAAGCCTGTTTCTAATTTTACATTTTCCTTTGAGGTTGGGTGAGGAGTTGCCCAACAGTTGGTCAAAGTGAGGGCCCGTCCTTAGCGCCAATGACATACACTACAGAGGCACTCTCCCCACACTCCTCACATTCATGTTGGAAGAATAGACCTTTTATTAGGCTATTTATGTGGGGGTTTTTGTTTGCTTTTGTTTTGTTTTGTTTTTGGAGAGAGAGAGAGAGAGAGAGAGAGAGAGAGAGAGAGAACCCCAGTAGCCCATATGGTTTGAGAAGAAAAAGGGGCTGGGGGCTGGGGGCTAGAGAGCTGGGATATGGTACCTAAGGAAGGAAATTGCATGGTCCGTTTAAGCTGTGCTTTAAGGCAAGCATTTGGTGAAGTTGAATTGTACTTAGTTGAAGGAGTTCCTGGGGTGAAAAGCAATGGCCTGGGTAAGATCAGATGTTCTGTCTTTGCTCTGGGTACTTTGAGGGAGGTGCTTAGGGATGTGGTGAGTGGATTTGGAAGGCATTCTTGTAGCAGATTAGAATGAGAAAGGGATTAAAACCTGCTCTGTGTAGAAGTCTCTACCAAGAGGCTGTTTCTCTGGCTGGCTGGAGTGCAGCCATTGTATGAAGCTTAGCCAGTAAGTCCTCACTTCATATGGCTTCAGGTCTTCAGTGTCCTATATTATTCGGCAGCTCTCTCAACGAAGCACAGAACATTTTCTGAGGTCATTTGTCTCACTTGGAAGAGCCAGTTGAACTGAGCTGTTAAGAGGATAGAGTAAGGCAGGCAGAAGCTTTCAGAAAAGAGCAGAAAGCCTTAGTAAATGCTCCCTGGTTCCCCATAGGGCAGGGCCAGAAAGAGGGCAAGAATCATTCTGAAAAATTAATGGTATCCAAATGAAGAGTCTTTCCGAGAACCCCAAAGTGAGGGATAGAAAATTACTTGCGGTAGATGGAAGGCCTATTTATTATCTTCCACACCTCCTCTGGTGAATAATGTTACCTCTCAACTGCTTCCATGTGTATTGTTCACTTTATGGATTAGCTGCCGCCAATTGAGAATGCCCCAAGTCCAGCATTCTGAGTCTCAGAGCCCCATGATTCTCATTAGCAAATGTACTAATTTTATTATTAATCCAGACAGAATCCCGGAAGGTAAAGCTGCAGCAAAGAAAACAAATATCTGTACAAACATCCTACATCCCAAAGCCAGATATGAATGAATTCATATAATTTCCTCTTTTAGAATTTTTGTGACTCTCCTCCAGGAAAAATCAAGGGTTGTTTGCCATGCAAGATGGGCCTATTCAGATAAAGAAGAAAGCATTGTGCTGCAAATCGCTGAGGCTTTGACTAATGTGATGCTTTTGATGCAAACAAGGTATGCTCTCAGATTAGCCTCTGAAGAGCACTGAAGGGTTCCCAATTATTACAGCTGTATACTAGGAGGCTCTTTATTTTTCCTCTTGGACACACGGCAAAATAAGACTTCCTCGGTATCTTTAGGGGAAAAAAAAGTAGTTTTGACCTTGTGGTTCTGTGAGAGGCCTGAGAAACATGTCTGGGAAAGCACAGTTTTATGTTACATTCAAGGTATGAAAGTGAGTGTACAACAGTGAGCCTCTGGGTGCCACCTAGTTGAAGCAAAGTGTGGAATTTGATCTGAGTTTTGTTTCTTCCAGTGGAAGCAGGGTGGAGACCTGCAGCATTTCTTTCTCTGCTCCATTAGTGAAGGCTGCTACTATCAATAGTATGACCCCAGGATCAGTTGGAGAACCCTGGCATTCTAAAGTAATCTCTTTCCGGGAAATCCCAGAGGCAAGGGCGAGTCCGTTTCCAGGTCAGGCCAGAGTTAAACCCAGGGATAACAGGCACCACCTGTAAATGTGAAGTGGAATTCAGACCGCCTGGCTTTTGCCTAGATTTAGAACTGGACTTGGGGCAAGATCAAATCGCCCTGTGATGTGCCTTTTCTGGGCTTCATGCTGCTTTTTGTTTGTTTTTAAATCGTCTCCTCGACACTCATAAGAATTCAGAGAAAGAATGATGATCCTTAACATTTTGGTTTTGCCTGACAGTTTTCAAATCATTTTACTCTGCACTTCTTTCTTATGTAGCATTTATCAAGAACCTACCATGTGCCAGGTACCATGCTCTCACATATATTGCATAATTTAATCATCATGTCAATGCCGTGCTGTGGTTCTGAATATACTCATTTTACAGATGAATTTCTGACACTTGGACATTTAAATAACTGGCCTAAGGCTTGTGAATTGTGGTATCTGGATTTATATCTACATTTGCTTGATTCCAAAATGTGTGCGGGTTCCATTACATGCCACGTTGATTTCTGTGGTGGGTATGAGTCGAAAGAGCACAGAGAGACACAGCCTCACGTATATATGATGTTTTCTTCTCTGTCTTAACCTGCTCACTTCCTTTGCACTGCCCTTTTCATGCATCAGCTTGTCAGGAAGAACTGGGTTCACTAATCTCTCCACCTATAGTATTGTCTCTGACCCACTTCCAAGATCCGATATAGGAAGGACTAAAGCCAGTAATGGGAAATTATTTTCATCCCATTCCAACACTGAACTACGGGCAGTAACTTCTTGGAACACTTTTGAGAAGGCTTATGTGGTGGTATCCAGGAACAGGTGCTGTGATCAATTACTGTTGGCTGTAATGGGCATGGGAGGAGAGAACACATGTGCTATATATTTGCTATCCCTAACTTTAGCAATCCCAAACTCCACTCCTGATGAGAGGAGAGTTAAGTGTACGTCTATGTCAGTAATATATACTTACAGACTTTCACAGGCTTCCTCCTAGTTTTGACCAGTGGGTCCTCATGCAGTTCCCTGAGTTAATTCTTACTGCTTCTCTCACCACCTACCCTCACTACATACCCTTGTCTTTTTTTTATATATATATAGGTAGTGCCTACTATGTGATATTCCAGTGTTTTTCATTGTTTTTGTTTGTTTTTTAAATTTATTTATTTATTTATTTTTGGCTGTGTTGGGTCTTCGTTTCTGTGAGAGGGCTTTCTCTAGTTGTGGCAAGCGGGGGCCGCTCTTCCTCGCGGTGCGCGGGCCTCTCACTATCGCGGCCTCTGTTGTTGTGGAGCACAGGCTACAGACGTGCAGGCTCAGTAGTTGTGGCTCACGGGCCCAGCTGCTCCGCGGCATGTGGGATCTTCCCAGACCAGGGCTTGAACCCGTGTCCCCTGCATTGGCAGGCAGATTCTCAACCACTGCGCCACCAGGGAAGCCCCATACCCTTGTTCTTATAAGGCAATTCCTTTATTCGACTTCCAAAGTCTGGTTTATACTTGTGTTAGTTTTCATGGCTTCCTGTTCCTTTACACTAAATGAGATTTGATTAAAACATTGCACATGAAAACTGCCATCTAGAATCTGCGTCTCTAACAAGGACACCAAGGTCCCCAATGCCTGTTTACTCACCATCAGCAAAGAAGACCACCTGGAAATTTCACTCTTTTTGGAACGCCACGTAGTTCTCTTTTTTTGTATCATAATTGAAAATCCCTTACCTTTGAAGTAACATGTTTTGATTCACAGTCTAAATTTCTACTGTCATCTTGGCCTTCTCCATATACCTGTCTTATCCTCGTGGGCAGGTACAATGCCAGATCCTGTCCTTTGTGGATCCAACCTCCTGCTGGATCTTGGTGTAGGAACATTTCTGTGACACAGAGATTTCCATCCCAGATATGTCAGAATATACTGTTTAAATAACTAAGATTCACTAGTCACGTTATTCTTGGTGTGTATAACCTTGGGACTTTGATAATTATAGACCAAATACTGTAAAACAGCAAAACCATAAAACTCGGCCCAACCTCAAATATCCTTATGTCAGTGAGGGTATACTCAAATCAGGCTTCAGACCTGATCCCGGGTATTTAAAAAATAATTTCGAAAAATCAAAGTAATACATGTACATAATATTGAAAATCTGATGAAACTAAAATACGTGTTGCCGAAACAGTAACCCTTCCTAGCCTCTCTTTTCTACTCTTCCAAATGGGGATTAGACCTACCCCACAGGACTGTTGAGCCAAGGTCTTAGCATAGTATTTGGTCTGTCTAATAAGGATTAAATGGTATTTATCCATCTGTGTAACTATTATCGTCATGCTGTGCACCCTAGCAAAGACTAGAGTGTAAGACAATTTGTTGCTGTGTTTAGCAGAGATCTCCAAGAATTTCATTTTCCCCCTCAGTAAGTAGGAATGGAAAGCCTGAATGCACTGAGAAATGAGCTAGCATATTTCTTTAACCAAATGGAGAAAAATTGATTAAAAAACAACACTTTTCCACTCGTTCTTCCTTCCCTATGTGTCCTGAAGAACCCTATTGGCAAATATGTAGTTGTCAAGTATAAGGCGGAGACTTCACTGCTGGAGAGAGGTTTACGTAGCAAAGGATGATTCTGAATATAAAGAAAGAGAAACTTCCCTTTCACTTTCTGATTAGTATTCTTCTTGCTGAGCAGACACCAAATGTTTTGGAGACTGTGGAAGTCAGCTGCTTTTGCAATTTGATCATACCTCCAGATTATCAGGTGACATATTTGTTATAAGGAATGATAAAAATTGTAATTCTTACCACCCACATAAATGCGTAAAACCAATTTCCCTGTTCAGGTTCCTGAGAAATAAACATGCCAACACGGAAAGGTTATTTATCACGGCTGTCATAATTAGGTCCAATTGGGGAAGTCAGTTCCCTTTCGCAAATGACAAACTTCAAGTTCCAACTCACCAGCCCCATTTTGCAGGACACGTCTAATAACCTCCAGTCATTTATCAGTATTCCCAAATACCAGGAGCATCAGAGGCAAGGCAGGTGTTCCTCACTCCAGTTCACTAACCTAAAATTATTGCCATCATTTTACCAGTATGAAGATACTGCCTGGCTTCTGATATAAGCACATTTTCAGCAGTTTTTTTTTTTTTTTACTTTTTTTTTTTTAAGTTTAGGAAGTACAGTTCAGAAAAATTATTAGGGTAGTGTTTTTTTTTCCCCCCTGACTGTTGACTTTACAAGTAGACACTCAGCTGCTAACTTTAGCCAGTGCGTGCATATGTGTGAAGTAGACATTAGGAGACAAGGGGATCAAAGAAACCCCGGGTGTCTCCCATTTCACTTCCTGCCAGCATAGAGAAAGAGAACAATGCATGGCTGGAGCATGTCTGGACTTATAGACCCGAGAGAGAACTGAAAGTTCTGCTTCAAAATCATAAAGATCATGCTAAATATATCACCACTTCAATTAACGGAAAGAATCTGGGATTGTGTGTGTGGTGGGAAAGGGTTTGATTGATGAAGGGATTCTGTTTAATGAGATCCTCTCAAAAACTGACAAATCTCATTTGATTCACCTCTCCGGATTGAAAGTCTTACTAAAAACGATGCCTGTTTCCTTCATAATAAGTGTAGTTTAGTGACCTTCATGTGTTAGGTGAAAGAAGGCGGGGAAAGAGCCGTGGAGTTGGCGCCAGCGAACCTGCCATGAACAAGCTGGGTGTCCTTAGGCTAGTTGCTCAGTTTTTTTGGACTGTGATTTCTTCTTTTGTAAAATAGACATAACTACTACTGCCTTTATGAGAAACCAAGAAGACAATGCGTATGTGGTAAGTACTCCAAGTTTCTTTTTAAAGAAAAAGAAAGCAAAGCTCAGAACCAGTGAGTGACGTTTAGAAATGGTGAGTGACAGCCAGGTTTACGCGACTCATCCATATTAGAGTGAGACTGTGAATCCAGACAGTCGGCTCCCACACCAGTGTTCATTCTCCCAGGATACGTTGATCACCTATTTGCCAAGGATTGGAATCCAATCAAACACCTTTAAGAGTTCACTTGGGCAAAAGGATGCCATCTCCTTTGTAATGCCACCTTTTTATCACTGCACTTAATTCATTGTATTATAGTTGCCTTTTTGCATGTCAGCCTCCTCATTAGACTGCAGGGTCCTCAAGGACAGGGACCATGTCTTATGGATCTTTCTATCCCCAGAACCCAGTCCAGTGTTCAGAGACAGAGTAAACACGCAGTAAACGCCTGTTGTAAGAAAATGAGGAAGGAACGGGAGGGAGGTATAGGTGATCCACAAGGCACTCTTGACTCCTGCCTTGCTGATACTTCTTTTGCACAACACCTGGAAATAATTCTGACGCTTTGAACTTTCTGGGGGTTTGAGTTCTGGATAAATGCCTAACATTTATCAAGGATGCCTAACTAATCTGAACTTCTTGAATGCTTTAGTGATAAAGCAATCAGCCCAGCCAACTCTCAGGCCATGTATCAGCTAATCAATAGGAATGTTCAGGCTACACCAAGATTTTCTAATAGCTGTCAAGGCTGACTAATCAGGGATTGTTCAAAAATCACACAGAAGAGAAAAACCTTTCCTTTCTCTTGGGGATTTGCTATGAGAAAAGACCTTGGGTAGGAATTGGACGATTCAATTCTCAAATGATCTAATTATTATTAGGAAGACTATATAAAATGAGGAAGCAGAGAGGAGAAAGGGGAAACCAAGGGACTTAATCATGCTTATCATCGCACCCTTAGGAACTCTGCTCAGTATTCTGTAATAATCTAAACGGGAAAAGAATTTGAAAACATAAAGTTACATGTTTATGTATAACTGAATCACTTCCCTGTACACCTGAAACTAACACATTGGTGGTTTTGTTTGTTTTTTGTTTATTTTTAGAATGTTGAGCTATGCTTTATTGTTTTTCGCTGGTGCCCAACTTTTCATTATTTTATCTTTGCAGTATTTTCTAAAATAGCTTGAGGTATAAAAATTACATGCAATAAATTGCACATACTTAAAGCCTTCAATTTGATACCACCCTCTTGCCTTTCCCTACCCCTGCCTTCATCCCCAGGCACCACTGATCCTTCTGTCTTTATAGTTTAGCTTTCTTTTTCTAGAATTTTATAAACTGAATCATACAATATGTGCTTTTCTTTTGGTCAGGCTTCTTTCACTCAATAAGACTGAGATTCATCCATGTTGTTGCAGGCACTGACAGAGCTTTCCTTTGCATTTCTGAGTAGTGTTTCTTTGTATGAGTATGCCACAATTTGTTTATCCATCCACTTGTTGATGGACATTTGGGTTGTTTACAGTTTGGGGCTATTAAAAGTATAGTTACTATGAACATTTACATCCAAGTCTTGTCATGATCATATGTTTTCATTTCTCTTGGGTAAATTCCTAGGAGTGGAAAGCTTGGGTCATATGATAAGAGTGTGTTTAATTTTTAAGACCTTCCAAATGGTTTACCAAAGTAGTTGTAGCATTTTTCATTTCCAGCAGTAGTTTGAGTTCTAGTTCCTTGACATCCTCATGAAAACCTGGTATGCTCAGAGTTCTTCACTTATTATAATAGGTATGTAATGGTACTCACTGTAACACAACACTATTTGTCAAATATGTTCCAATATAAAATAAAAAATTTTTTAAAAATAAAAATATATTAGACCCCTGGCTTGCTGGATTCTCTCAGAGAACTGCAGGAGATGAGGAGTAGGGAAGGCAAAAGAGATGCTTAGGAAATTAGAATGAGAGAGAAGGAAGATAGAGAATGGTGGTGTGTGGCACCCACTCCTCCTGTAACACTTGAAAAAAAACGTTTCCCAGCAGCTTTCTCGTTTCAAAAACATTCCCTCACGGGATTAATGCAATTGAAAACACTGTGCACACCTCCCCACCCCCATCCCTCAACAAGACACAGACTTAGATGTCTTAGCCCTTCCTGTACCTCCTGCTATTTTCACACTCCTAGAGCTCAGTCCTATGGGTAGTGTTAGGGTAAAAGGGTCTGCCATTGTTTCCATCATCAACAGTGTTTACCCTAGGTTTACTAGTTCAGCTGTTTCAAATCCCATAAGGCTTAAGCTTGGCACCAAACATCAGAGGACAGATGCTTTTGAAAATGTTGCTGCTTTCTTTAAACCCAGGTAATCAAAATCTGTCAAAATGTTGTTAATTTAGAGGTGAGAATATATGTCCTTACTTCTGATTCAGAGTTATTTTTGGTTTAAAGACATCTGTTTTAAAAATAATATTAGGTAGTATATATATGTCCATGCCACCAAACGTAAAATAGATAACTAGTGGGAAGTAGCCGCATAGCACAGGGAGATCAGCTAGGTGGTTTGTGACCACCTAGAGGGGTGGGATAGGGAGGTGGGAGGGAGACGCAAGAGGGAGGAGATATGGGGATATATATATATATATATATATATATATGTATAACTGATTCACTTTGTTATAAAGCAGAAACTAACACACCATTGTAAAGAAATTATACTCCAATAAAGATGTTAAAAAAGTAAAATAATAATAATAATATTAGGGATTTTTTTTTTTTTTTGAGGAAGGGAGGTAAGAGTCCTTGGTGATGCCTAGCCACAGTTTGTCATACAATAGAGAAAGAAGTTAGTAAGGGAAAAGTATGGTGAGATTTGAGTAGCTTTTTTAAGATTTTATTCTTGATACTGTGGAGAGAATTTTTTTCTCCTCATGATTCAGGGAATATTATGGGTGAGCTCCACTTCTTTCCAAAATGACAAATTCAATGCTCATCCCCATGGGATAGAGTCAGATGTCATTGGAATGACTCGAGTTGCAAATTCTTTCAGGATTCCATCTATTTTGCCAGGAGTAGGTGTATCTGTTCCAAACAACAGTTTCTATACTCTGGTGAAAAGTATGATTATGCTCAAGCTAGAATGCATAAATAGTGCTTTTAATCATTTTGTGAAAATAGTTTAATGCCCCCAGTCCTGAGAGTGGGTAAATGAGATAGGACTACTATTTGTAAAGCACCCATTTTGTGTCTGTGTGTTATGGGACTTGCATATGTTGTCTTATGTAATCTTCACCCCAAAAATATTGCACCAATTTCCAGTTGAAGAAACAGAGGCAGCAGCATTTGGGCCCAATAAGATGTTCAGATCCTCAAATTGTCTTCTAAGACTGGTGATAGAAAATGTGTGTATAAGATTGGTAAAGCCATCTAGTCTTTATTTTCAGTTTGTGTGTTTCTGTGTGTTTGTGTGTATGTGTGTGTGTGTGTGTGTGTGTGTGTGTGTGTGTTGGGCGAGGATAAGGGGAATGAAATACCAACTTAGGTTATCCTCTAGGTGATGAAGCTTGGGAGCTAACAGCTATCTACCACCTAGGGACCACTAATTCAGATTCATTCATTCACACCGTCTCATTCCCCCTACCTCCGTAGGAATTCCATCATTGGGGGGTGGATGGAGAAAGAAGGAAAAAATACTACCTGAATAGATTGTTTTCAGCAACTTTTTTCCACAGCAGGTTCCAGGATAGCTGATTGTTTTGCCCCCAAAATTCTTCCTTATCCGTCTTCACCATTAAGAGTCAACTCATTCGCCCTTACCCCTACTTTTGCAGCCTATCAGTGCTTTCATGGGTTTTGCTGTTCAATCAAGAGCAAAATTTCTGGTTTTAGAATATGCTAAAATATGCCCAATATCCTGGGGACAGGTAATAACTCAGTATACTGGTAACAGCAGCCCAGACCAGAATAGTGCATCTGCTTCCTGTGTCTCCGGAAGACTCAAGGACTATAAAATGGCCTCAATGCTTTGCCTCAGGTGTGGTCCCACAGATGGGAGGTGCTGAGAATGAACATTCCCTGGCACTGGCTGCCACAGAGATAAGCGTTTATTTGGCCCTTTTCCAGTTGTTTATAGCTTTAAGTCTATTGCTCAGTACAAGATTGCCATTTTTCCCTGGCATTGCCATTCTGGGCAAGGTGAAGTACAATTCTTCATCCTTTAGAAGATGTCCCATTCCATAGAAGCCAGAACAAGAGCTCTGTTCAGGGAGTGTTCCCTGAAATCCTTAAGGCAATGCTGCTGCATTAGCGTACTTCCCCCAAATTCCCACGCAAAGGCTTTGCGGTGACAGTAAGAGCTTTACAGAAATGACCCTTCTCGAAAAGATGTCCTCACGTCCTCTCTGTAGCTCTAAAGTTGCTATCCAGAGCTGGCTCCCCCAAGTCACCAACCTAACCTGTTGAGAAGACATAGCTGATTTTGTCACTTCCCACATCAAGGGTGAGCACCACCTCCACAACACTTCAGCAGTGTCTCAGATGTCCTGAAGGAAAGGTCAGAATTTATTGAGAAGTTTGACTGAAGCTGGGTCTTTCAATGAGGGAACTTGATTAGTGGGTAAGCATCATGATACAACTGTCCAAGATGGGTGGAAACAGAAAGTTGAGGATTTTAAGATGAGGAATTCAAACAATCTTAGGGTGTTTTCCACTGAAGAGTTGATAGATCTTTTAGGAAGTTCCTGTAGTAAACAATATAACCATTTGCTTGGGCAGGACATTCCCAGAAGTGGAAGGAAACGTTAATGAAGACAGTGGAATACCAAAATAATTTTTTTTAGTGACTTCAGAAAGACTATGGGAACTTACTTTGCTATTTATTTTGTATGTTATATAGTTACTTCTTTTTTGTTCCTTTAGATGCCTAAGGTTTTTCTCTTTGTTTTGTTTTTAGTTTAATGTCAGTCTATCGTAGCTATAGAGTTGTCTTGTAACTGGAAGTTTGTACCCTTTGACTACCTTTACCCATTTATACCCCCCACCCCAGCCTCTGGCAAATACCAGTCTGAAGTCTGTATCTATGAGTTTGATTTTTTTCAGATTCCACATCTAAGTGATATCATACAGTATGTCTTCCTCTGTCTGACTTATTTCACTTATCATAATGCCTTAAAGGTCCATCCATATTGTTGGAAATGCCAGGATTTTCTTCATTTTTATGGATGAATGATGTTCCATTGTGTGTATATGTGTGTATATGTGTGTGTGTGTGTGTGCGTACACACACACACACACACCACATTTTCATTATCCACTCATCCTTTGAGCTGTTGTAAATAATGCTGCAAGGAACATGGGGGTACAAATATCTTTTCAAGATAGTGATTTTTGTTTCCTTCAGAAAATGCCCAGAAGTGGGATTGTTGGATCATATGGTAGTATTCTTTGTTATTTGTTCAGGAACCTCAATATTGTTTTCCATGGTGGCTGCACCAATTTACATTCCCACCAACAGTGCACAAGGGTTCTCTTTTCTTTACATCCTCACCAATACTTGTTATTTCTTCTCTTTTAGATAATAGTCATACTAACAGGTGTGAGGTGGTAACTCATTGTGATTTTGATTTACATTTCCCTGATGATTAGTGTTGTTGGGAACCTTTTCATTTATCTGTTAGCCATTCGTATGTCTTCTTTGAAAAAATGTCTATTCAGTTTCTCTGCCGTTTTTAAAAATCAGATTATTTGTTTGTTTTGCTATTGTGTTGTAGGAGTTCTTTATATATTTTGGATTAACCCTATATCAGACATATAATTTGCAAATATCTTCTCCCATTCTGTAGGTTATATTTTCTTTGTTTTTTTTTTTTTGCAGTACGCGGGCCTCTCACTATTGTGGCCTCTCCTGTTGCGGAGCACAGGCTCCGGACGCACAGGCTCGGTGGCCATGGCTCACGGGCCTAGCTGCTCCGCGGCATGTGGGATCTTCCCGGACCGGGGCATGAAGCCGTGTCCCCTGAATCGGCAGGTGGACTCTCAACCACTGTGCCACCAGGGAAGCCCCATTTTCATTTTTTTAATGGCTATTTTCTTTATAGTTTATTTGTATTTTATTTTATTATTATTTTTTAATTTTATTTTTTTTATTGGGATATAGTTGTTTTATAATGTTGTGTTAGTTTCTACTGTACGGCAAAGTGAAGTAGAGTTCCCTGGGCTGTACAGCAGGTTCTCATTAGTTATCTGTTTTACACATCTTAGTGTATATATGTCAATCCCAATCTCCCAATTCATCCCACCCCCCGACTTTTCCCCCTTGGTGTCCATATGTTTGTTTTCTACATCTGTGTCTCTGTTTATGCCTTGCAAACCGGTTAATCTATGCCATTTTTCTAGATTCCACATATATGCAGCTAAATATCAAAAAAACAAACAACCCAATCAAAAAATGGGTGGAAGACCTAAATAGACATTTCTCCAAAGAAGACATACAGATGGCCAAGAGGCACATGAAATGATGCTCAACATCACTAATTATTAGAGCAATGCAAATCAAAACAACAATGAGGTATCACCTCACACCTGTTAGAATGGGCATCATCAGAAAATCTACAAACAATAAATGCTGGAGAGGGTGTGGAGTAGAAAATACAAACACATGGAGGCTAAACAATACACTACTTAATAACCAAGAGATCACTGAAGAAATCAAAGAGGACATCAAAAAACACCTAGAAACAAATGACAATGAAAACACAACAACGCAAAACCTATGGGATGCAGCAAAAGCAGTTTTAAGAGGGAAGTTTATAGCAATACAATCCTACCTCAAGAAACAAGAAACATCTCAAATAAACAACCTAACCTTACACCTAAAGCAATTAGAGAAGGAAGAACAAAAAACCCTCAAAGTTAGCAGAAGGAAAGAAATCATAAAGATCAGATCAGAAATGGATGAATGGATACAGAAGATGTGGCACATATATACAATGGAATATTACTCAGCCATAAAAAGAAATGAAATTGAATTATTTGTAGTGAGGTGGATGGACCTAGAGTCTGTCATACAGAGTGAAGTAAGTCAGAAAGAGAAAAACCAATACCGTATGCTAACACATATATATGGAATCTGAAAAAAAAAAGTGATTATGAGGAACCTAGGGGCAGGGCAGGAGTGAAGACGCAGACGTAGAGAATGCACTTGAGGACATGGGGAGGGGGAAGGGTAAGCTGGGACGAAGTGAGAGAGTGGCATGGACTTATATATACTACCAAGTGTAAAATGTATAGCTGGTGGGAAGCAGCCACGTAGCACAGGGAGATCAGCTCGGTGCTTTGTGACCACCTAGAGGGGTGGGATAGGGAGGGTGGGAGGGAGGTGCAAGAGGGAGGGGACATGGGGATATATGTATATGTATGGCTGATTCACTTTGTTATACAGCAGAAACTAACACACCATTGTAAAGCAATTATACTCCAATAAAGATGTTAAAAAAAAAAAGACAAATGCACTGAAATGTTCATTGCAGCACTGTTTACCTTTACATTTTGTTGATTATTTCCTTTCTTGTGTGGAAGCTTTTTAGTTTTATATACTTGCACTTGTTTATTTTTTACTCCTGTTGCCTTTGCTTTTGGTGTCAAATAAAAAAAAAAATGATGGTCAAGACTGATGTCATGTAGCTTATCCCCTATATTTTCTTCTATGAATTTTATGGTTTCAGGTTTTACATGCAAGTCTACTCCATTTTGAGTCAATTTTTGTGTATGGTGTAAGATAGTGGTCCAGTTTCACTCTTTTGCATGTGCCTGTCCAATTTTTCCAACACCATTTGTTGAAGAGACTGTCTTTTCTCCATTATACCTTCTTGGCTCCTTCATCATGATTTAATTTGTTGTATATGCATGGGTTTATTTCTGGGCTCTCTCTTCTGTTCCATTGACCTCTATGTTTGCTTTTATGCTAGTACCATACTGTTTTGATTACTAAAGCTTTGTATTATAGTTTGAAATCGGGAAATGTGATGCTTCCACCTTTGTTCTTTATCAAGAATGCTCTGGCTATTTGGGGGTCTTTCATGGTTCCATATACATTTTAGGATGGTTTGTTCTATTTCTGTGAAAAATGTCATTGGAATTGTGATAGGGATTGCATTGATTCTGTACCTTGCTTTGGGTAGTATGGACATTTTGACCATATTAACTTTTCCAACCCATCAACACAGAATCTTTCCATTTATTTGTGTCTTTTAAAATGTCTTTCATATGTATCTTACAATTTTCAAGGTACAGGTCTTTCGCCTCCCTGGTTAAACTTATTCCTAGGTATTTTTTATTCCATTATAAATGGGTTTTTTTTTTTTAGTTTCTCTTTCTGATAGTTTGTTATTAGTATATAGAAACACAATTTTTGTATGTAAATTTTATATTTGCAACCTTACTGAATTCATTTATTCTACCAGTTTGTTGGTGGAGTCTTTAGGGTTTTCTGTATAAAATATCATATCATCTGCAAATACAGTTTTACTTCTTCCTCTCTGATTTGGATGACTTTTATTTCTTTTTCTTGCCTAAGTGCTCTAAGACTTCCAATCCTGTGTTCAGTAAGACTGGCAAGGGTGGGCATCCTTGTCTTGTTCCTGATCTTAGAGGAAAAGCTTCTTCCTTATCTTAGAGTGATAGCTTTCAGTTTTTAGATAGTTGAGCATAATGTTAGCTGTGGATTTATTCTATATGGCCTTTATTATGGTGAGGTATGTTCCTTCTAGGCCCATTTTATTGAGAGTTTTTATCATAAGTGGATATTGAATATGTAAAATGCTTTTTCTGCATCTATTAAGATGACCATATGATTTTTTATCCTTCATTCGGTTTATATGGAGTATCACATTGATAAATTTGCAGATGTTGAATCATTCTTGCATCCCTGGAATAAATCCAACTTGATCATGGTATATGATCCTTTTAATGTTGTTGAATTAGTTTTGCTAATATTTTGTTAAGGATGTTTGCATCTTTGACCATCAGGGACATTAACCTATCATTTTCTTTTGTTGTAGTGTCCTTGTATGGTTTGGTATCAGGGTAATTTTGGCCTCCCTCATAAAATGAGTTTAGAAGTACTCCTTCCTCTTCTATTTTAGGGAGGAGTTTGGGAAGAATTGGCATCAATTCTTCTTTGAATGGTTTATAGAATTTACCAGTGAAGCCATCTGTTCCTGGACTTTCCTTTGTTGTGAGGTTTTTGATTACTGATTCACTCTCCTTACTAGTAATTGGTCTATTCCGATTTTTTGTTTCTTCAAGATTTAGTCTTGCTAGGTTGTATGTTTCTAGGAATTTATCCATTTCTTCTAGGTTGTCAAATTCGTGGGTGTATAATTGTTCATAGTAGTCTAGTATGATACTTTGTGTCTCTGTGAGATCAGTTGTAATGTCACAAAGCCATTTTAATGTACACAGTGCCAGGCTGATGTGAGGGTGAATGGTTTGGGTTCTCATTGCCCATGAGAGAGGTAGGACATTGAAGTAGGTCATTTTTTTCTGCATCCTCATAGACTAGACCAATATAAAAACAGTTCAGTGCTCCTTTTTCTTTAAACTAAAACCCAGAGCCTATGGTTACAATATATCATATGGAATATGTTGGAAGAGCACTGCATTTTAGGGAGTCAGAAATACTGGGTTCAAGTGTCAGCTCTGATCCTAACATGCTGTATGATTTTGGGAAGGATAGTATACTTTATGGAGCTTTGATTGGTTTACAACCCAATTCAGACATGTAAAATTTTCCAAGTTGTACTGTAAAATGTATGAGTCCTATATAACTATAGCACTGATACTCTGTGTCTCTGTTCTTATGAATGTAGAAAATGAGGAGCATGCTAGAGCTGAATTTAAAGATAAAAAATTAGTTTTCAGTTGGTCTGTATTATGGTTCTGTAAAGGTTTGATGACAGCACAAGCCTCTTTACTACTGTGCCATATGGGAATTCTAAGAATAAACACAGTAAGAAAATCTCTAAAAAGTGACAGTTGAAAGCCACAAGGTCGGGACTTCCCTGGCGGGCCAGTGGCTAAGATTCCGTGCTCCCAATACAAGGGGCCCGGGTTCGATCCCTGGTCAGGGAACTAGATCCCACATGTGGCAACAAAGATCCTGCGTGTGGCAACTAAGACCCAATACAGCCAAATAAATAAATAAATATTAAAAAAAAAAGAAAAGCCACAAGGTCAAACAATATAAACAGGATGGAGACATACCAGTGCACCTTTTAGGTTCAATTAAGCTGATTGATTTGGAGAGGGGGAAAAATAAAGAGTAAAGCTATTAAAATTTATTCTGTAGGAAAACTTTTTTTTTCTCAAAAACGAATGTTTATTGAATTAATGAATACATTAATCCAAATGACTTTTCCCTTTTCCAGTCACTTAGGAGAACTTTTAATCATCTAGAAAAACATCTCTGTATACTGTTAATAGAAAAAAATCAGTTTATAAAACAATATGTAGTTAATAGTTGTCATTTTATATAAACATATTTAAGTATACACACATGTTTGGGAAAAAAGGCCAGGTATATATTCCATATAGCAAATAATAAGATGATTGTATTAGTTTTAATTTCTTCTTTAGCTTTTTTACAATTTCCCAAGTTTTCTACACTGAACACAAATTGAATTTTTATTCATATAAACCGATGCATGCTACGTAAAAGAAGAAAGAGAAGGGGAGAACAGGCTGAACCTTTCTTCAGCTTTTGTATTTGACATGGTGGAGTTCACCAGTCTGCCATGATGCCTGAAATTCCTATGAGATTCTCTTGCAGTGGGATAAATCACCCTCTCCGGGAGTGCACTGCTTAAAGGCAAATAGGTTATTTGGGATGCAGTAACCCATGAACTCATTAACATTCACTCACAGAAAACACAGTCCTGAACAAATGGGACACAGAAGTACAAAAAAATGGTTGGTGGTGATGATGGTGGGTTCATTTATCATCCAAGGAGGGTTTGTTTGGGGGTAGTCGAGCCCCATGAGGACAGGTGGTTGCTGAAGTTTGCCGACGTTAGAGCTTCACAGGGCAAGCTGGATTCTTACCTTATGTTCATATTTCATTGTGAAGTTAGCCTGTATTTATGGGTCTTAAAACAAATAAAATTTTCTTCCATGGATGTTCCATTATATAGTCACATTTCATTTCTCATTCTTACAGATTGCATTGATTTTTCAGTCAGTCAGAGATGGAGAAATCATTCCACTCAGATAGAATCACACTTATCACAATAGATAAAATATGGAACTGTGTTGGTGGTTAACTTCTTTTCTTACACATTGCTTTGGATTGGCGATTGTGGTGAGGGTGGGGAGGGCAATGTGTATAAGACAAGTACAATTTTCTTTTCTCCAGACTTGGGCAGTGCTGCCATGTGATGTTGGAGTCTTCATGTAACTTTCTTTCATTCTGTTATAGTCAAGATAGTGAGACAGTGATGATACATGAAGCGTTTGTATTTTGAAGTATTTCCAGTTATAATTTTTCTTAAAGGTATGTTTTCCCTTTTCTTATGCTAAGTAATTATCTTTTTGCTGGGGCATAATACTCTGTGCAAATGAAATAAGAGGTGGAAATGCCCTTTGCCCTCTCCTTGTTAAATAATTAGTGCCAAACGTCAATCATCAGCATTAGTGGAAGGGAGCAGCCATCTGGGGAAAACCTAGATCGCTTCGTTGGCTTTGAAATGCATCATGTGAGGTTTTCTTCCTTGCCTCCAATGTATTTTTTTCCTAAAAACACCTAACTGTGTAGATAATAAATTGACCTTATATTGTACGATCATATAAAAATTCTTGGTGGAGGAGGATCCACTCAGGCACAAAGTACTACAGTGGTGTAGAGAAGCGGCTTAGGAGGGAGGTCTATGTTTTCACCTTGGTTTGCCACTTATTAGCTCTTGCCTTTGGGTAAGTTTTACTTTCCTGAGCTTCAGTTTTCTAATCTGTGAGCAAAAGTGGGGATAATTCTAGTACTTACCACTCGGGTGTGTTTGAGGAACAAAGGACTTAATGAAGGGAAAATGCTTAGCATCGTGAATGGTCCTCTGTGAGTAATCAAAAGTAGTAATTGTTGTATCGAGCGCTGTGATGGAGGCACGGATTTGGATTATCCACAAGCAGGAGTACGTAAAAATGTAGCAGAGGTTAGACAAGTCATTCAGATAAATAAAGCCCACGTGTCTGCTGAAGCCTGACTCCACCTTAAGTCCTCAACACAACTGTCAAATGTGGACATGGAATATTAATGGCACTTGGCTCTTGTTGTCAGATTCCTTGTCTGCAGTGTTATAAGGCAACTAGCACAGGAATTTAGCAAGGACCTTTTACCTAGGTAATTAGGTATTCTTCCACAGCATTCATTTTAATGGTTATAGACTATTCCATCATATTAATGCACATCTGTCTATCTGTCTGTTTAATCAAAATCTTGGACATTTTGGCTGTTTGTAATGTTTCACTCTGGCAGAGACTGATACTTGTACATCAATCTCTGTTCTCCTCTTACTTTTTAATTGAGCTCAAAAATTTAGCTGGATCTCTGGCTGTGCAACTTACAGCTACATTTCCTACGCTCCTTTGCAACTTTGGGCATGTAATTATATTCTGGCCAGTGCTATATGAGTAGCAGTACTATGTCCCACTTCCTAGGTCTGTCCCTAAAGATGAATTAATGCCCTGGCCTTTCCTAGTTTGCTCTTCATGAAAAGATGATGAGAACTGGAGCAGTAGCCCTAGTTCTAGAGATCAAAACTGTGAGATTAGAAGTGCTGCTTAACCAGCCCTGAACTGCTTCCATAAGAAAAACACAAATGTCTCAAATGTCTGTTTTATTCATGCCATATATGCAGGGGTCTCTTTGTTTTATAAGTTATAACCTAAATCCCCATATAGGCAATGCTATGAGGATCACACTGTATCTGTGAAATTGTGATTATTTCTGTGGATGAGTCCCTAGGCGTAAAAATACTTACTTAAGTATCATACGTATTTGAGGTATTAGTAACATATTTCTAAATAATTCATCAACAGTGCATGAGCCTGCTAATTTTCCTGTGCCCACACTGGCTCTTGGTGTTGTTATTTTTGTTTTTATCTTTGTCAATTGATATTTTAATTTGCATTTACTTGACTGGTTGAATACTTTTTTTTTAAACATCTTTATTGGAGTATAATTGCTTTACAATGGTGTGTTAGTTTCTGCTGTATAACAAAGTGAATCGGTTATACATATACATATGTTCCCATATCTCTTCCCTCTTGCGTCTCCCTCCCTCACACCCTCCCTATCCCACCCCTCTAGGTGGTCACAAACCACCGAGCTGACCTCCCTGCGCTATGCGGCTGCTTCCCACTAGCTCTCTACCTTACGTTTGGTTTGGTAGTGTATATATGTCCATGCCTCTCTCTCGCTTTGTCCCAGCTTACCCTTCCCCCTCCCCATATCCTCAAGTCCATTCTCTAGTAGGTCTGTGTCTTTATTCCTGTCTTACCCCTAGGTTCTTCATGACATTTTTTTTCTTAAATTCCATATATATGTGTTAGCATACGGTATTTGTCTCTCTCTTTCTGACTTACTTCACTCTGTATCACAGACTCTAGGTCCATCCACCTCATTACAAATAACTCAATTTCGTTTCTTTATATGGCTGAATAATATTCCATTGTATATATGTGCCACATCTTCTTTATCCATTCATCCGATGATGGACACTTAGGTTGTTTCCATCTCCGGGCTATTGTAAATAGAGCTGCAGTGAACATTTTGGTACATGACTCTTTTTGAATTATGGTTTTCTCAGGGTATATGCCCAGTAGTGGGATTGCTGGGTCGTATGGTAGTTCTATTTGTAGTTTTTTAAGGAACCTCCATACTGTTCTCCATAGTGGCTATATGAATTCACATTCTCACCAGCAGTGCAAGAGTGTTCCCTTTTCTCCACACCCTCTCCAGCATTTATTGTTTCTAGATTTTATGATGATGGCCAGTCTGACTGGTGTGAGATGATATCTCATTGTAGTTTTGACTTGCATTTCTCTAATGATTAATGATGTTGAGCATTCTTTCATGTGTTTGTTGGCAATCTGTATATCTTCTTTGGAGAAATGTCTATGTAGGTCTTCTGCCCATTTTTGGACTGGGTTATTTGTTTTTTGTTATTGAGCTGCATGAGCTCCTTGGAAATTTTGGAGATGAATCCTTTGTCAGTTGCTTCATTTGCAAATATTTTCTCCCATTCTTAGGGTTGTCTTTTGGTCTTGTTTATGGTTTCCGTTGCTGTGCAAAAGCTTTGAAGTTTCGTTAGGTCCCATTTGTTTATTTTTGTTTTTATTTCCATTTCTCTAGGAGGTGGGTCAAAAAGGATCTTGCTGTGATTTATGTCATAGAGTGTTCTGCCTGTGTTTTCCTCTAAGAGTTTGATAGTTTCTGGCCTTACATTTCGGTCTTTAATCCATTTTGAGCTTATTTTTGTATATGGTGTTAGGGAGTGTTCTAATCTCATAGTTTTACATGTACCTGTCCAGTTTTCCCAGCTCCACTTATTGAAGAGGCTGTGTTTTCTCCACTGTATATTCTTGCCTCCTTTATCAAAGATAAGGTGACCATAGGTGCGTGGGTTTATCTCTGGGCTTTCTATCCTGTTCCATTGATCTATATTTCTGTTTTTGTGCCAGTACCATACTGTCTTGATTGCCGTAGCCTTGTAGTCTAGTCTGAAGTCAGGGAGCCTGATTCCTCCAGCTCCATTTTTCGTTCTCAATATTGCTTTGGCTATTCGGGGTCTTTTGTGTTTCCATAGAAACTGTGAAATTTTTTGTGCTAGTTCTGTGAAAACTGCCAGTGGTAGTTTGATAGGGATTGCATTGAATCAGTAGATTGCTTTGGGTAGTAGAGTCATTTTCACATGAATACTTTTCTTATGTTCACCGGTTGCAGTCTCGAACCAGTTTTTTAAAAAAATACTATCATACTTTTAAGTCATTTAAAGAAAACTTTTTGTAGTTTAAAGATACCAGGTATTCATTTTGGGTCTATCTTGAAAATGCTTCCCCAGTTTGTTGTTTACCTATAACATTTGTTGAGGATAATTTTTAGTGTTAACATCAAATAAAGATCTACCAGTTGTTTTCTTTATAATTAGACTCTTTGTGGTTATGATCCCAAAGCTTAAGGTCCACAGTTATTACCAATACTTTCCTAGTAAGAGTTCACTTTTTAATTTTTAAATCTTTAATCCATAAAAAATTATTTTTGATATATGATCTAATTTTATTTTTAGTATTGTTTTTACAGATGGGTGGCCAGTTTTTCCCATACCACTTATACCACGGCTACTTAATTATAAGCAATATCTCCCCTCTAAGATGAATTTTTAAGTGTGTATAGACTTTTTTGTATGTCACAATGACTAGGAGGTATTACCAACATTTAGAATATAGAGACCAAGGATGCTAAATGTCCCTCAGTATGTGGTATAATGCTGCATAAAGAATAAATGTCCAGTCCAAAATATTTTAAAAAGCCCCATTGAGAAATGCAGATATCTTCTTGTCCCACTGGTTATAATTGCCACCTTTATCATAGAAGAAATTTCCAAATTTATATATATATATATGTATAGATACACACTCTATGTTTTGTTCCATCTACTGCCACTGGATTTTAAAATTTACTTATTTTTGGTGGCATTGGGTCTTTTTTATAATATCTTTATTAGAGTATGATTGCTTTGCAATGTTGTGTTAGTTTCTGCTGTATAACAAAGTGAATCAGCTATACATATACATATATCCCCATAGCCCCTCCCTCTTGCATATCCCTCCCACCCTCCGTATCCCACCCCTCTAGGTGGTCACAAAGCACGGAGCTGGTCTCCCTGTGCTATGTAGCTGCTTCCCACTAGCTGTCTATTTTACATTTGGTAGTATATATATGTCCATGCCACTGTCTCACTTCATCCCAGCTTACCCTACCCCTGCCCGTGTCCTCAAGTCCATTCTCTATGTTGTCTGTGTCTTTATTCCTGTCTTGCCCCTAGGTTCGTCAGAACAATTTTTTGCCACTGGATTTTAAATGATCTTAGTTCCATCGTATTAAATTGTTATTTCATTGCATTATTCTTCCTTTGTCTAAAATCCCATGGCTATCTTCCTCAAGTATTCCTTCCTGAATAATTTTGTTAAATTATTCCTGAACAGCTTTGTCAGATTCCATCTTTTCATTGATACGACTTTATGAAATTTTGTTGTAAATGTTTTCTATAAAGAAAAAAGGTTTGATTTTATTTTTATAACATATAAAAGTCAATATATTTTAATAAGGGATTATTTTACTGTTATATTTGACTTCTCTCTTTTAATACTGTCTGATTTTTTGTTTCTTTGTTATTCTCTTATTTGATAATCTGATCTTTTCCTTGGTTGCTTTACATTAAAGGATTTAAATTTATGTATTCTACCTTTATTGTGATAGCTTAATGGAACAAAATAAAAATGGATAGGTGAACCAATAATTCACAGGTGAAAGCATTAAATGGCTAATGTATATATTATAATATAGTCTTAATATGAATATTTAAAATTAGGTATTTTGGTTTATAAGTTTGGTGAAGATTAAAAAATGTAAATAGTGTGTCATTCACAGTTGGTAGGAGTGTATAATCTTTGAAAGAAGATTTAACAATATCCGACAGTATAAATGTGCATACCCTTTGCCTTGCATATGTCTATAATCTACTTTTTTATGTTATATTTTAGCCAGATACTCTTTGACCAAGGGGAAGTTTAACAAAAATGATATTTAAGTAGAAACTAATCATAGGTAAAATAGTTTATTTTTGCTTTTTTTTTTTTTTTAAACATTGGATTTTGTAAACACCTTGCTAGGGCCCTTCCTTCCGGGGTCCTGGGAGGGGTCTGAGTGTATGAGGGGACTTGGGGACTTAAAGCTCTAGTTTCATGAGCTTCAGTGTAAATCTGCCTCAAAAATGGTCAGAAGAACCTAGGGGCAAGACGGGAATAAAGATGAAGACCTACTAGAGAATGGATTTGAGGATACAGGGAGGGGGAGGGGTAAGCTGGGACAAAGTGAGAGAGTGGCATGGACATATATACACTACCAAACGTAAAATAGATAGCTAGTGGGAAGCAGCCGCATAGCACAGGGAGATCAGCTCAGAGCTTTGTGACCACCTAGAGGGGTGGGATAGGGAGAGTGGGAGGGAGGGAGACGCAAGAGGGAAGAGATGTGGGGACATATGTGTATGTATAACTGATTCACTTTGTTATAAAGCAGAAACTGACACACCATTGTAAAGCAGTTATACTCTAATAAAGATGTTAAAAAAAATTAAACATTTCATAGCTTTCTTAACAGTTACTTATGCTCCACATTTCCTCAGTTCTTTAATCATTATTATTTATTTTATAGCATTCCCCCAATTCTCAAATTAATTGTTTTATCCGATATATCGAGTTATTAAAGTTATTCTTTTATATGTAGAATAATTAGGGTATATATTTTCTCATCCTTGAATATCTGAATATGTGTATTTCTGCTGCCTTCATAGGTGTATAATAGCTTGGCTGGGTATAGAATTTCGTTGCTATTTTATTTTTTCTCAAAACTCCGTAGTCATTGTTCAGTTGTTTCCCAGCTTTAATGTTATGGAAGATATGACAAATAAAAAGTTATATTTGGTTTTCTTTTTAGGTAAGCTGTTTTCAATTTGCTTGTTTTCTTGTTGGTTTGTTGCTATGGATACTAATAGGAGTTTTCCTCTCTCCTTGACAGTAAAAAGTCATGCATAGATATAGATGTACTCTGTAAAATCCTTCTTTTCTACAAAGTTTGGTTTTTTTTCATTATTTCTCATAAATCTGCTATATATTTTTGTGGAATTCCATATATATGTGTACATGTGTGTGTATACATATATATGAAGTATGTATGTATATGAACATATTAGGTTGGTTATTAAAATACAGTAGAATTACTTGATTTAGCTTTAGGGCTTTGAATCAAGAAAACCTGTCTTTGAGTCCCAGCTCTTTTCTTTTCTTTCTTTTTTTTTTTTTTTTTTTTTTGTGGTACGCGGGCCTCTCACTGCTGTGGCCTCTCCCGTTGTGTAGCACAGGCTCCATATACGCAGGCTCAGCAGCCATGGCTCATGAGCCCAGCCGCTCCGCTACGCGGCATGTGGGATTTTCCCAGACCGGGGCACGAACCCGTGTCCCCTGCATCGGCAGGGGGACTCTCAACCGCTGCACCACCAGGGAAGCCCCCAGCTCTTCTCTTTACTAGCTATGTGACTTTGGAAAAGTTATACAAATGTACTATTCCCCCATTTTTTAAACAATAAAGTAATAATAATATCTACTTCACAGCCCTGAGAGGAGTGAATGAGCTATAACATGTTACATATTTCGAACAGCTTCTGGCATATAACAAGCACTGAATGAAATTAGATACTTTTAATTATTTTCCTTCATCACAGTTTTACATTTAGTGCGTATGTTTTTCATCTCCATGAAATCTTCTCTGATTTTATTTTGTTGCCTTTTCGTCACTCCCTGCCAGTTAAAATATATTTTACAAATCAATATACTATATATTCTCATTGAAAATACACAGTTATATCTTACAGATTTTTCTAACATTTTCTCCTGTTTTTATTTGTTTGTTTCTGGGTTTTTTTTAAACTATTAAGTGACTCAATTTCATAGATCATTACAATTCTAGAGGAAAATTACTCGGGTCAAAATTGATCAACTTGTGGCAGACATCCTGTTGCTATTTCGTTCAAGTTTATTCTCTCCGGTTATTAGACCCCACTCAAAGATCATCACTTACATTCGTTCTCTGGTGATGGTATAAATGAGTACACTGTGACAGATATAGCTAAGAGTTCCTTGTAGCAAATAGTTCTCCTTGGCTAATTGTCTATTTCCACGTGACAGTTGATTTCAGGAGATGATAGAAATTTTCTAGTATTGGGTGACAGCATGTCCTCATTGAGCCGGAAGAGTGCTCACAAACTGTTAACCTACTGATTATGTTTCATTTGACCAGTACAGTATTTTTTTAATGTCTTTAGACACTGCATTCACTATTTCTCTCTAATCCCAGCTACTCTCAGTTGATTTTACACCAGGGCCACTTCACTCATTTCTACAACTTGCTCTGCAAACATTTAAGATTGTGATTCCTAAGCTGATGTAAAGTTTGTGCAAGTGAACCTCAGTGTGAACATCAAGATTAGCAAGAGGCCGTAAAGTCATGTCTAAATCTTCCAGCTGGGATATTAATGGATCATTGCATTCACCAAATATTTATGACTACCTACTGTGTGCCAGAAGTTGAGATAAGTTCTAAGGATAGAGCAGTAAACAAAACATACATGGTTGGAGCTTACAGTGCGGTGGAAGAAACAAAATTAACAAGTTACTCGCATAAATGAAAAATTGTTATGTTGATTTATGACTCTGGAAGAAGGTAGAAAATAGAAATGTTTTCTATATCTGAATCTGTCTCTGCTTTGCATATACATTCATTCGTTTTGTTTTTTAGATTCCACATATAAGTGATGCCATACAGTATTTGTCTTTCTCTGTGTGACTTATTTCACTAAGCACAATATTCTCTTAAGTCCATCCATGTTGCTGCAAATGGCAACATTTTCTTCTTTTTCATGGCCGAGTAGTATTCCATCATGTGTGCATGTGTGTGTGTGTGTGTGTGTGTGTGTGTACACATGCCACATCTTCTTTATATATTTTTCTGTTGATGGGCACTTGGGTTGCTTCCATATCTTGGCTGTTGTAAATAATGCTACTGTGAACATTGGGTTGTATGTATCTTTTCAAATTAGGGTTTTCATTTTTTCCAGAATAACCAGGAGTGGAATTGCTGGATCTTATGGTAGTTCTATTTTTAGTTTTTCAAGGAAACTCTCTACTGTTTTCTGTTTTCCATAGGGGTTGTACCAATTTACATTCCCACCAATAGAGTACGAGAGTTCCCTTTTCTCAACATCCTCCCAAAATTATTATTACTTTTAAATTTTCTGGTCAACTGGCCCATTTACAAATGGATTGCTTTCTGTAAATAGCTCACTGACTTACTAATTTGATGACAGTCCAGTTAACTCTTTCTGGTAAGCTCTCAAGCAGCTGGCTCAACCCAAAATTTCTCAGCCATGAATTTATTGAAGCAGCTTATAAAATTGCTCTTTAATTTCCTATATGTGTGGTCCAAACAGTACGTGGGAGCTTGTGCCTTCCAGCCCCATTGGGCTGAGTTAGAAGTCAAGACTGCAGACTGTTACTTATTTCTAATGGTGACCTAGCTGATACTCATTCCAATAGTAATCTCATCTGAATGTGTGACTGTCATGGAGAGACTGAGTTCCTGATAGGAATTTTTCTGAACTCCTACTGGCATTCCCACAGTACCAGCTCCTGGTGACCTCTTATAGGCCTCTGCATATGGACAGAATTTTAGCTCAGACTCAAAATGAGAGCATGTGCCCTTGACCTGTGTTTTTTCCCAGCGTAGCTAAATCTGCAGTGTAAACTTTCATTGATCAGATATTTGATAACACAGCTTCTCAACTGATCAGCACTTGTCAGCATTTGGAGCTTAATAATAATAATCACTGATATCTATTCGGCACCCATTACGTGCCAAACACTACAGAGATTATTTTCTTGGATCTTCACACAGCCATTTATAGTGGAACTTTTATTGACTCCCCATTTTACGGATGGAAAGGTGGTAAACTAGAGTGAATTTCCCAAGATATTTGCTACTAATTGATGGAGCTGGGATTTTCAGCTCAGCTTTCTGTGGCTTTAGAACATGAGGTTTTAACAACGATAGTCCTATCCCAGAATATGAGTTTTTACATTGCCCTGTAATTATGAAGCACTGAAAGATATTAAAGTGCCTTTTGAGTCATCAAAGAAAGATTTCTGGGTTTTCCAGCTTAGCAATATGTATTCTGTGTGTAATATTATTTCCTAGAGATATAAAAATAAACAGTATAAGTTATATTTATACTACATTGTGATAAGGACCATACTGTCAGTTTGGACAGAGAGATTTCAGAGCACTGACTGGTAGTGATACTCAAATTGAACCTGATGATGCCAGGAAGGATGCTAAGCAAAGAACAGTAAGAAGGAAGTTCCATCCAGGGGGAATATTACGAACGAAAGGTCAGAAAGATGTATCCAAATACATGGTATGTAATTTGCTGTGGCCAAAGTATTGAGAGGTTCAGGGACCATTCAGAAGAATAAATTTGAATAGTAAGTACTGAATGCTTATAATAGGCTCACCGAATGTTTAGACATTCAGTAATTTGCTGTGGCCAAAGCAGAGTATGCATGGCAAGTTGAAATAAAGGGAGGAGGAGGATAAATTGTGAAGGGTCTTCAGTGTTCTGTCTTATTAACAATGGTGTGTTATATGTATATGTATGTTTGTGATTCGTTCATTTGTGCATTCATTCATTATTCATTCATCCAGTGAACAGCTAACAGGTACTTACTCTCTGCCAGGTACCATGCTAAATGATAATGATTCAGAGATGTAAGACATGGCTCCTCTCCTCACAGAATTCTCTCACAGCCTAATTGCATGTAGTCCATGATTCATTTTAGTAACCTATGGAGTATTTTCATGCACAGATTTTTTCCTTCTCAGCAAACGTACATACTCAACAATGTATACACACCACCCATATGTTTCAAGATGTTTTTCAAAGCCCATACTGAATGTCTAAACATTCTGTGAGCCTATTATAAGCATTCAGTACTTACTATTCAAATTTATTCTTCTGAATGGTCCCTGAACCTCTCAATACTCTTTCAAGAATGCTTTTGCCTCTTTGTCCCTTCGAGGGAGGTCTCTGTAAGTGCATTTTAATGTGTGCTGAAAAAAGGGCAGCACAGCTGAACCCTGATTGAAAATCTCATCTTTTCCCTAATGTCACAAAGACATTCTGAGACAATGACTGAGGAGCTATGCACCAGTACCCAGCTGGATCCCTGCTACTTACATTGACAGATGCATTATCAACAGAGACATTGATTTAGAGTGAATTAAGTAACCAGTTTCCATTTTCAAGCCTCCAGTTCCATTTTAGCACCAGGAGATATTAACCAGTATTCTTGTAGGTTAAACCTGGTTGTGTTAAGGAGGGTGCCTGGACAATTGGAGAGAACCAGGATAGGAAATTAGTGTTCTGAGTTTTGTCCCCAGTTCTGGCCTGCTGGGTCACCTTGAGTGACTTGCATCATGTCTGAGTCTTGGCTTCTAAAAATCAAATCTTACTTGCTGTAATCCTGAGGAAGAAATTTGGATTACTGACTTGCTGTGTATGACTCTTTCAGGGTACGTATATGCAAAGAATTGCTATAGATGCAGGATTCTTCAAACTGTTGAAATGAAACATTGGGATGGACTTGATATATACTACTTTTCATTTGTATAGCCAGCAAACTGAAAAACAAAGTTGAAACACTGAAGTGCTCTTGTTTCCAGCATGGTTCCAGCAGATTGATTGAGCATGGTAGAGTAGGAAGGGAGGAAGAGAAGAAATCTTACGTACACAATCACTGTAAGGCGTACAAAAATATTAATGTTGTGTAATAACTCTTCTGGGTATAATTGTACTACTTTAAATACTTTAAAAACATATTGGTGTTATCATCAAAAATATTTTAAACAACAGAAGTATAACCAGAATTATGTTGAGTCAAATTGTGATTCCCATATATATATATATATATATATATATATATTAATAGCATAATTTATACTAAGAGTATAACTATATAACATTTTACAATTCACATATAAGTCGATTCATTTTAGCTACTATTATTCTCTATATTTAATAGTTGAAGACATTGAAGTTCAGGTTGATTGTTACTTGCCAATATTTCCAAGTTCCGACTAAACTCCGGCATTCTGTATCCACTGATAGTGATCTCTCCACCACCGAATGCTGTGTATACTAAGTTGTCTTATAGCTAAACAAAGCTATGACACCTAAGAGATTCGAAAGATTAATTTGGGCCAAAGGCCTCAAGGAAAGAAGATTTCATTCCTGAGGTGGGATACTTGAAGTATGGCATTTATTTATAATAGAGAACACTAAGAACATGGTACTTTACCTTATTTTTAACCTCCTGAAACCCATAGTTTCTGAAAATAACTAACTTCTGGTATTTTATTAGCATGGTGTTTTATAGACTCTATTTGGAGGGAGTTCCATAAAAAACAAGGACAAATACCTTTGGGGAAAATTGAATATGGTATCCCTTTTTTGGATACTGACAGTGTGTATTAGGAGATAAAATGTTTTGAGAAATTCTGTGAAAAGGAAATTTGTTCAAGTTTGTTACACTTGGCTTTTCTTTCTTTTAAAATCTAACACCTATTAAACCTCTCCTGGAACACTAATTTGGAAAATGGAAAGTAATCGTCCCATTTCTCCTGCTAACCACATCAATCCTTTTTCTTCCATAATTACACTTCAGGAGAAAACTAAAAGAATCCACGATCAATTGATGCTGAATATGGCTGTAGTCACAGTATCATTAGAGTGGAAACTATAGAGACCACTATCTGTTTTTCCTAAAGAGCTTCACATATCACAGTTGCTCAGTATATTATAGTAACATGTCCATCCAACTGACCTGACATATAAATCTGCTGTGAGCATTTTTATCCGTGAGAAGAATAAAATATTTCTCGATTTTTAAAGGAAAACAGGTACCTATTCAGAGACATTTAGACATCTTTCTAAGAGCTGAGGGCTGGAACAATTGGTATTTTTATATTTCCTATGATTTCATTAACAGGGGTCATTTTCATGGTATCTCTCCATTGCTCTTATTCAGCTCTTTAGCTTAATCAAATACTGGTTGTGAGGTCATGATTTCTTTGTTGCTTTCTGTGTATGACTATTTTGGTGGATTGGATTAGCTTGAATGGTGCATATATTGATGTGCCTAACCAGAATAAAGCCACACACCCATGTGTTTCGTGGCAAAGCCTTTCTTGAAATATGAAGTCGTCCTTGTGTCCAACCTCTTGAGAAAGGGGCATCTATTTCGGGTCAGATACATGAACTGAGGGGGATAATTCTAACTGGTAAAGACTGTGAAGCTCTCTCCTTTCAATTAATCAAGATGTCCAAGGGTATTCCTAGATGGTGCATTGTGAGATTTTGCCCATTGCATGGAGGAATTCTGCAAGATAAGAAATTAATAAACCTAGGCAAGATGCTGTTGAAGGGTGCACTAGACTTTTGTGGTCCGAGTACTGATGCTGCAAGACAATGAAAAGAATTGGTGCTAAGGCCCTCAGACCCTGGAAACAAACTAGCCATGGTAGGATTTGAGAGTTCAATATTTAACTCTCCAGTTTCATCCCTTAACCTCACTGTTTCACCAGCCTTGTACTGGACAAATTTATTAAACGTATTTCAGATTCCTGAATGGATTACTCTCTCTTCCCTTTGGTTCCTTTCACATTCTATTTCCTCTGTCTGGAACATTCCCCCTTGAACCTACTCCCACTCTAATTCGATAAATGGCTACACATGCCTCAGTTCTTCTCTACAGATGTTATTTTTGGAGGAAGGCGTTCTTGATCCCCGCCCATGCACTTTCCCTCATTTAGGTTGTGTGTTGGACGTCTCTCCTGCGTGATCTCAGAGCACTCTGCATTTTCCCTATCCCTGCATTCACACTACTGTATAGTAAATATCTGTTAAGTGTCTTGTCTCAGGACTTCCCTGGTGGTGCAGTGGTTAAGAATCCGCCTGCCAATGCAGGGGACATGGGTTTGATCCCTGCTCCAGGAAGATCCCACGTGCCGCGGAGCAACTAAGCCCGCGCGCCACAACTACTGAGCCTGTGTTCTAAAGCCTGTGAGCCACAGCTACTGAGCCCACGTGCCGCAACTACTGAGCCCCCACACCACAACTACTGAAGCCTGCGTGCTCTGGGGCCTATGCTCCGCAACAAGAGAGGCCACTGCAATGGGAAGCCCGTGCACCACAATGAAGAGTAGCCCCTGCTCGCCAAAACTAGAGAAAGCCCATCCATGCGCAGCAACGAAGAACCAATGCAGCCAAAAAAAAAAAAAAAAAAAGAAAAAAAATTTTTTTAAAATTGTTTTAATTGAAAAGAATTAAAAAGTAAAAAAAAGTGTCTTGTCTCTCTTACCAAAGTTTGAGCTCTCTTTGGATAAGGAATATGTCTTTCTTGTTCATCATTTTATTTATAACAGTGCTTAGCAGGTAGTAGGTTCTCAATAAATATTTGTTGAATGAATAAATATGATAATTTATTATTTTCCTGTATGTTTACTCTGATTTTTGCTGTGATTCTTATTCTAGATTTTCAGAATGATTGGAGAAGAGCAGAGATGAGAATGACTCAGAATTATAGCAGCTTGGAAATTCTGAACAGAAGACAGTCTGACAAGGTAGAAAGGTGAGTAGATGCCATTGTGTCTCAAACTAAAAGACCAAGAACACTTCTAATTTGCTTTCGATAGTATCCTTACAAATTACATCTTTTCTTTGTGATTCTGTCGCTGTCATTCGAAATTCTGGCAAGTGTTCAACCTTAATTCCATAAAGAAAACAAAAACCAAGAATCTATTTGTTGATCTTTAAAGAGATGAAAAGAAATCATTTGAAAATGTCCAGCAGTTTTGCACAGTAGGAATGAAAATATCTAGAATATGATTTATTTACATTAGTTATTTTAAAATGCATTTTTCAGATACATGCACTTAAAAGCCTTACCCTCCCCCCTTATGAAGGTGTTATTTATTCAAAATGTTGGATATGGTGTTTGAAAAGAAATACTATTACCTTTCCATTTGCTGTTAGCCGCCCGTATGTGTCTCTGGCTATTTGAGATTCTAACCATAGCCCTTGAATAGAAATGATGAAATGATGAAAATGATGGAAATGATGGAAATGATGAAAAGGAGGAATCAAGCAGGCTAGGCAGGTGACAAGGTACCGGGAAGGAGCAGGGGGCAAAATGAATGGATCTTTATTTGGTTATCTGACTGCATTAAAGAGGCAGCCTCTGCTTTCTTTTTACTCATAATACTCAGCTTTCCTCGAATCCCTAGTTTGGCTAAAACAATGCCTAATTCCAGTATTTTCCCATGTACAAAACAGCATCTCTGTGGTTTGTAATATTTCTGTCAAAACCTTTATGCCTATTGCTGATGAAGGAAATAGTACAGTTCTCTGGGAATTTTGTTTCAATAATCTAATGGTTTGGCTATGAAAGGAAGGGAAGAAAACTTGAGATGGTTGACACATTAGGTTTTTCTGCAACGGTGGAGAATGTGCTGACATTTTTTTTTTCTCCTGAATTTCAAATTTTGGCCTCAAATGGGATGAAATAGGCTAAGGTTAGATTGTTTATTCAGTGAATTGGGGAAAATCTAATGATTGATCAATCAGTCAGTCATTAAAGGCATGACAAAATAGAACTATATTCTAAGACCTGACAAAACCTTATGATCCTATTGGGGAACAAAGCAAGCCTCACAGTCAAAATCCTGAGATAATTTTCCCAAGTTTGAGTGCTAGGGATGTGGTGCGAAATGCATTGTTTACGTAGGCTCAAGAAGAGTAGAGATCAGTGTGGGCTGAGGCCACCAGGAAAATCAAGAAAAGATTCTCCAGACGATGGGGTGTCCTAGCTGGACCTTGAGAGACTGTACTATGCTTTCATGTGTTAGAGGTTGAGTGGACACTTTTCATTTCCTTAAGAAATGCACTTTCAGTTAAATCTTTTAAATTACTAGAAGGAAAGGAGATGAACAGAGAAGAGGGGAAGACACATAATATTCTCTGAGAGAGAGGAGACCAGCTGGTAAAGGGGCTGGCCTGTCATTTTTTTTTGTTTGAATGCAAATTACGGCAATAATCTATGTTAAAGTATACGCTCATCTACCCATATTCTCTCTGTGCCCATTAGATTTAGAACTGTAGCTTCAAATAAGAGCAAACACACACACACACACACACACACACACACACACACACACACACACACATGTAACACTTGCTATATGTCAGGAACTGTTCTAGCCATTTAGCAACTATTAATTTATAACTCTATAAGGCCTTACAGATGAGGAAATCAAGACAGAGAGAGGTAAAGTAACTTGTTCAAGGTCATATAACTAGTACATAGCAGAACCAAGATCTGAACCCAGACAACTTGTTGCCAATTTTTAAACACTATTCATTGTGCCTTGGTTTACACTTGTTTATTTGCAGAACCTCAGTTGACTTCCAGGTGTATCTATATATGGTTAAACTTGTGTCCTTGATGCCTCTTTCTTTTGTTTCCTTTGACCTCTAGTTTATTTTTGTTATATGTTATGTAAGTTCTGAGGAAATCCGCTGGGAGTGTTGATCCCAGGATCAGGGAAGAGGTTATGTATTTATGAAAATAGGACTTTTTCACTGTCTATGAAATTATGATAGGAATTACTGAATACTCAGCTGACTGCTTTGATTAGGCTCTTACGTACCAATGAGTCGAGGAGTATAGTAATCTACCAGCTGAATATATGCCAACAAGGTATAATTTATACACTCTGATCTGGACAGGGCAGGATTTTATAGCAGACTGTCCAAGGTAGATCTCCTACAGTGAGCACACATTCTGCAGAGGTACAAATACTTTTCTACCAGCCTCTATCTTCCCTTTTGTTTGCTCATGGGGTCTTTCCAGCAAGGTTTATATTCATGAGTAATAAGAGTTTCTTACTTTTTGCCTTCCAAAATTCAAACCAGTAGTACTTGATAGATAAGACTTGATAGTACTGAATCATAACGCTATGCCTGATAGGTCTTTAAGATGGGTCACCTTCGACTCCTTCAGTTTTCGAGAACCTATACTCCAAGCATAAACATTTCTGCCAAGTGCCTTCTCAAATAGTTTTCTGAATTCACATGTGGAATGAAGAGCCAAGCACGCTGACTGGACGCAATTCTACCCTGCATACTGCGTGATGTCTTTGCTCTTTCCCCTTCGCCACTGGCTCACTGAGGGTGGGCTCAGACTAATGCCCACCCTCACCACTGACCCTGCTGAATACCACTGCGGTCCACACTCCCCCCAACCTGAGAATAGATCTCAAGGTGGATTGGAAGTGGAAAGTAGTTTCACCTTCACTGAAATGCTGAGGTTCTACATCAAAATATTATGTTGTTTATTTTTGCTTTTGTTTGAGAAGGCAGAGGAAGGGAATTCCACTCTGCCTGTCACAGTGATTGACAGAAGTGAAGCATGAAAGAGAGCAACTGTGTTTATGTGCCAGGGAGGTGAAAACTAGACAAGACCTGCATCATATATTTTTAACAACTCAATAAATTTCTTTCACCCATTCCCCAAATCTTCACATCCCAGCCAGAAAAGAATGACATCAAGTTTCAGCTAGAAATGAACTTTTCTTTGTGAATGTTGGAAAGGTATGACTATAAAACATATTTTTTTAATGAAATTACAGTACCCTCCAGAATCTCACTCAAACGTAGTCCTTGGGGAAATGCTATTCTTATAGGAAAGAAAACCAAAGCAAGGTCTTTGTGCTACTTCAGCAACTAAATTCTTCTGGATGGGTCTGAAACAGTCTATTTTTATGTGGAGTTCTGAATTGTTCTCACACTGCATTAGAAAGACGTCTGACTTACTTTACTGTCCTAAACCCTGGACATTCAAAGTGGGATCAGGAAAAAACTAGTTATGGTAAACATATTTTGTGGAGGAGGTTTGACAGGTTTGGAGCCAATCAATGGGAGAACTGTGTCAGGATATACACGCGATGGCCTATGTCTCTTTTCTGGGAAGTCCTGAAGAAAGGCAGGATTTGTCTTAGAAAGTTAAAATCCTTTTTTCCTTTCTTTTTTTTCCCTCTTGCGTCTCCCTCACTCCCATCCTCCCTATCCCACCCCTCCAGGTTGTCACAAAGCACCGAGCTGATCTCCCTGTGCCATGCGGCTGCTTCCCACTAGCTCTCTACCTTACGTTTGGTAGTGTATACATGTCCACGCCACTCTCTCGCTTTGGCACAGCTCACCCTTCCCCCTCCCCATATACTCAAGTCCATTCTCTAGTAGGTCTGTGTCTTTATTCCTGTATTAGGTTCTTCATGACATTTTTTTCCCCTTAAATTCCATATATATGTGTTAGCATACGGTATTTGTCTTTCTCTTTCCTTCTGACTTACTTCACTCTGTATGACACACTCTAGGTCCATCCACCTCATTACAAATAGCTCAGTTTCATTTCTTTTTATGGATGAGTAATATTTCATTGTATATATGTGCCACAACTTCTTTATCCATTCATCCGATGATGGACACTTAGGTTGTTTCCATCTCTGGGCTATCGTAAATAGAGCTGCAATGAACATTTTGGACATGACTCTTTTTGAATTATGGTTTTCTCAGCGTATATGCCCAGTAGTGGGATTGCTGGGTCATATGGTAGTTCTATTTGTAGTTTTTTAAGGAACTGCCATACTGTTCTCCATAGTGGCTGTACCAATTCACATTCCCACCAGCAGTGCAAGAGTGTTCCCTTTTCTCCACACCCTCTCCAGCATTTGCTGTTTCTAGATTTTTTGATGATGGCCATTCTGACTGGTGTGAGATGATATCTCACTGTAGTTTTGATTTGCACTTCTCTAATGATTAGTGATGTTGAGCATTCGTTCACGGGTTTGTTGGCAGTCTGTATATCTTCTTTGGAGAAGTGTCTAATTAGATCTTCTGCCCATTTTTAGATTGGGTTGTTTGTTTTCTTGTTATTGAGCTGCCTGAGCTGCTTGTAAATTTTGGAGATTAATCCTTTGTCAGTTGCTTCATTTGGAAATATTTTCTCCCATTCTTAGGGTTGTCTTTTGGTCTTGTTTATGGTTTCCTTTGCTGTGCAAAAGCTTTGAAGTTTCATTAGGTCCCATTTCTTTATTTTTGTTTTTATTTCCATTTCTCTAGGAGGTGGGTCAAAAAGGATCTTGCTGTGATTTATGTCATAGAGTGTTCTGCCGATGTTTTCCTCTAAGAGTTTGATAGTTTCTGGCCTTACACTTAGGTCTTTAATCCATTTTGAGCTTATTTTTGTGTATGGTGTTAGAGAGTGATCTAATCTCATCCTTTTACATGTACCTGTCCAGTTTTCCCAGCACCACTTATTGAAGAGGCTGTCCTTTCTCCACTGTGCATTCCTGCCTCCTTTATCAAAGATAAGGTGACCATAGGTGCGTGGGTTTATCTCTGGGCTTTCTATCCTGTTCCTTTGATCTATCTTTCTGTTTTTGTGCCAGTACCATACTGTCTTGATTACTATAGCTTTGTAGTATAGTCTGAAGTCAGGCAGCCTGATTCCTCCAGCTCCGTTTTTCATTCTCAAGATTGCTTTGGCTATTCGGGGTCTTTTGTGTTTCCATAGAAATTGTGAAATTTTTTGTTCCAGTTCTGTGAAAACTGCCAGTGGTAGTTTGATAGGGATTGCCTTGAATCAGTAGATTGCTTTGGGTAGTAGAGTCATTTTCACAATGTTGATTCTTCCAATCCAAAGACATGGTATATCTCTCCATCTATTTGTATCGTCTTTAATTTCTTTCATCAGAGTCTTACAATTTTCTGCATACAGGTCTTTCATCTCCTTAGGTAGGTTTATTCCTAGATATTTTTTGTTGTTGTTGCAGTGATAAATGGGAGTGTTTTCTTGATTTCACTTTCATGTTTTTCATCATTAGTGTATAGGAATGCCAGAGATTTCTGTGCATTAATTTTGTATCCTGCTACTTTACCAAATTCACTGAATAGCTCTAGTAGTTTTCTGGTAGCATCTTTAGGATTCTCTATGTACAGTATCATGTCATCTGCAAACAGTGACAGCTTTACTTCTTCTTTTCCAATTTGGATTCGTTTTATTTCCTTTTCTTCTCTGATTGCTGTGGCTAAAACTTCCACAACTATGTTGAATAAGAGTGGGAAGAGTGGGCAGCCTTGTCTTGTTCCTGATCCTAGTGGAAATGCTTTCAGTTTTTCACCATTGAGGATGATGTTGCCTGTGGGTTTGTCATATATGGCCTTTATTATGTTGAGGAAAGTTCCCTCTATGCCTACTTTCTGTAGGGTTTTTATCATAAATGGGTGTTGAATTTTGTCAGAAGCTTTCTCTGCGTCTATTGAGATGATCGTATGGTTTTTCTTCTTCAGTTTGTTAATATGGTGTATCACATTGATTGATTTGCATATATTGAAGAATCCTTGCATTCCTGGAATAAACCCCACTTGATCATGGTGTATGATCCGTTTAATGTGCTTTTGGACTCTGTTTGCTAGTATTTTGTTGAGGATTTTTGCATCTGTGTTCATCAGTGATATTGGCCTGTAGTTTTCTTTCTCTGTGACATCCTTGTCTGGTTTTGGTATCAGGTTGATGGTGGCCTCGTAGAATGAGTTTGTGAGTGTTCCTCCCTCTGCTATATTTTGGAAGAGTTTGAGAAGGATAGGTGTTAGCTCTTCTCTAAATGTTTGATAGAATTCGCCTGTGAAGCCATCTGGTCCTGGGCTTTGGTTTGTTGGAAGATTTTTAATCACAGTCTCAATTACAGTGCTTGTGATTGGTCTGTTCATATTTTCTATTTCTTCCTGATTCAGTCTTGGCATGTGGTGCATTTCTAAGAATTTGTCCATTTCTTCCAGGTTGTCCATTTTATTGGCATAGAGTTGCTTGTAGTAATCTCTCATGATCTTTTGTATTTCTGCAGTTTCAGTTGTTACTTCTCCTTTTCATTTCTAATTCTGTTGATTTGAGTCTTCTCCCTTTTTTTCTTGATAAGTCTGGCTAATGGATTATCAATTTTGTTTATCTTCTCAAAGAACCAGGTTTTAGTTTTATTGATCTTTGCTATCATTTCCTTCATTTCTTTTTCATTTATTTCTGATCCGATTTTTATGATTTCTTTCCTTCTGCTAACTTCGGGTTTTTTTTTTTCTTCTTTCTCTAATTGCTTTAGGTGCAAGGCTAGGTTGTTTATTCGAGATGTTTCCTGTTTCTTAAGGTAGGATTGTATTGCTATAAACTTCCCTCTTAGAACTGCTTTTGCTTCATCCCATAGATTTTGGGTTGTCGTGTCTCCATTGGCATTTTTTTTTTTTTGCTGAGGTACGCGGGCCTCTCACTGTTGTGGCCTCTCCCGTTGCGGAACACAGGCTCCGGACGCACAGGCTCAGTGGCCATGGCTCAGGGGCCCAGCTGCTCCGCGGCATGTGGGATCTTCCCGGACCGGGGCACGAACCCGTGTCCCCTGCATCGGCAGGCGGACTCTCACCACTGCACCACCAGGTAAGCACTCCATTGGCATTTGTTTCTAGGTAATTTTTGGTTTCATTTTTGATTTCTTCAGTGATCACTTCGTTATTAAGTAGTGTATTGTTTAGCCTCCATGTGTTTGTATTTTTTACAGATCTTTTCCTGTAATTGATATCTAGTCTCATAGCAGTGTGGTCGAAAAAGATACTTGATACAATTTCAATTCTTGTAAATTTACCAAGGCTTGATTTGTGACCCAAGATATGATCTATCCTGGAGAATGTGCCATGAGCACTTGAGAAAAATGTGTATTCTGTTGTTTTTGGATGGAATGTCCTATAAATATCAATTAAGTCCATCTTGTTTAATGTATCATTTAAAGCTTGTGTTTCCTTATTTATTTTCATTTTGGATGATCTGTCCGTTGGTGAAAGTGGGGTGTTAAAGTCCCCTACTATGAATGTGTTACTGTCGATTTCCCCTTTTATGGCTGTCAGTATTTGCCTTATGTATTGAGGTGCTCCTATGTTGGGTGCATAAATATTTACAATTGTTATATCTTCTTCTTGGATCGATCGCTTGATCATTATGTAATGTCCTTCTTTGTCTCTTCTAATAGTCTTTATTTTTAAGTCTATGTTGTCTTATATGAGAATTGCTACTCCAGCTTTCTTTTGGTTGCCATTTGCATGAAATATCTTTTTCCTTCCCCTTACTTTCAGTCTGTATGTGTCTCTAGGCCCGAAGTGGGTCTCTTGCAGACAGCAAATATATGGGTCTTCTTTTTGTATCCATTCAGCCAATCTGTATCTTTTGGTGGGAGCATTCAGTCCATTTACATTTAAGATAATTATCGATATGTATGTTCCTATTCCCATTTTCTTAATTGTTTTGGGTTTGTTATTGTAGGTCTTTTCGTCCTCTTGTGTTTCTTGCCTAGAGAAGTTCCTTTAGCATTTGTTGTAGAGCTGGTTTGGTGGTGCTGAACTCTCTCAGCTTTTGCTTGTCTGTAAAGGTTTTAATTTCTCCATCCAATCTGAATGAGAACCTTGCTGGGTAGAGTAATCTTGGTTGCAGGTTTTTCTCCCTCATCACTTTAAATATGTCCCTTCTGGCTTGCAGAGTTTCTGCTGAGAGATCAGCTGTTAACCTTATGGGGATTCCCCTGTGTGTTATTTGTTGTTTTTCCCTTGCTGCTTGCAGAGTTTCTGCTGAGAGATCAGCTGTTAACCTTATGGGGATTCCCCTGTGTGTTATTTGTTGTTTTTCCCTTGCTGCTTTTAATATGCTTTCTTTGTATTTCATTTTTGACAGTTTGATTAATCTGTGTCTTGGGGTGTTTCTCCTTGGATTTATCCTGTGTGGGACTCTCTGTGCTTCCTGGACTTGGTTAACTATTTCCTTTCCCATATTAGGGAAGTTTTCAACTATAATCTCTTCAAATATTTTCTCAGTCCCTTTCTTTTTCTCTTCTTCTTCTGGAACCCCTATAATTCGAATGTCTGTGTGTTTAATGTTGTCCCATATGTCTCTGACACTGTCCTCAGTTCTTTTCATTCTTTTTTCTTTCTTCTGCTCTGCAGTAGTTATTTCCACTATTTTATCTTCCAGGTCACTTATCTATTCTTCTGCTTCAGTTATTCTGCTATTGATCCCATCTAGAGTATTTTTCATTTCATTTATTGTGTTGTTCATCGTTGCTTGTTTCATCTTTAGTTCTCCTAAGTCCTTGTTAAACGTTTCTTGCATTTTCTCTATTCTATTTCCAAGATTTTGGAGCATCTTTACTATCATTATTCTGAATTCTTTTTCAGGTAGACTGCCTATTTCCTCTTCATTTGTTAGGTCTGGTGGGTTTTTATCTTGCTCCTTCATCTGCCGTGTGTTTCTCTGTCTTCTCATTTTGCTTATCTTACTGTGTTTGGGGTCTCCTTTTTGCAGGCTGCAGGTTCGTAGTTCCCGTTGTTTTTGGTGTCTGTCCGCAGTGGCTAAGATTGGTTCAGTGGTTTGTGTAGGCTTCCTGGTGGAGGGGACTAGTGCCTGTGTTCTGGTGGATGAGACTGGATCTTGTCTTTGTGGTGGGCAGGTCCACGTCTGGTGGTGTGTTTTGGGGTGTCTGTTGACTTATTATGATTTTAGGCAGCCTCTCTGCTAATGGGTGGGGTTGTGTTCCTGCCTTGCTAGTTGTTTGGCATAGGCTTTCCAGCACTGTAGCTTGCTAGTCGTTGAGTGAAGCTGGGTGCTGGTGTTGAGATGGAGATCTCTGGGAGATTTTCGCCATTTGATATTATGTGGAGCTGGGAGGTCTCTTTTGGACCAGTGTCCTGAAGTTGGCTCTCCCACCTCAGAGGCACAGCACTGACTCCTGGCTGGAGCACCAAGAGCCTTTCATCCACACGGCTCAGAAGAAAAGGGAGAAAAAGTAGAAAGAAAGAATTAGTAGAAGTGGAAAGAAAGAAAGAATGGTGGGAGGGAGGGTGGGAGGAAGGAGGGAAGGAAGGACAAAAAGAGAGAAATAAGATAAAGTAAAATAAAATAAAGTTATTAAAATAAAAAATAATTATTAAGAAAAAATTAAAAACAAAACAAAACAAAACGGACAGATAGAACCCTAGGACAAATGGTGGAAGCAAAGCTATACAGACAGAATCTCACACAGAAGCGTACACATGCACACTCACAAAAAGAGGAAAAGGGGAAAAATCATCAATCTTGCTCTCAAAGGCCACCTCCTCAATTTGGGATGATTCGTTGTGTATTCACGTATTCCATAGATGCAGGGTACATCAAGTTGAATGTGGAGCTTTAATCCGCTGCTCCTGAGGCTGCTGGGAGAGATTTCACTTTCTCTTCTTTGTTGGCACAGCTCCCGGGGCTCAGCTTTGGATTTGGCCCCGCCTCTGCATGTAGGTCGCTGGAGGGCGTCTGTTCTTGGCTTAGACAGGACGGGGTTAAAGGAACCGCTGATTGGGGGGCTCTGGCTCACTCAGCCCGGGGGGGAATGGAGGGGCACGGAGTGAGGGGCGGGCCTGCGGCGGCAGAGGCCGGCGTGATGTTGCAGCAGCGTGAGGAGCGCCGTGCGTTCTCCCGGGGAAGTTGTCCCTGGATCCCGGGAACCTGGCAGTGGCGAGCTGCACAGGCTCCCGGGAGGGCAGGTGTGGATAGTGACCTGTGCTCGCACAGAGGCTTCTGTGTTTTGGCAGCAGCAGCCTTAGCGTCTCATGCCTGTCTCTGGGGTCCGCACTGATACCTGCGGCTCGTACCCGTCTCTGGAGCTCCTTTAAGCAGCGCTCTTAATCCCCTCTCCTCGCGCACCAGGAAAGAAAGAGGGAAGAAAAAGTCTCTTGCCTCTTCGGCAGGTGCAGACTTTTCCCCGGACTCCCTCCCGCCTAGCCGTGGCGCACTAACCCCCTGCAGGCTGTGTTCACGCCGCCAACCCCAGTCCTGTCCCAGCGCTCTGACCGAAGCCTGAGCCTCACCTCCAGGCCCTGCCCGCCCTGGCGGGTGAGCAGACAAGCCTCTAGGACTGGTGAGTGCTGGTCGGCCGTGATCCTCTGTGCGGGAATCTCTCTGCTTTGCTCTCTGCACCCCTGTTGCTGTGCTCTCCTCCGGGGCCCCGAAGCTTACCCCCTCCGCCACCTGCAGTCTCCGCCCGCGAAGGGGCTTCCTAGTGTGTGGAAACCTTTCCTCCTTCACAGCTCCCTCCCACTGGTGCGGGTCCCGTCCCTATCGTTTTGTCTCTGTTTATTCTTTTGCCCTACCCAGGTACGTGGGGGGTTTCTTGCCTTTTGGGAGGTCTGAGGTCTTCTGCCAGTGTTCAGTCGGTGTTCTGTAGGAGTTGTTGCACGTGTAGAGGTATTTCTGGTGTATCAGTGGGGCGGAAGGTGATTTCCGCGTCTTACTCTTCCGCCATCTTCCCGGAAGCCCTTTTTTCCTTTTAATCATGTATTCTTCTGCCTTAAGAGATATTATGCTACCCCTTGTTGAGCTTTTTATATAATAAGGTTGAAGGAGCACAGACTCTGAAGCAAAACAGACAGATTAGAAACATGACCATGAAAATTTGTAGCTTTGAGTGAAGTCTTGGAAAAACAATTAACAGTTCTGACTCTGTTTCCTCCTCTGCAAATAGTAAATAATATTGTTCATCCTGTGGGATTGTTCAGAAAAAAATGAGTTATAAATATGTAAATGAGAAATAAATCTATATCAATATAATAAATGCTGAAATCCCTGCTACCTACATTTCTTCTGGTGATGGTTTTATTTATCTTCAAATGTGAATGATGGGTCTTAAAATATAAGAAATGTGTTGTCAATCTTTTCCTCCTTGTTGTCTCCTGTTCCTTAATTTTCACTGGGGTAAATTTATTTAGGAAGGTGTTCCTACACGTGCTGAATGAATTTGATTGAAAAAATAGTCACAAGGGACTCTTTTCCCAAGCAGGTTGGCTAATTATTAGTTATAAAATTAATAGCTCTCAAAAGGAGGATGGGGCCCCATGATCATAGCATAGAACCGTACTGCATACTAGATTATAGTCATAAGCACCTACATGATGCAGTTTAAAAACAATTTGCAAAAGGCCCAACTGACCCTAATGGTCTTCACCATAATAGCCCCTGCCACCTGCCCCTTTCACTTACCATACACCTGTTAAGGTGATGAAAAACACAAGAGAGTGGAAGCTTCCCCAACTTCCCAAAGAGGTGAAGAATATGTTTATACCTGTCATGAACATATTACATGGTACCAAGTATGTAAATTGTGACACATGTTATAGTGTTCTTTCTTCCATAGTAGTGTAGAAATTGCACAACATCCATGAATTTGAAAAAATAAAAAGGAATAACTGAGCAATTTTGGATATCTGTGCTGACAATGCAGTTTACAGAAGATGTACCCAGCTGATGTTCTTAACTCCATCTCAGCCCTCTCATATTTATTTTCATTTAGTTTTTTCATATATTTATTCAACATATTTTAGTTGACACCTTTAAAAATTGTATGAGACACTTTTAATTGTTGAGGATAGGACAGAGAACAAGGTGAATGAAGACTCTATTCTCATGGACCTTACATTGTCGTGGGGGGAATCATACAGTGAAAAGTTAAACAAATAAGATTATTACAGGTTGTGAAAAGAACTTTGATGAAAGTAAACAGGCTGGTGAGACAGATTGGAAGGTCCCCGTTTATACTGGATGGTCAAGGCCTCTCTGATAAGGTGATGTGTGGTAAGAATAAGCCAGCCCTGCTGGAAAGTGGGACTTAGAGCAAACAGCAAGACACTCTGATATGGGAAAGAAATAGGCGTACTTAAGGAATCAAAGAAATCAGTGTGGCTGTATTATGCTAAATAAGAAGGTAAGAAGGAAGATAATGTCATGTACAGCCATGTAGGCCAAGGGAAGCAGTCTGCATTTTATTGTAATGTGAATGAAAACTACTGGAGAATTCTAAGTCAGAGAATGATGTCAAATTTACATTGTTGTTAGTTTGTTTTTTAAAATATTTATTTTATTTTTTAAATTTTTATTGGAGTATAGTTGATTTACAATGTTGTTTCAGTTTCTGCTGTACAGCAAAGTGATTCAGTTATACATAAAAATATATCTATTGGGCTTCCCTCGTGGCGCAGTGATTGAGAGTCCGCCTGCCGATGCAGGGGACACAGGTTCGTGCCCTGGTCCGGGAAGATCCCACATGCCACGGAGTGGCTGGGCCCGTGAGCCATGGCTACTGAGCCTGTGTGTCCGGAGCCTGTGCTCCACAATGGGAGAGGCCACAACAGTGAGAATCTGTTTTTCAGATTCTTTTCCCATTTAGGTTATTACAGAGTACTGAGTAGAGTTCCCTGTGCTATACAGTAGGTCCTTGTTGTTTATTTTATATGTAGTAATGTGTATATGTTAATCCCAAACTCCTAATTTATCCCGCCCTCCTTCTCCTCTTGGTAACCATAAATTTGTTTCCTATGTCTCTGAATCTATTTCTGTTTTGTAAATGAGTCCATTTGTATCATTTTTTAGATTTCACATATGAGTGATATCATATGATAGTTGTCTTTCTCTGTCTGACTTACTTCACTTAGCATGATAATCTCTAGGTCCACCCATGTTGCTGCAAATGGCATTATTCCATTCTTTTTTATGTCTGAATAATATTCCATTGTCCATTCATCTGTCAGTGTACATTTAGGTTGCTTCCATGTCCTGGCTATTGTAAACAGTGCTGCAATAGACATTGGGGTACGTGTATCTTTTCAAAGTATGGTTTTCTTTGGATATATGCCCGGGAGTGGGATTGCTGGATCATATGTTAGCTCTATTTTTAGTTTTTGAAGGAGCCTACATCCTGTTCTCCACAGTGGCTGCACCAGTTTACATTTCCCCTAACAGTGTAGTAGGGTTCCCTTTTCTCCACACCCTCTCTAGTATTTATTATTTGTAGACTTTTTGATGATGGCCATTCTGACTGGTGTGAGGTGATATCTCATTGTAGTTTTGATTTACATTTCTCTGGTGATTAGCGATGTTTAGCATCTTTTTTGTGCCTCTTGGCCTTCTGTATGTCTTCTTCAGAAAAAAAATGTCTATTTGATTTGGTCTCAGGAACAAAATTGAATACCAAGTACTCCAAGAGAGTGTGAAGTCAAGACGAAACGACCAGCAAATGAACTTGAGTACACTTGAACTTATCCAGGGTCACAGAACTTATAAGTAGGCAGCTGGCATTTTGAGTCCAGACAGCTTTGCTTCAGAAACTTGCTTGCACACTTAGCCACTCTGCTACACTACTTCTCTTTGTTAATGGCTGCATAGCATTTCTCTGTTACTAATGTTCCATAAGTTATTTGACAAGTTGAATATTATTTGTCACGTATTTCCAGTCTGTACTATTATACCAAACTCCACAATACACATCTTTACAGAAACGTCTTTGTTCATGTCTTTTATTATTTCATTAGCATATGTGTTCCATAGCTTTACTTGATCAAAACCAGCTTCAGCTCTTGACTATTGTAGAGCTATTATTAATATAGAGATGTTTTAAGACTACTTCTTTGGTAGATAATGATAATAGCTATGATTTACTGAGCCCTTACAATGTAGCAAGAATTGTGCTGAGTGCTTTGAATTAATTATCTCAGTTCATCTTCACAATGATATTATGAAATATATACTATCATTAGCCAACATTTTAGATAAGGAAATTAAGGTTCAGGGATATTAGGTAATTTGTCCAAGGTGACATAGTAAATAAAGGTTCCACCCTAGTTCAGTCTGACTCCAGAGCTTGTTTTGTGACCACTAGTCTCTTCTGTATGGAGTAGGCATGCACAGCAGATGAAGGGGGAATAAATGTTAGGAGACTATTATAGTAATTTAGGAGTAGATTAGAACAATGTTCTCAAAGTGTGGTCCCCAGACTGCAACATCAACACCATCTGGAATTTCTTTAACATGCATATTATTGGGCCTCATCCCAGACCTACGGAATCAGAAACTCTGGACATCGGGCCTAGTTATATGTATTTTAACCATCCCTCCAGGGGATTCTGATGCCTGCTAAAATTTTTAGAACCACTGGACTAAAGTGATAGCAATGGAAGATGAGAGGCAAGGAGAAAAATAATATGACTTGGAGAGGATAATAGAGAATGTTAGAGTTGAATATATTCCCCATGTTTGAAGCATTGCTTAGAGAAAGAATAGTGGTGACATAGAAAAAAGGAGAGAAGGAATCATCTTTATGTTTTTTGTATCAATTTGAAGTTAGGTAACTTTTGACAGGCACATTCTGGATACACAAAAATAACTTAACAGTGAGGGCTCAGTTATTTTAATTACTGCCTCCCCTCTATCCTAATAGTTAAAGCAAAGCATCAAGATATTTGCTTTCTGCATTGAGATAAGCGGGAGGGGGTGGTGGCAGTGGGATGTGTGTAGTCCAATTAAACATTAAAGAAAAAAAGATTCAAGGCTCCTGTGAAAACAAAAGGATTGTAGAAGTTAATTTTAAACACATGCACATGTGGCTGGTATGATAGCATGAGTCAAGGAGATGAGTATATTAATAAAAGCAGTATTATAGCAAATGGAGGTAATAAAACACTGCAGCATTAACTGGGCTACATCAGAAGCCCTACTTCTCTTAGATGCTTGCTTTTCAACCTTACTGGAAATTAAAAACTAAGCCCCTTGTGAGGAAAACCTATTCCACCTGAAACAGTATCAAAAGCCTTCATCTCAGTCAAATTAATTGCACTAGTATTTGCCACGGTTGAAGAAAACACCAGGAGTTAATGATAAACAAATCTATCTCATGAGCAAAGTTTCTGAGGAATTGCCTCTGATCACCTAAACTAATAAGACCAACATATTTGGATAATAGTTGGCAGTTTTCAAAGCATTTCAGTATATACCATATTAACTGGAACTCATAAACTGGTGAGTGAGTCAAGGAGGGTATCATTGTTCCCATTTTATGTTGGAGGGATAGAGACTCACAGAGGGATGCCGACTCCCCATGACAAAGGTCTTGTTTTAGATCATGTTGTCATTCTTGACCGAATTTGTTCTGTGTAAGCTCCTCTTCCCTTCAGATGAGTTCTGTTTAAGGAGGTTCTTCATTCTCCCATGTAATGTACTTCTGGTGGCTTTACCCCACTAGTTGTCAGATGAGACTAGATATGTGTGAATTGCAGCAGATCACAGGTTTGAGATCAAACTGGGTTCCCCCACCCCAGACTTGTTTTCTTCCACTTAAAATTATATTGTGATTATTATCCCATGTCATTAAACTATTCTAAAGTATAATTGTTTTCACTTTTGTACTATTATAAATGTTTACAGGAATATCCTTATGCATAGATATTTGTGGATCTCTTTTATTTCCTCAAGACAAAATCCTAGCAGTGGAATTACAGTGTCCAAGGGTTATGATCAGCTGCAAAGCCTTTGTTACATATTGTCACAGTATCCCCAAGAAAGAGTTTACCTATTTATATTCCAGCCAAGCGTAGTTGATAGCACACCTTTCCCTGAACCTTACCAATACTGCCAGTTTAATAGGTGAACCTGTTGTCTTTTTTTGTGAGTTGCATTTTTTGATGACTAGTAGATCAAATATTGTATATTTATAAATACATTGGCCACTTGCCTTTCTTCTCCCGGGAATTTGCAAACTTTTGTTGCAAAGGGCCAGATAGTTAACGTTTTATTTTTTGTGGCCTTATGGTCTCTGGGTCTTTGTCAGAAATACTCAACTCTGCCATTGTAATGCAAAAGTAGCCATTACACAATGCATAAATGAATAGGTATGACTGGGTTCCAGTAAAATTTTACTTACAAAAATAGGCAGTGGGCCAGATTTGGCTCATGGGCCATAGTTTGCCAATTCCTGATTTAGTTCATTGTGCTACTGGAGGTATTTATTACTTTCTTACTGATTTTTTTTAAAGTTTTGCATATATTAAGAATAGTTAGGCCTCTTGACTGCAAAACAAATGCACAACGTGATGGTTGTGTGTTTTATTTAGGGCAAAATGAGGACTATAGCCCGGGAGATGGTATCTCAGGTAGCTCTGAGGAACTGCTCTGAAGATGTAGGGGGAAGCTCAGTGTTATATGTGATTTTAGTGCAGGGGGTACCTGCAGTCATGCACACATTTTGGCAGAGGGTTGCTGCTAGTCTCATGAAGGTTACTCCTAGTCATGAGGAGCAGATGTCTCTATTAACGATTTTAGTGCCTTTCTAGATATGAGAACATGGAAAAATTGGGGCTCATAAAATCTTCCGAGAATATCTATCCTTTTTTTGCCAGAGCACAGAGCGCCTCATTCCTGATCTCCACCCTGAACTTTCCAGATATGTCGAAGGTCAGTGACTGCAGGGCTAGTGACTTAATCCTTGTAGAGGCAGATGGCAAGTGGCAATTTTTAGTTGGAAGCCCCTTGTTATCTATTTTGTAATCTATTTTGGAAATGCCTCCCAGCCTGTTCTAAAGCTTTATGCATTTCAATATATTATAATTTTCCTTTTCTTTTTTGCCTTTGCTCTTATGCTTAGCAAGATTTTCTCCACCAAAAAAAAACAAACAAACAAAGCACAGATAATTATTTACTCATGTTTTCTTCTAGTCCTTTTATGGATTAATATTTATGATTTATGATTCACTCTTAAGTCCATCTGGAAACAATTTTACTGTGAGATTTGTGGTAGAGAACTGACTTCATGTTTTCCAACGAATAGTCAACCAATGGTGTCAGCACCTTTTATTGAATAAACCTTTGCTCAGTGGGGCTTCTTTTAAAGTTAATTCTCTACTAAACCGGATGTGTCTCTATTGATCTTAAAGGTGAGTCTAGCTTCTGAAACATAATGGCTCTAGAAGTCTGTTCACTGTAGGCGGCCTCTCAAGCTCCCTTTGTGTTTACTTTAATCCAGTTTGAAATGTATGGAGAATTCTGCCTTAACTGTAGCTATTGCTGTTATTGTAGCTGCTGCTGTGCTTATACTTTTATTTTTCCTATATGTCTGTCTGCATTTGTGTAGTCTTGTATTGATCAGTGGAGACATGCCTTTCTTATAGAGACAGGGAAACCATGACTCCTCTTCCTGTTGTAATTTAGCCTTGGTTCACTCTTTTCTTAGTCTCCTCATGGTGTGATGAAACTACTTATCTACACTATACTATGCCCCCTTCTCATACTTTTCTTTTTATCTGTGCATAAAAGCTATCTTTTCTTTTTATTACCTGATTGTAAGGATGACTTTAGGCTTCCTGGACTCCCAAGGAACCCTACTCTGGACTACTAATTGGAGTAACTGACCATTCTTTTTCTAATTTCACTGACCGTAATCACATACTCCCAATATAGTAGTAGATTCAACTTGACCATTTCACCTCTGTGGTCTTTTCTGACAATATAATCATAGCGGAACCTCCTGGTCTCCCTAGACCGTCTCATGTCAGTTGTCACTCTGTCCTCTGCTCTCAACCTGATAGAAGTATACTAAGGGGTGGGATGTCCTTTTCCCATGGTTTAAGAAAAGAAGGAATGGCTTCCACATAGAATACCACTAGGAAGATAAACCCTACAACCCTGGAAAATAATAGATTCTTCTGAATTCCTTTCATGTTTTCAGGCTAAAAATTACTGTCTTTAAAACTTCAGGGAAAGGCTCAAAATGGTTGTGTCTAAAATACACAATCTGTGACCTGTACTCAAATATCTGCTTTCCTAACAAAGTCATTTGCAAATCTTTGATTTCCTTTCAACTCCACTATATATATATATTTATATACACACACACATTTGACCCTTGAATAACATGGGTTTGAACTGAGTGGGTCCATTTATATGAAGATTTTAAAATATATATATACTATTATGTTTATGATCTGTGGTTGGTCGAATTTGCAAATGCAAAATCCATGAATATGGAGGGCTGACTATGGGACTTAAGTATGCATGGATTTTGGTGTCTGCACAGGTCCTGGAACTTGGGGCTACTGAGGAACAATTGTAGTTTGCATGGTGAAAGCAGGATAACATGTAAAAATTCATGCATAGAATCTGGAGTTATAAATTCATCAGAACTCTGTGGTTAATCCAAAGCTCTATCACGTATAAGGTTTATTTTTAGTGAGAACTATGTAAACTCTTTGTACTAGAAAATCAATAAATACATTTTATTAAACTTTTCAGTTGAGAAAAGTATAGCATCAATGTCCTGCAGTGATAGTTTAGAATTTAAAAAGTGGTTTAATCAAAAATTTTCAAAAAGCGGTTACCCCTATGTAATTATAGTGTTTTGTATGTTGAATGCAACTTTGCTTCGTGCTGTTCCAGGTACCTTGCACACATTTACTTGTAATCCTGGCAGTGCCCTTGTAAGGTCCCTTAAGTATGATAAACTTGATATGCGCTACAAAGAAACCAAGACCTGGATGTAAAATGATTTGTCCTAGAATGTATAGCCCGTTAATGGATAAGTGTGACCCTCCATGTCTCACCAACCTCTTTATGCCTAACCTCACATATCTGGAGGTGATTTTGAACATGATGAATTCTTTCCTGTTACTACCTAGAGGCTTCAAGTGAAGAAAATACATCTGCCTCTTCCAGGAAGCATTCTTTCCTCTCCCTTGGTTCCCATCACAGTATTCCTCCATTTTCTTTCTGTGCTTATAAACACAGCTATGTTATATGGACTTGCCTTATTTAGGAATATTATAAAACGACCAAAACATGAGGAGGGATTTCTTTGTTCAGATTCTATTGAAAGCTCCTTGACACTGGAAATGATATGATCTTTGTTTTCTCTGTCTCTTTGAGTACCTAGTTCAGGCTGCAGGATTATCTGCGGTGGGGGCCAGATACTGAATCATTCTAAGGAATATACACTTAATTGAGGGTAGTATAGTAGAAGAAATAATGGTGTAGGAGTTGTTTGTCATTAGTCAAATCAGCATCTCCCTCTGGACAGTGGTTCCTTACTATTAAATAAAGGAGACTAAAATATTTTATCTCTAAGGTTCCTTCCAGTTTTAGAAGTCTATGATTCCCAAACATGTGTTAATGATTTTATAGTACCAGTATAGCACAGTTCTTATGCACATGGAGTTTGGAGTCAGGTAGACTTAGGTTAAAGGAACACTTCTATCGTTCTATAGGTGTATAATTTTGGGCACGTCCTTTGGCCTCCCTAAACTTCTGTTTTCTTTGTTGGTAAAACGGGCCTAATAATACATTTCCCACAAAGTCATTGTGAGATAGTGCGTGCCAAGTGCTTCACACAGTTAATAGCACATAGAAATAAGTCAATTAATGTTAACTGTAAACTATAAGCTATATTCAGGGCCAGCCCTTGGCAAAAATGTGATAAGAAAAGTTAGAGTTTGGCACTTCCCTTTTCCTCTTTCTGTGCTCCTCCATCTTGTTATTTTTCGCTATGGCTACTCCCTCTTCACCGGCCACATCCAGGTGGGAGGTATTGACGTAAGGACAGAGGGTTTTTGCTGGGAGCTCAGTGGCCGCACGATACTGCAGTGACCATGGCTCCATCGAAGCTAGCCATGTATGTACAGTGCTCGTATTTTTTGATCTTTGAATCTGTAATTTTCCATTTCCCACTTAAGAAAATTTCCCTAGTAATTAATACTGAATATCTGATTCCAGGAACCATGCCTCAGGAGACTTTTCCTGCATGCAGTGTGCATCAGTTATTAGGAACTGCCTGGCACTCATTTATAAAGCTGATTACAGGCCTGTTTTTTTTTCATCACTTACAGAATGTTCATAATAATTGCACGAGTTCAGGCAGACTGTGTCTCTCCATGAAGCTATATATTTTCAGAGGAAGAAATCTTTATCTTTATTACCTGACAGCTCACGTGCTCATATCCATCACTTTTTTGAGTGTAGCTTATTTGCAGCCTGGTGGGAGTTATATAAGCTGCCACTAAAATTTCAACAAAGAAACGAGATGGAATTAACAGAGAGGTGCACCACTCATCTTCCCACAAATTCTATTTTGTTAATAGAAATGAGATCCCAAATCAGTGGCAGATTCTCCTGCCCGTTCCAAGTACACTGTTATGCTGTTTTATCTAAATCACTAATAATCTCATTCTCTCTCTCCCTCCCTCTCTCTCTCTCTCTCTCTCTCTCTCTCTCTCTCTCTCACACACACACACACACACACACACACACACACACACACACACGAGATGGATTGTGATAAATATATAATGAACATTAGAAATACCCCTAAAGTCAAGCCAGTGGGGTGCATTTGGATGGGATTTGTTCGTTTTGATCATGACAGACACTAATTTTATATCACGTTGGAAAATGTCCATGAGGTGGGATGTGTGGGATGCCACTAGGCTGTGTCCGTCTAAGGCAGGGTTTCTAAACTCCGACACTATTGACATTTTGGGCTGATATTTAGCAGTGTCCTGAACTCGATCCATTAGATGCCAGTAGCACCACTCACCTCCCCAGTTTTAACAAACAAAAGTATCTCCAGATGTTGCCATGTATACCTGGAGCACAAAATTAACCCCAGTTGAGAACCACTGGTCAAAGGCTATCTCCTTTCCCCTGTTTCTTTCCCGTTACAATTACCAAAGATACCATTTTTAAAAATTCATCTGAGAGCTTTGTTTCTAAATATCCACAGTTAAAAAGTACAGGCATTTCTTAGGAAAGGAATAATACACACACCAATGATCCTCAACCTTGTCAGCATACACACTGGGATCACTAGGAGATCTTTACAATATACTGTTGTCTGGGTGATACTGCTCCCAGAGATGATGATGTTTGGAGTGTGATCTGGGGTATTGGGATGTTGAAAAACTCTTGCTGTGATTCTAATGCACTACAAAGTTGGAGAGTCACTGTTCTGGAGATTTCCCTCTAAGAAATGGTCGTTAAAAAGCTGGTTATGTTAAGTGCTTGACAACAGGCCAGTCAGGAGAAGCTGGCTTATGTACTGGACTGTGGACTTTCCCTGGAAGGGCAGTGGTAGATATGAACTGACTGATAGCTAATGTCGGTAACAGATCAGGTTGGGTCATAGGTAGAGACTACTTTGGACCACACTATATATTCTGGAAAGCACTCCAACTCCCTGCCTGCACCTCCCACTTGACACAAATAAGCACAGAAAAATGCGATTTTAAGCTAGGAAGAGTATTTTTTAATATCAGCTTTATTGATGGGGAGACCAATTTTAGGTTAACATTAAGGCAGCCTTGAAGGGCAATAAAGTAGCCAAAGGACAAGCTCCTCTAGAGAAGGCCATGCTGTAGAGCAGAAGATGGTAGACTTTGCTTATTCCCAGAGGTGGAAGATAAATGTCTGCCTTGGTCCCAGACACCTATGCCTGATTTTTTGCAGATGAGTGACAGCCGGAAAAGGCATCTCTGTCCTTGTCTGGCTGCCCCCTTGGGTCATAGGCCAGCAACCAGTGACTGCAACAGAATTGGGTCCACAGGGAAGTCTGGCTAAGCACCTGATAGGCAGAGGACAGAAAGCCGTGTCGTGCACTTAAAAGAATCAATGTAGATGAACAGTATACAGAACAATTACTTCACCGTTGACTTAGAGCTGTGCTACGTCCATGCCATAGGCAATTATTTCTGCCCCAAACAGAGAGGTAAGGTAGCTGTAGAGTGTCTCCAGCTTCTCTTAACAGCGCATTATGTGTGAATCTGTCAGTCTTTGAATTTTCCAAATTCATCTTGGATTAATTTATGTTTTCGGCCACTGTTCTTTTGGGAAAAATAATTTAATAATCCCAATCTTTTTCACTTGTCCTAAAAGTACTTGCTAGAATTATCAAATCCAAGGGTTGAAAAGGAACCTAATTAGAGGTCTTTGAGGCCAGCGATTCTCAAACTTTAATGTGCATACGAATCACTTGGGTAGTAGTTAAATGCTACTCAAAGTGTAGTCGGTCAGGGGATTAACAACATCAACATCGCTTGGGAACTTGTTAGAAATGCAAAATCAAAGGTCCTCTTCTCCCAACTATTAAATGGAAATATGCATTTATAACAAGATTCCCCAGGCAATTCTTTATGCACTGAAAGGTTGGGAATCATGTAGCTGGACCAACTTCTTTGAAGATTCAGTGTAGGGTGGGGAATCTCTCCAGGCCTTATATTTTAGTCTGGTGAATAATTGTGTGTTCACATTCTCTAGGCGTGTTTGCTTTAGTTCACTTCTCCAAACTATCACTGAGTATCTACTGTGTTCCAAGCACTGGGATTATAGTAGTTAATAAAATATTCTGTGACCTTTAACCTTTGTCTTTCTCTTCTATGCTCAGAATTACTAGAGTTCCCCATTTTTGAACCTCTTCCAAATTCTGTGATATGGGGTGACTAAGGCCCAACCTACAACTGGATTTAAATGAGAGCAAGAGAAATTCCAAGCTGGAAATTCCAGGCACATTTTCCTAACTGGGTCTCCTTCTTCTAAACGTGCTCTTTCTAATTGTTTATCCACACAGCAGCCTCGTGATTTTTTGATACCTCTCACCATTCCTTCCTTAATTTCTGTGATCTAATCATAATGGCTTTCTTTAAGTTCCTTGAAAGCATCAAGTTCTATCATACCTTAGTGACTTCACATATACTTTTCCCGTACTGTGGAGTAGTCTTTGCCTCCTGATCTGGTTAACTTCCATTCATTCTTTAGGACATTCTCTTAAGTGGAACTTCTTCAGAGAAGCTGTACCTGACCACTTCCTCTCAATCTAAATCAACTCTTCCTGTTGTCATCCCTCATTCTACTCCTTTATATTGCCTTTGTAACACAACATAAAATTGTGAATATAATTTATAAGTGTACGGTTATTTTGGGGATTATTGTTTAATGGTCTTTCCTACCATGATCTAAACTCCATGGGCATAGGAGCTATGTCTGTTTCTTCACCATGGATGCCTAAGGCTTGGAGTAGCATTTGGTACATTGTGCATGCTCAGTGAATATTTGTTGAATGCAGTGTGTACCTTCTCTCCCCAGCCTATCTAATATTACTTCCCCCAGCCACTCTTTAATTCATTGTCCTGTTTTATTTTCTTTGTAACAATTATTGTTAGCTGAAACTCTTGTTGATTAATGTATCTGTTTATGTTTTATTGTCTGTCTCCTCCAACTAAACTATCAATTCTGTGAGACTGCCAGGCTGAAGCGGACTGCCTTGGGTTTAAATCTCAGCTTTACTACTTACTGCATTTGTGCTTGTGAGAAAGTCACTCACTTAAGCCAGCTCCCATGCCTCATTGTTAAAATTGTAGTAATAATTGTCCCTATTTCATAAGCCTGCTGTGAGGATTAAATGAAAGATTATATATAAACCACCTATCAGACTGCCCCTAGTAGGCATTACGTGAGTTGCTAACTGTTGTGATGTTGGTACTTACTATCAGTATTATTCACATCTGTTTTCGTGGCAAATAGATCAGTACCACTAACTTAGTAGGTGTTCCATAAATATATTTTGAATATATTACAGAAAGTGTTGTACCTTATCAGCCATGAAAGTGATATTTTATTTGGCTGTTGAGGAACAGTACCAGTTTACCAAGTTTCATAGAAGTTACTTATCTGCCATGACGTACTATGAAATTTCCCATTATGATTATGAGTAGAAGGAAAGTAAGTTAGCCTTTGCTGCTGTATTTCTGATATTGGATAAAAGAGTGACATGTCTTGGGACTTCCCTGGTGGCTCAGTGCTTAAGAATCTGCCTGCCAATGCAGGGGACACAGGTTCGATCCCTGGTCCGGGAAGATCCCACATGCAACGGAGCAGCTAAGCCCATGTGTCACAACTACTGAGCCTGCGCTCTAGAGCCCACGAGCCACAACTACTGAGCCCACGTGCCACAACTACTGAAGCCCACGTGCAAGAGCCCGTGCTCTGCAACAAGAGAAGCCACTGCAATGAGAAGCCCGCACACCGCAACGGAGAGTAGCCCCCGCTCACCGCAACTAGAGAAAGCTTGCGTGCAACAATGAAGACCCAAAGCAGCCAAAAATAAATTTATTAATTAATTTTTTAAAAAGTGACATATCTTAACATCTAGATCCAATTCGAGTCCCTTAATCAGTGTGACTCTTAGATATTCTGCTCCTAGAATAGCTGTTCAATTAAATTCTTCAGTACACATCCCATTCCCACCACCACTTGGCCTATGGTGAATGTAAATTTTAAATTGATTTTAGTGCTACTGTGAAGATAACTTCTTTCTCAGCCAGAAATGTATTCTAAGGGTAGAATTGGGTGCTAATTTAAATTCTTTTCCCCCACTTTTCTACAACTGTTGGGACATTCAGACAAGTTTGAGCAGGGAGATTCAAGCATTTAATTCAACCCATTCTCCACATATATGAAATAGAGAAGCTTACTGATTTATCATACTCCATATTTTATTGTACTGTCATCTTTTGTATATTTAAGTTTGGTTAATACAATCTTGACAGCAGGGTGGAATGTAATTTAAATTTTAATATTTTCAGCTACAACAATGGCAATGTATTATTTCTGCATATGGAAAGATACCAGTTCTCTGATTGACTGATATAGCGGAGGGGACAAATATATATCCTCAGGTTACTTTTTAAAAGTAGAAGTGAAAGATCATCTCTCCATGTCACCGATATCATGACATAATAGATGCTTTGAATTATTCACTAAATTTCTTGGTGCCAAAGATCCCATCAAGTTTTCGAATATATATTTAGATATTTAAAATGGGGCTACAGCACAGGAAATATAGCCAGTATTTTATAATAATTTTAAATGAAGTATAATCTATAAAAATATTGAATCACTATGTTATACACCTGAAACTAGTATAATATTGTAAATCAACTATACTTCAATAAAAAAGAGGATTATTGGGCTTCCCTGGTGGCGCAGTGGTTGAGGGTCCGCCTGCCGATGCAGGGGACGCGGGTTCGTGCCCCGGTCCGGGAAGATCCCACGTGCCGCGGAGCGGCTGGGCCCGTGAGCCATGGCCGCTGAGCCTGCGCGTCCGGAGCCTGTGCTCCGCAACGGGAGAGGCGGCAACAGTGAGAGGCCCGCGTACCGCCAAAAAAAAAAAAGATAAGAAATGGGGGCTTCCCTGGTGGCGCAGTGGTTGAGAGTCCGCCTGCCGGTGCAGGGGACACGGCTTCGTGCCCCGGTCCGGGAGGATCCCACATGCCGCGGAGCGGCAGGGCCCATGAGCCATGGCCGCTGAGCCTGCGCGTCCGGAGCCTGTGCTCCGCAACGGGAGAGGCCACAACAGTGAGGGGCCCGCGTACCGCAAAAAAAAAAAGAGGATTATTTAATTTCCAAAATTGGTCTTTTAACATTTAGAATGCCATTATTAAAAAAAAATCACTCACTAATACTTAAGTAGGTTAAATCATGTCTGTCCAAAGGTAAAATTATGAATGCGAATAGGTTATAAGGCAGATTTTCATACCGTTTCCAGATGCCAGCCTGATAAAGGGGCCCAACTATATTGGTCTTGCACTATGAAGATGAAAATTTCAGTAGCATCAATTAGGGTTAAGTAAAAATTAGAGAACCAGAGTCTGTTTGACCTGAAAGCAAATATATGTGAGTTCTAGCCCAAGGTATAGGGAGATAGTTGGCCTACTTCCAGGCCTGTGAAGCAGACATTTAGTTATCCAATCCTCATAGCAGGAATGTGCCCTCAGTTTATATATGATTTGGGTGAAAGAGGGTATCCTTTTTTCAGGACTCGGCATACATTAGCAGTATTTTAATCAGGTTAGAATAATTACCATGGATCAATGAACCAGGTCCTTGTTGGTCTTAACATTGTCTCCACAATTATGTCTGGTGCATAGTAGGTATGCAATATATTGTTATTGAACAAATAAACAAATTTCTGTTATTTTAAAAATTAAGGGGAGGGTGGGACGAATTGGGAGATTAGGATTGACATGAATATGTTACCATGAATAAAATAGATAGCTAGTGGGAACCTGCTATAAAGCACAGGAAGCTCAGCTCGGTGCTCTGCGATTACCTAGATGGGTGGGATGGGGGTGGGGTGGGAGGGAGAGGATATATGTATACGTATAGCTGATTCACTTCATTGTACAGCAGAAACCAACATAACATTATAAAGCAATTATACTCCAGTTTAAAAAACCCCACAGAGCTATTGCTTGTAACTCAGGTATTTATTTTAGGTATTACTTGGAAGTCTGAGACTCTCCCTAGGGGTTAGGATATATTTGGAACAAAGCTTGAAAATCAGTGCTGCAGGTCACTATAAACACTGAGATGTAACAGTTAGCCACTGGACAGTTCTAGTCTTCCTCAGTTACTCTGAATCTTACAGCATCTTCTTGCTCCTACTGTTTTTTTGCCTCCACTATCCTACTTGCTTATATTCTATCTCCAGTCTACAATCACGGGAAAGCTAATGAAGGAGACAAGATAAGGCAAAATGTAGAAAGAAGGGTAGAAGTTATAGTGAATTGAGTTTCACACTCGGAGAAAGTGAAATGAGATGAGTCCTCATGAAAAGAAAAATAGTGCAATTCCCTTTTATTTTCTGGCATCTCTTTCCATGGATGAATCTTACTAATAGAAATATTTCTGGAATGCAGCAAATCAGATTAGGTAAAAATAAGCAGCACTTATGTTTGAAGAGGGAAAAAAGGATACTGAGGAACCAACACTAGAATATGGCAAGCACAGCTTCTCATCTACCTGAAATAGCACTTTAGATAGCTAAGAGAATTAGAATGCAGTTTTGAACTTCTTTTCTGAATGTGGATATGAGTCTACTCTCCAGATTGTCAGCATAGCCAGAGGCTAATGTCTGACAGCATTAGACTACAGAGCTTCCTCAACAATTTGAATTGAAGCATGTAGCTCTACTTAGGAAAATAGTCTGACATGACAGTTTCCCATGATATGGTTTAAACCCAGGTAACTGGATGCACTATTTAGTTAGGGCTCAGTTTTAGTAGGAGATTTTCCCATCAGGTCAGCCTGAAGCAAAATTGAGAATAAAGGTAGCTTTTTCTATGTGATCAACTTCTTTCAATCCCAGGTACATCACTATCCTGGGTCCACAGTCTCTGGCCTGCAACTCCGATTCTGACTACTCTCTCCTTGAGACAATCCTTCAGAACGCTCCACTCAAATTCCATGCTGAACATGTGCTACCTATGCAGGATGGTTTGATATGAACCCTAAATATAGAAAAGTACAGTCAAAAAGTTCAAGGAAAAAATATAGCTGACTCCATTTCCTGCAACCAACGAAGGGAGAGACTTAATAGAAGAAACACTCAAAGGTGTAATTATGAAGATAAGAAATTATTCAAAGGAAGAAGAAAAGGATAAATAACTGATAATTATCATATGAGTGGCATGAGATATAAGAATAGGAGCCGAAAGACCAAGATTCAGAGTGAATGTGGGCTTACACAAAGGGCTAAGATTCATAAAAGGGCTTTAAAAGGTGTATTTCCAATAAGAGAGGAGCAAGAAGGGTCTGATGCTTGAAGTTGACAGGAAAAAAAAAAAAAGTAGAAATGACTGCTTTGTTCCTATTGTGCTTCTGCCTTCTCTGTCTCTGAGAGTGGGCCTCATACCAGCATGAGTAGTAGGCACAGGTTAAGAGATAATTAAATTTCAGGTGAGTTTAAAGAAAGCACCTGACTGCTTTAAATAATTCCATTAAAATGTAAAGCATTGGCATATTATAATGTTCATCTTTTACTAATTGTCTTTGATTAATTTTTTTTAGGGTAGAGGTGTAAGGCGTACAAACAGAACTTTAAGTTTCAAAATTAAATGAAGGTAAATTCTGTACACTAAAGACCAGTAGTTTGATATGAAATCTGGGTAAAATCATAGACTAAATAATTAAAAGGGTGATCGATGTGTTCATACCAAAATATTCAATCACCTTGATGATGAAAATAAATGGATAAATATACCACATTCTTGGACAGGAAGACTCCATATTGTAAACATGTCAGGTTCCCAACATTTATAGATTCAGTGACATCCCAGTCAACATACTGACAAACAGATTCTAAAACATATATGTAAGAACAAGAGGCCAAGAATAACCAAGACATTCCTAAAGAAGAAAAACATGGAAGGGACTTAAACCATAAAATATCGAAACATATTATAAAACATCATCATACAAACAAGGTGGTATTTTCTCTGATAGACAAACCAGTGGAACAGAATACATATGATTTAAGATAAAGGTGACACTGCAGATCAGTGGATAAATGAAAGAGTTTTGATTATCCATGTGGTGGGAAAATATGAAAACCAATATTAACCTCTAGGATTACGCTGCACACACAAATTAAATATGAAAGGCAAAACTAAAAATATTTTGAAGAGAGGAGAATAATTTGAAGACCTCATTAAAGGAACTTCTTAAGACATAAAAAGCTCAGTCCATAGAGAAAAACACAGATAAATTTGACTACAATAAAATCAAGAGGAACCTGTTTTTATCAAAATAAAGCACAGGGCTTCCCTGGTGGCGCAGTGGTTGACAGTCCGCCTGCCGATGCAGGGGACACGGGTTCGTGCCCCAGTCTGGGAAGATCCCACATGCTGCGGAGCGGCTGGGCCCGTGAGCCATGGCCGCTGAGCCTGCGCGTCCGGAGCCTGTGCTCCGCAACGGGAGAGGCCACAACAGTGAGAGACCCGCGTACGGCAAAAAAAAAAAAAAAAAAAAAAAAAATTAAAAAAAATAAAGCACTGATAATGTTAAAAAAAAAAAAAGAATCTGGGGAGATAAATTTTTAATAGATACAAATGAAAAATGATTGATATCCGGGAGTAGACAGTAAATTCCAAAAATTATTAAGGAAATGTGTATATAGGAAACTTGGTAAGAGAGTAAATCCTGAGTTCTCATCAGAAGGAGAAAAAATTTTTTATTTCTTCATTTTATTTTTTTATATCTATATGAGATGATCAACGTTAACTGAACCTATTGTGGTAAGCATTTTACAATACATGTAAATCAAAGCATCATTCTGTATGCCTTAAACTTATATAGTGATGTATATCGATTATTTCTCAGTAAACTGTAAAAAAAAAAAAAAAAAGACAAGTCCTTCTTAATTGAGTAAAATGCATAGGCATTTCAGAAAAGGAAGCACACATGACCCCTAAACATACGAAAAGACTGTCAACTTCTTTGGTCATCATAAAACTGCAAATTAAACCTGAGATACCATTTCACACCCTCTATATTGACAACAATTTAAAAGGCAGGCAGTTCTAAGTGTTAACCAGGGTAAGGACAATGGAAACACTAATTTACTGCTTGTGGGGTAAAATGGTAGAGCAAATTTGGAAAACAGTTTTTCATTTCCTAGTAAACTAGTAAAACACACCTGAGACATTTGTTGTTGTTCAGACAAACAAGTGTTCTCCCACAGTCCCCAGATACCTTTCTGTTACATGGTACCATGAAACTAGTTTTGAATAACGGGATGTGAGTAGAAGTGACAGGTCACTTCTGGGTTGAGGCATTTAAAAATATGTATACCTTTTCCTGTTGCTTGTTGCCTGCTTCAGTGACTGGGAAACTGTGTGTTGCAGTGGTGACACCACAAAATGGAAGCAATTTTGGTCGTTGATTCTATAAATAGAGGAATGTTTCTGACTTGCAGAAAAGTTCTGACTGTGAGAGTGAAAAATAAGCACTTGAGCCACTAAGATTTTGATCTATCTTTATTACAACAGAATCTAGACTCCCCTGACTATCCTATACCCTATGACTCAGAAATTCCACTCTTATATAGATACTCAAGAGAAACTCTTGAACTGTTCACCAGGAAACATGTACAAGAGTATTGCAGAAGAATATTGTATAAGAATAACAACATTGCCCATAATAGAAGGAAACAGAAAATAAGTCAGGTATCTATGAGCAGTTGAGTAAGAAACTAGACAGAAATAAAACTAAAGGAATCATTATCTACATGAAAATGCATGAATCTGCAAATGCACAACATTTAGGAAACAAAGCAAGGCGCAGAAGAATATAAATAGTATGACTCCATTTTTAGAAGTTCAATAGCATGCAAAACAGTATTATTTAGGGACATATATATAGGTGGTAAACTCTAAAAAAAAGAACATATTATTAACACAAATATCAGAATATTGGTTACCATTGCAGTTTAAAGAATAAGATTGGGAATAGTAATATTCATAATAATAATAGCCACTAACACTATGTGCCAGGTAGTTGTCCAGATACTTTCTATGTACTAACATTTAGTAGTGAATAAAACCTATGTGGCAAGTGCTATTATTATTATCCCCATTTTGTATGTTTGAAAATGGAGCACAGGACAGATTTGTAATATTCCTGTGTTCATGAAGGTAGCCAAGTAGTAGACCTTGGAAATTGAACCCAGGCAGTCTGAGGTATGAGCCTTCATTCCTAACTATCGTGCTAAAATAGAAAGGGACACATGGTGCCCTTCTAAAGCATTGATAATATTTTATTTCTTAATCTGGGTAATAGATAAATATACATGTATTTTATCATTATTATTTATAGCGTACAAAGTCATGTTATGTAGTACTTTGTACATGTGGTATTTTAACATCTATGAAAAATAATAAAAGAGAATAACACAAATTAATTCCTTTTTAGAGAAACCACAGAAACAGAAGGAAGCATGGATTGGAGCTATTAACACAAAAGATATAGGAAACTTGGGGAAGCCAAAGGTGGTTGTCAAGAACTCTGTGTGTGTGTGTAAATTATTTCAGCCTGGTTTATGGATCAGCCAGGTAACAGTAGGGGAATGGTTTGAGTGAGAACTTTTGTATCCTCTTACCTCTTCTCTACACTGCCTATCTGTTGCCAAAGAAATTGGCAGTAATAGCCCAGATTCTTCTGGTGCTGATGGATGAATGTCAGGATACTGTAAAGACCGATTCGTATTTAAGAAGCTGGTATGGACAGGTGCAGACTTGGCCAGCCAGTCTTGGGCATTCATTCCTTCACCCTATTCCCCATCAAACTTCAGAGCTCATGGTTCATAGACTAAGGAAACTGCCACTTTTAGCGCTGCTTCTTCCCAAAACCAGTGTGGTTGTGCAATGAAGCGACTGACAGCAAAGAGATATCTTTAATAGTGGTTCTGTGGTACCTAGGGCAGGCACTATCTCTTGGGCCATATCCCCTGCCATCCAATGCAATAGATGGGATACAAACTGACTTGGAATTTGGCCCTTCCCCAATACATATAACAAGACAGGGTAGATTATATCTCAGTGGGACCAAGAACTCAAAGGCCAATATAACTAGACACCTGAGGAGTAAAAGAACCATAAAAGGAAGACAAATGAGTGAACAAAACATATCACACAAAGAATTATTGGAATAAAGGGACCAAGAGTTTAAAATAAGAATAATAAATTATCCTCAAAGCAATAAAGGATAATGTTAATATTATGAAGCAGAAACATGAAAATCATTAAACAAGTATGTGGAATCAAAATATTAATAGTTAAAAGAAAGAACACAGTAGAAATAAAGGAAAATATAACACTGTAAAAGGAAAACAGGAAATAAATGGAGAAAAAGTTCTACTATAATAGTATTTACAATAAATATAAGTATGCTAAACTTAGAAACTCACCAATGCAAAGACACATTCTTCACCTGATTTTTAAAAAGCCAATAATATATTGTCTACAAGAGACACACATAAAATAATAAAGTTGAAAATAAAATTATGGAAAATATATGCTAAACAAATAAGAGCTAAAAAAAAGTAAGGTAGTGTATTAATCAGGGTTCTCCAGAGAAAAAGAACCTGTGTGTGTGTGTGTGTGTGTGTGTGTGTGTGTGTGTGTGTGTGTGTGTGTAAGGGGAGGGTGGGGAGAAGGAGAGAAGGAGAGAAAGAGAGAGAGGGAGAGAGAGAGAGAGGAAGAAAGAGAAAACAAAACTAAAACTAAAACCTCATCTCATGGTTCTTTGACATATTTCCCAAGGATGAGATTAATTTGGGGCCATAAGCCATGGTTACAAACAGGCCCCCTCCCTTGGGATACAGTGGTTCAGTTCAGGCAAGCAGAATGTTTTCCGACTCCAATTAACTATTTGTTGTCACAGCATTTTAGCCTCTTTGTCTACTACATTTCCTGGGTCTCATTCACTGGATATCAGGAAGTCATCTTTCTTTGCTTGGTGTGATCTAATCATTATTTCTCCTAGAGCTTGCCTTGAAAAACAATTAGTTATTTTAAATTGTTTTCTCGAGTCAGTGTCTCATACCTTATCATATCTTATTGTTTTCAAACCTTGACTTCCTCCCTAGAAAGCAAGGAAAGTGAGCCAAGCAGATGTTTTCTTATCAAGAATTCATAGCAGCCCTATTTATCCCAAATTAGTGTATCTCATTAACTGTCTCAAGGACACAGACTGAATTGTTTTTGAAAAAGGGTCCCAAAAACCTCATCTTTTGGAGAAGAAACATATTCGCAAGCAACTGCTTTCTTAACTGTCTGCTTTCCCTGTGGAAAATGAAGAAAAATAAAATCTGAGTTGTCACTTTCCATTTGAGCACTTTGCTTGGTCTGAATTCCTGCAATTATCGGTAATGTGAGGACTCATGTAAGCCTGGGCCCAGGTAAGGAGAGTGAGAAGTGCAGGGAGGGACACTGTCCTACTCTGTGTCTAACTTTAACACTTAATAAGTACCTACCAGTAGTGCTCATGCTAAGTGCTTAATATACACATTCTTACTTATTAATTACAACAGCCTCTGATAGATATACAGTTATAATCTCGCCTTCACTTTTCATATGAGGAGTCTGAAGCATAAAAAGATCAAAAACAGTAAACAAGTGTCATAGCTAGTAAGCCTCAGAGACAGGAGTAGAGACCACTCCTGTGTGACTTCGAGCTCACCCTTTTCCTCTAAATTATGCTGCATGATTGAATAACACGCCCCTAGGCACGGAGTGGGCACTGAATAAATGACCCTCAAGTAATGATTACAACTGAGACTGAATGCATTGCTGCTGGGGAAGAATTCTGAGCGAGCAAAGCTCTATTATCCTGCATCCGAATTCATGCCGTGTCTCCCACACCTGCCTGAGGGTGCCAAATGGCAGGTGTTATTGTTTTAAGTGAAGGAGAATTAAAATAAATTTTATTTTTGATCTTTTAATGAGAATTTTATGACACTCCTGAGAATACCCAGATTCTTGGGGATTTTCCATCTTCCTAAACTAATGCTTTATTTTCTTCTACATTTCTCTTGCCCATTGGCTTGCCAGATCAAATCTAAACCTCTTGGTCCTCTGTTGAAGGTGATCGGCACCATCTCTTCTGCTCTCTTCTGCTCCAGAACTTCGGCGCTCTCTTACTACAGCTATTGCCTCTTCCTGATACACGCACTCACACACACAATTCACTTTCCTCATAGTCATATGCCATTAACTCTGCTTGGAATGCCTTTCTCTTTCATATTGGATTCTACTTGTAGGTATCAATTTTTTTAAGCCACAACAGTTGGGATGCAATAAAATCCACATTTATTTATTTACATTGTTGAAGTAAAATTAAATCCAGTTTGAGCAACCACTCATCAACCAATGAAAAGTTCAAAGTCAGTCATCTGGGAGTTTTTACGGGAGTGCCTTCTCCCTTACTGTGGTTGTAGTAGCATTTAAGGGGCTTTTGAATATCCCCTAAGAATCATCATTGCCTATTGCTTCCCCTTATAGTCACCTGATGCTGCTTCGACTCTGGTTCTCCCCTGTCTAGCCTATGCTCTGGCTCCCTAAAGTATTTCTTTTTTTATAAAAAAAAAACATTTATTTATTTATTTAGGCTGCTCCAGGTCTTAGTTGCGGCACGCGGGATCTTCGCTGAAGCATGCAGACTCTTAGTTACGGCACGTATGCAGGATCTAGTTCTCCGACCAGGCATCGAACCCAGGCCCCCTGCATTGGGAGCGCAGAGTCTTACCCACTGGACCACCAGGGAAGTCCCGTCCCTAAAATATTTCTTACTTTCCAGGCTTCATGCCTTGTTCAACCTTGCTCTCGATGCCTTGAAGGCTAGAAACTCTGATGGTAATTTTACTCAGTTCTGCCAAACTTAGTCAATAAGAAACCATCAAGATTCACAAGGTATAGGTGTTTAGTGCTTTTTGCAGGTACTCATTCAGTCATTCTCAAATTCAAGTTATTGTCACATTCAATTAACTGGAAGGCCCAGATCGCCTCTACTTTTGGCACAGTCCTTATACCAGTCTCTAGTGATCTGTGTGGATAAGGTGATAAGCCTGTTTCCCTTAAACCTCTGAGCCACCAAACTACTGTTCTCTCTGTGGTAAATCACAAAATTGGCCACAAATTATTTTCATCTTTCTACCCATTCCCCCGGCACAGTAACTTTGATGTTGTTTTCATCAAGAGGTTGTAATTGTCTCTGCCGCTTAAATCTGGGCTTGGTCATGTAATCTGCATCAGTTAATGTGATCTTGGCAAATGAGACAGAAGCAAGAGGCCTGAAAAGTACTTGAACTTGGCGCTTGCTCGTTCTTGCGGCTCTTGGCACCAAGTACTTCACCACGTAAAGTAAGCCCAGGTGAGCCTTCTGGAGAATTAGGAGGCCACATGGAGGGGAAGTAAGGTGTCATAGCCAAAAGACTGTAGACCTCCAGAGAAGTGGGTGAGGTCCTCTTAATTCATCCAGCTTCCTCCTGATGAGCAACCGCAGACATACGAGCAAGGACGATCGAGACTAGCTGAGCCGAGCGAGCACGAAAGAAGTGCCTTGAAGAAACGTGAGCTGCGTAATAGCTCTTGTTTTTATTCGCTGGATTATTTGCTGGGGCTGCCTTAACAAAGTACCACAGAACGAGTGGCTTAAACCACAGAAATTTGTTTTCTCACAGTTCTTGAGCCTGGAAGTCTGCAATCAAGGTGTCAGGAGGGTTGTTTCTTCTGAGGCTTCTCTCCTTGGCTTATACATGTCTGTCTTCTCCCAGTGTCTTCACATGGTTTTCATTCTGTACATGTCTGTGTCCTAATCTCCTCTTCTTATAAGGACACCAGTCATATTGGATTAGGGTACATCCTACAGACCTCATTTTAACTTAATTACCTTTTTGAAGACCTTATCTCCAAGTACAGTCATATGCTGAGGTACTGGCCATTAGGATTTTAGCATATGAATTTTTTTTTTTGCAGGGGGAACACAAGTTAGCCCGTAACAGTCAGTAACTTGTCATTCCCTCTGTGGGGCTTCCTCACCCAAACAAGTTTATCTTCAGGAAGTCCATTTCTCACTTGCTCTAAAATATAAAATCTCATTTAGTCCTCCTCTGGAATTAAAGAGACCCTAGCTCTCTAAAACTCTTTTCTTTATTCAGTGGTGATAAAATGCACCAAGAGATTTGCTCATTAAACTATAAAGTTAATAAATTATCACACAAAATACTAACCCGTCAGTACCCTGTGCCGTGGGACTTTCCTTAACTATCCCAACTCTAAACGATCTTTCACTTCTCTGAATTTCCATAGCACTGCTGCATCCCTACTACACCACCTGGTACTTGAATATATACTATCCCACATTGTGATTTTAGCGCATAAATGTGATATCTCATCAAGCAGACAATGAACTCTTAGATGGTGGAGCTGTCAGATAATTTATACTTTTGATGTAAAAGCTGGCCATGCAGTTGACACTCTGGACCCAAATAGCTTAGTGATATTGCATCTTGCAGTCAGTGACTCTAATAGCACCTGTTTTCCTCTTAATTTGTATATGGTCTGATGTTCCTACTTTTCCATGGCAAAATGTGAAGACATTGTGTTTTGCTCCTTTTGTCATCATAGAAATGACCCTGAGTTTTTAGTGCTTAAAATGGGCTTCAGAAAGGAGATACCTAGAACACTAACAGTGTTTAGTGTTAGTACTTCATATTTTGAACTTAACAAAGATTATTCAAGCAACAAAAATAGCTCCTGTAAATATATTTAAATTCAGACTATTAAATAGCTATATTGCATATTATATCTAAAGCTAAACTTGGAACATCTGTGTTTTTTTCCCATTTAAGGGTGCATAAGAAAAAGGAAGGCAATCTTCAATCTCAGAGGCTTTATGACAGTTATGTGTCGCACACCAGAGAGGTTCCAATAAACATGCGAGATAGAAAATGATTTTTTTATATCCTAGTTAGAAAGAAAACAGGTGCTATTAGAGCTATTGACTGCAAGATGCAATATCACTAAGCTAATTGAAACCGGAAATCTTGAGTACCTGGCAAGCTGCTACAAATAGGTCTGCTCTGAGCTACAAGCAATTCTGACACATCCAAAGGGATTTGTCTCTAAACAACCTGAAAATGCAGTGAATGACTTCCCATCCTTACACTGAAAGGTGTCCCTGACTCTAGCCATTCAGGCTATCCCCACCTTAATTCCTCTGGCCTCTGTGCCTACCATGACACGAAAATGGCCTCTTCCTCTTTTCTTCCAACAATCTCTTGCCATAACTTTCTTCAATAGCTAGTGTAGAAGTTACCTTCTTGTATAAATAGTGATAGTAATTAGCATTAACTCTGTGCTAAGTCCTATTCTAAATATTTCCATATATTAGCTCACTTAATCCTTCAATAATCTTATGACTGTTGTTATTCTTAGTTTTTATGCAGAAGGTAACTAGTCACAGGGAGACTAAGTAAACCCAGGGAGTTTGTCCAAAAACCTCTTGTCTTTAACCAGTATACCATGATGCTATCTATGATGAATTTATTCTGTGCTCTACTCATACTCACATACATTTTAGATATTTTTAAAGTCTGCTATATTCCAGGCACTATGTTATTTACCCGTTAATGTTTTTAATCAGTTAGTCTCCAAAACATCTCTGAGACAGGGACAGAGGAATCGGGTACTTGGGTATTTATACGTTGCACAAATATATGAAGATTGTGCAGAGTTAAAATTATCAAAACCCCTTAAATTGCTCATAAAGAAAAGTATTCATGGTTTTGTGTGTGTACCACTGTACGATAGTTCTTATGCGTGCTAATTTGAGAGTCCCTGAGCTAAACTCAGGGAAGGAAACATTACATGCTGGTACCAAAAATATTCAAGCCATACTGCCTTTGAAATAGCTACCAAATCCCTAGGAAAGGATGGAAGATGAGTAGAGAATTCTCGAGTGTGGCTGATTGTATGCATATTTTATTTTACACTAGTTTAATATTAGGTCTCCACAACTTTAATATGTATTATCAAATTTGTTTGGTATGAGGATTACACAAGGTAGTATAATTGTACCTCGGGGTGATTGAGATGTTAAGTTATTAAAGTTAGCTTCTAAGTTAAATGCACAAATATAATGTAACTCTACTATAATCTTATTATCCTTATTTTATAGATGAGAAAATTGAGACTCCAAGAGGTTAGGTAAACTTGCCCAAGATCACCCAACTTTGAAGTGATGAGAGTTGGTTCCAGCCTGATTCCAGAGCACATTCTATTTCCACTATAACAGGTTTCAAGAGCTCTGGCTCTGAATCTAGACTGCCTGGGTTGAAGTCTAGTGTGTCATTGATTGGCTGAGTGTGAGAAAATGAAACTCTGTGCTTCAGTTTCCTCACCTGTAAAATGTGAATGGTGAAGATAATGGTAATATTATAACCATTTTATAACATTGTGAGTATGAAATGAAAATGAAAGTGTACATAAAACACCTCAAAATGCATGGTATGTGGTAAGTGCTCAGTGCCTTCCATTATTAACTATCTAGTTTGTGTCCACATGACCAATTTCAGTGGAGTGGAGTGGGGGAGAAAAGTAGAAATTCTATGCTGATGGCACATTATGAACTTTTGCGTCCTTGTGTCACCCGTGACAAGCCTTAGAAACATTAACAGGAAAACAGAGCTTTGAGTACAGTGCTCTACGATCTAATAAAGGCCAAACTTGCTGTGCTCCCAGTTAAAGAGACCTGATAGAACGTCCACTTCTGTAACAGCCTCCCCAAGTATGTGAATACAGATGCACTTGTTATATAAATAGCATACCTAAACACATCAGGCTAGGAAGCAGATGGAGACTATACATAATTGTGCTAACACTTATGTTGTCAATATACTCTCCTGAGCCATCATTACAAGAATCTTGGGGCTCTTGTCCCCCCTCTTTGGAAGGCTGCAGTTCCCATCACCTGTGGCACAAATTACATATTTGCATCAGGAGATGCATAAACTTCAAACAAACTGTCAGAGTGAATATGCCTGGGCTGTTGTTTGATCAACAAATATATTACCAAGGAGCCCGAAGCAAACCCCCTCCTCCCACCTCCTTGTGGGATGACCAAAACAGTTGTAAATTTTAAACAATGTAGATCATCAAATCATGCATCAGTGAGCCTGATTTCTTTCCCCGGGGGTTGTGGATGTAGGGATGATGCCTGGGGAACCTGAGGCCTTGTGGAGGCTGGTTAGTGATAAAATTATGAAGGGAAGATTTTGGAGTCTATCTGAAGGAAGTAGAGAATGCAGCGGGAGAACGACCACAGGGGTGTTGAGAATAAGTTTCTGTTTCAAGGGCCAGTAAGTGTTCTCTAGAGCAACTTTCCTTAACCAGGGATGGGTAACAGAATTACTTCAGGAGATGTTACAATCACCAAATTTTATCTGAGACCTGCTGAATAAGAATGACTATGGCAAGAATATTTTTATTAAAAAAGTTTAAAGCTCTTCAGATGGTTCTTCTCTGCACCCCAGATTAACAACCACTGCCTTATGAACTTTAGGATACATCGGGATTACCAAAGGGATGGAAAATACAGAAATCAAGTCCTTTCCCCACCCTCCGATTCTTGTTTAGTAGATCTCATGGTGGTCACAGGAGTCTGCACAGCCAGGTGCCCATCAGACTACTAGTTTTGGGGAAGTCATGGATTAGAGCATGATTGTAATGAGGCCTTTGATCCCTAGACGAGCCTGGTGCATTTCAGAGTTAAATAAAAAGGCATTCAGTAAATACCTGTCTTTTACATATCACTGAGCTAGAATTCTCTGCACTTGGGAGTGGGTATGGAAAAGAAGCATAAAACATAGGTCTTGTATAAGAGAATCTTTTCTCTGCTCCTGAGAAGATATATTTTGCCTGCAGAGACCAAGAAGATAAACTGTCCTTTTCATAGAGCTGGATCTTGGGTTTGGGGAGGTGGGTGGTGAGCCTGGTGGACCAAGGGATGGAAGCTCAATATGACCCTTTCCACAGCTCCCTTAGCTAATTCTCCTTATGCTAAATACTTCTCCATCTATCTCCTCAATATACAGCTGGCACTCTGGGCAGTGGACACCATCAAAACTCTGTAAGTAATTTACTCTGAGAGGAATGGGTTGACTTTTCAAGTTAGGCAACCTCATTTCTTTCCCTCCTCTCCCTGTCATTTGTTTCACTCTAGTAAAGATACTGCCTCTTACCTTCCCCCAAAGAGGTGTAAATTGCTCTCCCTAGGATACCGATTCCTTATCAGGCCAAGAAACACAACTCCTTGTCGCTCCAAAAGTGTAATTGCACTTTGCAGGGGGCGATGAACACTGGTTCTCTTGCTTATCTTGCCCAAATATAATGTCTATGCCCTTTCAACTGTGGCCTGAGGCTAAGGCATTTTAGCCTTTTGGGGTAATTTTGTCTTGTCACGTTCGTTGCCACTCTGCATTTTGCCATCTTTTACCGGTGTTCGTGGCCATCCATTTTATGCTACAAAGACAACCATGACTGTCAGAAACCAATATGTTGTCGTGAAATTAAGAGGCAGATTGGTTCTTTTATTCTAAGTCACAGCTCTCCAATGACAGGCTACCTTGTTGGCTTTTTTTTTCTGGCTCGAAGCTTGGGTCAGTTTTCATAGTTTTTTATTCTCCTTCCCTGAATTCTATCTTGACTTACAGACTCTGAGATATGTTCCACTTTATATTAAAGAGTCGAAAAAGGAAAACATATTTTCTGGTAGTCATATGCTCACTTTGTCTTTTTAGACATTTTGACATCCATATTCTCATTGGATTACCACAACACTTCTCAGATATAGGTCAGGTAGAGGCAGCTACTCCTAGTTTACAGATAAGGAAAGTACAATGTTTAAGTGATGTTTTCCTGATCACACACTTCAATACTAAAATACTCTAGATGAGAATCTGGGTCATCTCACTTCTGGTTCATATCTTTTCGTACAATTTTAAGATGAACTAGCAAGTCTATATTCTGGAAATAAAAACCATATATAAGGTAAGATGGTAGAGACCTGGCCTATATCCATTCTTCCCATCTTCTTTACCAATAAAACTCTTAAATTATTAGGTGTGATCATATATTCAGCTATAAGATTATAATTCCTGGTGTGTAAAAGATGGTTCATCAAAAATCTACTTCCTTCTGTTCCTAGGCACACAGCTGGACTAATGTTCCAGCTTCCCGTGTTACTAGCTTTGATCATGTTGACTGAGTGATAGCCGAGGGAGTGTGAGTAGAGAATGCCTGCCAGTTCTGGGTCAAGGTTTTTGTTTTGTTTTTTTTTAAACATTGAAGGTTATTTTTTTAATTAATTAATTTATTTTTGGCTGTGCTGGGTCTTCGTTTCTGTGCGAGGGCTTTCTCTAGTTGCGGCGAGCGGGAGCCACTCTTCATCGCGGTGCACGGGCCTCTCACTATCGCGGCCTCTCTTGTTGGCGGAGCACAGGCTCCAGACGCGCAGGCTCAGTAGTTGTGGCTCATGGACCCAGTTGCTCCGCGGCATGTGGGATCTTCCCAGACCAGGGCTTGAACCCGTGTCCCCTGCATTGGCAGGCAGATTCTCCACCACTGTGCCACCAGGGAAGCCCTGGGTCAAGGCTTTCCACATGCCAGATGCAAGATTAGCAATGAGGCTTTAGGGAATGACAGTGCTACAAGATGGAAGGAGCCTGGATTCTAGAATTCCCATGTGGAAGAGAGGTGCCCACATATCAGCAACCTCTGCCTTAGACAGTTAGGTGGTGAGCGTACACTTCTATTGATGTTTGAGTCATTCCTTTTGCATCTGTTTAATGCAATAGCTTGATCTATTCAGACATTTTTGTGGATTGACATAGCCATGTGATAAAGTTTGGAAAGGTGATATGGACATAAAATTTATTGGGGGAAATTTCTGGGACGGCTCCTGAAACAAGGGTCAAATAGGTAGGTAAAGTACTGCTCCCCTTGATTTAAAAAATACTTCCTACCCCTTTGAATGCGGATGTAACGTCTGGACCTCCAACAGCCACATTAGAACATAAAGTGGATTCAGAGATAATGCATGAAGATTGGTGAAGCAGAAATATACAAGGATCCTAGGTCATTGATTGCCTCATGGTACCACCGCCACGCTAGCTTTAGACTGCCTATTGGGCTTTTTTATGTGAACGAATTAACCCTTGTATATTTAAATTACTGTTGTTTCAGGTTTTCTGTAGAGGCAGCTAAACCTAATCTAGATGAAAATGCAGAACACATATTTCCTGTCATAGAATTAATTAAGAGACCTCTGTAGGTTCTAATTTAACCCTCTCTACCAAATATCCACTGTTGACTAGATATAAAATCTAAAATCTCATACCACAAGGCTCAGCCCTTTGGTACAAATCCGTGGTTCTCTAAGTGTGGTTCTTTGATATCATCTATGAGCTTGTTAGAAATGCAGCTTCAGGGACTTCACTCTGACTCACTAAGTTAGAATCACTGAAAATGGAGTCTAAGAAACTGTCTTTTGACAAGCTCTCTAGGTGATTCTTATGCATTGGAGGACGTGAGGGAAGCATTCTTCCAAAAGCACGTGTTGGTACTCAATTGTTATTTGAGTTGCATAATCATCAACAAATTGACATGGATTTAGTGATTTTCAATACAGGCTGCACATTAAAATCACCTGAGGAGATTTTTAAAAAGATCTGTGTCTGGGCCAAGATTATCACATAAACTGATGGTAGAATTATGGGTGAAATGTCCTATCTGGAGTCACTGGTCAACCAGGAAGCAGAAAGTAGACATAAGACTCAAAGTGGGATGAAGGTATTTGCCTGAGTTAGGTGGTAGGATTTTTGTATGAGGCAGTGATTGTGAAAGGCCTTTGCAAATTGTTGTTTATTTTCCAAATATATTCATGTTCTCAATTTCATCCAGAAGCTAGAAAAATACTATTACGACCATAAATAATAATTGTAATGCTAATGCTAATAATAGTACCAAATAACCATTATTGAACATGTTATACTATAGGACTATAAAATTTCCTGACATTCTAGGGATTATTAGATTCTCTGGTTTTATCCAAATTAGTATGGGCATACTGTAGGAAGCAGTGATTGTTGTTTTTAGACACTGTTGAAAATGAAACCTTCAACTTTCTAAAACATTGTCCTTATCCGGTAAGGAAACTCGCTTCTTTAAGTGGCCATTTACCTGTTGAAGACACATCAGTCTGTTAATGATTATCTTTCCCTTCCAGTAAACAGTATTGAATATTCAGTTAGAATCCAAAGCAGGTAGATAGTTTTCTGGTTTTGGATGATTTCAGCTATAATACATATATAATTAATCACCTCCAGAGAGTTAAAGTTTGATTAGATTTTATGTGCGCATATGCATACCTTTTGAATTCATGAGCCCTTTGTCTACTTGGTATCATTAGCCACATAAAATCCTTGTTTATTTCTTGGGTTGCTAATCTTTTCTGGATTTCCTACAAAAAACTCAGATCGATGGAGAGGAATTTTGAAACATGGAACTCTGAAGCTGCATATTTTGCTTCCTATAACTGAAAACACGGAAAGAAAGAGACAAAGAAAAGAAACCAAGAACAATGTAGGTGGAAATTTAGAACCAATAAGATGAAATCCAGCTGATGAAATGGAGAAACTTGTGTTGATCACAATACTGAAAAGATGCTTCAGTTTATTTTTTAAAAAATTGGGTTTCTCTATTTAGGGGACCTCCCAAATGTGTTTTAAGTGTTTTAAGTGCTCAGGGAAGGAGAAGGAAAAAAAAAATACAAAAAAAAATACATGAGGGGGAGTGACTTTCTCACACATTCTGTGAAGAAACACCGTGTTAAAGCCCTTCAGCTTTCTTATGTTTGAAAACGTGCTAAGTGTTGTTCTGAAGAAACAGAAGAGTTCAGGCCCCTAATCTCAGGCAAGAAGTAGCTTAGAAAATTCTGGGAAGGAAAGCGGTTAGGAAATGCAGTTAGCTTAATCCTTTCAGAGTTAATTAGCTATTCATTAGAAAAGAGGGAGGAAAGAGAGTTGAGAGGAGTGGGAAGGCAGAGGGAGAATAGAAGCTAACCAAGCTGGTAATTTAGTCATCTAGGTAACCATACCCCTTCTGAAAACAAGGTAGCTGTCAGGGACTGTGGTCGTTAAAGAAGAGAGGGAGGTGTGGAGGGGTAGCCTAATCTTTTTCCATATTACATATATATATATATATATATATATATATATATATATATATATATATATATATATATATATATATATATATAGTTTATGACTTGGGGGAGGAACGCTCAAAGAATAGGAGTATAGAAAAATAGCAGCTAGATGCCTTATACTTACCTGGTGGAACTGTTTAGTGAGAGATGAACAGGAAATAGCAAGTCAACAATGGCTCAATTGGAGCCAGGCTGCATTGAGTGACACCAAGCTTTGTGCTGGTGCAAAGCTAGAGAGGAAAGCACAGCATGGTCTTTCATCAGCAGGGCAATGTCAATGCTGGATGTAACTGAAGTGAGGAAGAAGTATGTCAAAGTGGTAGGGTTCCTTGTTCTTGCTGTCCTGTCATTGTAAAGAATTGCGCAATCAATGAGACCAGCCCAGCAAGGCCTCTGACCCTGGAAAGAGACTCAAAATCAGGCCATAACTTCGATTTCACTGAGTAGAGAGCTATTAGTCATGCCAGTAAGGACTGGGTTTAGCTATGGATATTCCAAATGTTAAGTGGCTTAAATAAAATAGAATTCACTTCTTTTCTTTGTAGAGGAATCTGTAGAGAAATCAGGGTTGGTATATCAGCTCCATGTTTATGAAAGACGGGCTCATTCCGTCTTTTGTTCTGCTGTCCTTAATGTGAGTTTTATAACACCTGATCCAAGATGGCTGTCTAACTCAATGGGATACGAAAGATAAGCCCACTTCCTTTATGGACACTTCTTAGAAGTTGCGCATGACATTTGCTTTTGTATCCTTGTAGCAGGAACATGGTCACATAGCCACATCTAACTTAAAGGGAAACTGAAAATTATAGTCATCATTCCAGGCAGCCACATTTCCAGCTAAAAATCAGTAGTTATATAACAGTAATAAAACAAAAACTCAACAAACTAGGAGTAGCCACTGTCTCTAACACTAATACACTGGGTTGAGAGAAGTTTTTTCATTTCTACTACAAATTGTAAAATACAAATGAGAGTATTCTTCATTATTTCTTTGTTGGATTCACTAATAGCTTACTTAGCACCTAAAATGGATAAAGCAATTTTCAATCCAGAGGGGAGGAAAAACAGAAAAAACAAAATAAAACAAAACTACAAGGCAGAATGCGATAAACATTGTCAGAAAGGCCTAAGTAAAGTTCTGTGCATTCCAAAGGAGACATATTAATTCTGGCTAGAGCATTAGGGAAGGAAACAGCTAAGACTAAGGGTGCACAAACTGTGGTACCGGGGGCCAAATATGGCCCACTGCTTTTTTCTTTTGGTAAATAAGCTTTTATTGGAACACAGCCGTGCTCATTCACTTAGGGATTGTCTGTGGTAACTTTCATGCTATGACAGCGGAGTTGAGTAGTTATGACAGAGACCATGTGGCCCACAAAGCCTGAGATTTAATATCTGGCCTTTTCCAAAAAAAGAAAGACAGACATTTGAGACTGGCCTGAAAGAATTCTGCCAAGGGCATTATAAGTAGGAGATAGTCTGAGTAAAGGCAGTGATGTGAGAAAATTCTGGGTGTGTTTGTTCATGGAAAGGAAATTACAGTCAAATTCGTAATGCACAATGAGTGGTGTCCCAAAAGACCTTAATTTTATAAATTCTGGGGTTACATTTTTGACAGATTAATAGAAGGACCAGGACTGGCCTATTCAGCTAACCTGCCAGGGACCCGGTTGAACTATTCAGATTTGTCTAGGTCCTGGCTACAGTTTGGCAACACCTGACTGGTGACTGTCAAAGTTCTTCTAGGACAGGAGTAGTCATGATAAGAATATCCCAATACTTGGCACACATTTCACTGGACAGAGCCAGGGAGATTGGATAAAGCTAGTGACGTGGAAAATGACCTGAGTCTCTCTGCTTCCCCAAATTGGATTGATTACTTATTCTCCAACCAGGCTCCTGGTCTCTTTCACATCTTGCCACTTAGCTCCCTGGCCCAAGGTAAAAACTTTAACCTCACTGCATTTGCAACTGGGCTTTCACAGAAGATGGGAACCAGTGGTCAGTCAAGTTAGACCCACGCTTGCTTTATTACAGGACATATTATCACAGGGTTTTGCATTTATTCAGTTTGGTTGGAGCATAAGGTCCTTGAGAGAATAATTAGTCGAGTAAGAGTGAAAATACATTGTGGAGGGCTTCCCTGGTGGCGCAGTGGTTGAGAGTCCGCCTGCCGATGCAGGGGCCACGGGTTCGTGCCCCGGTCCGGGAAGATCCCACATGCCGCGGAGCGGCTGGGCCCATGAGCCATGGCCACTGAGCCTGCGCGTCTCCACAACGGGAGAGGCCACAACAGTGAGAGGCCCTCGTACCGCAAAAAAAACACTGTGGAAGGTGTTTAATGACATACTAAGGAGATTGGACTTTATTTTGTAAATAATGGGGGACAATTAGATAAGGTCTCTAAAATTTTTAAAACATTTTTATTGCAGTATAGTTGATTTTCAGTGTTCTGTTAGTTTCAGGTATACACCAAAGTGAATCAGTTATACATATACCTATATCCACTCTTTTTAGATTCTTTTCCCATATAGACCATTACAGAATTTAAAAATTTTTTAACTAGGGGATAACTTGCTCTGTCATAGATAAAAATAACCAAAGCTATGGCTTTCTTCAATCAAGAGCTCTATTGTTTTAAACAATAAAAGTTATACTCAGGTGTAGAAGTTTGAGCTAGCTGACAACTCTGGGGACAATAAGTGCCTTGTAAAAAATAATGACAAGAATATCAGACTGTGTCCTATACTTTCAAACCTATTTCAATGACAAGAAGCGTCTAGGGGCTACAGACACATTTGTCAGAGTTGATGAAGGAAATGAAAAGAGGGAGATCCCCAGTCCACTCGGCTGTGAGCTGCCTGAAGGCAGACCCTGTCTTTCATGTCTGAATCCTCAGCACCTAGCAGCATACTCAGTATATCCTGTTAATATACGAAAACATATAGAAGGTGTCAATGATTGGTTTGATTCCAATCATTCTATCTTATTTGTTTTCCTCAACATAAAGACAGGGTATATTAGCAGTTCTGATTAATGAAGTTCCCTGTTTTGCTAGATCTTAATTATTAAATCTAGAAATCATCCTGTGTATACTTGCACTGTATGACTCTATAATCCACTGGTGACAAGGCATCTCCTGAATATGATTGTGTGTGTGTGTGTGTGTGTGTGTGTGCGCGTGTGTGTTTGTGTGTGTGGATGTGGATGTTAATTTTTAAGATCCCATTCCTACATTCACCTGCTGCTCTCTGCTCTGTTTAACTGTTTTTTAGTTAATACCACGCCCGATGCGGTAAAGTACATTTGACAAGTCCTTATTTCTAAACGAGCCTAGTGGAAATTTGTGAAATTCAGCTTTCTTGCCTTACCTGTGTATTTAAAGGCAGAAAGTACACTTTCTCAGAATCGATGAGAGCTGCTGTTGAGATTTGAGAGAAGCTTTTGGCCATTTGTCTGTCAAAAGTATGTGATTTATGGAAGCAACCTAAGTGTCCATTGACAGATGAATGGATATAGAAGATGTGGCACATATATCAATGGAATATTACTGAGCCATAAAAAGAAACGAAATTGAGTTATTTGTAGTGAGGTGGATGGACCTACAGTCTGTCATGCAGGGTGAAGTAAGTCAGAAAGAGTGAAACAAATACCGTATGCTAACACATATATATGGAATCTAAAAAGAAAAATGGTTCTGAAGAACCTAGGGGCAGGACAGGAATAAAGACGCAGACGTAGAGCATAGACTTGAGGACACGGGGAGGGGGAAGGGTAAGCTGGGACGAAGTGAGAGAGTGGCATGGACATATATACACTACCAAATGTAAAATAGATAGCGAGTGGGAAGCAGCCGCATAGCACAGGGAGATCAGCTGGGTGCTTTGTGTCTACCTAAAGGGGTGGTATGGGGAGGGTGGGAGGGAGACGCAAGAGGGAGGAGATATGGGGATATATGTGTATGTATGGCTGATTCACTTTCTTATATAGCAGAAACTAACACACCATTGTACAGCAATTATACTCCAATAAAGATGTTAAAAAAAATAGTCAAACTCATGGAAGCATGAGTAGCATGGGAGGGGTTGGGGGAAGGGAAAACAAGGAGGTATTAGTGAAAGGGCACAGAGTTTCAGTTGTACAAGGTGAATATGTCCTAGAGCTCTCCTGTACAGCAGAGAGCCTACAGGTAATAATACTGTATGTAAACAATTTGCTAAGAGGGTAGATTTTCTGTTAAGTGTTCTTATCATAAAAATTTAAAAAAGAAAGTATGTGATTTTTATCACTCAAAATTCAGCAAGTAAATAGCCCTGCTTCTTACACCTTCCTAATGCCTCTCCAGGGCAACATGAAATCTTTTCTAGACTCTACTTTTTAATGTACCCCTGAAAGGCAAATCAAGGTACTTACACTAGCTTTAGATTTCTAATTCCATCAGTACCTTAGTAGCAAACCTGAATCTTTGTAAAATTGCAGAAAGATGAGGTTTGGCTCCAGGACCCTTGAGTTGCCCTGTATAGCAGTTTTCTCCAACTGCTTTTAGTTCCCCATGCCCTTATCATGACTCTGGATTGTCTGGTGAACCGGGAAGTGGGTTTGCCTCTAGAGAACCTTTATCAATAAAGCAACCATCTTGTGGTCCTGAGAGAAACACCAATACAATTTCAGGAACAGTGTCCTTGACATCACCGAACTATTGAACTAGTGTCAGTCACTTGTACTTGTAACAGCATACCCCCAGACCTTTTGTTTTATGAAAAAAAAAAGCCCCCTTTTTTTAAGCAAGTGAGTTCAGTTTCTTTTACTTACAGATGACACAAACTTAGAGCCAGCAGACCAAGAAAGTATTGTAGGTGCTATCGTAGAAGGCTTTAAGGCATGAAAAAGGGGCACAAAGGAAGGCTTTACCATTTTTACCTAGGATCTTCTATCATCACCTTGGTGGAAGTAGTCATCATATGACCTAACAGCCGTAGCATAATAATTTTTTAAAAAAACAGCCCAGATGCACAGATCCTAGCATCTGAGGAACTAGGGTTAACTCCCAGTCTTGCCACATGCTGGCATGTAATCTTACATCACTGTCAAGGTGATTTTGGAGGTGTGAAATAGTGCTTAGCCCTGCTGGTGCCTTGGGGTGCACATTACATTTAGTGTTTTCGAGGCAGAAGGCCCATATCCTGATTCTGGAGTCTTAGTTATATTCCATATTGCATTTTACCTCTCGTCAGGCCTGTGTGCCAGTTTCCAGCCTGAGATTCATTTCTCCCACATTTTGACATCTGCTGTCAATCACAAAGGGGAAACACCAAATTATTTCTTGGGACCAAATTGCATAGGCTTCTCTGGTTCAAGATAGTTAATTTACAAAATTTCTAATAAACTCCAGAGTTTATTTGAACTTGCCATTCCATGAATAGTAAGCAAATGTCATTAAACAGAGTGTAACTGGGGAGTGAAAGACATGAATCAAGCACACTTAAAAATGAACAAATGGAAAATGAAGGCTGATTACTGATTTTGCCCTGTCAGTTATTATCACTAATCTTTAGTTGCTTGTGTATGCTTTGTTCATATGATTCCCACATCCCTTGCTGTCATAAATATTTCATAAGATATTCAAAGCCAGTCTAACAGACAAGTAATAACAAATGTCAGCTGACACATTAGGAAGATGCATGGAGATTTTAAACATAAATTCTATACCAAAGCTTATTTCCCATCTTATGGTCACTCTAAAGAAATAACATTCACAGAGAATTGAGTCTGTAATTAGCATGGATACCTTAATTAGTAGTCTGTTCACATTGAAAAAGGAAGAGAACAGCAGTTCCAGTTTTTTCCAGGCTTTCTGCATACTCTCTACTATCTTAACCATCAGGAAGCTTTTATTGCAAATGTTAAAAAGGACCAAGCCTCATGCATTATACAGACTTAATTATCCTCCACTGGGTAACACATATTGTGTTCTTAGCCACAAGACTGCTTCTTGGTAAAATGTTCAAGTTGCCAAGTTAGATGAACCCCTACTTCTTCTTTTTGTTTCCCTTTCTCTCCTTTGACGCACCCCCCTCTAATGATAACTCAGAGTTCACACTGATGTCACCACTGTAGAATCTGCCTTTCCCTTCACTTATCCTCAGTCCAACTCCACTATATTCATCAGAGCCCCGTTCACCTGGGTCTTGCCTCTGATTTACTGAGTGATACCTTCCTGAGAAACTAAAGGTGGTCCAAATGTCAATGCCTGACCAGGCTTTGTGTGTTTACTTTCCTACATAGCACGTGTGCATTTGAGCTGGGGCTTTCAGAGTCTTAACTCAAGGTAATGATTACTGTGAACATTTCAGATTTCAAGTACCAGGAGAAGTGAGATGGTGAGAGGTTTTTAATCAGGGATGTCTTTACTGGCATTCTTCAGATCACGCCATCTAGACATTGCCTAATTTACCTACATATAAGACTGACTTAGCTCGGCGCAATTCCATGAAGCAGTCAAGAAGCTGAGAAGTTCAGTAGAAGGTCTTCTTAAGAGCTTTCCTTTCGTATCTCTACAAATGACCTAGAGTCTGTCATACAGAGTGAAGTCAGGCAGAAAGAGCAAAACAAATATCGTATAATAACGCATACATGTGGAATCTAGAAAAATGTTATAGATGAACCAGTTTGCAGGGCAGAACTAGAGACACAGGTGTAGAGGACACACGTATGGACAGCAAGGGGAGAAAGGAGGAGTAGTGGTGGTGGTGGTGGGATGAATTGGGAGATTGGGATTGACATGTATACACTAATATGTATAAAATAGATAATTAATAATAACCTGCTGTATAAAAAAATAAAATAAAATTCAAAAAAAAAGGAAAAGGAGCTTTCCTTCCATAACACTGTTAAATAGTACTGATTACTGTGGTTATGTTCATGATTTTCTCCTTTTACCCACAAAATAGACATTGACAAGATGATTTATTTTTCTGTTGGACATTACCTTTGGCCAACTGTACTTGGAAGTCCTCATTTATTTAAATAAAAATTGTTGAGTTATGCAGCCATTAATGGCTAAGTAAATTGATTTCTAGTTCTCTAAGAATTTCTTTCTCTTGAATTTCCCCGGTACTTATTCATTAATTCGAAAAAGCATTTATTAAGTACCTCATGGTATGTGCTGGCAACTATGTGAAGTCTAGATACAAAGAGATGACTCATGGTTGCTGGTCTTGAGGAGTTCACAGTATAATTGCGGACATTGTGAGGTAAGAGAAACAATGAAATAGAGAGTGGTGACTTCTCTTGTAGGAGGTGCGTAAGGCATTGCTATGGGAGCTCAGAGGCAGTAGGCTGAGCTTCTGGCAGCTTGTCTTATGAAAAAAGGGAAACACGGAGTGCTATGAAAGGGGGTTAGAAGCAGTATAGCAGAAAGAACACAACTGGTTTTGAAATGAGACAGACCTATATTATATAACCTCTTTGAGTCCTTAGTCTACCCATGTATATAATGGAGATAATAAATCCTACATGACAGTTTTTTTTTTAAATGAGGCTTACAAGTGATTATAAAAGGAGTTACTGATTTAGAATTTTCATTCCTTTCAAAATATGCCTCAAAAGCAAAACAAGTCCTGAATTTTGGGGAATTTTCCGAGGAATTACTGTAGCCCCAGTTTTCTGCTACCATTTTTCTCATAAGATCATAATTATAATGAAGAACTGGCAGTCTGACACTCTCATTCCAGGGGAAGATAGGAGGAAAGGAATGATAGGGAAAGAAATAAGTGAAAAATACCTGAGGTGAATAGAACAGTGAGTGTTAACTTGCCCTAACAGTAGGGCAAGCGAAAGTATCTTAAATTTTATTTTCTTCCCTAAGAATAAAGTATGTCCCAGAGTCAGTAATTATTTTAAAGACTTTTAAAATAATTACTGACTCTGGGACATACTTTATTAATTAGAAAGAGATTTGAGGGACATGATAAACATATCATGTTTAACATTAAAAAGACTCTACCTTGGGCTTCCCCGGTGGCGCAGTGGTTGAGAGTCTGCCTGCCAATGCCGGGGACACGGGTACGTGCCCCGGTCCTGGAAGATCCCACATGCCACGGAGCGGCTAGGCCCGTGAGCCATGGCCGCTGAGCCTGCGCGTCCGGAGCCTGTGCTCTGCAACGGGAGAGGCCACCACAGTGAGAGGCCCGCATACCGCAAAAAAAAAAAAAAAAAAAAAAAAAGACTCCACCCTTCATTTAAGAATGATGTAAAAATACTCTTATTAGGTATGTATTGCTGTATGAGAGGACTACAAATTAGAAAGTTATTTCTATTATATATATGTATGTATATAAATATATATATAAAATCATATATAGATAACTAATTTGCTAATAAAAGATGTTAGCAAAAAAATGCTACATTTGTATTAAGGACTGAGACAGTTCCTAAGGGAACTTATCAGAGATACTAAGAAACATATGCCAAGGCAGGGACTCAGAATATCGAGAAGCTGGGTAGGTTATCTCCAGGGTCAAATAGGGAAGTAAGGGCCTTTCCCTGGACAGAGAGTGTGACAGTTGGGAAATAGTCCAGATCCTGCCTATGTGTGTAACTAATTGAGTAGATGCAAATTTCCAGGAAACCACTTAGGTGGAATAGCTTCAAGGACGGCTCTTGCTGTGGTGTTCTACTTGCCTCCATATCTCGAGAGCTGCTTGGACATCTGCTCTCTGTAGATGACACCTTTTATCACCCACATTAAGTGAGCCAGTAGAAAGTTGATCAGATAATCATAGGGGTCTCTCTTTCTATCTGTCTGTGATTCTCTGGGTTAGATAGATGGAAAAGAGGGAGGGACGACAATAAAGCACTTGTTTAGTCGAGTCACACACTTCCACTTTTGTGGCGTATTACTATTACTAGCTTAAAGGTGAAGTTGTCTGCCGTAAACTTCAGCTAAGAAACCTTGATTAGGTTTTTGAGCCTTCACTGCAGTGCGGTACCAAATCAAATTGCATAAGCGTGTTCTGTTGGTGATGGTGGTAGTGGTCAGGGGGGAAAGGGACAACAAAGGGAGGAACCTGGTAAGGAGTTGTGCTGTCACTATAATGTATGTACTAGACCCTGAAAGAAACACTAAATAATGTTCTATGAACACAATAAGGACTACACTTACCACTGACCTGCAGGGTGAATGAGGAAGAGGCATATGGTGTCTCCAATGGCTTTTGGGCATTGTTTTTTGTTTGTTTTAATTAATTTTTTTTTTTTTTTTTGGCTGCATTGGGTCTTTGTTGCTGCGTGCGGGCTTTCTCTAATTGCAGTGAGCAGGGGCTACTCTTCGTTGCGGTGCATGGGCTTCTCATTGCGGTGGCTTCTCTTGTCGTGGAGCACAGGCTCTAGGTGCATGGGCTTTAGTGGTTGTGGCGCGTGCGTTCAGTAGTTGCAGCGCGTAGGCTCAGTCGTTGTGGCTTGCGGGCTCTAGAGCACAGGCTCAGTAGTTGTGGCACACGGGCTTAGTTACTCTGTGGCATGTAGGATCTTGGTTCCCTGACCAGGGATCAAACCCTTGTCCCCTGCGTTGGCGGACGGATTCTTAACCACTGCGCCACCAGCGAAATCCTGGGCATTGTTAGTAAAACAAATTTGTGGCTGAATTTGTAGTTCTAAACTCACTGATAACATGGAGACCTCTCAAATGCCGAAGATGACAAAACAGCAACAACAGCCAGAACCCAAAATCTTTTGCACAATGAATGCATACCTGTGCCTGCCACTAGAATGAAAATTCAAACTCACCCTACTGAAAGTGGAGCTGGAGGGCTATCTCTGAGAAAATATTTGTGAGCATACCCCTTCAGAGACACTGAAGGTTTTCTGACAACATAATTCTAAATGCAGTTACAGGGCAGTGATTTTACACTTGAATTGTGGGGTTGAACGGATTCCAAGGTTCACTAGCCCAAACCCCACTCATGTTGAATCCTCAGATCATCCTCTGAGCAATCAGGAATTTCTTTTCCTTTATCAAAGGGGTAACATGCCGCTTTTTAACCTAGTCTGCTATTCCTGTGGCAGCTAAATGCCATGATTTTTATAATTCATATTAAAATACCTCAACGTGGATAGTATGTATTAAAATACCTCAACATAGATAGATGTTACGTATATATTACTCAGCTTAAACATCAATTTGGGGGGGGCAGCTGGTTGTTCAAATGAAAACTCCACAATGATCAGATTAGGACAGGGCTAATCCACATTCCATAGGTTGTCAACTAGCTTCTCTCAGAAAGTCTAGACTCCAGAGCCAGATTTTTCCACGTGCTTCTGTTATTCTACTTCTGTCAACACCTGAGGCTTTTGCTAATTATCATCCAGAAAGTCCGAAGTAGGCTTTTGTTGGTGAAATTCATTACTTGTTAATTAATATGATGGATTGTTAGAAATGGGCTCTTGCTGGAGAAATGAAAGTTATTCAAGATACGCTTACGAGTATTGGCTTAAGTATTTTAGAGTTTCTCTCTCTCTTCGATGAAAGCGTTTTAGAATCCAGTGAGGCATTAGTGTAAAGTTGGTCTGAAACAGTTTGAGCAGCCACTGTCTAGGTTCTAGAGGATTTTTAGCTGCCTGATATCAACTATAGACAAAAAATTATGCCTCTAGAATAGTGTTGTACCTGCCTTGAGTTCTCTTTCATGCAACGTAGTGGTAGGAACACCTAAAATGACAGAGAGCTAAGTCTTTATAGAGCTTACAGAACAGATTTATAAACAGTTTCTGCCTGCTTGCTAAGGAGCTTTTGATTAATGTATGTGTGGCAGAATTTGGTCTTATATTTGCTTTCATTATAACTTGGAAGTGAGGCTGGGGGAAAGTAGGTAAACCTCACTCATCTCAAACTTCTGTAGTGACAGCCCTTATCTACAAAGAAGAACCTAAGAGCTGTGCATGAGCAAACTGGCTTAGGTCAGTTTGCAACGAAAACTTTCTCTGTAGCTGAGCTGAGTAATAACTCTGTGAAGCAAAAAGCTTACACAGAAAGGAGAGATGAGTCCCAGTAGGTGTTTTATTTCTGACCCTAGTCTCTCTTCTGACATTTGTCGAGTTAATGCCTTCAGGGCTGGCCTGTCAGAGGAAGATCAAAGCTCAGGTTCTTACAGGAAGTAAGAAAAAAAATTCTGCTTTGCCTTTCGTATCCTTAATTAAAGCCTTTGAGAAAGCTGAACGTAAGGATTAGATAGAGGGTTTTTTGTTTTTTTCTTTGTCCAGGAATGGGCTAATATCACAGATTTTTTAGTGCTTTGTTCTCTCTCTCTCTCTCTCTCTCTCTCTCTCTCTCTCTCTCTCTGATTTAAAACAGGAAGAGAATATTTACTTTAAAGAGTTAGAAATCAGTGATCAGCCTTGGTTTCTAGGAGAAAAGTGTGTATGTCAAGGAAGGGGGTGGGTGAGGATTGGAGGGAAGGCTAAACAAAGAAAAGCCCAAGGAGTGAGAATTGTACTGTTCATTGACCTACTGCAGGGCCATTACTGTAAGTCAGGTACAGGAAAATGGCATCAAGAAGAAGATGGCATTCTCATTTGACTCCATCCTTCTGGAATTGTTTAGGGGTCAGATTGAAAAACAGCTCTCATCAATAAGAAAGGGACACAGGCATTGTTAGACTCAGTTAATTGTAATATACCCAGACCAAAGCTTCAGAGAAAAACTGGAGAGAGGCAGGTGGCCAGAGAATTTTAGCAAAAAGCTTATATATCCTGAATAACCTGGTTAATTCAATCAAAAGTAAAAAGTAAAACAAATTAAATCCTCCAGGTCTGCTCATCTCTGTCTCTGAATAATGACAAACTCTCCCTTGCAAGTCCAGATCTGGACTCAACTCCTCTCTGAATATCACCTGATTAACACTGAACTCTTGCTGCTCTACTCTTTATTCCCCACTGCCACCAGCTTCCATTCTTTGTATTCTGGACACTCAAGCCCTTCTATCTGTATTTCCTTTCAGCTGTATTTGTTTGCATTTGTCAGTATTCCTTAGGCTTTTCAAATATTGTTCAATTTTTATCCCCATATTAGACTGTGAACTGTCAGCTCTAAGTACTATGTTGTTTCTATTCTACTATCAAAGAATCTGTAACAGTCTCTAAATTTATTGCTTTGGAGTAGAATATCAGAATATTAAGATTTCTTAAGTAGCCTGGGATAGATTATTTTACTCTGAGAGTAGTAAGGAACAAAACCAAGATTAAAGAGTAGTCACGGACTTTGAGTTGAATTTCTCTAATCTCCAAGTGGCTTTTTTGTTCCCCTGCCCTAGGTCCATGTCAAAAACAAAACAAAACAAAACAAAATAAAACAAAAGAACCATGAAGGAGAGTAAAAACAGAGATGGGGAGGTCCAGAGAGAGATAAATTAATTATTGTTGCTGGCTTGCTTGGCACTGGTGGCGTCCTGTGCAGAACATTTCTGGACAACTCTTGGCACTATTGGCAGAAAAGTAAAAACTAGGTATAATTCTTGTAGAATGGTAGTCCATGGAACTCTCTCATTTTGGAATAGCTTGTTCAAAGGCATTATTATGTATAAAGCAATGAAATAGGTTATTGATACTTCCACTCTTTCTCTCAGTTGGGAATCTGTAATATAAAGGAGGATCCTATATTCCCTATCCACGTCCTGTGATGTCTGGGTCTCCAGCCTTTATAGATGCTAGCTCTATTTTACAGTTCAAATAACTTTCCTCTGGGTACTATCTCCAACCACCCTCCAACTTATGTTTCAGCTTCATAACATTGATAAATCTAATGTCCTTTCTTCTCATGTTAGTTGTTAACAAATGCCTATGTCCTTACTTCAAGAATATCCCATTTTATAATTTTCATACACAATAATCCTCATTCATAAACAGTATTTCATAATGTTAATAAATTCAAGATGGGGTCATCTTATGGTGCCATGGGGTGGTGGATGGGGGAGCATCTTGTTTTCTGTCATTTTATTCTTGATGACAAAAGAGCTACTTGACCTACTGTGGTGTGAGATGATTGATTATAGAAGAAAAAGACTCCTATAGGCTCCTCATTAAGCTGACTTTGAGTTCTGTTCCTCAAACATTGCTTCCAATGATGAAGCAAGGGAAACGGCAATAGGCTTTATGAGAAATTCCTTGTCATTTCATTGTGGTTATATTGTTAGGTCACAGGTCAGAATCTTGGTATGAATAAAATAGTCAATTGTCTGGAAATAAACTTTACAGTCAAGCTATGTTATTAGGAAGATTCCTGACACTATTAGCATGATCGCTGCAGAAGGAAAGAAGGTACCAAAACAAAAGAAAGTCCTATTTTCTATTTGCAAAGCATGCTGGTCACATGCAAAACAACTGGGTATTTGTGGGCATAATTTATTGGAAATGTAAATATATCAATATTATAGTCTTAATGCCATTGATACGTACTTATTGCACATCTGTTCTATGCTTACTTTAACTGCATGGTGCTCCCTGGTACATTATTATTTTATTGCTTCTACACAGCTAACAGCCTGTGTTTGCAGCATATCAATCCGTTTGCTTTTCACATTTTTAGAACTGCATTGTGCCACAATATCTTATCAGATAAACAGTTACAATTCATTAACTTGGATCCTAGCATTTGCAACCCTTTATACAGAGATTGTGCAGAGATTGTGTTACCTTCTCTTTGTAATTGGGGAAATAAAAGTGTTTTCTAGGCAAATGAATATCGTAAAAAAGATTAGAAAGGGACTATTTGTACTGCTTACTAAAATGTTTCTCTAAAAGAAATTTGAAGTACTTATTTGCGATCAAAATTTGGTGTACTTTTCATGATAAAATTTTTATCTGTACATTGAAGTGGGTTCCCTAGGAACTGGCTATATGGTACTCATATAGGCTTATTAATATTATTGTGTTTATTTGAAATAATGGTGCTGCCTTTCTCTCAAAATATCTCATTAATTCAGACAGCCATTCAAGTTTATTTTGCTACAGTGAGCTACATTAAAAACTATACTTGATCAAGAGTCAGGTAACCTGGGTTCTAGTCATAGCTTTGCCCATTGACAATTACATGAACTTCAGCAAGTCATATAACATCACTAGTCCTTGTTTTTCTAATTTAAAAAATTAGGAAGATATCTTTTGATGCTAAAATGCAATGATTCTGTGACATTTACCTGACTTCGCCAGGATTTGTGTGTATATAATATTTTAGATATAAAAAATCTATTAATATATTAAACAAAAACCTTTCTGCAAGTACTTGGTCTACCTTTAAATGACCATCAGCTGGTTGGATTAGAGACAGTCACCTGGCCCAAAGTGGACCTGTCAGATAATGAGTACTTTCCCTTGGCATTGGAGTTAAGGCACTGAGAGAATAGGACAGTTAAGCAAAGGGTTCTTAAAGGAAATGACCATGTGAAATTTTGGCCAGAGTTAACTCCAGAACAAGTCTAAGCCAGATTGAGACTGGAAGTATAGAGGATCAAAGATCCATGAATACAGAGAAAAAGTAAACCTGCAAAGAAGAATAGGAGAATTAAGTATATACACAGATAGAGACTGGAGAACTTATGACCCACGAGAGATAGGGAAAGTAGTTTCAGCTTCTGACTTTCTAGGTTCTGTCCCACCTGGCCCAATAGTATCTTGGGTTCAGTCCTTGGATATCTATAAGATTATCTGTTATATCCATAAAATAAACCTGTCTTGACTTATTCTACTGTGATTGTAATTCTGATCTTTGAGTAAGATTATATAATTAATTACCAACTAATTTTTATTTAATGTTATACATTAGTAATGTACTAAGTGCAAAATTAAAAATGAAGTTCAAGCCATGGTCCTTTTAAACAGAATCTTAGAAATGGGTGGAAAAACTAACACTTAAAAAACAGTGGGACTTCCCTGGTGGCACAGTGGTTAAGGATCTGCCTGCCAATGCAGCAGAAACGGGTTCGATCCCTGGTCCAGGAAGATCCACATGCCACAGAGCAACTAAGCCCATGCACCACAACTACTGAGCCTGTGCTCTAGAGCCCACAAGCCACAACTACTGAGCCCGCGTGCCGCAACTACTGAGCCCACATGCTGCAAATAGTGAAGCCCGCATGCCTAGAGCCCATGCTCTACAGCAAGAGAAGCCACCGCAATGAGAAGCCCACGTGCTGCAACTAGAGAAAGCCCATGCACAGCAACAAAGACCCAACGCAGCCAAAAAATAAAAATAAAAAAGAGTGAATGGCATTTGCCAATATTTTATTTTAGATATCTCAAATGAAATTCCATATCACAGATAAATTTATAGTAATACTATATACATGTTTTTTTCATTATAAACTATGTGTGCTTATAATTGTTATGCTGTGAATAAAGATAATTTATGCAAATGTGTACAGGATGATACATCGAGTGCAAATTGTTCTAGGTGTGTGTTGCTGGGAGAATTAGCTATCATTTCTATTCATGCACAATTTAGCCACTGGGATCAGTGCTTGGGGGAAGAAATTATACATTCTTCTTTCAACCCTAGCACCCCTACTTCATATAGACATCAAGAAGTTAAACTGATTTCTTTCATGATTCAAGAAAGATATATTGTGAAGAGGGAAACCTGAATTGATCCTCATATTACTTTGAGGAATATTTTCATTTAGAGTCTTTTCTAAACTAATGCTGTAAAGTATTTATTGTTTGTTGTCTGTGGCCACTGAAGTCTCTACACAGTTTGCTTAGTGGTCAGCTGATAACTGGACTGAGATTTCCCTAAAAGCCCCGAACCAGGAAGGCTCCCAGTCTTTGCCAAGCATCTCTGTGTATGTTGGAACATACTCTTAACTGTTAGCCAGGCAGTTTATAACTCTGCCTTAGCCTTCACTTCCTGATTGTGGAGAGTCTCAAGGTCAGAAGTGAAAGCTTACAACCTTCTTAAGTCTTTCTTGGAAACGTACACAGTCTTACACATATGCACAGCCCTAGGCATGTGTGCAGCTTTCTAGGTGCCCAGGAATATGTATGAGCTTTAAAAAACCCCTATGCACATCTCATTCCTTTTAAGTTTTGGATTAGCCTAGTGTTTGCTCCATCTCTTTTATTTACTACCTCAGACAGCTGAGATATTCAAGAATTGCCTCTGACGATTTACTCTATTAAACTCCCCCAGGAAAAAGGCTGTTCACACTGGGCAAGCTCCAAATCTGGTCAAATAAAGGCTGACTTGTGAGTGGTGTCTTCTAGGGAACCACCCTCCAAATCAAATAATGACAGTTATCTGGGAATTTATCTTTTTTTTCTACCTCCCTTTTTTTTAGCATCTTTATTGGAGTATAATTGCTTTACAATGGTGTGTTAGTTTCTGCTTTGTAACAAAGTGAATCAGCAGAATTTATCTTTGAAGGAGAATCTAGCCTTTCTAGTTCCTCTGGTTGTTACCAGACTGTTGCTTTTCACCATGATTGTGCCTGCTTTCAATGCTGCCATGAGATTGGGAGGGGGTTATAGGAATAAGGCAATTTAAAACACTACAAATCTTGCTGTTCTAGCTGCTATTCAGTCATTTTTCTTGATTAAAAACTCCCCAGATTCCTGCAAGCCTTCAGTTAATTTTGAGTACTGAAATGCTGGAGATAGACATATATATACACACACACACACACACACACACACATATATATATATTCTTACTATTCAGAGGTGATCGTTATTAACATGTTGATACTTACCTTGTTGCATAAAAATATATTATGAAAACTTTCCCATATCCTTAAATATCCTTCTAAAATATGGGAATTTAAGTTTTCACAGTATTCTCTTTCCAGTTCCAAGGTTTCCTAGGCCTCAATAGCCCACGGGTACTAATGGGTTCACCTAAACCACTGTGACTCAGATTTTGCTGGTTATTTTCCTTATAAGCTTTTTTAAACTATTTATTTATTTGTCTGCATCGGGTCTTAGTTATGGCACACAGGATCTTAATTGCAGCATGCGGGATCTTTCTTGCAGTGGGTGGGCTCTTCATTGCAGTGTGCGGGCTTCTCTAGTTGCGGCACACAGGCTTCTCTCTAGTTGTGGCACGTGGGCTCAGTAGTTGTGGCGCGTGGGCTCTGTAGTTGTGGCACGTGGGCTGTAGAGTGCGCAAGCTCAGTAGTTGAGGCGTGTGGGCTTAGTTGCCCTGTGGCATGTGGGATCTTAGTTCCCTGACCAGGGATCGAACCCACATCCCCTGCATTGAAGGCGGATTCTTAACCACTGGGCCACCAGGGAAGTCGCTTCCTTATAAACTTAATGTAAAACTTCAAATAGACACAAAATCTTTCCTATTCCTCTAGAAATTGTGTCCTCCATGTCTTTGAACAGTATTTTACATAAACCATTGTTTACAAATTTATATGATTAGAATTAATTCATAGGAAGGGTTTTCTGTACAACTTGGTTAAGAGTATGAATACATTTGATGCTCTTGATCTATCTTGTCTAATTGCCCCTTGGACTTGAATTTTAAAAGCTATTTTTGCCTTGAGATTTTCTAAAATCTGATAGAAGAAACTCTTCCATGTGTTTAAAATCTTTCTCGGGCTTCCCTGGTGGTGCAGCAGTTAAGAATCCTCCTGCCAATGCAGGGGACACGGGTTCGAGCCCTGGTCTGGGAAGATCCCACATTCCACAGAGCAACTAAGCCCATGCGCCACAACTACTGAGACTGCACTCTAGAGCCCACGAGCCACAACAGCTGAGCCCGTGTGCCACAACTACTGAAGCCCGTGTGCCTAGAGCCCATGCTCCGCAACAAGAGAAGCCACCGCAAAGAGTAGCCCCCGCTCGCCGCAACTAGAGAAAGCCCGCACGCAGCAACGAGGACCCAAGACAGCCAAAAATAAATAAATTAAAAAAATAATCTCTCTTGCATGAACATGAGTAAACTTTTTTCTGAATATTATACTGTGTTTCTTGAAAAATCTAAATTTACTGGGATAAATTGTATACCCCCATACACTATTTAGTCAAGTACAAATAGTAATTTCTCAATTGTTACATAATAATTTGTCTCTTCAGTTTACTGTACAGTTTCAACATTTTCGTTTCATTTTTAATGATGATTTTATATTCTGTTTAAACGAACTTTGCATTCACGAGTAAAGATACCCCTGATGGTATTGCAGCTATTGGAGGAAAGTTATTGAAGTCCCTGAAAGTATGAGAGACAGCTATTTACTACTTCTTGATGATTGCATCTTCTCTGGGTGTAAGCTCCTAGGAAAAACTTTTAGTCCAATTTTAGTCTTCAATTTTCAAGGCAATGTTCATTCAGTTTATGCTGCTGCACATTCAAAAAGTCAATTTATCAAGAATCTCTGATCTTAGGCAGTAATTATCCTATGCTCCCCAGAGTTACATGTCTTTCATTTGGCTGCTTGTTTAAACTGGCAAGTCTGTGTTTTTCTTTCTTGGATCTTCTTGTTTTATTTTATAAGTGTAAAATTGCAGGAGGTTAAAGAATCAGTATGCATAGTAATACCAGTGATAAGTTCAACATTTGAAGGGAGGACATAGAGGATATGACTGCAAGACTGAACTTAACCAGTTAGAAATAAATTATTGTTTGTTTCAATATGGTTGAGAGGAAATGACTAGTCTGTCACTGAGTAGTTCATTGGTTGGAACATTATAACAAATGCTCCCACTGTTAGCAATGTTTTTTATTCATTCTTTTTAAGATCTTATTACTTATGTGTGACTAGAAGTTGTCCTAGTATCTCAAGTTTGAAAAACATGGCATATTCTCTGTCCTTAAGATGCATACCTTTTCATAAATCTGCAGGTACAAACAAATGAGTCTTAACTGGTGACGCTTAGTGTAAATTGAAACATCAGCTTTGATAATATAGTTAATAATTTAAGTATTAGGCACACTTAGTTACCTGCATTTCCCCAAATCTCTATAGCCTCTGGAAAGAAGAAGCAATGCTAATCAAATTTTACTTACCCTTGCTTTTTTTTTTAATGTCAGTCACTTACATGGCTCTCTGAGCGAGGAAATACAATTTTAGGTGCTTTGTTGCTTCAGTGGACTCCCGAGGTTGGGTAATTCATGTTCTAGCAAAATTGAGGCACTGAAGGTGCCACAGTATGCTGTAAAAAACCTGTTTGTCCTTTTTTTTTTTTTTTTTTTTTTTTGCGGTACGCGGACCTCTCACTGTTGTGGCCTCTCCCGTTGCGGAGCACAGGCTCCAGACACACAGGCTCAGCGGCCATGGCTCACGGGCCCAGCCGCTCCGCGGCATGTGGGATCTTCCCGGACCGGGGCATGAACCCGCGTCCCCTGCATCGGCAGGCGGACTCTCAACCACTGCGCCACCAGGGAAGCCCGGTCCTTTTTTTTTTATGTTATATTCCACTTTGCAACAGAATAATGAGCTGATGAACATCACAAAATTTTGAGGGTGGGAGATGTGTTCTTCTCCAAGACCAGTAGGAGGCAGCAACCTATACATACAATTATGTATATAATAAACTCAAATGTCCCCTCGAGTAGATTGTTACAAGTTTTAGACTGGAGCAGGGGAAAGATTTTTCAAGCTCATTTTGGCTTTCACCCGAAGTTATATCTTCCCACTTAAACTTTTTAGTTACAAAGATGTCTTTGGTTTTCAGTGGTTGGCCTTCTTTCCTCCAATGGCTCAGAACTTAGGTAAAGAAGACAACTGCCAGGGAGTAAATTCTGGAACCAGGAGACCAAGTCAGGCTGTGGTAACTTGCAAGTGTGCAGGTACAACCAGGGTCAAACCCAGAAAATCATGGCTTAGCAAAGCCAAGGGCACCATTCAAGTCTGCAGTCAAAGATTGCGGCCAAGGTCTTAGCTGGGTACAAAAAGTCGTAGGGTGTTCCTAGCCCATCCTAGAGGAGTGTTATTGAACCAATGAAATTTGAAATCACAGACTTTTAGAATTCTAAGGAAAACTCCAGAGGATGTAATTATAGTAATTTTCAACAGATTTTTAATTTATATCACTTTTTGTTCATTAAGTTCTTTCAAGGAAATGTAATATTTATAATGAAATTGGGAGACTGATTGGCATATTTTGTAAGGAGTGAAGACTCTCATACCAGACAGCCTGGGCTCAAATCCTAGCTCTACCACATACTCAACTTGTTAAGTACCTTCACTTCTCCATGACTTCAGTTTTTGGTTTGTTTGTTTTTATGGGTTTTTTTTTTTTACCATCTGTAAAATGGGGAAAATAATGGTACCTATCTTAAAGTGTAGTTGTAAATATTAAAGGGATTAATACATGTAAAGTTTTAAAAACAGTGCCTAGTGTATAGTCATTACTCAGTAATGCTAGGCTTCAGATGAAAGTGTAATGGCTCTGATTGAGAGAAGGGAGGGTATGGACATTTCAGAGTCCTTCTCTCACTTAGCTTAGAGCATGGCAGCCTCCATGAGGATTCATAGAATTCTTATGGTTTTCCAGAGCATACATTTAAATGCTTTACCCCAATATAACCCCCATCCATTCCAAGAGCCCCTTCTACAGTATCTATGTCAGCTACAGACATTTGACCTTAACACGTTCAGCAGCGGTGAGTTCATTACTTTAAAAAGTTATCATGCAGTTCTAAGTACCATTGATCCAAGAGAAAACAGGATGTAATAGGAGGAGAAGGTGTCCTTGACTCTTGACATATCTAGAATCCTATCTCTATTACCTCTTAGATGTATGCCTGCAGGCAGGTGACTTAACTTTTCTGATTCTTCATTTACTCATGTTGAAAATGGGGATAGGGGCTTCCCTGGTGGTGCAGTGGTTGGGAATCCACCTGCCAGTGCAGGGGACACAGGTTCGGGCCCTGGTCTGGGAAGATCCCACATGCGGCAGGGTAACTGGGCCTGTGCGCCACAACTACTGAGCCTGTGCTCTAGGGCCTGTGAGCCACAACTACTGAGCCCACATGCTGCAACTACTGAAGCCCGCGCACCTAGAGCCCATGCTCTGCAACAAGAGAAGCCACCGCAATGAGAAGCCCCCACACTGCAACAAAGAGTAGCCCCCGCTCACTGCAACTAGAGAAAGCCTGCGTGCAACAGCGCAGACCCAAAGCAGCCAAAAATTAATTAATTAATTAAAACATATTTTATATATATATAAAGAAAATGGGGATAATCTTAGTACATAACTCATAGATTTGCTATGAGTATTAAATGAGATGATATATGTGATGTGCCTGGCACATAATCGGCACTCAAAAAGTTGCTTGTTATGATTTGAGTCATTGTTCCTGTTTGCTCTTTGAGTATCAATGGAAAATTAAATCTTTCTTCCACTTGGTTGCCTATAAGATTTTATAGTTAAACAGGTAACATAAACCCCACTTCCACTTTTTGTCTTTTCCTGTCATGGCTTTTCTCAAATGTTCTTCATTTGACATTTTTTTGCCCAGAGCCCTCAACATCCTGGATGTCCTCCTTTGATTATACTTTAGTTTGTCAGTGATTTTCTAATACTGTGTCAGTCTAGCCTGATTACCAGGTACATGTGGGAATTAGACCTCCTTAGATAGAATGCTTTAAGTTTATTGAAACAACCTAATTTTCTGAAGCTTCATTAAGTTCCTGGCTCATATTCAGCCTATGTTTAAGTAAAAACCCAGATTGGGGGTCGCGATGAGAGATTTTACCTAAGTTTCTGTGAAACCGTTTCTTTGTTCCTGCCTTACTGAAGGAAATGCGTAACCCAGAGACTCAGTCTGTTGTTCATAAGATCAGTCTAGGAAGTATCTGTGTCTGTGCCATTAACAGTCTCCAAATACTAGGATATAGGATAGAAAACACCTATGATATGAGGAAACCTGGGCAAATGTTTTCCACAAAACCTTACAGTTTCTCCTGCAATGTCTTCCTTTTCATCTGTTATACTGTATTGACCCCAGACTTTAAGTTGATAGGTTCATAAAGATGCATCATGAGAGTCATGGCAAGGACAATGAAAGCGCTCAAATCTACTTTTCGTCGTTTCCCACAACAATAGACAGCCTGTGTTGGATCAAGTACTTTGTCTGGGATAGCTGCTGTGGTTTTGCTCTTTTTGGACATCTAAAGTTACTTATTCCTTTCTGACGTTACCAATTTACACTTATAATTGAAGCAATGAATGTGGAGATTTTGTTTTGATTTCTACTAAACATCTACTAAATGTCAGTTACTATTGCCAGACGCTAGAGATGTAATGGTCACAGAAATGTACGTGATCTCTTCTTTGCCCTTAAGGAGATTACAGCCAACTGTGACTAAATAATTCCACTCTAATATCATAAGTGCTATTTCACAGGTATTTATTAGTGCCAAGGGAACGCAGAGGAGAGAACAACTAACTGCTTGCATAGTGAGGTTGAAATAAAAGAGGTAATTTTTTTTCTGAGACCTGAAGAAGAAATAGGAATTTTAAAATTCAACCAGGGTTTTAAGGTTTAAAGGTCTTATGTGTATGTGTGTATATCTATATCTATATATCAAATATATGTGTATTGAGTATTATATAAAATACATGCTATATATTTTGGAGAGATAACATCTATCTGCTTTAAGAAAATATAAATTTTTAGCACTTTTGAATTATTTATTTTTGTTTATTTAACATAAAAAGTGTTCATCATTCTTACTCTATTCCTTTAAAGCAGTTCAAATGGCTTTTGTTTGACAAAATATCTTTAGTAAATTTCTTAAGAATTATTTTACAGATGTGTTCCCTTTAACATAAGTTAAAGTGAAACCACTGTGTTTAAGCTGTTCTTTTATCCAGACTTTACTAATATAGACTTACTTCCATCCAAGTCATTTGAATTTGAAGAAGCAGAATATATCTAGATATATGAGTAACAAATGCACCCAACCTAATGGATCTTAGTCAGTTCTTGGCTGTGAAGAAAACCAGTTTTAACCTGGGAAATCGATTGGAAATGGGGGAAACTCAGTTGGCAGGAAACCAGTGACCAGGACCACTTAAATTGGGTTAGAAATGGAATTTCAGACTACAACATGCTTTAAGATTTGGAGGAACTAAGCAATCTAGTGAATATGGTTTGCTAGGAAGAAGTGTTAAACTTCCTGACTATGGAAGAATAGCATATCCTAAGGGAAATTATAATTAAAGCACAACAGATTGCATTTTTCTTTTTTGGAGGAATCGTAAAGAGCAAGACGAATTCAGTGCAGCCTCCCAAAGGACTGTTCAAAGATCTCTAGGTAAAGAAAAATCTGTTCTGGAAGCAGGAGGAGAAAAGGAAAATGGAATAAAATAAAAGTCTGTTGCATCAGTCAAGAATTTTAGGAAAGAGATAAAGGCAGCAGGAAAGTGGAATGAATTCATGCCCACAAAAGCAGTCAGAGATTATAAAGGGGCACAGATAATGGGAAGCCTTTATGATTATATCACAGAGAGATCAGAAACAAAATGGATTGGCTAGTAAATTGAAGAAACTATAATTAAAAATGACTATTAAATATGTGCTTTCTCAAATCTGTATTTAACAATAACAGCGCATTTCTTTTCTACGAGCTATTTGGACAAGTTGGAGCTAATGGAAACTAGATGAAAAAGTGAACAGCCAGGAGCTAGTAATTAAATAAGAAAAGAATGTACATTAGGGAATAGGAAACTTCTAGGATGAATTCGCTTGTCTTTTACGTGAGCTCTTTTTTTGACTTCTATATAATCAAACTCAGTCTGTTCCTAAACAGCTAAGCCAAGTGGAAGAGTATCAGTGGAAATCAGGTAAATGTGTTTAGAATCACAGTTAGCTGAGTGCAGTTATGTTACAGGAAAGGGATTTTATAAATTTTTGAGAATTTGGTAGTCATATACAAGATAATGTAAGAAAACCATGGTAAATTGTATCTGAAGGCATAGTTAGTGCCTGGCCTCCAACAGGTTGTTAAGAAATACTTCTAGTGGCACAGATACCGTTACCTTCCCAAATCATAGTACTCCACGGAGAGCCAGTTGTATTAGATACACATGTGTCTCTCATGTATTTTAGAATTGCCCAAGACATAATGATGAAAAAAGTAAAATTGTGTATTTTACATCTTCCTGATCCCTGCTCTTAGACTGTTTACAACCAAGCTTGCCATCCAAACTTTCCTAAGCCTCTTTCTTGTAAAAATCTGATGTATTCATGCCCTACCCTACTAGAACCCTACTCTCTACTAGCAAACTAATCAATGAAACCAAACTACTGTGATCGTGTGATGCCATGTACTTCTGGGTTATCTTTCTGAAGCGTTAATCATTTGAAAATGATCTCTCTTCTGGAGACCCACAACCTAAATTTAGTAACAAAAAGTTACTTTTTTATAGTAATAATTTTAGGGAAATATGGAAGAATATCGGGACAGATTACTTAGACAGGTGAAGCTTTCAAGCATCCTTCTAATCCTACTACACAGACTCATTTGTAAACTAAAATCATTTTAGTCTTTGAAGCTAAAATCGCTGAGTATTTCATCACATGTCTGTCTACTAGGCACGTTACATGGATTAACTAATATAATCCTCACAAAATAACTCTATAGATTAGGTATTATGATTGTACTCTTATTTACAGATGTGGAAATGGAAACTCTAAGATTAACTTGCCTCATGTCATACAGCTAGTAAGTCATAGAGCTGGAACTCGTATCTTCCTTCCTGTGTCTCATTCCAGAGCCTGAGTTCTTTAGCACTACTCATACTGCCTATATATTGTATCAATATTACCTTTTCATGGAATAAGGTGTGCTTGAAAGTATATGTTACGAGGGGTGCAGAAGAGCAGGAAACATCTAAAACATCTCTTTTGTCCTGAATGTCTCTGTATAGGAACATCAGTTAGGCTCCTCTGTGCTTTCCCTTATTGAATCCCTCTCTCAGAGGAAGAAGACTTAATTATCCAATTGGTAGACTCAAGAGAGAGAACTGGGCATGCAGAACTCAGCACTCTCTCCCTTTCTCTTTAATCTCAGTCTCTCTGCAGAGAACATTCATTTTACTCAGCTACTTTGTGCCTTAAGTCTTTCAAGGCCTAGCTATTTCCCTGCCGGGAGAGGCTAGCGTTTTACCACACAGCGTCTGTTACTGGGGTTCAGCATTAAGAATTCCACCTTTGACACACACCTAATGCAAGTTCTTCAATAGCTCCATCAGTAATAATGCTGACATTTAGTTCTAAAGCTGCCTTACTCCTTGTTTAGGCCTCAGTTGGTTTCCAACTCATTAGTGGGGAAAGAAAGGTGTCAATTACTGATCACACCAAACTAGTAGAGTTATTTATGGTTAAGATTTAGAAATGTTTTCTGAGTGGCAAAGAAAATAGGAACCAGGCTTTGTTGACGTGGTGATAGACATCTGGAGACTTGGGTGTAACTAGATGATGCCACTGCCTACTCTCCATTAGTGTATCTGACATTGTTTTATATGTAATACAAATTCCTTCCTTGGTATAATTTTGGTTTGATTGTTTTAAAGTGTCTTTTGATGAGTTATTCCAAGTATGATTTGGGGGACAGTGTTAATTTAGCATCTTTATTCGATATGAGAAACCAGTAAAGATCTAGTTAGATTATTTAAGGAGAAATCTTTGGCTTGGACAGTTACTTGTACCACTCAATCTGGCACTTGCGTCCATACTATCTTCTTTTGTTTTCTAATTTTTTCATATGTCTCAGTGTTATCTCCCAAATGAGATTAGAAACTCTTCTAGATCAAGGGTGACATATTATGCTTCCTTCTTATCTTTCATCCCAGTTCTTGCCACTTGCATGGCCACAGGTTATTGGCTTTGGCTAAATAAAATGTTGCTGACTTGGAAGTGTAAAAATAATTAGTCAAGTTACTTCTCTGTAAATCATCAAATTTCCTACCTGAATTATTTAATTTTTAGCCAATTGTTGGAGAGGTATAGTGTATATCCCTTTTAATTCTCTTATTCTTTGGGAGTAGCCTACTGGTAGCATCTTTTGTCAGTGTTCATTCACAAAACTCCTAATTGGACTCGTAAAAAATAGGTTGAAATTTCTATGCTATTTCTGAAATTTTAGTAGTATGGAGTAAACTGGTAAAGATGTCATGGAAGGAGGCTGTTTTGATTTGGCAAGCACTTAAGTCTCTGTCACTGTCAGAGTCAGTACAATCAGTCCTCTGTTTCCACGGGTTCAACATCTGCAGATTCAACCATCTGCAGCTTGAAACTATTAAAAAATTAATTCAGGAAGTTCCCAAAAGCAAAGCTCAAATTTCCAAATGCTGGCAACTATTTATACAGCATTTACATTGTATGTACAACTATTTACATAGCATTTACATTGTATGAGGTATTATAAGTTATCTAGAGATGATTTAAAGTATTCCGGAGGGTGTGCATAGGTTATATGCAAATACTACACCATTTTATATAAAGGACTTGAGCCTCCACAGGTTTTGCTATCTGTGGGGCGTCCTGCAACTAGTCCCTTGCGGATACTGTGAGACATCTGTACATAAATCTTCTGCCAATGTCCCTGGAGAAGTAGTGACATTTATGTTGTTGACCAGAAAAAAATAGACTGCCAGATATTTCTCCAGCCAAGATGGGTTTGTTTGGGATCAGTGGAAAATTGCAATTCAGGGTCTGCAACCATGGCGAGCCTTGTGCAAGTCCCTGCAAGGCAGGTGAAGAACACTTTTATAGAGGTAAAAAGGAAGTTGGGAAGGCTATAGTAAACAGAGAGTCCATGGCTTTTCATTGGCTGAGTCCTTGACAAGAAAGAAGAGGAGTCTTTCTTCTTCTTGTGGGCACCAGTGTTGTTGCAGAATATGAGAGTTCCCCCTTCTGGTCTCCCCATTCTGTTTAATTGGGGTTTCTGTTTATTAATCTTTTTACATTTCTGCCTTTTGATCAAGATCTTCCTCTGAAAGCATTGCTGATCAAGAGTCAGGTTTTCTAGTTTCAGAGGCATTTTTTTCTTCAATGTCTGGAAGGACCTTTCCTGGATGTCGTGTCTCATGTAAGAGGGAAAGTGCACAGATTGGAAACCTATGAAACAAGGAGGAATAGGAGGGAGAACCCTCAGGTACTTTTTATCTAAAGTTCATATGTTAGTAAGATCATAGACATTGGAGATCATCTGAAGTGTATGTCATCATCAAAGGTTTGGTGACAAACTTCCAACAGGCCTGGTCCAGATATCTTGGGAAAGCTATCTCATCAGATGTCATCTGCTTTAGTACTGGAAAACCTTTACTTTCAGGTCGCCAGATGATGTGCAGGTCCATTCAGTTTTCTGCACTTTCTTTAGGTGTATCATGTGTATCCAGGGTTCTGTTCCTTGGAGTTTGGTGTCACAAGGGTTGGTTAGCAGTACTTGATAGGGGCCTTTCCAGTGAGGTTGAATAGAGTCCTTCTGGAGGATTTTTTTTCCAGTAGATGAAATTTCCAGGTTGCAAGGTATGATGTTTAAGGTGTTTATCTCCCAAGGGCACACTGTGAAAAGATTACTCTACCAAATTATGGTTATTTTTAGTGAAAAGAATTAGGCCTTTGTAATATTGGAGTATCTCTCCTTTTATCACTTGTGGGTCAAAAGAAGCAGTAGCCAAGTGCGTTTGGCATCCTGTGACTATCTCACAGGGTGAGAGTTTATGAATTCCGAAAGGGGTGGATGTGAGGTTTAGAAGGATCGTGGCAATACCTGTGGCTACGGTAGTTGGAGAGGCTTTACAAATGTTGCCAATTGAGTCTTAATAATGCTGTTAGTGTGTTTGACTAAACCAGAGGATTGAGGGTGGTGAGTGCAGTGAAAGTGTTGTAAAACTGGCCAAACAGCACAGATTTGTCGAAGTGCCTGGCCAGGTAAATGGCTTCCTTGATCACTATGAAGTTTGAGAGAAGTTCCCCAGGTAGGGCTAATCATTTTCAAAAGGACTTTAGCCACAGAGGAGGCAGTAGCCTGTCTGTAAGGGAAGGCTTCAGTCCAGTGTGAAAACATACAGACTATGACTAAAACATATTTATATCTATGAAATGGAGAAAGTTATATGAAATCCATTTGCCAGACCTTGAATGGTCCATTAGGTAGTTTAAAGATGTCTGGGAGCAATACAAACAGGCTTCCCTGGGTTGTACTTTGGACAAGTGGGACTAGTGAGGCAGGCACTTTTTGTGGCCTTGTTAATCTTTCCCCACCAATATTGATTCATGAAGGCTATTGTTTTTGTCAGTAGATCAATGGTTTAATGTATGTACAGTGGTGAAGTGTGGGACTTTTAGAGTCTCCGGTAGGACTGGGTTCTTATTTGGTCCAAAATAGAGCTTCCCTTTTTAAATAAAACCAGCAATTGTTGAATTTCTAACCTTGTTTTTCCTTTTCCGAGGCCAATTGTTGGGCCTCTGTAGCCAGTTTTTCTGAATTATCATTTAGGAAAATATCCCTTTGGACCATGACGCAGGCTTGGCTGCTGTTGGTTGCTTTAAGGGCAGCATTCCTTGCAGAAATATCAGCAAGGTGATTTCCTTTAGCTTCCAGAGAGTCAAGTTTAGAATGCACCAGAATGTTAATGATAGCTAAAGTGGCAGATAAATATATTGCATTAAATAATTCCTGAACATAGAGGCCATTTAAAATTTTATTTCCATCAGAAGCAAGGAGGCTACATTGCTTCCACAACATTCCAAAATCATGAGCTACTCCCAAAGCATATATACTATCAGTATAAGTATTGATAGTTTTGTCCTTGGCTAAAATACATCCCCATGTAAGGGTGTATCATTCAACCAGTTGGACTGAAGTAGCCATACATAAAGATGCTGCCTCAATAACATGAAAAGGAGTTGTAATAGTGTACTCAGCACAATATTTGCCATTGTCACCTTTTAAATAAGAATCATTGTGAACAATGAGAAGTCAGCATTACCCAGTGAAATTTCCTATGGATTGTTATGAGGAATCAGGAGGTGATCCTTCAGTGTTAAGCCATTGTGAGGGACTTCATTGTTGACGGAGTGGAGAAGATTAGCCAGGTTAAGGTTATTACAATGTAAAAGAGTTAGGTGAGATGTAGGTAACAAAAGGACTTCATAGGAGGTGAGGCTGAGAAATGTCCAGTGTGATGAGAATTCGGGAGAACTTCTACTGCACTGGGTACAAAAAATGGTTAAAGGGGATCCTACAATGAGTTATTGGTGGCCTTCATCAAAAAAGCAGTGGCTGTAAGACAAGTGTGGTATCCCCATGCCACAGGGTCCAGTTGCTAGCTATAACACATCACGGATAGATGGTGGTCTCTGTTGATTTTGCTTGAATAATGCAACGGCATTCCCTTGCTTTTCGTATGCAGAAAAGAAAAGGGAGATCTGATAATAATAACCACCCAAAGGCAGGTGGCTTCATCCAACTCTCCTTTAAAGCCTTAGAGGCTTTGTTTTCTGATTCTTCCTGTAAGGAGTTGGGGTTATTATTGTTGAGTAGAACATATAGTGGTTTGGCTATAAGAGAGAAATTTGGAATCCAATTTTGGCGATAACCAATTGGGCTGAGAAAAACCTCACAGCTGGTGCTTAGTTTTAGATTTTGGGAAATTTAGGACACAATGAAGTCTACCTGGATTTAGGTGTATGCCTTGTTCTGATATCACATGCCCAAAATATCGAGCCTAGACTTGGGCAAACTGCAATTTTTCTTTTGTGACCTTATGTCCCTTTAAGGCTAAAAGCTTTAACAAATGGATACTGTATTCCTGTGAAGAGGCTTGAGGAGAGCAAAGAAGCAAATCATCTACATATTGCAACAAAGTAGAACCTCTAGGGAACTTTATGTCATCCAGATCAGCCTTCAGGATTTGCAAGAAATAAGAACTCTCAGTATAACTCTGAGGCATTAATGTCCAGGTGAATTGTTTTTCTTCCCAAGTAAAGGCAAAAGGTACTGGCTAGCTTCATCAACTGGAATACCAAAGAATGGGCTAGATAAATCAATTACAGTAAAGAATTTATTTCTGGTGGGAATGGATGTTCTTAATGTATGAGGGTTAAAAACAACAGAGTGTTGAGGGATAGCAACGTTGTTTATTTGCTTGGAGATCCTAGGTAAACCTCCATCCTCAGCCCTTAGGTTTTCTCACCAGTAAAATGGGAGAGTTACAGGGGCTAGCCCAAGGGATAATGAGACCTTGAGCCTGTAATCTTCTATTGTGGGCTTTATGACTTGAAGGGCTTCTTTACTTATAGGGTATTGATTAATTCTGGGAGGAGGTTTTTATGTGTCTACTTGAATCCTGATGGGAGGTGTGCTGTGACTTTTGCCAACATCAGTTGGAGATTTTGCCCATAAGGAAAGTGGTAGCTGATTCAGTCTGGACAAATGATTGATGTTTCCAGAATCTGCTCTGGTACCAGCAGAGGTGGAACAAATAAAGTTGTCAAAGCGTCATTTAATTCACCTGGTTGGTTACTTTGATGACTACTGTCATATTTTAGAATTATTTCTTCCCTTTTTAGAGAAAGAAATTCTGGCATGATACTTCTCTAAGAAGTCTCAGCCTACCTGGTGTCAGTTAGGACTGGAGAGATTCGTCTCCAGTTTGGAGAAATGTTTCTCCAAGCTGATTAAGAGGGAGGATTGTTAGGAAGAGCCCTGCCACTGAGAATTGGGAGGACATTGTAAAGGCTGGGTAGAAGGCTGAAGGCACATAAAATGCTTACATTTGTAACAATCTCTTTTCCAATGGCTTGGCTTTTTGCAATAGTAGCAGAAACTAGGAGGATTTTGCTATCGCTTAGGAGCCTTCCTTTGCTGGAGTTGAAGAATTTTTGCGGTCCTCCTTGTGAATGAGTCATCTAGAGGACAAGAGAACAAGTTTGCCAGAGTAAGTAAATCTGGAGTGGACGTAGTTTCCTATTACTCCCTGGTCCATTTTACTAGAAGGGAAAGGTCCCAGTACAGCCCATTAATAAATGTGGAGTTAAAACGTACCTGGGTAGAATCAACACCTGAAGGAAGACCAGAATTTTCTATAAAAACAATCTGAAGTGGATTATAATATTCATGAACCAGTTCTTCAGATTTTTGTGTGCAAGGCTGAATTTTGTTCTAATCAACAGCCTTTGGAAAAGCTCTAGGAGTTGCTTGATGAAGTCACCTAGGGATGGCTGGAACCTAATCATTATAATAAATTAGTGAGCTGGACTCCCAGTTGTAATCTGAGTTGTAATCTGAGAGTCAGGATTTTCCCAGTTAGTGGTTTTCATCCAATGCCAGGCCTGGCCTTTACAGATAAGCATATGAACTAGCTGATGTAAGTCAGAGAAACAAGGCTGATAAGTTTGGATGACAGTATAAAATTCTTCAGCGAGTCTGTGAGGATCTTTGGTTACTTTGGGAAAATCTTTGACTCAGGCTCACAGTTCAGCTTTATTCCAGGGAGTATAAGAAATTAAGGGTGTAGCCTTTGGATCCTCAGAAGGCTTCGTCTTTAAAGTGATGTGTTCTAACCAGTTCAGAGGAAATAGCAGCGGGAAGAGTTTCAGAGAAAGGGAGAAGGTTGGCGGGAGAATTAGTATGGAGGAATCGAGGGCATAAGCAGCACAGAAGGGAAGGAAGAAGATGGTGCAGGAGGAGAGACAAGATGGCGCCAGAGGAGGAGCCACTTTGTCTTTCTTTACTTGTTGGTTTGCCGCAGTTAATCTTAACATCTTATTTTGCAGAGAGGCAATTTTAGACTCCTGATAACATTGGGAACTCTCAACATGCCAATCAAAATAGGGCATACCACTCAGTTCTGGAAGTCTTTTGAGCTATTGTAATCTAATTTGGTTTTAAGGAAATTAAGTTTGGGGATTTCAGAAGTTCCCCATAATGGCCATTGATATTTCTAAATTGCCTTGGGTCAGGTCAATCCTTTTAGTTAGAAATGCATATGGGAAAGACCACAGTTTTTAAACATAAAATTGGCTGTAGTCCCTGGTGGCGGGGGGGGGGGGGGGGGGGGGGGCACACTTAAAACACTTAGATAACTGGGATTCCATTTCCTAGAGGTTTTTCATCTAAACAAGAGTTTTCAAACAGCGTACAGCACAATCGGGTCAGTTCAAACATTTCGCAAGCCAATCCCAGCCAGTCTTAAGGAGACAGCTCTGTCCTGGAGGAGCCAGGCTGCAGGCTTTTTTTTTTTTACAGCCAATCTCCAGAAGATAGCCTTTCCAAAGAAATAGGCCAAAGACTGAAAAACCCGGCACCATTTCAGAGAAACAATCACTGTTCCCACAGGAATGGGCTGAAGGCTAGCCAGCTCCAGGAGAAGCAGCCTCTGTTCCAAAGGGAATAGGTTGAAGACTAGCCAGCTTCAGTGAAATAGCTTCAGCTTCTCAAAGTCAGGCCGGAGTGCCAAACAAGTACTTGCATACAGAATAAGGCCTTAACCAGAAAGGCAAAACCTTTAAATAGATACTCAGTAAGCCTGGAGAGCATCAAACACAAAGAGTGTGTGAGCTTGAATCCAGGAGAAAGACGTGCTTTCAAACTCCAGGGTTGGAATGAAAAGCAACGAGTAGCAGTGGGCTCCACCGTGGGTACTGCATGTGTTTGCTCGCCAGCCCCGGAGCCATCAGGAATCTTCTCTGGTCCTCATATAGGCCACCAAAATGTTGACCTGAAACAAACAGACTGCCAGCTATTTCTCCAGCAAAGATGGGTTTATTTGAGATCAGCAGAGAATTGCAATTTGGAGTCTAAAACCGTGGCGAACCACGTGCAAGTTCCCTAAATGGCAAGAGAAGGACTCTTTTACAGAGAGGAAAGGGAAGTTGGGAGGGCTAGAGTAAACCAAGAGTCCGTGGCTTTTCACTGACTGAGTCCTTGCCAGTTAAAAAGAAGAGTCTTTCCTCTTCTTGTTGGGCTCATCACAGGGCACGAGAGCTCCTCCTTCTGGTCTCCCAACTTTATTTAATTAAGGCTTCTGTTTGTTAATTTTTTTTTACAATGTCAAATCTTATCTTAAGGTTTCCAGTGCCTTTCCAAGATGGGTGATGAATACAGGTGGGCCATATGACTCATTTGCCTAGTAGGTTTTGGCTGATATCAGACATGCAACTTATACAAGGAAGAGCATGCCATGTTCTTTGGCAGAATTTCAGTGCTGCCTTAACAGTGATGCTCTACATGAATGAAGTTCTGTGATATTGCTTGCTGGATAACAAGTGAGCAAATATCTCACATTTTTAGTGTATTTTTTGAACGCCGACTTTTGCATAGTATGGATACAAATGCCAGGTGCCAGCTTGCACCCTAAACCCTTATTATCTAATTTTAAGGGATAGTGATTTAAAGATCCCAATGGAAGCTGCTAATTCAGTCCTGGAAAAGCAGAAACAATACATCATCAGGTTTAGATGACTTTGCTTCTTGGGTAGCTCTGGTACTATTTCCCAGCTGATGTCAGGCCTTCTGCAGGGGTTGAAATGCCAGTTCGTTTTGTTCTTTCCTCCAAGATTTTTAAACATTCTGTGCTTCATTTGCCTCATCTGAATATACATAATGATATCCTCAATTTACCACCTTGCACAGAGGCAAGGCTACCAGTCAGTGAACTTTCAATAAATACATTTTCTATGGTGTTAATAAGGATAGAAGGTATATGCTGGGAATTGGGGGGTGGGGGTTGTCATTTAGTATTGACAATTAACAGTTAACATCAAGTGTTAAATTCGTATATATCAGTTAGAGTGAGTCAAAACATTGTCAAAGGTTAATATAAAGTAGCATTACTCTTTGCCAGTACTTAAAGAGGTCTCAAAACAGCATTATTTACCCAAGAAAATGGGCCTTTATTTTGTACTTTTTCATTGAAACTGTTACAAAACAAACCAAAAAAGGAATGACAACTATGTATAATATACTGAGATGCACTTTAAAAAATTCCATCTTCTTCTTGTGAGTCATATAAAATACTGTTTACATTTAAAATCTACTTTGAAGTAAAAACGATTAAATGGAGTTCCACACCAACATCCTTACTGCCTTATCGCTATATGGAATAAAATGAGAGGTTTTAGATTTGGAGCATCCATGAAATACTTTGTTTTTCTATAAAGTCAATGCAGTAGAAAAGTTCAGGTCTCCAAAAGACCACAGGAGGAAAAGAGAGGTGAGGGGAGGAGAGGGAAACATCCTTCAGAAATCTGTGGTTTCACTCTGTTGTGAATTATTATCCTCTACCGTATGGGGCAAGCCACACCGAAGTGTGATTGGTCCTTGAAGACAAAGTATACCCTAAAATACATTGAGAGAGAGAAGAGGATGAAAAAGCAAATATTTCTTTACCGCATTCTCCATCCTAGTCGCTTCATAAATGTCATCACTAGTAGCAAAGGCAGAAGACTGAGACCATGAGGACTTCAGGATCTCCAGAGGGGTTGAGACACAGGAACTTATGTGTGAATACCACCTAGACCTCTAGGTACCTGGAGATAAGAACACTGGCTTGGCTATGTGAGGGGGGCTTTGGGTTGGGATATCAGTGAGGACTGTCTCCTTCCCAGAGATTTCTATGCCATTTACTGTCACTATCACCCTTCTCCCAACTACCAGTGTGGTTTGTTAGGCTCCCAGAAGACAACAACACAGTTGTTTTGCTGTCTGATATCACTCACCCCTCCTTTCCCCCCAAATCTACTTATGGAAGCCATTGTAAGTATCAGCCCTTTCTTCTCTTCACTCAACCTTAGCGATGAGTAATCTCAGAGAGTTAAGTACACCTTGGTTTCTAAATGCCTGTCTCTATTACTAGACAATAGAATGAAAATTTCAGTTCAAGCAAATCATGCATTTGGCAAGTTGTATTACTGAAATAGCCCTTGAGAAATATTTTAGTCATGCTTGATGAACAAAGAAAAATCTGGTAGTTCGTGGGTGGCCTCTGGGATGTTGTATGTCTGTTTTCAATGGGACATCCTCCCAAGGAAGGTGTTTTGCAAATGTTCTACTTGACTCTCCATTATTTTAGCCTTATGTACCTAAGGTGAAACACTATAAAAATGATAAATGCATAGCTAGAGCTAAGAGAACCAGAGGGATGAGAATTAAATCAGCCTGGGTGGAGGTGAGGAAGTGATTAAAGGCGGAAAATAAGGCTTTTCTGAAAGAGCTAAGGTAAGAGTTGTGTGTTAATGGCTGAGTGGGTGGAGAGTTTGAAGAACGAATTTTCAGAGAGGACAGTGCTAAGCAGAGTTCAACTCAAGCATCATTGTGATGTGTACAGGGAGACACAGGGAAATAGCTGAGTCACTTTGCTGTACACCAGAAACCAACACAACATTGCAAATCAACTATACTTCAATAAATTTAAAAAAGGAATAACTACCAAACAGAGGAGACACAGGGGAATTGGTAGTGTTGGAGCAGAAAGTATAAAGAATAAAAAATGAGACTGAAAAGGTAGACAATTATTTTCTCTTGCTTGGGCCCAAGATTTTGTCCTGGACACATTATCAGAAAGAAACTCTTTGTATTGGTCTTCCTATAATGAGGATGGGCTTGCGTTGAACTCCCCATAATTTATTACCAACATGTTTTGTGACAACAGTACCTCTGCTTAGAGTTCAGATTATAACAGCTCAAATCATCTGAGGAAAATAAAGCCTAAAGCAGTGTAAATATTGTTTCTGTGCTGTTGAAATTGATGTCTTACACATCTTCAGCTGAATCAAAGTTGCAAAAGAAGGAATACATATTGATGGCATGAGTTCACAAAACTTTGTTAGTTAGTGGTTTCCCTGGGAGGAAAAAATGTTGAACTTTTTCTTTTGATTGGAGAGTAAGTTGTAAATCTGATGTTAATAAGTATCTACCGAGGGAATCTCTTGAGTTCTGAGATTGCAATCATGAAATAGGGAGAACTGATTTTTTAATAGCAAGGCATCTTGTAAGTATCAACAGGGTATATTTTCAACACAAAAGTATTCGTTGTGTTGCCTACATTAAAAGGAAGTGCAAAGTAAAAGTAAACTTTCTTGGTTGTCTGGTACTTTTTGACAGCTGTTTGTTGATCATAGTAAAATACGTGCAGAAACTTCTCTGACATTTATATTTTATTTTAAAATTCTAGTATGTATCCCCAAAAGTCAACAAACTGTCAAATGAGTTGACTCTGTCTTCATGTCTGCCATATGCTTAAATATCTAGGACATTGATTCATTCTCTCATAGGTGCCTATCTATCAATATAATGCCTAAACAATAAACATTTAAATTCAAACATATATTTGACCTATTGTTTAATTGAAACTCCCTTGAAAATATTTTAGTTATGCCTGATGAACAGAGGAAAATCTTGTGGTTTGTTGCTGGCCCCTGGAATTTGTACCACTTTCCTTAGGTTTACTAAGTCAAAAGAAGCCCCAGGCCACTCACTGTGGAAATCATCACCATTGAGATGGGTCATTGGTAAATCTCCTGGTTCTAGGGTTGGCTTCATTTGCACAGAAAGATGTATTTAAATTTCTGCATTCTCTTTCCTTTTGGATTTCAATTTTAAGCCTTATTTCTTCCTTTGCAGTAAAAGATCTTTTTTTCTTGTAATATCAGCAAAAAAACAGTTGAAGAATTATTTATTCTGGACAGCAGATCTTTGTAGAGCTCTTGAGGGCATATTTTGCCTACATACAAGTATTTCCTATATAATGAGTAACTTATGGATGAAAATATGTATTAGTAACCTATTGGATGAAGTTAAAAAAAAAGTGGGATGGTCTATACACTAGGATAACTAGGATAACCAATCAAATTTAATGAAAATATCAAGCTGTACAATTGACATCCTATAGCCAAAAAAGGTCTAATTAGTAATTGGATTCTCAGCTTTTTAACAGGTTCTTTTGTTATCTTTTAAAAGCAGCCTAATGCGAAGTCTGCACTCTTTTCAAGACCTAAATTATGATTCATCTCCAACATACTAGTAAGCATCCCTATGTTCTAATTTTTCTTAGACTTCCTCCTGCATATGCTCACATGTGTGCGCGTGCGCACACACACACACACACACACACACACACACACAGCTCTCCATTACACATTTTCTAACACACGGACTTAATTTTTTCTCTAACTATCTGATGGAATGTCTTGCCAAATGTCTTTCTAATGAACTCCTGGAGGACAGTGACTTATTCTTTCACACATTTGAATGTGATTATGTGGTTAGTATAGAGTTGGGTACAATATAGGTGCTACTCATTGAATGAATGGATGGATGGATGGATGAAAGAAATGGCACAAAACACAGCTGACTACCTGAGTAAAACAGTAGATATTTTTAGATGCAGTAAATCCATAGAAAAGTGCCTGTTTCTGCTTGCATTCTAAGTATGATCTTCATCTTCTTTTCCAGAAATTCAGTGGGGTTTCAGGAAAAGTATACTAAAGTAGTGTAGCTGGGGGTGATCATCTTTTTTTGTGGGAATTAATTTCAGTGGACATTTGTTAACTACTCATCAGCACTGATTCTTCCCCTTCTCTCTCTGAGCTTTGGTGAAGTACCTCTTGACTGGAGTAATTGTTCTGTTTGTGTATTCACACCTGCAAATGCAAGGAGGCTCCAGGTGACGTGCCTAGTTGCCTTTTTCACTACCAAACTGCTCCACACACTTTGCAATAGCTTTGTCTTTAAAGGAAACACCTCAGTCTGTTTCTCTAATTGAGAGTGAATCCTATCATCTAATTAAGAGATTTATCAATACAAGCAATGGGTTCCTGGTGTGTGCTCTGGGACAAGCAGAAATTCAATCTAAGAATGCCTTACTTTTCACCCCTGAAGCATTAGGTCAAGCAGTTGTGTGTGTGTGTGTGTGTGTGTGTGTGTGTCTGCGTGTGTCTGCCATTCGTACATTCATGTGAGAGAGACTTAGGTCCTGAGAAGTGATGGGTGATTCATGTGGAATCAGTCCTCTTATAACAACAGCAGGATAGAACTTGTTTCTAAAACCTTCAGAAGAGGTGAGTAAGCCCTGGGCACACAACCCCAGGGAGGCCAGAACTACGAAAATGTTGAGGCAGGAGCTAGAGAGCATTCACATGTGTTATTTTCCCTATTGTCTGTTGTATCTAACACAACGTGTTTTACCTATCAAAATGAACTCACTATGACTTTGTGAAAATGACTTATACACTTCGGGACAAGGACTGTTTTCCCGTCCTTCTCCTATTTCCCTCCTATACCCTTCTTCAGCCATAGGTGCCTTTTGCCATGACTGCTCTCTCTATGAAGCCCGGCGAATATGCTCACTTTTCCTTGCCTTTTCTTGTACTACACTGCCGATTAAAAGCATTCGATCCTCCTCTTCTCAGCCTACTTCTATTATCCTTGTAATATCTGGCTTTAATAAGACTACCAATAACAGTGATGATGACCATGATGATGATGATGGTGACTGTAAACCCTGCAGTAGACTGTGAACTCCATAAAGGCAGGAACTGTATATGTCTCATTCACCATCCTATACATGAATGACAGTGCTAGCAGAGACCTCTGACTGAAAGCTTGCTCATCTGCAGATGAGGTCACTAAGCTTCAAAGTGAGGATAACCATACCTGCCTACAAAGTGTGGTTAGAGCACTGCTTCTCAAACTTTAACGTACATATGAATCGCCTGGGGAATCTTGACAAGAGGCAAATTCCTATTCAGTAGGTCTGGAGTGGGGCCTAAGTTTCTGCATTTCTTACAAGCTCCCAGGTGCTGCTTACTTTGCTGGTCTGAGTGAATCAGAATTCTGGGTACCAATATTCCTTTAGAATTACCTGCAGATGAATACGTAAGATTCAGGTCCACCCAGATCTGCTGAATCATATTTCTGGAAGTGAAAAACCACTGACCCTACACTATAAGAAATCTAGTGGTTATTATGAAGATTAAATGAGCAAAGTGTATGTGGAGTGCTTTATAAACAAAAAAGTAGTATATAGGTATTAGAAGTCACTGTTATTTTTGTAATTGTTACCATTTTTATTGCTTGTCAGTTTGGTTTCTATACCACTCCAACATAAATGTTGGTTGAGAAGGCTGTTTTTACTGATACACATCTGCAATAAAATGTTCTAAATTAAATTACTGGAATATTCTTGTGGCAGTTTTAGCAAGGATACTGCAAAGAAAAAATGCATATGCTATCACCCTATTGCTACATCTTACAATGGAAAAAATATGTATATTTTTCAGTATAATATATACTAATCCCCAATAACCTTAAATTGCTATATTCCCCACTGATTTAATTGTTACAAATTAAAACTTAACTAGTAAAAAATATAATATAAATAAATAGTAAAAAATAATTCCACATATATGCCTGTTTTATGAAATAGAGTCCTAGAAATGCATTTAATGCAAAAAAAGCAGCAAACCAGCTACCCATAGTGCACAAGAGCTTCTGGGTTCATTTAAATGAATACATGGATTTGACTGAAAGGCATTTGCTGTTTAGCTTGGGAAAGAAATGAACAGGTAGCTCTCACATCTTCCTTATATCCTTATATGTCTTAGCACTGAGATAATTATTCTAAAATATACATGGGCTTCCCTGGTGGCGCAGTGGTTGAGAGTCCGCCTGCCAATGCAGGGGACGCGGGTTCGTGCCCCGGTCCGGGAAGATCCCACATGCCGCGGAGCGGCTGGGCCCCTGAGCCATGGCCGCTGAGTCTGCGCGTCCGGAGCCTGTGCTCCGCAACGGGAGAGGCCACAACAGTGAGAGGCCCTTGTACCGCAAAAAAATAAATAAATAAAATATACATTTCATGGTTGAATTCAAGGTTGTTTCTGAATTTGACATTTATGTGTTTAATTATGCGTCATCACCCTAAGATTAAAATTGTCTTTCAACTTGGTTCAGCAAAGAATATTGCTGATCTAGATGTAGAAAAAACACTTGTTTTAGCTTATTTTTAACCCTATAAATTTCCTTTTTTGGAAAACTGCCATGGTGCTAAAACTGAACTTTGATCCCTTTTCTGTCTTCTTTTTGTCTTTCGTCAGTCTGAGTTGAGTGTTACCTGCAGACAACTGTGGATAGATTTCATATCATTTAAAATAAGTATTTAAAGGCATTAAACATACAAAATGAGAAAAGTTTCACATTTGGATTATGGCCAGGGTGATGAAACTATCTCATTTCTCATGTCAACCGAACCTTTGAGTCTCAGTTTCCACATATGTAAAATGAGAATACAATGTCTCTCTGAGTGTTGTAGTGGGTATTAAATGAGATAACAGAGACAGAGAGTAACTAACAAAATGCCTGAACTCTAACCTAGTGCCTCTAAGAAGGGCAGCCAATAGATCAGAGTTAGTAAATAACACCATTAAACACATTTGCTACCTCATCATTAGGTTATCACGTATTTGCATACCATCACCTGGCAAATCCTTTAAATAGATGTATTTTATTAAGGGAAGCAGAGAAAAGGCCTAGAGTTCTTAGAGTGGTTGAACAGGGAAGGGTGGGATAAAGTAATATACCAGTAAGCAGGTAAGCAACTTGAAAGCACTGTTCATTTGAAAGGCAAAGAAAGAGATCAGTGCTATAGCAGTAGTGCCTGAAACAGAGTAAGAACTATGTAAGCATTTAATAACTAAATTAGAAAACAAAAAACAAACAAAAAAGCCCTCAGCCAATACACTACATAAGTAACAAGTATAACTGCAGAAATGCTAGGGATGTTGTGTGCTTCTCTCTTTTTGATATGTTCTGTTTCTCTTTTAGGATTGTAGCGAGATTCCCCACTGTGAAGCCAAAAAAATAGCAACATTTCTCTGACTATAAAATAAACTTTTTTTCCTCAGTGTTTGGAAAAACTATTATGGGAAATGAAGAAGAAAACCCTACAAGAACCAAAACCTGTGAACTTCCTTTAAGGAAGGTTTTCTTTATAAATAATCAACAAATTGGATAGTAGGCTGTTTTATCATAGCATATATTTCGACTTAGCACTAACTCTTTTCTTCATTAGTTAGTAGTGCACTGGTGAACATGTTTACCTTCTTTAATAACTTTAAACTTCTTGAGATAAAATATTATGCTTTATTTATTTTGTATTTCCTACAGCACCCTGTATATATAGTACATTTTATTTAATTCTGTAATACGTGCTCCTTGCTTTTGTGAGAGATTAAATACTGGGTTAAAGATTTTTTAAATTAAAATTGATTAATTTAACTACTGATATCTTAATAACAAACTCAATATGATCTCACATTGTTACCAAACCACTGCTGGTGATCTGATACAATTTGAAGGAAGTTTTCCAGACTAAAAAATCCTCATTAGTTGTCACTATGCCAGTTCCTCTCAAGCTATATGGCATCTCTAGCAGTTTGGCCTACTGTGCCTTGCCTAAACTTCTACATGTCAGTTAAGCTTCACAGGATTAGAATAAAAGGCTTGATCTAAATAATAGCAAATCACTGTATTTTGTAAATTTTGTTATTGCTACTTAACTGAGTCTACTGTGCCTTCTTCAAATTTGATTTCTCAAATTACTCAAAATCCAGGTCTTGACTTAATAAAGTAGGATGTAAGTGAGGTACATTTATATTCCTGATCCCTGGGTAAATTGTATTCCCAGAAGTTTTCTCACATTTGAGCCTTCATTTATGGGTCCTTACGAACTATCAGGACCTAAGCATTAGCTAGGTCTATATGCTACATATTCGATGCCCATGACACTTTTTGAAGTGGCAACCTACTATCTCTTTTCTTCTTTTCTTAAAACTACCAGTGCTCTGCATTTTTTATTAATATATTCACAGTCATCTCATGTTTCTCTGCTCTCCGAACCTGGATATTAGCCAAGCTCAAACTGAGCCTTGCTTGGCTTTGGGAAAACATAAAGCAAGCCTATGCATTCATTAAGACTGAGCAGTCTTTCCTGAGGGACTCTTGGAATTGCACCATGTAGAGTTAAGTCTGTCTGACCTGAATAGATATAAATGTCAAGTCTACTTCACGTTCACTTCAAGTCAAAAGAGTAGTAAAGGTGATCCCATTTATAGATTTTTTTTAAAAAAATGGAATTGCTACTGTGTGTAGCTACCATTATGCACATGTATAGTGTATCCTCGATCTGATAGAAATAGCATCCCAATCTCAATGTCACAGGGGAGTCCTCCAACTTTAAATATTGTATTTCTCTGAATCTTAGAAGTTCCTAATGATGAATCAGTGCTCAATCAGTGTTGGCCCTCTGTGAGTTCTTGAGCCACAGAAGCAAATATTTTGGCACAAAATTATTTTTTAAATTTACGTAGTGATGATAAAAACAAAATATTTCCGGGGTAAACATTTGCAGGGGTAGATCTTGTTATACTCTGAGCATATCTTGTTTAATGATCCCTTCCTGGATTCTGAATATGTTGTATAGTCTGGAGATAGATAATTTCAGTTATTGTATATATGTATATGTTTAATTCAGGTTGAAATTTCCGGGACAGAAATTATTATATCCAGGAACTATATTATGCAATAAACCATATTCTAAAATAAGCCATATTCCTAAAGTCTGCAAAATTCACCCCCAAAACAAATTAATGTAGAAGTCAAAATAGACATAAACATTGAGGTTACAGTGCCATAGTAGCAATATATTTGCTACAGTCCAGCATCTCTTGTAGGTAGAATATATTTACAAACCAATTTTCTTGTAGTGACTTGGCCAGGTTAGTTTAACATTGGAATTGTCACTCTTGCCCATCAGTTCTAGTCTCTTTATAATCCCGTGCCTAGTGTGGGAGCCTAAACTAAAAAGAGTAAAAGAAAGTTTGTTTGCCCATATTAACACGATTGAAAGGTCTAGATTTGCTCAGTTCAGGTTTATTTTTAAAAGTTGGTTAGTGAAATCATCTTGTTTTAAACTTATATATATATATTTTTGTTTTGTTTTGTTTTGTTTTGTTTTGTTTTGTTTTGTTGCGGTACGCGGGCCTCTCACTGTTGTGGCCTCTCCCGTTGCGGAGCACAGGCTCCGGACGCGCAGGCTCAGCGACCATGGCTCACCCGCCCAGCTGCTCCGCGGCATGTGGGATCTTCCCGGACTGGGGCACGAACCCGTGTCCCCTGCATCGGCAGGCGGACTCTCAACCACTGCGCCACCAGGGAAGCCCTAAACTTTTATATTTTTTAAAGCATAAATTATTAACTTTTTATTTTAAACCATTTTAGAGCTATCCTGTAGATATAGTCTCTGACTAAAAATTATTATAGAGTTTCAAAAATATCTGGTATCACTTTCATCAATTGGAAAATGCTCAGAAAAATAGCATTAATGTACTGCCTTCTTAGTCACATTTAAAAAATGTGTAGATAAACTTATACCACAGAAAACTCATGTTTATTTTTTAGGAGAAAAAGTGATTGTAAACAAACAAACAAACAAACATTTCCTGATTTTTATGTTTCCAATAGTTCACGCTATAGTGTTGAGTTTGATTCTCGTTCCTGGAATCTCCAGACATCACGACTGGTTTCCATTATATCCAAACTCTAACCTTCACAGGTTCTGAAACAATCTGACCCTAGGGTAGGAGAAATAAAAAGACCAGTGATGCCTAGATCATCCGCTTACTTACCACCAAGCCAACTTCCTGCTTGTCCAATTTTGAACTGATGCTCTGTTCCCCAAATTTGGCTCTTGTATTCTTTCTTGTGATCAAACAACCACCTTCTTCCTTAGTTCCCTTAATTGTACATCTGTTTTGTTCCTCATGCCCGAATTCTAGCCTTGATATCCATGTTCTCCAGCAACTTGGGTTCTATCTTGCTTCTTGGTCCTTCCAATTTTCTACAAATTTTTACTCTGTACCATGGTCTTAATATTTGTGGAGCCACTACCTATTGTCAGAGTTCTAGGACAAGAACCTACATACCCGAAAAATGTTTAACATTTAACTCCTTGGAAAAATGCCCTAATTTGTTGTGTTTGTTTCTAGACTCCCTTGGACCTTTCAGATATAAATTTCCTATGTTCCTATTTGTCTAGACTTCCTTAATCTGTTGTTCCACATTACCTTCTAATTTCCTAGTCTCTAATTCTCAGTCATTCCCTTTCCGAGTCATCACTCCATAAATATGGATTCGCATCTCCATTGAATCTAGTAATAGCTGATAACTGGTACATTTAACATGATCTAATAGCTCATAATTATAAAATATTGCGAATTAAAATGCTCTTTAAACAAATAGTTTGTGCTGATCTTTTTAACCCATTAGTTAAAGAATATTTAAGCATAATCTATTAGCAATCTATTACTATAATGAAGGCTTTATAATTTTGTCCCACCAAAGAAAAATGCCTCTTTTAAAATAAGTTTAGTTACTACTTCAACTGTATGCTTTTTCATAATTTCTTTGTATATCAACTGGAATGCTGCAATGTCAGACAATCTCCTGATCTGTAAAATGGTATTATTATGATTTTAACATGAGATTGCACATGCAATGTGCATGGAACCTGGCACCTAGTAAACACGCAAAATGTTAGCTATTAGAAATAGAAATACATTAATGATGAATAGTGATTACTATTTTCTTTTGTTATGTTTATATTTTATTGAATTATTAATCACAATATTAGATACACATTTTGACTTGGATTTAATGCTTTGAATTTAACCACTCCAACTGCTTCTTAATAGCTAACTTATTGAGGCACAGTCAGTGATAATTGATAAGTGACCTTCCAGAAGTCAATCTAGAACAAATTGGGATTTGTAAAAATAACTGTCCTCTCGGAAAAAAGAGAGTTTGGGTAGAAGATCTGACACGGTTTTTTTTTTTTTTAGCAATAATAGAAGAATTTTCATCTCTTGGAGAGTTGTCACTTATCTCATGCTTCTTAACGTGATAACAAATATTTCAAGATGCATCTTAGGCTGAGCTAAGTGTTACATTTTTTACAATCCCCTTCAAGTTGGCAGCTTTGTTATTCATATCCACCTTGGCTTACAAATGCACACTTCAAATATTTTAAAATGTTATGTGGTTACCCAAATAAAGTGCCAGGTGTACATGTCAGTCAGTCTTGTGAGATTAATGAAATGTACTTTAGTTGTAATAGTGGAAGAATAAGTGGGACTATTAGTCGTGACATTTTGGTATTGATATATACACACAGTCTTTCATGAAAAAGATCAAAAACAAGAAAAACAATAATAACAATATAAATTTTGAAGTTTATTAGTCACAAAGATCAAACAGAAGTTACACATGGAAAATGTTTTTATATTCCTGAACCTTAAAATCTTGCCTTGTCCTGTTAAGAAAAATTAAATGTTATTACCTGAATATGCCAGTAACTATGTCTTTTTTATTTAGTCAAATTCAAAGAAATAGTCTAACCATAAAGGGTGTTTATAATGCACGTTTCCAAATAGAGGTAATAAAATACGCAAATTTCCTACAATGTAACATTAAGTATGTGTGAACGTCTGTATGTGTAAAATTAAATACAAGTTACTTGTATCACTATTACAAATGGAACAAGTTTTTCTCACAATTAATATTTCTTAAGTTATCCTACTATGGTTCACAGAGAAGTTTCAAGTTTGAAAACTAGCATGAGGGACTTCCCTGGTGGTCCAGTGGCTAAGACTCTGTGCTCCCAATGCAGGGGGCCCGGGTTCGATCCCTGATCAGGGAACTAGATCCTACATGCCACAACTAAGAGTTCACATGCCGCAACTAAATGAATAAATAAATATTAAGAAAAAAAGAAAACTAACATGACTTTTTACGTTTTAAAGCTGTTTTTTTAATTGAGGTAACATTGGTTTATAAGTTTATGTACGTTTCACGTGTACAGCATTACAATTTGAATTCTGTATACACTACACCACCAAAAGTCTGCTTTCCATCCACCACCCTTAAATTGACCCATTTTACCTATTTTGCACTCCCCTACACCCTGCCCTTCTGGTACCACCAATCTGTTCTCTGTATCTATGTGTTGTTGTTTTATTTCTTTGATTGTTTTGGGTTTTTAAAAAATATTCCACATGAATGAAATCATACAGTATTTGTTTTTCCCTGACTTATTTCACTTAGCATAATATCCTCAAGTTCCGTCAATGTTCTTGCAAATGGCGAGATTTCATCTTTTTTGTGGCTGAGTAGTATTCCATTGTGTACGTGTATGTGTGTGTATATATATACCTACATATGTATATATATACACACACGTGTGTGTGTATATATATATATTTATACACACACCACATTTTATTTATCCATTCATCTATCAACAGGCACTTAAGTTGTTTCCATATCTTGGGTATTGTAAATAATGCTGTGAAGAGCATAGGGGTACATATATCTTTTTGAAATTAGCATTTCCATATTCTTTGGATAATTACCCAGAAGTTATATAACTGGATAATATGGTAGTTCTATTCTGAATTTTTTGAGGAATCTCCATACTGTTTTCCATAGTGACTGCACCAGTTTACATTCCCATCAACAGTGTATAAGGGTTCATTTTTCTCCACATTCTCACCACCACTTGTTATTTCTTGTCTTTTTGACAGTAGCCATTTTTAAGGGGGTTGGTGATATCTCATTGTGGTTTTAATTTACATTTCCCTAATAATTAGTGATATTGAGAATTTTTCATGTGCCTACTGGCCATCTGTCTGTCTTCTTTGCAAAAATGCCTGTTTGGGTCCTCTGCCCTTTTTATAATCTGATTGAGTTTTTGTTGTTGTTGACTTGCATGAGTTCTTTATACATTTTGTATATTAACCCCTTATTGGATATATGATTTGCAAATATGTTTTCCCACTCACTACATTGTCTTTAGTTTTTCTCTTTTTTTTAGTGAAACAAGTAAAATGTTTATTAGGAGGAAAAATGGTACGTGCGAATAGACCTGCACAGGCGGGCTCAGAGAAAGAGTCTCGCCCTCATGCTACTTTGAATCACTTAATATGGGGCATTTCTTCCAGGTTTCCTCTGGCCACTCATATTGCTGTGTCTGACTCTGAGTCCATATATGGTTTACCTCAGGGTCCTCCCGTGTGTGTGCACATCTCTTAGCCAAGATAGATTCTATCAAAGAGGCCTATGGGTAGGTTGACATCACCTACTGTGGGGTGACGCCCCTTCCCTTTTGAGCTCCAAGGAGTCTTTCTGCACATATGTACTTGGAAAGGTCTCCTTGACCTTGAGAATAAGGCATATGTGGTCTCTTTATCTTTTATCTGGGCAGGGCTCACCTTCTCCTCCCTCCAGCTATTGTCTTCATCTTGGAGTATCTGTCCAGAGGGGACAAGCTCCAGCTGCTCAGTTTCAGGCCCATCTATCTCCTGCCTCAGGATCACAGAGTGAATGAGAGAGTGAACAAGATTTAAACCCAGGCAAGTCTGATTCCTGGGCCCTCACACCCACAGGAATTTCACTTCCTGTTCTACTCAGAACTCAGTGATTGTACTGGTGTTTCTTTTTAAAAATATTTTAATTTAATTTTTTATATATATATTTTTAACATCTTTATTGGAATATAATTGCTTTACAATGTTGTGTTAGTTTCTGCTGTATAACAAAGTGAACCAGCTATACGTGTACATATATCCCCATATGCCCTCCCTCTTGCATCTCCCACCCACCCTCCCTATCCCATACCTCTAGGTGGTCACAAAGCACCGAGCTGGTCTCCCTGTGCTATGCAGCTGCTTCCCACTAGCTGTCTACCTTACATTTGGTAGTGTATATGTGTCCGTGCCACTTTCTCACTTTGTCACAGCTTACCCTTCCCCCTCCCCATATCCTCAAGTCCATTCTCTAGTAGGTCTGTGTCTTTTTTCTTGTCCTGCCCCTAGGTTCCTCAGAACCTTTTTTTTTTTTTTTTTTAGATTCTATATATGTGTGTTAGCATACGGTATTTGTTTTTCTCTTCCTGACTTAGCCTCACTCCATATGACAGACTCTAGGTCCACCCACCTCACCACAAATAACCCAATTTCGTTTCTTTTTATGGCTGAGTAGCATTCCATTGTATATATGTGCCACATCTTCTTTATCCATTCATCTGTCGATGGACACTTAGGTTGCTTCCATATCCTGGCTATTGTAAATAGAGCTGCAATGAACATTTTGGTACATGACTCTTTTTGAATTATGGTTTAATCAGGGTATAGGCCCAGTAGTGGGATTTCTGGGCGTATGTTAGTTCTAGTTTTCATTTTTTAAGGAACCTCCATACCGTTCTCCATAGTGGCTGTATCAATTTACATTCCCACCAACAGTGCAAGAGGGTTCCCTTTTCTCCACACCCTCTCCAGCATTTACTGTTTGTAGATTTTTTGATGATGGCCATTCTGACTGGTGTGACGTGATACCTCACTGAAGGTTTGATTTGCATTTCTCTAATGATTAGTGATGTTGAGCAGCTTTTCATGTGCCTCTTGGCCATCTGTATATCTTCTTTGGAGAAATGTCTATTTAGGTCTTCTGCCCATTTTTGGATTAGGTTGTTTGTTTTTTTGATATTGAGCTGCATGAGCTGCTTCTGTATTTTGGAGATTGATCTTTGTCCGTTGACTCGTTTGCAAATATTTTCTCCCATTCTGAGGGTTGTCTTTTCATCTTGTTTATGGTTTCCTTTGATGTGCAAAAGCTTTGAAATTTCATTTGGTCCCATTTGTTTATTCTTCTTTATATTGCCCTTTCTCTAGGAGGTGGGTCAAAAAGGATCTTGCTGTGATTTATGTCATGGACTGTTCTGCCTATGTTTTCCTCTGAGAGTTTTATAGTGTCTGGCCTTACATTTAGGTCTTTAATCCATTTTGATTTTATTTTTGTGTATGGTGTTAGGGAGTGTTCTAATTTCATTCTTTTACATGTAGCTGTCCAGTTTTCCCAGCACCATTTACTGAAAAGGCTGTCTATTCTCCGTTGTATATTCTTGCCTCCTTTATCAAAGATAAGGTGACCATATGTCTGTGGGTTTATCTCTGGGCTTTCTATCCTGTTCCATTGATCGATATTTCCGTTTTTGTGCCAGTACCATACTGTCTTGATTACTGTAGCTTGCTAGTATAGTCTGACGTCCGGGAGCCTGTTGCCTCCAGCTCCATTTTCCCTTCTCAAGATTGCTTTGGCTATTCGGGGACTTCTGTGTTTCCACACATATTGTGAGATTTAGTTTTGTGGAAAATGCCATTGGTAGTTTGATAGGGATGGCATTGAATCTGAAGGTTGCTCTGGGTAGTATAGTCATTTTCACAATGTTGATTCTTCCAATCCAGAAACATGGTATATTTCTCCATCTGTTTGTATCATCTTTAATTTCTTTCATCAGTGTCTTATCATTTTCTGCATACAGGTCTTTTGTCTCCTTAGGTAGGCTTATTCCTAGGTATTTTATTCTTTTTGTTGCAGTGGTAAATGGGAGTGTTTCCTTGATTTCACTTTCAGATTTTTCGTCATGAGTGTATAGGAATGCAAGAGATTTCTGTGCTTTAATTTTGTATTCTGCTACTTTACCAAATTCATTGATTAGCTCTAGTAGTTTTCTGGTGGCATTTTTAGGATTCTCTATGTATAGTATCATGCGATCTGCAAACAGTGACAGTTTAACTTCTTCTTTTCCGATTTGGATTCCTTTTATTTCTTTTTCTTCTCTGTGTTGAAAACTGTGTTGAAAAATAATAGTGAGAGTGGGCAACCTTGTCTTGTTCCTGATCTTAGTGGAAATGGTTTCAGTGTTTCACCATTGAGAACGATGTTGGCTTGTCATATATGGCCTTTATCATGTTGAGATAAGTTCCCTCTATGCCTACTTTCTAGAGAGCTTTTATCATAAATGGCTGTTGAATTTTGTCAAAAACTTTTTCTGCATCTATTGAGATGATCATATGGTTTTTATTCTTCAGTTTGTTAATATGGTTTATCACATTGATTGATTTGCATATATTGAAGAATCCTTGCATTCCTGGGATAAACCCCACTTGATCATGGTGTATGATCCTTTTAACGTGCTTCTGGATTCTGTTTGCCAGGATTTTGTTGAGGATTTTTGCATCTACGTTCATAAGTGATATTGGCCTGTCGTTTTCTTTTTTTATGACATCTTTGTCTGGTTTTGGTATCAGGTTGATGGTGGCCTCGCAGAATGAGTTTGGGAGTGTTCCTCCCTCTGCTGTATTTCGGAAGAGTTTGCGAAGGATGTTCGCTCTTCTCTAAATGTTTGATAGATTTTGCCGGTGAAGCCATGTGGTCCTGGGCTTTTGTTTGTTGGAAGAGTTTTAATCACAGTCTCAATTTCAGTGCTTGTGATTGGTCTGTTTGTATTTTCTATTTCTTCCTGGTTCAGTCTTGGAAGGTTGTGCTTTTCTAAGAATGTGTCCATTTCTTCCAGGTTGTCCACTGTATTGGCATATAGTTGCCTGTAGTAATCTCTCATGATCCTTTGTATTTCTGCAGTGTCAGTTGTTACTTCTCCTTTTTCATTTCTAATTCTGTTAATTTGAATCTTTCCACTTTTTTTCTTGATGAGTCTGACTAATGGTTTTTCAATTTTGTTTATCCTCTCAAAGAACCAGCTTTTAGTTTTATTGATCTTTGTTATTGTGCCCTTCATTTCTTTTTCATTTATTTCTGATCTGATTTTTATGATTTTCTTTTCCGTGTGCTAACTTTGGGTTTTTTTCCTTCTTTCTCTAATTGCTTTAGGTGTAAAGTTAGGTTGTTTATTTGAGGTGTTTCTGTTTCTTAAGGTAGGATTGTATTGCTATAAACTTCCCTCTTAGAACTGCTTTTCTGCATCCCGTAGGTTTTTGTCGTTGTGTTTTCATTGTCATTTGTTTCTAGGTATTTTTTGATTTCCTCTTTGATCTCTTCAGGGATCTCTTGGTTATTTAGTAGTGTATTGTTTAGCCTCTGTGTGTTTGTAGTTTTTACATTTTTTTTTCCTGTTATTGATATCTAGCCTCATAGCATTGTGGTTGGAAAAGATACTTGATATGATTTCAATTTCTTAAATTAACCAAGGTTGATTCGTGACCCAAGATATGATCTATTCTGGAGAATGTCCCATGAGCACTTGAGAAGAAAGTGTATCCTGTTGTTTTTTGATGGAATGTCCTATATCAGTTAAGTCCAACTTGCCTAAGGTGTCATTTAAATCTTCTGTTTCCTTATTTATTTTCAATTTGGATGATCTGTCCATTGGTGAAAGTAGGGTTAAAGTCCCCTACGATGATTGTGTTACTGTCAATTTCCCCTTTTATTGCTGTTAGCGTTTGCCTTAATGTACTGAGGTGCTCCTATGTTGGGTGCATAAATATTTACAATTGTTATATCTTCTTCTTGGATTGATCCCTTGATCATTATGTAGTGTCTTTCTTTGTCTCTTGTGTTAGTATTTAAAGTCCATTTTGTCTGATATGAGAATTGCTACTCCAGCTTTCTTTTGATTTTCATTTGCCTGGAATATCTTTTTCCATCCCCTCACTTTCAGTCTGTATGTGTCCCTAGGTCTGAAGTGGGTCTCTTGTAGACAGCATATATATGGTCCTGTTTTTGTGTCCATTCCACCAGTCTGTGCCTTCCGGTTGGAGCATTTAATACATTTAAGGTAATTATCGAGATGTCTGTTCCTATTCCCATTTTAATAATTGTTTTGGGTTTGTTATTGTAAGTCTTTTCCCTCTCTTGTGTTTCCTGCCCAGAGAAGTTCCTTTAGCATTTGTTGTGGAGCTGATTTGGTGGTGCTGAACTCTCTTGCTTTTGCTCGTCTGTAAACGTTTTAATTTCTCCGTCAAATCGAAATGAGATCATTGCTTCATAGAGTAATCTTGATTGTGGGTTTTTCCCTTTCATCACTTTAAATATGTCCTGCCACTCCCTTCTGGCTTGCAAAGTTTCTCCTGAAAGATCAGCCGTTAACCTTATGAGGATTCCCTTGTGTGTTATTTGTTTCTTTTCCCTTGCTGCTTTTACTATCTTTTGTTTGCATTTAATTTTTGATAGTTTGATTAGTTTGTGTCTTGGGGTGTTTCTCCTTGGATTTGTCCCGTATGGGACTCTCTGTGCTTCCTGGACTTGATTAACTATTTCCTTTCCCATATTAGGGAAGTTTTCAACTATAACCTCTTCAAATATTTTCTCAGTCCCTTTCTTTTTCTCTTCTTCTTCTGGAACCCCTATTATTCGAATGTTGGTGTGTTTAATGTTGTCTCAGAGGTCTCTGAGACTGTCCTCAATTCTTTTCATTCTTTTTTCTTTATTCTGCTCTGAAGTAGTTATTTCCACTATTTTATCTTTCAGGTCACTTATCCGTTCTTCTGCCTCAGTTATTCTGCTATTGATCCCATCTAGAGTACTTTTAATTTCATTTATTGTGTTGTTCATCGTTGCTTGTTTCATCTTTAGTTCTTCTAGGTCCTTGTTAACTGATTCTTGCATTTTGTCCAATCTATTGTCCATTCTATCTCCAAGATTTCGGATCAACCTTACTATTATTATTCTGAATTCTCTTTCAGGTAGACTGCCTATTTCCTCTTCATTTGTCAGGTCTGGTGCATTTTTATCTTGCTCCTTTATCTGCTGTGTGTTTTTCTGTCTTCTCATTTTGCTTATCTTACTGTGTTTGGGGTCTCCTTTTTGCAGGCTGCAGGTTCGTAGTTCCTCCTGTTTTTGATGTCTGTCTCCAGTGGCTAAGGTTGGTTCAGTGGGTCGTGTAGGCTTCCCGGTGGAGGGGACTCGTAGTGCCTGTGTTCTGCTGGATGAGGCTTGAATCTTGTCTTGCTGGTGGGCAGGACCGCATCTGCTGTTGTGTTTTGGGGGTGTCTGTGACCTTACTATGATTTTAGGCAGCCTCTCTGCTAATGGGTGGGGTTGTGTTCCTGTCTTGCTAGTTGTTTGGCCTAGGGTGTCCAGCACCGTAGCTTGCTGGTCGGTGAGTGGAGCTGTGTCTTAGCGTTGAGATGGAGATCTCTGGGAGAGCTTTCGCCGTCTGATAGTACGTGGAGTGGAGCCGGGAGGTCTCTGGTGGACCAGTGTCCTGAACTCGGCTCTCCCACCTCAGAGGCACAGGCGTGACACCTGGCGGAAGCCCCTGGACCCTGCCAGCCACGCGGCTGAAGGCCGGGAACACCGTGCCCCGACCTGGGCGGCGGGGGGCGGGGTCGGGGGGGCGGGCGGTGCGTCTGGGAGGGGCGGGGGATAGACAGCCAGGCGGAAATCTCCGTGGAAATCTAAAGGCTCACGAGATTGGCAAGGGTCTGGGGGCGTGGACTCGGAGCGCGCCTCAGCGCCCGGGTAGAGGAGGCAGCCGCGGCACGAGGGTCCTGAAGTCCCGCGGCCGAGCCTGGGCGGGCGCCATTCCTGGGCGAGTTCTCTGAGGAGCGCCCCCGGCTCCTGCCAAAGGGGGCGGGGAGCTCGGCGAGCGGCCCGCGTCTGCGGCTTCCTCTCCACGCCCGAGCCTCCGCGCAGCGAGCACAGGACGCCCGGAGTCTTAGCGCGCCTCTGCGCCGGGATAGAGAAGGTAGCCGCGGCGGGTCGGTCCTGGATTCCCGCGGCGCTCCCTCCCTGGCGGCGAGTAACGGTCCTGAAGTCCCGAGGCGGCCGAGCCTGGCCGGGCGCCATCCCTGGGCGTGTTCTCTGAGGAGTGCCCGTGGCTCCTGCAAAAGGGAGCGGGGAGCTCGGCGAGCGGCCCGCGTCTGCGGCTTCCACTCCACGCCCCAGCCTCCGCGCAGCGAGCAGAGGACGCGCCCCGGAGCCCGTTCCCCGCGCCGCACCGCGGCGCGCCTGGCCTCCCGGCCTAGCCCAGGTAACTTTTCTGCTTCCTGAGTCCTTTTCAGCGTGATCCAGTCATCTTTGATATTTAACTTCTGATATGACAGGATGTTCCAGAATCATATTGTAATTTTCTGCTCCAATCCTAGAGTCAGCTATATCTCCGAAAAGAGCTGGCAAAGATTATTTTTAATGGCTGCATCTTCTGGATGTACCAGTTCTCATTTAGCCGGTCCACTATTTGGAGGGAAAGAGTTTAGAAAGTTTCTGTAACTCTTCTGTAGTATAAATTAAATACTGAGATGTTTTATAGAAATAGTATATATAAGTGAGTGATGATGCCCTTATAATTGTTTTCTCTATTATTTAATATTTTTTAAAAGCCTAGTCAGTTGACCCAGCTAGGGCGTGACGCATAAACTGGTGTGCGTCATTCACCTGTTAGAGATGTCTGCTTCTAGAGAGGGGCTTGCAAACAATGAATTAAAAGGTGGTAGCTTGCTGGGTAGAGTAATCTTGGTTGTAGGTTTTTCTCCTGAATCACTTTAACTGTGTCCTGCCACTCCCTTCTGGCTTGCAGAATTTCTGCTGAAAGATGAGCTGTTCAGCTTATGGGGATTCCCTTGTGTGTTATTTATTGTTTTTCCCTTGCTGCATTTAATATATTTTCTGTGTATTTAAATTCTGATAGTTTGATTAATATGTGTCTTGGCGTGTTTCTCCTTGGATTCATCCTGTATGCGACTGTCTGCACTTCCTGGCCTTGATTAACTATTTCCTTTCCCATATTAGGGAAGTTTTCAGCTATAATCTCTTTGGATATGTTCTCCGTCCCTTTCTTTTGCTCTTCCCCTTCCGGGACCCCTATAATTCGAATGTTGGGGCGTTTAATGTTGTCCCAGAGGTCCCTGAGACTGTCCTCGATTCTTTTCATTCTTTTTTCTTCATTCTGCTCTGCAGTCGTTATTTCCATTATTTCATCTTCCGGGTCACTTATCTGTTCTTCTGCCTCAGTTATTCTGCTGTTGATTCCTTCTAGAGAAGTTTTAATTTCATTTGTTGTTTCGTTCATCACTGTTTGTTTGCTCTTTAGTTCTTCTAGGTCCTTGTTAAATGCTTCTTGTATCTTCTCCGTTCTATTTCCAAGATTTTGGATCGTCTTTACTGTCATTACTCTGAATTCTTTCTTTTTCTGGTAGACTGCCTATTTCCTCTTCATTTGTTTGGTCTGGTGGGTTTTTACCTTGCTCTTTCATCTGCTGCATGTTTCTGTGTCTTCTCATCTTGCTTAACTTACTGTGTTTGGGTTCACCTTTTTGCAGGCTACACGTTCATAGTTCCCATTGTTTTTGGTGTCTGCCCCCAGTGGGTAAGGTTGGTTCAGTGGGTTGTGTAGGCTTCCTGGTGGAGGGGACTGGTGCCTGTGTTCTAGTGGGTGAGGCTGGATCTTGTCTTTCCGGCGGGCAGGGCCGCGTCTGGTGGTGTGTTTTGTGGTGTCTGTGACCTTAGTATGATTCTAGGCAGCCTCACTGCTAATGGGTGGGTTGTGTTCCTGTCTTCCTAGTTGTTTGGTGTGGGACATCCAACACTTGAGCTTGCTGGCCATTGGGTGGAGCTGGGTCTCGGCACTGAGGCGGAGATCTCTGGGACAGCTCTCACTGATTGATGTTACATGTGGCCAGGAGGTCTCTGGTGGTCCAGTGCCCTCAGTTTGGCTCTCCCATCTCAGAGGCTCAGGCCTGACACCTGGCCAGAGCACCAAGACCCTGTGAGCCACATGGCTCAGAAGAAAAGGGAGAAAAAAAAGGAAACAAACAAATAAATAAATGTTATTAAAATTAAAAATGAAAAAAATTATTAAAATAAAATACAAAAAAGTATTAAAAAAAAGAGCACATCCAAATCAATAAACAAACCCACCAGTGATAACTAGTGCTAAAGGCTATACTAAGGTAAACATAAAATCAGAAACTAGTCTGTCGCAGACAGCAAACCCAAGGTCTACATTTGCTCCCAGCGTCCACAGCCTCAACTTTGGGATGATTCGTTTTCTATTCAGGTATTCCACAGGTGCAGGGAACATCAAGTTGAATGTGGAGATTTAATCTGCTGCTCATGAGGCTGCTGGGAGAGATTTCCCTTTCTCTTATTTGTTCCCACAGCTCCTGGGGTTCAGCTTTGGTCTTGGCCCCACCTCTGCATTTAGGTTGCCCTGTGGCGTCTGTTCTTCACCCAGACAGGAGGGTGTTAAAGGAGCAGCTGATTAGGGGACTCTGGCTCACTCGGACTGGGGAGAGGGAAGGGTATGGAATTTGGGGCGAGCCTGTGGCGGCAGAGGCCGGCGTGATGTTGCACCAGCCTGAGGCATGCCATGTGTTCTCCCGGGGAAGTTGTCCCTGAATCACGGGACCCTGGCAGTGGTGGGCTGCACAGGCTCCCGGGAGGGGAGGTGTGGATAGTGACCTGTGCTCGCACGCAGGCTTCTTGGTGGCTGCAGCAGCAGCCTTAGTGTTTCATGCCTGTCTCTGGTGTCTGTGCTGATAGCCACGGCTCGTGCCCATCTCTGAAGCTCGTTTAGGCGATGCTCTGAATCTCCTCTCCTTGCGCACCCTGAAACAGTGGTGTCTTGCCTCTTAGGCAGGTCCAGACTTTTTCCTGGACTCCCTCCTGGTAGCTGTGGCGCACTAGCCCCCTTCAGGCTGTCTTCACACAGCCAACCCCAGTCCTCTCCCTGGCATCCTACCTCCGAAGCCCGAGCCTCAGCTCCCAGCCCCCGCCTATCCTGGCGGGTGAGCAGACAAGCCTCTCGGGCTGGTGAGTGCTGGTTGGCACTGATCCTCTGTGCAGGAATCTCTCTGCTTTGCCTCTGCACCCCTGTTGCTGCGCTCTCCTCCATGGCTCTGAAGCTTTCCCTCCACCCACCCACCCACCATTTCCACCAGCGAAGGGGCTTCCTAGTGTGTGGAAACTTTTTCTCCTTCACAGCCTCCCTCCCAGAGGTGCAGGTCCCGTCCCTATTCGTTTATCTCTGTCTTTTCTTTTTCTCTTTTGCCCTACCCAGGTATGTGGGGTGCTTCTTGCCTTTTGGGAAGTCTCAGTTCTTCTGCCAGCATTCAGTAGCTGTTCTGTAGGAGTTCCATATGTAGTTGTATTTTTGATGCATTTGTGGGGAGGAAGCTGATCTCCACATCTTACTCCTCCCCCATTTTGAAGGTCCTCCCTGTCAGTACATTGTCTTTGCACTTTGTTGGTAGTTTCCTTTGCTGTGCAAAAGCTTTTTATTGTGATGGCTTCGTATTTGTTTATTTTTGCTTTTGTTTCCTTTGCCTGAGGAGACATATCCAAAAGGATATCGCTAAGCCCAGAATCAAAGTGTGTATGTCTCTGTTTTCTTCTAGGATTTCTATCGTATCAGGTCTCACATTTAAGTCTTTATTCAATTTTGATTTCGCTTTATATATGATATAAGAAAGTAGTCCTGTTTCATTATTTTGCATGTGGCTGTTGTGTTTTCCCAGCACCATTTATTAATGTATGTTCTTGGCCTCTTTGTTGTAAATTATACACACACACACACACACACACATAGATATGCATATATATGTATATGTGTTTATTTCTGGACCCTCAATTCTATTCTGTTGATCTGTGTTTCTGTTTTTCTACAAATAATACGCTGTTTTGAATACTGTAGTTTTGTAGCATAATTTGAAATCAGGGCATGTGATACCTACAGCTTTGTTCCTTTCCTCAGGATTGCTTTGTATGTTCCTGGTCTTTTGTGGTTCCATACAAATTTTATGATTTTTTGTTCTATTTTTGTGGAAAATATTTTTGGGATTTTGGATAGAATCTATAGATTGCTTTAGGAAATATAGACATTTAAACAATGTTAATTCTAGTCCATGAGTGTGGAATTTCTTTCCATTTCCTGTGTCTTCTTCAATTCTTTCATCAATGTCATAGTTTTCAGTGTACAGGTCTTTTTTCTTTAATTTTTGAATTTTATTTTATTTATTGTTTTATACAGCAGGTTCTTATTAGTCATCAATTTTATACACGTCAGTGTATACATGTCAATCCCAATCGCCCAGTTTATCACACCACCACCCCCACACCCCCGTGGCTTTCCCCGCTTGGTGTCCATAGGTTTGCTCTCTACATCTGTGTCTCAATTTCTGCCCTGCAAACTGGTTCATCTAGTGTACAGGTCTTTTAACTCCTTATTCTGAGGCATTTTATTCTTCTCATTGCAACTGTAGATGGGATTGTTTTCTTAATTTCTCTTTCTTCTAGTTTGCTTTTTTGTTTGTTTGTTTTTCTCCCTGCCCCTGACTTTTTTTTTCACAAAACACACACACTGTATTTTATTTTTACAAAAGATAAACTGACACCAAGCATTGTAAGTGGATGACCACAACAAAAGCAACAATGATTGCAATTACCAAACAGAAAACACACTCATACTGTGTCATAATATTGACATTCAGTCCAGTAATCCTCCACTGTAACAGCTCCTTTACTTTGCAGTGAAAAGTGATTTCTATATTTTTTGCCTCTGACTCCTTGTGGGATTTTTTTTTATTCACACAAAGTCACAAAAATTATAATCATCCTCATCACTTCACTCAGTCCCATGTAATTAATTTTGTTTTCATCTTGATCTTTGGTAGCACTTTTATGAATTCCTCGCTTGTCCATTAGAGTTCTGAAAATGCTTATTCATTCAGTTCGGCAGTACAGTCAGTTACCAGAAACCTGTACTTGTCAGAGTCTTTTCCATGAATTCCTTGAAGATGAAACCCTTTTATAGGAACATTTTTGCAAAAGCATCAGAGTACACCCAGAACTGTCTGTAAATGAAAAAACATTTAAAAATGACCATGGTTAAAGATTTGATGAAAGTTCATAATAATGCAATTCACAAGGAAATTTAGTTACTTCTGAGATATACATTTTAAACTAATAACTAGAATTATGACTTATAACATTATACCAGAACATATAAGATTTTTAGAAATTTCATGTAATGTCTGAAACATTTATAAACATATTTCCATACAAATAGCCCAAAGAAAGTTTAGTATTAGTTGTTTTTGTTTGTTTTTTTCTACTGCAGATTCTTATTAGTCATCAATTTTATACTCATCAGTGTATACATGTCAATCCGATTCACCCAATTCAGCACACCACCATCCCCACCCCACCACGGTTTTCCCCCCTTGGTGTCCATACGTTTGTTCTCTACATCTGTGTCTCAACTTCTGCCCTGCAAACCGGTTCATCTGTATCATTTTTCTAGGTTCCACACACGTGTGTTAATATACGATATTAGTTTTTCTCTTTCTCACTTACGTCACTCTGTATGACAGTCTCTAGGTCCATCCACGTCTCAACAAATGACTTAATTTCTTTCCTTTTTATGGCTGAGTAGTATTCCATTGTATATATGTACCACAACTTCTTTATCCATTCGTCTGTCGATGGACACTTAGGTTGCTTCCAAGACCTGGTTATTGTAAATAGTGCTGCAATGAACATTGGGATGCATGTGTCTTTTTGAATTATGGTTTTCTCTGGGTATATGCCCAGTAGTGGGATTGCTGGATCATATGGTCATTCTATTTTTAGCTTTTTAAGGAACCTCCATACTGTTCTCCATAGTGGCTGTACCAATATACATTCCCACCAACAGTGTAAGAGGGTTCCCTTTTCTCCGCACCCTCTCCAGCATTTGTTGTTTGTAGATTTTCTGATGATGCCCATTCTAACTGGTGTGAGGTGATACCTCATTGTAGTTTTGATTTGCATTTCTCTAATAATTAGTGATGTCGAGCAGCTTTTCATGTGCTTCTTGGCCATCTGTATGTCCTCTTTGGAGAAATGTCTATTTAGGTCTTCTGCCCATTTTTGGGTTGGGTTGTTTGTTTCTTTAATATTGAATTGCATGAGCTGTTTATATACTTTGGAGATTAATCCTTTGTCCGTTGGTTCGTCCGCAAATATTTTCTCCCATTCTGAGGGTTGTCTTTTGGTCTTGTTTATGGTTTCCTTTGCTGTGCAAAAGCTTTGAAGTTTCATTAGGTCCCATTTGTTTATTTTTGTTTTTATTTCCATTACTCTAGGAGGTGGATCAAAAAAGATCTTGCTGTGATTTATGTCAAAGAGTGTTCTGCCTATGTTTTCCTTTAAGAGTTTTATAGTGTCTGGGCTTACAGTTAGGTCTCAAATCCATTTTGAGTTTATTTTTGTGTATGGTGTTAGGGAGTGTTCTAACTTCCTTCTTTTACATGTAGCTGTCCAGTTTTCCTAGCATCATTTATTGAAGAGACTGTCTTTTCTGTATTGTGTATCTCTGCCTCCTTTGTCATAGATTAGTTGACCATAGGTGCATGGGTTTATCTCTGAGCTTTCTCTCTTGTGCCATTGATCTATGTTTCTGGTTTTGTGCCAGTAACATATTGTCTTGATTACTGTAGCTTTGTAGTATAGCCTGAAGTCAGGGAGTCTGATTCCTCCAGCTCCGTTTTTTTCCCTCAAGACTGCTTTGGCTGTTCGGGGTCTTTTGCATCTCCATACAAATTCTAAGATGATTTGTTCTAGTTCTGTAAAAAATGCCATTGGTAATTTGGTAGGGATTGCATTAAATCTGTAGATTGTTTTGGGTAGTGTAGTCATTTTCACAATATTGATTCTTCTCATCCAAGAACATGGTATATCTCTCCATCTGTTGCTATCATCTTTAATTTCTTTCATCAGTGTCTTACAGTTTTCTGCATACAGGTCTTTTGTCTTCCTAGGTAGGTTTATTCCCAGGTATTTTATTCTTTTTGTTGCAGTGGCAAATGGGAGTGTTTCCATAATTTCTCTTTCAGATTTTTCATCATTAGTGTATAGGAATGCAAGAGATTTCTGTGTATTAATTTTGTATCCTGCAACTTTACCAAATTCATTGATTAGCTCTAGTCGTTTTCTGGTGGCATTTTTAGGATTATCTATGTATAGTATCATGTCACCTGCAAGCAGTGACAGTTTTACTTCTTCTTTTCCAACTTGTATTCCTTTTATTTTTTTTTCTTCTCTGATTGCCGTGGCTAGGACTTCCAAAACTATGTTGAATAATAGTGATCAGAGTGGACATCCTTGTCTCATTCCTGATCTTAGAGGAAATACTTTAAGTTTTTCACCATTGAGAATGGTGTTTGCTGTGGGTTTGTCGTATATGGCCTTTATTATGTTGAGGTAGGTGCCCTCTGTGCCCACTTTCTGGAGAGTTTTTATCATAAATGGGTGTTGAATTTTGTCAAAAGCTTTCTCTGCATCTATTGAGATGATCATATTGTTTTTATTCTTCAATTTGTTAATATGGTGTATCACATTGTTTGATTTGCGTGTACTGAAGGAAACTTGGATCCCTGGGATAAATCCCACTTGATCATGGTGTATGATCCTTTTAATGTGTTGTTGGATTCTGTTTGCTAGTGTTTTGTTGAGAATTTTTGCATCTATATTCATCAGTGATGTTGGTCTGTAATTTTCTTTTATTGTAGTATCTTTGTCTCATTTTGGTATCAGGGTGATGGTGGCCTCATAGAATGAATTTGGGAGTATTCCTTCCTCTGCAGTTTTTTGGAAGAGTTTGAGAAGGATGGGTGTTAGCTCTTCTCTAAATGTTTGATAGAATTCACCTGTGAAGCCATATGGTCCTGGACTTTTGTTTGTTGGAAGATTTTTTTTTTCTGCGTTACGTGGGCCTCTAACTGTTGTGGCGGAGCACAGGCTCTGGACGCGCAGGCTCAGCGGCCATGGCTCACAGGCCTAGCCGCTCCACGGCATGTGGCATCTTCCCGGATCGGGGCACAAACCCATGTCCCCTGCATCATCAGGTGGACTCTCAACCACTGAGCCACCAGGGAAGCCCTGTTGGAAGATTTTTAATCACAGTTTCAATTTCATTACTTGCGATTGGTCTGTTCATATTTTCTGTTTCTTCCTGGTTCAGTCTTGGAAGGTTATACCTTTCTAAGAATTTGTCCATTTCTTCCAGGTGTCCATTTTATTGGCCTAGAGTTGCTTGTAGTAGTCTCTTAGGATGCTTTGTATTTCTGCGGTGTCTGTTGTAACTTCTCCTTTTTCATTTCTAATTTTATTGATTTGATCCTCTCCCACTTTTTCTTGATGAGTCTGGCTAATGGTTTGTCAATTTTGTTTATCTTCTCAAAGAACCAGCTTTTAGTTTTATTGATCTTTTCTATTGTTTTCTTTGTTTCTATTTCATTTATTTTTGCTCTGATCTTTATGATTTCTTTCCTTCTGCCAACTTTGGGTTTTGTTTGTTCTTCTTTCTCTAGTTCCTTTAGGTGTCAGGTTAGATTGTTTACTTGAGATTTTTCTTATTTCTTGAGGTAGGCTTCTATAACTATAAACTTCCATCTTAGAACTGCTTTTGCTGCATCAGGTAGGTTTTGGATCGTCGTGTTTTCATTGTCGTTTGTCTCTAGGTATTTTTTGGTTTCCTCTTTGATTTCTTCAATGATCTCTTGGTTGTTTAGTAACGCATTGTTTAACCTCCATGTGTTTGCGTTTTTTACGTTTTTTTCCCTGTAATTCATTTCTAATCACATAGCTTTGTGGTCAGAAAAGATGCTTGATATGATTTCAGTTTTCTTAAATTTACTGAGGCATGATTTGTTACCCAAGATGTGATCTAGATCCTCTAGAATGTTCCATGCGCACTTGAGAAGAAAGTGTAATCTGCTGTTTTTGGATGGAATGTCCTATAAATATCAATTAAATCTGTCTGGTCTCTTGTGTCATTTAAAGCTTCTGTTTCCTTATTTATTTTCATTTTGGATGGTCTGTCCATTGGTGTACGTGAGGTGTTAAAGTCCCCCATTATTATTATGTTACTGTCGATTTCCTCTTTTATAGCTCTTAGCAGTTGCCTTATGTATTGAGGTGCTCCTATGTTGGGTGCATATATATTTATAATTGTTATATCTTCTTCTTGGATTGATCCCTTAATCATTATGTAGTGTCCTTCCTTGTCGCTTGTAACATTCTTTATTTTAAAGTGTTTTATCTGATGTATGTATAGCTACTCCAGGTTTCTGATTTCCATTTGCATGGAATATCTTTTTCCATCCCCTCACTTTCAGTCTGTATGTGTCCCTAGGTCTGAAGTGGGTCTCTTGTAGACAGCATATATAGGGGTCTTGTTTTTGTATCCATTCAGCAAGCCTGTGTCTTTTGGTTGGAGCATTTAATCCATTCACGTTTAAGGTAATTAACGATATGTATGTTCCTCTGACCATTTTCTTAATTGTTTTGGGGTTTTTTTGTAGATCCTTTTCTTCTCTTGTGTTTCCCACTTAGAGAAGTTCCTTTAGCATTTGTTGTAGAGCTGGTTTGGTGGTGCTGAATTCTGTTAGCTTTTGCTTGTCTGTAAAGCTTTTGATTTCTCCATTGAATATGAATGAGATCCTTGCCAGGTAGAGTAATCTTGGTTGTAAGTTCTTCCCTTTCATCACTTTACATATATCATGCCACTCCCTTCTGGCTTGTAGAGTTTCAGCTGAGAAATCAGCTGTTAACCTTATGGGAGTTCCCGTGTATGTTATTTGTCATTTTTCCCTTGCTGCTTTCAATAATTTTTCTTTAAGTTTTGCCAGTTTGATTACTATGTGTCTCAGTGTGTTTCTCCTTCGGTTTATCCTGTATGAGACTCGCTGTGCTTCCTGGACTTGGGTGGGTATTTCCTTTCCCATGTTAGGGAAATTTTCGACTAAAATCTCTTCAAATATTTTCTCTGGTCCTTTGTCTCTCTCTTCTCCTTCTGGAACCCGTATAATGCGAATGTTGTTTATTTTAATGTTGTCCCAGAGGTCTCTTAGGCTGTCTTCATTTCTTTTCATTCATTTTTCTTTATTCTGTTCCACAGCAGTGAATTCCACCATTCTGTCTTCCCGGTCACTTATCCGTTCTTCTGCCTCAGTTATTCTGCTATTGATTTCTTCTAGTGTAGTTTTCATTTCAATTATCGTATTGTTCATCTCTGTTTGTTTGTTCTTTAATTCTTCTAGGTGTTTGTTAAACATTTCTTGCATCTTCTCGATCTTTGCCTCTATTCTTTTTCCGAGGTCCTGGATCATCTTCACTATCATTATTCTGAATTCTTTTTCTGGAAGGTTGCCTATCTTCACTTCATTTAGTTGCTTTTTTGGGTTTTTATCTTGTTTCTTCATCTGGTACATAGCCCTCTGCCTTTTCATCTTGTCTGTCTTTCTGTGAATATGGTTTTTGTTTTACAGGCTGCAAGATTGTAGTTCTTCTTGCTTCTGCTGTCTGCCCTCTTGCTAGTTTGTTTTTAATGTATGAAATACAACAGATTTTGTATATTGATTTTGTACCTTGAAACTTTACTCTATTCATTTTTTATTTCCAGTAGTTTTTTGGTGGAGTCTTTAGGGTGTTCTACATATAAAATCATATCATCTTCAAATAGTGATAGTTTTACTTCTTCGTTTCCAGTTTGGATGCCTTTTATTTGTTTTCCTTGATAGGACTTCCAATACTGTGTTGAATAAGAGTGGCGAGAGTGTGCATCCTTGTTTTGTTCCTTATCTTAGAAGGATAGCTTTCAGTTGTTCACTGTTCACTGTGATTTTTGATGTGGTTTTGTCATTATGGCCTTTATTAAGTTGAGGAACATTCCTTCTATGCTCTTTTTTCTTTTTCCTTTTTTTTTTTTTTTTTTGCGGCACGCAGGCCTCTCACTGTTTTAGCCTCTCCTGTTGTGGAGCACCAGCCCCAGACGCGCAGGCTCCGTGGCCATGGCTCATGGGCCTAGCCGCTCCGCGGCATGCGGGATCTACCCGGACCAGTGCACGAACCCACGTCCCCTGCATCGGCAGGCGGACTCTCAACCACTGCACCACCAGGGAAGCCCTGTGCTCATTTTATGTAGAGTTTTTATCATAATGGGTTTTGAATCTTGTCAAATGCTTTTTCCACATCTGTTGAGGTGATCGTATGATTTTTATCCTTTGTTTTCCTAATGTGGTGTATTATGTTGATTGATGTGCAGATGTTGAACCATCCTTGCCATCCCTAGAGTAAATCCCTTTTGGTTATGGTGAATGGCCATTTTAATGTATTGTTGTATTTGTTTTGCTAATACCTTTTTGAGGATGTTTCCGTCTACATTCACCATAGATATTAGCCTATAATTTTCTTTTTTGTCTTGATTCTGTCCTTCTTTGCTATCACAGTAATGTTAGCCTTGTAAATTAACTTGGAGGCATTCCTTTTTCTTGCCTTTTTTTTGAAAGGAGTATGCATTAAATAGTCTTTGAATGTTTGATAGCATTCACCAGTTATGCCATATGGTTCCAGACTTTTAGTTTTTGGGAGGTTTTTGATCACTATTTCAGTCTCCTTATTAGTGATCATTCTATTCCAATTTTTTATTTCTTCATGATTCAATCTTGAAAGTTTGTATGATTCTAAGAATTTATTTCTTCTAGGTTGTTCAATTTGTTTGAATATAGCTGTTCATAGTAGTGTCATAATCGTTTATATTTCTGTGGTATTTGCTGTAACTTATTCTATTTTGTTTCTGATTTTGAGCTTTCTCTGTTTTTTTTTTTCTTAGTGAGTCTAGCTAATGATTTGGCATTTTTGTTTATCTTTTGAAAGAATGAGCTTTCAGTTTCATTGATCTATTCTATTGCCTTTTAGGTGTCTATTTTACTTATTTCTCTCAGATTTTTATTATTCTTTTTCTTCTACTGCCATTGGGATTTGTTTGTTCTTCTTATCCCTTCAGGTGTAAGATTACATTGTTATTTGAGACTTTTCTTGCTTCTTAAGATAGGCCTGTATTGCTATAAACTTCCTTTTTAGTACCAGCTTTGTTGAATCCCATAGATTTGGGCATGTCTTATTTTCATTGTCCATCAGATATTTCAAAATTTCTCCTTTGATTTCTTTTTGACCCAGTAATTTTTTCAGTGGCATGCTGTTTACTCTCCACATATTTGTGATTTTCCAGATTTCTTCTTGTAGTTGATTTCTAGTCTCATAGCATTTTGGTAAGAAAAGATGTTTGATATTATTTCAGTCTTCTTAAATTTATTGAGACTTGTTTTGTCTCCCAGTATATGGTCTATTCTTGAGAATGTTGTATATGTAGTTGGGAAGAATGTATATTCCGCTCCTTTTAGGTGAAGTGTTCTGTATGTGTCTATTAAGTTTCTCTCATCTAAGTTTCCTTCAAGATTGCTGTTTCCTTTTTGACTTTCTGTTTGGATGATCTATCCATTGATGTACATCTGGTGTTATACTTCCTTAGTATTATAGTGTTGCTGTCAAATTCTGCCTTTAGGTCTGTTAATAATTGCTTTATATATTTTGGTGGTCTTGTGGTAGGTTGTGTGTGTGTATGTGTGTGTGTGTGTGTGTGTATGTATATAAAGTTATGCCTTCTTGATGTAACTTGCCTTCTTTATCATATAACATTCATCTTTTTCTCGTTACCTTTTTTGACTTGAAGTCTATTTTGTCTTTTATGAGTATGACTACCTCTGCTTTCTTTTGCTTGCCATTTGCTTGGCGTATCATGTGTCTTCCTTTCATTTTGAGCCTATGTTTTCCTTTTGAACTGAGATGTGTTTCTTGGAGGCAGCGTACTTGGGTCTTTTTAAAAGTCAGTCCAGCCACTCTGTGTCTTTTGATTGGTGAATTCAATCAATTTCCATTTAGGATGATTGGTGATAAGTGAAGACTTAGTCTTGCGATTTTATCTTTTGTTTCCTGCTTGTTCTTTTATCTCCATTGTTTCTTTTTCCTTGTGTTTCTTTTTTTTCCCTTGTGTTTCTGTTTGCCACTTCCGTTTGGTGGTTTTCTATGATGTTTTTCTGTTTCTTCTTGTTTCTTTATGTTCCTCGTCTTTGCTCTAGATTTGCATTATTTGTTCTCTGTGAGGTTTGTATAAAACATCTCATGGATACAATAGTCTTTTTTTCTACTGCTAGCATCTTATTTCCATTGCCTATACAGGTTCTGTCCCTTTTCTCGTCCCCTTTTGTGTTTTTTTTTGTCACAAATTATTCCATTTTATGTTGTGAGTTTGTTACCAAATTGAAGTAGCTATAGTTAGCTTTAATGCTTTTTTACACTTAGCCTTTATGCTGTGATTATTTAACTGCCTATTTTAATACAGAGTTGCAGTTTTCTGCTTCTATTTGTCACCTTACTCAATGTTTTGTGTACTTTTCTGACTTTTCATTTCAGATAGAAGAGCTCCTTTCAACATTTCTTGTAAAACAAGCCTAGTGGTGATGAATTCCCTCAGCTTTTGTTTGTCTTGGGAAGCCTTTATTGCTCCTTCGTAACTGAATGATAACTTTTATGGATAGAGTCTTCTTGGCTGACAGTTTTTATCTTTAAATATTTTGAGTATGTCATTCCACTCTCTCTTGGATTGGAGAGTTTCTACTGAGAAATCTGCTGATAGCCTAATGGGGATGACTTTGTAGTTCACTTTCTTTTTTCCCTGTCTGCCTTTAAAAATTTGTCATTGACTTTTGATGGCTTTACCCTAATGTGTTTGGAGAAGGTCTTTTGTGCTGAGTTAATTAGGCATTTTCTTACCTTGGTCAACGTCTATATCCATTTCCTTCCCCAGGTTTGTGGAGTTCCCAGCTATTTTTCTTGAAATAAACTCTCTGCTCCCATTTCCCTCTCTTTTCTTTCTGGGATATCTTTACCATCCCTTATGTAGCTCTTTCTAATGGAGTTGGATAATTCTTGTTGTATTTATTCATTTTAAAAACTCTTATTACTCTCTCCTCTTCTGCTGTATTCATTTCTGGATTTCTATCTTCAAAGTCACTAATTCTCTCTTTCATATGGCCTGCTCTATTTCTGTTGCTTTCTAATGCATTCTTTATCTCATTTATTGAGTGTTTCAGCTGCATAATTTCTGTTTGTTTTTTAGAGTTTTAATATCTTTGATAAAGTATTCCTTCTGTTCATTAATTTTATCCCTGAGATCACTGAACTGCCTTTTTGAGTTTTCTTGTAGCTTGTTGAGTTTCTTTATGATAGCTATTTTGAATTCTCTGTCAGTCAGATCACAGTCTTCCAGGACTTTGAGTTAGATTCCTGGAGAGTTGTCATTTTCTTTTTCTGATCCCTGTGTTACTGTGGTTTTTCATGGCGCTTTATATGTTGTTCCTCTGCTGCTACATTTGAAGTAGCAAACACGTTTCTTATTTAGTTAAATCTTTGTTTGCTTTAATTCTAACAATTCAGTAAATTGGTAATTAGAGTCCTTTTTATTTTTTTAAATTTTGTGGTGCTATTGCACACATTTTTGGTTTCTTTTACCTGAACTGCCTTCAGTTTTGAGAATAGGCACTTTCCACCCTCTTCTGCCTCTGCCAGAGGTGTCACCGATGCTCTTGTCATCACTGCTCATGCCTCCTGGGTTGTGGGCGACTTGCTGCTGCCAATGTTACTGCTGTCATTGCCATCATTCTTGGAGGTACTGAGATGATGGTGGGCACCTCTGCTGTGTCCAGGATTGCCTCAGTTGCGGGCACCACTGATGTGGCAGGGGGAGAATAATGGTAGGGGTGTCTGGGTCGTACTTCTTTGCATCCAGGGTTGTCAGGTCACAGGTGCCACTGCTGTGGACAGGGGGCCAAAGTTGCAGGTGTCACCACACCTGGAGGGACCTAGATCATGGGCCCTGCTGCTGTAGGTGCCATGTTCCCTATGATCTTGGGTGCTGCTGTGGCTGGGAAGCTGGAATCATATGCACCATCTTTACTGCTGTTACCAGGTTCTCTGGCTGTGCACTCAGACACTGCAGGTGGTAGCTCTAAATTGTGAGCACTGCCTCCACTGTTTCCCTTGTTCCACCACCACTGTGTCTTCCAGTCAACCCACCTTCAGATGTACAGATGTGTGGATCTCTCTGGCATCCTGGTATGTTGGACAGTGGAACCTTTGTTGAGCTATGGATGTTTTACTACTTGTAGACTGAAGAGGAGAGCCGAAGGGAGCATCTTCTTCTGCCATGATACTGACATCACTCCCATGAAGTTGTTTTATCTTAGCATTTTGGCTTGATTTTAATGACCCATCAAGCATTCATTTAATACATAATTATTGAGAAACCATTATGTTCGTAGGTACTGTCTTAGAACTAGTGTTTGAGAAAAAAATATCAAGCAAGAACTCTGCCTTCTCAAAGTTTAAAATGCAGGAAGGATGCATTGGTATTAGATCATACAATTTTAGTATAACTGCAATTCCAGAAATAATCAATATTCTCAGTCTCCCACCTAGAAGCAGTTATTGTATACGTGGTTTGATTTTCACTGACTCACAACAAAAAATTTTGCTTTATTGTTTTAAAAATGTCAGCTTTTGCTATTCTGGGTAGATTAAGTTCTTTTGAGCATGGTGTCCAACCACTGAAAGAATTCTTAATATAAAACACTAAAAAGCCAAAAGGAAATGAAATCTGTCACCATTAAACACATACTTTGTTGTGCAGATTTCCTTGGTAACCATCAAACCAATCTCAGAACAAAACCAAAATAAACTAAGGAATAAATATGGCTTTGTTTGAGGTCTTGTACAGTTTTAAAGAGAGTTCAACCTACTTTATTTTAATAGTATATGATGTGTTTACGTATTTCAAGTTGTATTTTTGGATATCTACAAGATTCTTTACAGGCTAAAGATGTGTTCTTTTCTTCTCAAAGCCTGGCCTCAGGTGTCTAAATAGCTATTGACATTTAAGTCAATGTAATTTCCTAAGAGCAGTCATATAAATGCCAAGGGTTTACATTCATCATGTACATTCCCCCCTTTATTTGTAAATCTCTGTATTATACCTAATAGATCTGTGCTTTAAAAATCTCTTTCTTCAACATTTACTGAATAAACACTGTACAAAATCCCCTAATATATGCTTCAGTGAAGAGCTAAAAATACACTTAAATACCATTACAGTAACTGTTAACAATTTCCAATTAAATTTCATGATGGCATATTAAAATATATATGATATAGTAATGTCTCCTTATTACATAGATTGTAATATATTGGATGACACTTTAGACTCCTAAACCCAAAAAGTCAATTATAAAAGTACAAAATAGCCTATACTTTAGAAGTTCTCCCAGAACTTTTTTTTTTTTTTTTTTTTTTTTGCGGTACGCGGGCCTCTCACTGTTGTGTGGTCCCTGCCGTTGCGGAGCACAGGCTCCGGACGCACAGGCTCAGTGGCCATGGCTCACAGGCCTAGCCGCTCCGCGGCATGTGGGATCTTCCCAGACCAGGGTGCGAACCCGTGTCCCCTACATTGGCAGGTGGACTCTCAACCACTGCACCACCAGGGAAGCCCTCCCAGAATATTTTATTTTCTTGTTTTACAACTGGATATGTCCATAGAAGATAGGGTCACTTCCCTGGTAGTTCTTGAAGTCTACCTGTCAGATAGCTACTGTATTGGCATAAAAGGAATGTGAATTTTGGAAAAAGAGCATTTCGCTAATTAATATGTGTGTGTGTTTTTTTTAAGTGACAACCTGAAAGTATTGTGCTTTCTTTTTTTAATTTCTAGCAGAACAAGATAGGGATGTTGATATGTGGAAGACGAGGTTATATGTCATAGGAAATCATATAACCAGGTAAAATAAGAGAGGGTATAAGTGACTCTGAGTAGCAGAGTTGATTGTATTAAAATTACAGAACAAAGGCACAATCCAAACTGAAGATACCAGTGGTCTCTGGCTAGCATAGCATTTATTTGGTCCTAGGGGACCAAGCATATCAAGCAGAGAGGCCAGCATATGGGGGCAATATTTTGACTTCTGTTTGGCTGTTTGTTGTTGTTTCACGGAGTTTGATAATAGAAAGATCTAATTCTTGTTGATGACCAAGGCAGTCAGCCTTTTGCACATAATGCATTTTTTTTGTGGATTTTTTCACCCTGAACTTTTAGAGAGTTTTAATGCTGGTATTTCACTGTGAACTCCCTGTAATGATTCACTAGTGGAAAATGGTCTCTAACAATTCATCATGAGTTATCCCAGGATACCTAGTTAGTCCTCAGGCAATGGATGGTTCACGTGGAAGAAATAGCATGCTGATTTGCAGTTATAATTGAAGAAAATTTCTTGAGAGGATTCTGACAGCACAGAAAATAGGCCAATTAGTTACCCAACTCTCATCCTCCTGTGATTCATGATTGTCTCCATTTAATTTTACTGTCACTTATGAAGTAAGGTTAAGAATAGATTAGCTTCTTTTAGCCACGTCTTACAATTAGCTTACTCCTTTGCTTCTTCCTCTTTTTTGTTTTAAACAGCATGACTGGGTTTAAAAATCAGTATTCTCAAAACTGTATTTACCAGTTATTCATCAGAAAGCACTTACAAATATTTTAAACCACCACAAATATTTTAAACCACCTTACTCAGCATAATAACCTAATAATCAGTCATACTCAGAGTAGGTTTTTTTCCACCAAAAGATCATCAAGTGCTACTTTGTAATAATTAAAATCAAAGCCAAGAATATATAATAAGCTTTGGCCAAGTAAATAGATATTAATGTTTGAAATCAATTTTATAGTGACAAGTTCATTACAGGAGAAAAGGGCACAATAAAAGCATAATACAAAAAATGCAATTTCCAACACTATAAAATCTAGAAAATCAACATTTTCCTCCATACGTCTGTTATTTCTACTTACTTCAAAATATTGCTTGTGCTTCCTTTGAAAAGAAAAATAAATATTTCAGTTGATGGGAATATTGTAAGGTCATCATGTTTTCTCACATTTCTACATAGATTGGTTAATAAACTTGGTCTAGCTGAGTTTAAAGTATATGTTTGTGTTTGTGTATATGTGTGTCTGGTGTTGTCTCTCTAACTAATAAAAGTGCTTTAGGGAACAGAATAAGGCTTTTGCTTATATTATGTTCCAACCAAAGCACTCACTTTGTCTCTGAGCTCACAGTAGGAACTAAGTATATATTGTTGACATAAGGAATCACTGAATGATCTTGATTTACCTGTGCTAGGAAGTTTTCCTATTACATCCAGAAGCCACAATGTTATTCTTGTCACATAATTGAATTGAATCATGTCTGAAGCAATTGAGTCTGAATTATTTAGTCAGGTTCCTCACAAGACTTCTGTAGAGAGCTATAGTACTCTATAGCTTTTATTTTTCATGGCAATATTTTCTCTTAATATCCAAGTATGCATGCATGCATCCATCCATCCAATCTAGCTCTCCCTTCCTTCCTTCCTTCCTTCATCTATCTGTCTATCTATCTGTCTATCTATCATCTGTTTAAATTACTTCTTTTGAGTATTTTGACATATTCCAGGTCCAGGATGTATGGGTTACAAGATCAGGTTCATGTATCTCTAATTTATACTTAATTACCTGTTTAATTTGGCTGACTATTTATGCAATTATTTACATTTTATGAGTCAATAATTATAGAAGAGAACATAATCAAATTATAAGTGTTTCTTTGATTTAGTATATCAGCCCAGATATCTTCAAGCTAGGTGTCAAAATATTGCGTGATACAGCTAACCTGAATTAATATTTAATGCCTAGATTTCCCTCTTGGAAATGCCTGAAACCAAGCTGTTTGCTATTTGAGGAACCATTTTGTTGTGGTTCAAAAATACTTGTGAGGGATTTCATCCACATTTCTCAGGAATGAATAAAGTATTTGGTTATAACTGGAGGTATATACATTACTTCTATAATGTCCATTTATGTTCCATTTATTCAAGCTAGAAAAAAAAATCCCAACATATCTCAAGATCATCTTGCTTCTTAAGACTAGTTATTTCTTGTAAGACATAGAACATAATACTGTGGACTGAAACAGATTAGAGAAAAAAACAATTTAAATGCCATCTGCAAAATCTTCTTTGAATTTTAACATTCTGCAGGCAGACAACAGAAAAATCTGAACAGAAGCACTCAATAAAAAGAGAAACCAATTATGCATCTTTATCAATTTCACTTTTCATCTCCCTCAATTATAAAAACACATTATGGAGCAGATTACTCAACAAGTCAAGGAAACCAAATGGAAATGCAGTTAAATTGCAAACACCATTACAACATCTTCTTGTATTTTATGATGGACAATTTCAAAGAAAATTGTATAACAGCCTCACTTGATGTTTCTTTTCTTTTATTTTGTATTTTATTTTTTAAATAATGGTTTGCTTTAAGAAAGATACAGTTTATAAACTGGACAGGAAATATGCTTTATTTCCACGGTGGCTATATACATTTCCTTCGTGTCACATATCAATATTCAATTATGAGATGGTTATTCTAGAGTTAACCACGTAACCTATAAGTAAAGAAGAGTTTTCAACCAAACATATTTATTTCTTTTTTTCCTTTTCTTTATTTTCTTCCAGTTTTATTGAGATATAACTGACACACAGCAGTATATAAGTTTTAGGTGCACAGCATAATGATTTGACTTACGTGTGTCATGAAGAGATTACCACAATAAGTTTAGTGAACATACATCATCTCGTACAGATATAAAATTAAAGAAAGAGAAAAAATATTTTTCCTTGTAATGAGAACTCTTAGTACTTACTCTCTTTATAACTTTCATCTATTGTGTACAGCAGTGTTAATTTTATTTATCGTGTTGTACATTATATCTGTAGTACTTAATTTATCTTATAAATGAAGTTTGTAACTTTTGACTTCCTTCATTCAATGCCCCCTCCTTCCACACCCCTCCTCTGGCAACGATTAACCTGATGTATTTTTCTATGAGTTTGTTTGTTTTGAAGTATAATTAATATACTATGTTAGGTCTCGGTGCACAGCAGAGTGATTTGATATATACATTTCAAATGATCACTACGATAAGTCTAGTAACCATCTGTCATCATACAAAGATATGACATAGTTATTGACTATATTCCCCATGATGTACATTTCATATGTTTGACTCTTGTGTAACTAGAAGTTTGTACCTCTTAATCTCCCTCACCTATTACTCTCTTCATACCACCCCTCTGGCAACCACCTGTTTTTTCTCTGTATCTGAAACTGTTTCTGTTTTGTTACATTTGCTCATTTGTTTTTTTAGGTGCCACATATAAGTGATCATACAGTATTTGTCTTTCTCTGTGTGACTTATTTCATGTCGTAAAATACCCTATAGGTCCATTCATGTCACAAATGGCATATTTCATTCTTTTTTATGGCTAACATTACATTGTATATATATACACCACATCTTTATCAATTCATCTATTGGTGGGCACTTACATTGCTTCCACATCTTGGCTAGGGTAAATAATGCTGCAGTGAACATAGGGGTGCATATATCTTTCTAATTGGTATTGCTGTTTTCTTCAGATAAATACCTAGGAGTTGAATTGCTGGATGGAATGATAGTTCTATTTTTAATTTTTTGAGGACCCTCCATACTGTTTTCCATAGTGACTGCACCAATTTATTGAAAATCTTCTTTTCAAATATAAACACTTAAATCTATAAATTTCTGTCTAAACACTGCTTTAGATGCATCCCATAATTTTTGATATGTTTCATAAAATTAAATTATTTTCTAATTTCCATTATAGTTTCTTCTTCACCCTTGGTTTATTTAGAACTATTCTGCTTAATGTCCAAACTCTTGTGACTATTCCAAATTTCTTTCTACTGATGATTTATCATTTAAATGTGGTGTTGTTGGAGAATGTACTGTGTGTTATTTCAATAATTTTAAATTAATTTAGTATTTAAAAAAAGACTCACCTTGTGTTCTATCCATTGAATGATCCATTTATGTTTGTAAAAATTGTGTATTATCCTATTATTAGGCAAAATGTTCTATAGATAAAAATTGGACAGTGTTGGTCAAGTTTTTTATATCTGTGCTAATTTTCTGTGAATTCATTTTATCTATCTATTGCTGAGATTGAGGTCTTGAAGCCCTCAACTTTTATTTTTGAATTGTCTCTCCCTTCATGTCAGTTTTTGCTTTATGTATTTTCTCTATTTTTAGCTACATATATGTTTATATTACTTATATTTTTCTTATAAGTGAAACCTACTTTCATTATAAAATATCCCTCTTTGTCTTTAGTATTATTTTGTCTGATGTTTATAAACAATCACACTTTTAGTTTCTGTTTGTATGGAATATATTTTTCTGTTCTTTGATTTTCAACCTATTTATGTCTTTGAATCTAACATATCTTACAGGTATCATATAGATGAATCTTGTTCTTTATCCCATGTGAAAATTTCTGCCTTTTAATTATAATATTCAACCAATTTAAATTTGTTATAATTATTGATATCATTGGAATTGCATCATCTTGTTATTGTTTGTATATACTTATTTGTATATAAATACATAAAATATATTTGTATTTCATGTCTTTCTTATTCCTCTGTTACTTTTTACTATCTTCTATAGTGTTAAATATTTTCAAGTGAACTATTTAACTTCTTTTTTGTTATTTACCATATTTTTGAGGTTTTCAAAAATTTTTTTTTGAAAGAATGAATTATATAGGTTTTCACTTTTTTTAAAAAAAATATTTATTTATTTATTTGGCTGCGCCAGGTCTTAGTTGCAGCATGCAGGATCTTTCTTGCCATGTGTGGGATCTTTGTTGCACCATGCAGGATCCATTTCCCTGACCAGGGATCGAACCTGGGCCCCCTGCATTGGAAGCATGGATTCTTAACTCCTAGACCACCAGGGAAGCCCCTGTTTCTCTTTTGTATATAGGTTCATTTGTATCATTTTTTTTGGATTCCACATATAAGTGATTTGTATGCTTGTCTTTGTCTGACATACTTCACTTAGTTTGGTAATCTCTGGGTCCATCCTTGTTGCTGCAAATGGCAATACTTCATACTTTTTTATGGTTGAGTAATATTCCATTGTATATATATATATGTACCACATCTTCTTTATCCATTCATCTGTTGATGGACATTTAGGTTGCTTCCATGTCTTGGTTATTGTAAATAGTGCTGCAGTGAAAATTGGGGTGCATATATCTTTTCAAATTAGAGTTTTTTCTGGATATATGCCCAGAAGTAGGGTTGCTGGATCATATGGCATTTCTTTTTTAGTTTTTTAAGGAACCTCTATCCTGTTTTCCATAGTGGCTGGACCACTTTACATTTCCACCAACAGTGTGGGAGGGTTCCCTTTTCTCCACACCCTCTCCAGCATTTATTATTTGTAGACTTTAAAATGATGGCCATTCTGACCAGTGTGAGGTGATACCTCATTGTATTTTTGATTTGCATTTCTCTGACAATTAGCGAAGTTGATCATCTTTTCACGTGCCTATTAGCCATCTGTATGTTTTCTTTGGAGAAATGTCTATTTAGGTCTTCTGTCAGTTTTTTGATTGGGTTGTTTGTGTTTTTGTTATTGAGTTATATGAGCTGTTTATATATTTTGGAGACTAATCTCTTGTTGCTTGCTTCATTTGCAATTTTTTTCTCACATTCTGAGGGTTGGCTTTTTGTTTTGTTTATGGTTTCCTCTGCTGTGCAATAGCTTATAAGTTTGATTAGCTCCCATTTGTTTATTTTTGCTTGTATTTCTGTTGCCTTGGGTGACTGACCTAAGATAACATTGCTACAATTTATGTAAGAGAATGCTTTGGCTGTGATCCCTTCTAGGAGTTTTATGGTGGCATATTTAAGTCTTTAAGCCATTTTGAGTTTACTTTTGTGTAGGCTGTGAGGGAGTGTTCTAACTTCGTTGACTTACATGTGGCTGTCCAGCTTTCCCAGTGCCACTCGCTGAAGAGACTGTCTTTTCTCCATTGTATATTCTTGACTCCTTTGTTGAAGATTAATTGACCATAGATGTGTGGGTTTATTTCTTGGCTCTCTATTCTGTTCCATTGATCCATATGTCTGTTTTTCTGCCAGTATCATGCTGTTTTGATTACTTCAGCTTTGTAGCTTTGTAGCATAGTCTGAAATCTGGGAGCCTTATGCCTCCAGCTTTGCCTTTTTCCTTAGGATTGCTTTGGCAATTCTAAGTCTTTTATTGTTCCACCTAAATTTTAGGATTATTTGTTGTAGTTCTGTAAAAAATGTCATGGGTAATTTGAAAGGGATCACATGTTAATTTCTTGATTTTGAACATTGTACAATGGTTATACCAGATGTTATCATTATGTGAAGCTGGCTGAAAGGTATAAGAGAACTCTGTACACTTTTTGAAACTTTCTGTAATTATAAAATTATTTCAAAAGAAAAAGTTAAAAAAATTTCTCCAATGGAGAAAATAATATATTCCTCCATGAAATGCTTCATTTTTCCCATATCTCTACTAAATAATTTACTAAATTTTCTATCATGTCCTCACAGCATGTCCTCATGCTGCCACTTCTATTATTTCACACTGCCATCTATACGTGGTATATTTCTGGGCTCTTTATCCAGTTCGGTCTACTATTCATCTATAAATATTATACTTTGTTTTGTTTTATTTTATAAAACATGGCTTTGTATATCTTTTTTTTAATTGAAATATGGCTGATTTACAATATTATATTAATTTCAGGTGTACAGCATTGTGATTCAGTATTTTCATGGATTATATGCCATTAAAAGTTGTTATAAAACAATGGCTATAATTCCCTGTGCTCTATAATATATCATTGTTGTGTATCTATTTTATACATAGTTGTCTGTAATTTTTAATACCGTACACCTATCTTGCCTGTCCTCACCCCTCTCTTCCCCCTTGTAACAACCACTGGTTTGTTTTCTATGTCTGTGAGTCTGTTTCTGTTTTCCTATATACATTCATTTAGGTTTTTTCTTTAGATTCAACATATAAATGTGATATTAAACAATATTTGTATTTCTCTGACATATTTCACTAAGCATAATATTCTCTAGGTCCATACACATTGCCAAAGTGGCAATTTCATTGTTCTTTATGGATGAGTGATATTCCATTATATAAAGATACAGGTAGATAGATGATAGATAGATAGATAGATATAGATAGCTCACTGCTTCTTTATCCATTCCTCTGTTAATGGACAATTGGGTTGCTTCTATATCTTGGCTATTATAAATAGTGCTGCTATGAACATTGGGGAGCATGTGTCTTTTAGAATTAGTGTTTTCATTTTTTTCTGGATATATACCCACGAGTGGAATTGCTGGATCACAAGTTAGTTCTACTTTTCGTTTTTTGAGGAACCTCCATACTGTTCTCCATAGTGACTGCATCCATTTACAGTCCCACCAACAGAATGCAAGTGTTCCTTTTTTATTCCACATCCTTGCCAACATTGCAAATTTGAGCCATTTTGACAGGTGTGAGGTGATATCTCATTGTTGTTTTGATTTGCATTTCTCTCATAATTAGCAATGTTGAGAGCTTTTCATGTGCCTGTTAGTCAACTGTATGTTTTCTTTGGAAAATTGTCTATTTAGGTCTTCTGTCTATTTTTTGATTGGGTTGTCTGTTGTTTTTTTAATAAATGATGAGAGATTACATCTATTTATTTATTTATTTTTAGCTGCATTGGGTCTTCATTGCTTTGCACGGGTTTCCCTAGTTGCGGCGAGTGGGGGATACTCTTTGTTGTGGTGCGCAGGCTTCTCATTGCAGTGGCTTCTCTTGTTGCGGAGCACAGGCTCTAGATGCTCGGGCTTCAGTAGTTGTGGCATGCAGGCTCTAGAGCGCAGACTCAGTAGTTGTGGCACACAGGCCTAGTTGCTCCACAGCACGTGGGATCTTCCTGGACCAGGGTTCGAACCCGTGTCCCCTGCGTTGGCAGGCAGATTCTTATCCACTGCACCACCAGGGAAGCCCTGTTTTTTTTTTTTAAATATTGAGTTATATGCACTGTTTACATATTCTGGGTATTAATCTCTTGTCAGTCATATTGTTTGCCAATATTTTCTCCCATTCTGCAAGTGGTCTTTTCGTTTTGTCAGTGGCTTTCTTTGCTGTGCAAAAGCTTTTAAGTTTGATTAGGTCCCACTTGTTTATTTTTACTTTTATTTCTTTTGCATTAGAGATAGATCCAAAATATTTTTTACTATTTATGTCAAAGAGTGCTCTGCCAATGTCCTCTTCTAAAATTTGTATGGTTTCAGGTCTTACATTTAGGTGTTTAATCCATTTTGATTTTATTTTTGTATATGATGTGAGGAAGTGTTCAAATCTCATTGTTTTACATGTAGCTCTCCAGCTTTCCCAGCATAACTTATTAAAGAGATTGTTTTTTTGACTTCCCTGGCAGTCCAGTGGTTAAGACTCTGCACTTCCAATGCAGGGGGTGCAGGTTTGATCCCTGGTCGGGGAAGATCCCACATGCCGTGCAGTGCAGCCAAAAATAATTTTTTAAAAAAGAAACTATTTTCTCCATTGTATGTTCTTGACTCCTTTGTTATAGATCAATTGACTTTAGGTTTGTGGGTTTCCTTCTGTGTTCTCTATTCTGTCCTATTGATCTATTTGTCTGTTTTTTGTGTCAGTACCATGCTATTTTGATTACTGTAGCTTTGTAGTATATCCCGAAGTAAGGGAGGGTGATACCTTGAGCTTTGTTCTTTTTTCTCAAGATTTCTTTTGCAATTCAGGGTCTTCTTTGGTTTCCTATAAATTTTATGATGATTTGTTCTGGTTCTGTGAAAAATGTCATTGGTATTTTGCTAGGGGATCACATTAAATCTGTAGATTGCTTTTGGTAGTATGGCTACTTTAGCAATGTTAATTCTTTCATTGCTAGAGCATGGGATGTCTATCCATTTCTTTGTATCATCTTCAATTTCCTTCATCAGTTATTTATAGTTTTCTGAATATAGGTCTTTTACCTCCTTGGTTAAGTTTATTCCTAGTTATTTTTTTCCTTTGATATAATTTTATTTTATTTGATATAATTTTAAACAGGATTTTTTTGCCCTCTCTTTCTGATAGTTCATTATTAGTGTATAGAAAAGGAACAGATTTCTCTTAATCTTATATCTTGCTACTTTACTGAGTTCATTTATTAGTTCAAATTATTTTCTTTAGTGAACACTTTAGCATTTTTTATGTATAGTGTCATGTCATCTGCAAACAGTGACGGTTTTACTTCTTTCCTTCCAATTTGGATGCTTTTTATTTCTTTTTCTTGTCTGATTGCTGTGGATAAGACCCCCTATTCTATGTTAAATAGGAGTAGTGAGAGTGGGCATCCTTGTCTTGTTCCTGAATTTAGAGGAAAGGCTTTCAGCTTTTAGATGTTGAGTATGATGTTAGTTATGGGTTTGTCATAAATGGCCTTTATTACGTTGAGATATGTTCCCTCCATATCAACTTTGATGAGAGTGGTTCTGTATTAGGGTGCATATACTTTAACAAGTGTAATATCCTCTTCTTGTACTGATCCCTTTCATTATATAATGCCCTCTTTGTCTTTTTTCACAGCCTTTGTTTTAAAGTCTATTTTGTCTCATAGGAGTATGTCTACCCTCACTTTCTTGTCATTTCTGTTTCCGTGAGAAATATCTTTTACCATCCCCTCACTTTCAGTCTGTGAGTGTGTTTAGGTCTGAAATTAATCTCTTGTAGTTAACATTTAGATGGGTCTTATTTTTCTTATCCAGTCAGCCAACCTGTGTCTTTTGATTGGACCGGTTAGTTCATTGACATTTAAAGTAATTATTGATAAGTGTAACTCTTTCATTTTAGAATGATGAAAATCTATAAATGATTATCTAAAAACAATTTATTATATAAATTTCTAGGTATAGAAAATGAATATTTTTCTAAGTTACCAGCTTGCATTTAAAATAATAAGAACAAACAAAACACCCGCTACACCTATAATTTCTGTCAGATGCCTAGAGGAAGTTTTTCCTTAAGACCAACACAAAGCAAGGACAGCTTTCTCACAAAACAAAATTGCATTCAAAAAGAAAATATATCTTTTTCACACCTAAGTGTCTTTGTTTCATTTTGAGTACCTAATGACTGCACATGACAGAGACAATTTGCAAATACCCAGACATTTAATTGATATTCTTAGGATAAATTGTCCCTTCTCTGTTTTCAGTATAAATCATTCTTTCTCAGTATCAATCAGTGTTTGCATTTACTGCAGTTCTTTCCTATGGTCACATGTGAAACTTGGACTAACATATTTCCATTACATAAATTATCCTTCAGAGATACATAATGTAAACACAGGTAAAACGAGCTTTTCAAATGTGTACTGTCTACACAAAATTGTTGAATTAACCAAATGCCTCGCTCTACAATTCAGGTTTCATAGGTTTTTTAACATTCTCTTTGAGCATTGACATGGCACATTAGGGACTGTACTTTCCTTTCATCTGTAGTTTATGTTATAGGTAGCTTCCTTGAAAGGTCAGAACATCCCCAGATGCTACTTGCTATTGGGTGACTAGGAGCACAGCTAACCTCAGAGAATGAATTAATCAGCCATTTTGGCAATTAGCATTCTTTCCTCATTTTGAGTACGCTCAGCAATAATTAGAGGATCAACATTTTTTTTTTTTTTTTTTTTTTTTTGCGGTACGCAGGCCTCTCACTGCTGTGGCCTCTCCCGCCGCGGAGCACAGGCTCCGGACGTGCAGGCCCAGCGGCCATGGCCCACGGGCCCAGCCGCTATGCGGCATGTGGGATCCTCCCGGACCGGGCACGAACCCGCGTCCCCCGCATCGGCAGGCAGACTCCCAACCGCTGCGCCACCAGGGAAGCCCCGAGGGTCAACATTTTTTAACCAAGAAGCAGAAAGATCAAAATGAGTCAGGAAATCAAAATGAGAAGTTGGGAAACTTAGACTTAAATGTTTCTCTTCTATATTATAGTTTTTAAACTGCATTAAATGCACTCATCAATGAACAAAGTATGCATCCTTTAAGTGAGTATGCTCCGACACTCAGATTTAGTCTTCAGAGAGACTCAAGACACTGTTCACATGTCCCAAACTCTTCTTAGTTTCTTTCCTTCTGGAGGAGCTCTGCCTGAAAAAAGTTAACAGATTCTAAGAAATCCATATCAGAAAGTTTAAATGAAAGATTCATATTAAGAAGTCAAATCACAGTGAAAGTGAGGAAGTCAGAATTCTTTGGGTTTGTTATTATTGCTGAAACCTATAGGTACCCAAAGGAGATCACAATGCAGCTGGAAGACAGTGTGAGCTAAAGAAAGGGAATTAGGCCTATGTCTGGTTTGGAGCAATGTCACTGAATCCTGAAGTGTGCTGAGTGTAGTAAAGTATCATTTCCTTTATCGAAAAACTACTAGTAAAAGCATAGTTCATCCAAATATTAGTGAGTTATTCTTAATGCCATACGATAAAAGTTAAAGAGGAGAACAAAAACAACTTTTGACTTGAAGGAAGTTAATGTTATTTCATTAACAAATTGTAAATAGTAACAGCATAAAGTGGATGAGAAGCTGCTTTCACAGGCCATAAGTGCTTAATGTTTATTACCAATAAAAGTCAAAGGAGCATTTAGTAAAGCAGTTTACCAAACAAACATTAAATACTTTAATGCATTAGCTTCAGTGGACAGAATCAGGCTATTTAATTAGCAATGAGTAATCTGTTAGGCTTTGGTTCACCACAAATGATCTGAAGCTTAATACAGGATGATAGCCTTTGAAAGCAAGTGATAAGGGTAAACATTAGTTTGGGGTAACAGGACAATACTCTTGAAAGCAAGGGAGGATAAAGACCAGGTTTGGTGTAGTTGAATTTCATACAAAGCTAAAAGTAGATAAATACTTACTTGTCTTATGTTGAAGATATGGTGGAAAGAAACTGACTCTACTTCTAAGCTATATGATTTGAAGAAAGTTTACTACCTACACTTCAGTTTCTTCATCTGAAAAGTGAGTCCTATCTCACTGGATAGCTGTGAAGATTAATGATAGCATATGCATTTTTCTGGGACATAATGATTCTTTGTATGTAAGTTTACTTTACATTACCTTGATTCTTCTGTCTCCTGCATTCCTTCTGCTGCCTACTTGCATACTACTACTACTGTTTGTGCCGTTTAGGGAGAACACATGGGTTAAGCTGTAATTCTTTGCGTTTTAAGGAAAGTAAAATTACAGATTACCTTTAGTGATAGCTATTAATGCAAGGGCATGGAAGAAATAATTTCATTTGCCACACTGTCAACACAGATCTCAGAATTTCTAACATTGGGATGCGTCCTGGTCTTCACAGAAAATAGGAAGCATGATTCATTATTACTTGGAACAGCGACCTGAGCTGAGTAGTACACCTTCTTTTTATTCATTTTAGCATTTATACTTCCCAAGAGATGTTTTGATTGGGTTGGTTTATTACCACTTACTGTGGGAAACTTAATGCCAAGCCACCTCAGAAATGATTGCCTGTCCTTTTGCCCAGATCATATATGGGTGCTTTCTGTTTGTGGACCATTACCTAGACCAATCAGCTGCATTCAGCTTTGCAAATTTAGCTTTTCTTAAGTAGTATATTGTATGAGTAAGAGCATATTATGCAGGAAAGATCCTGTCGGAACGTTTTCCTTTCTTTTCTTTTCTTTTTTTTTGCGATACGCGGGCCTCTCACTGTTGCGGCCTCTTCCGTTGCGGAGCGCAGGCTCAGCGGCCATGGCTCACGGGCCCAGCCGCAACGTGGCATGTGGGATCTTCCCAGACCGGGGCACGAACCCGTGTCCCCTGCATCGGCAGGCGGACTCTCAACCACTGCGTCACCAGGGAAGCCCGGAACAACTTTTTCTTAATATAGAGAAGTGTATTTTATGGGCAATTGAGAATTTTTATGGAGATGCACTCACATTTATTGTGAAGAGAATATATTCCAGATAGAACACTAAAGAATTTATGTATACATTAACATTATTTCAATAACCCTGTAAGATAGATATTATTCCCTTTTTATAGATAAGACAAAAATGAGGCTCTCCACAATTTTAGCAAATAGTTCAAGACCAAACATCTAGTAAATGACGTTGGTAGGATTCAAAACAAAACTTGGCCATTGTTCACTCTATCCTTTGATTCTCACATACTAACAATGGTTCTGCCATTAACTCAGTGACCTTGTCTAAGTTACTCTCCCACTTCCAGGCCTTTATTTTCTTAGGTGAAAATAAAAGTTTGAATTGCATCACTGATATCCTACTTTTTAAAAATTGCGTAGAAACCCCAACTTTATTTAAAATCTTACACAAACCTATTATACATATTAAAAAAGAAAAAAATATTCGAAATACTCTTGTTGAAGGAAGCCTCTAAGATTTTGCTAATGTTTTTCTCTATTATTTGACTGCCTTCCTCCATATCCATATGTCTAAGCTTCCCTCACTCCTCAAGGCCACGCTCAAATGCTACCTCTCCCATTTAGTCTTTCCTGATCTACTGAGCCATAAGTAATCCTATAGTTTTCTGAAAGTTTATAGCATTTAATTTGTAGTTTCTTATAACTGTAAAATTTTCTACCTTATAGTTTTTGTGTAAATATGTTAACTTCTGTGGTTAACCAGCTATTCCTGGAGAGCAGGAACTCTCTCACATTCATCTATGTATCCTTAATACCATCTGGTACAGTGTCTGACACATACTAAGGTCAGGGATAAGAAATAGGTTGCATTTTATATGCCAACTCTAATTAATTTATAGTTGCACTGGGTGAATAAAGATTCTAACACTGTGCAGGGGTTCATAAGGAATAGTAATAATGTATAATGTGAACTGTCATTTAGGAGTTTTTATATTACAAGTCACAAAATCCATCCCAAACTATCCTTAATAAAAAAGGAAATTCATCAGATTATATGAATGAATGGCTCTATGCTCTGAAGCTATATCTAGTTTTAGGCACTACAACATTATCAGGGCTCCTTTTCAGATTCTTTGCAATTATCTTGCATCTGTCCTACCCAGTATGTCAGCCTCTTTTTCAGTCAAGTTCCCTTCATGTTATCAGAAATGGCTATAATAGTACCACATGTTACCTCTTTAAACTGTAGCATCCAGCATATTAATGGGACCAAGAAGCCTCCAGAAATACCTTCTTGTGTCTTATGCTTTCACATTGGCTTAGATATACATCCCTGAATTGACCACTGTGGTCAAGGGATTAAATGTATTGATTGATTCAAATCATTTAGATACCAATCCCTGAAGAATATGAACTATTTGGAGGGGAAGCTTTATGTTTGGGGATCGAGTTAGAGAAAGGGATGTGAATAGCTGCTTTATGAGGAAAAGGGAGACAGAAATGTTACAATCCCTCAGCCTAATGTTCTGACAGAAAACCATAAAATAATTATTTCTCAATTGGAGCAAAAGTAAAAATGTGGTGGCTCATTTTTTAAATTTTTAACTAATTTTATACATATAGAACAGTAAAAAATAGTACAAAGTGTTCTTTTATCCTTTATCCTCCTTCCCCTAATGCTAACCTCTTACACAATTATTGTATAGTTACCAAGAACAAATAAATGACATTAGTACAGTATTATTAATGGTATTACTATTATTAATTCTATATATATATTTAATGATTAACTGAAACATTATCAACTCTCAACTGTAGACATGCTAGTTCCACCAAATTTCCTCCTATTCTTCATATTTGTACCAGGATTCTATCCAGGATCCCAGATTGCTTTTGGTTGTTACTTCTCCTTAGTCTCCTTCAACTTGTAGCAGTTCTTTGATTTACCCGTGTCTTTCATGACTTTTATCACTTTTGAAGGACAGCAGTCTGTTATTTTGTAGAATATCTCTCAATTTAGATTTTTCTAATGATTGGAGACAGGTTATTTATTTTTGGTACGAGTACTACATAAATGACATTGTATCTTTCTTAGTGCACTATATCAAGGGGCTCATGATGTCCACATATCTTATTACTGGTGATGTTTACCTTGCTCACTTGATTAAGTTGGTATCTATTTAAGTTTTTCCAGTGTAAAGTGACTAACTTTTCCATTATAGTTGATAAGTATTTTGAGGGTGCTATTTTGAGACTTTGAAAATTCTATTTCTCCTCAAACTCGTACCCACTAATTTTAGCAACCATTAGAGGTTCACATCTGCAGAGTCTATTACTGTGGTGTTTGCCTAATGTTGATTCTCTATCTCCCTCTTTTCTTTACATTTATTAACTTGATATCTATTGTAAGGAAGAGCACTCTCTTCTCCAGCATGTATATATGTATTTATATTAGTGTGGACTTATGGGTACTTAATTTATTCTATAGTTTAAAATTCAGTACTATAATTATTTTGTTCCTGAAATTTTTCTAGCTTTAGCCATTAACTTCTTCTGGTTGATGTTTGTGTTTTGTTTTGTGCTCCTTTTCATTTTTTAAAATTAAAATGTTTGTTTTGGGAAAGTTATAGGCTCATTCACATGCAATTTTATGAAATAATATAGAGGAATCCCATGTACCCTTTACCCAGTTAACCCCAATGGTAACATCTTGGAAAAATATATTACAATATTACAAGCAGGATATTGACATTGATTTTATTCAGATTTATTCATATTTATTTAGATTTACTTGTTCTCATTTCAATTATTATGTGTTTATATGTTTGTACTTAATTCTGTGACATTTTCTCACATGTGCAGGTTTTTGTATTCAGAGTCAGAATACAGGACAGTTACATAATCATGTTTCCATACTGTTGCCCTTTTAAAATCTCTCCTCCACATCCAAACATCCTCTGTCTGTAACCCTGATCTACCACTACTCTGTTGTCCATTTCTATAATTCTATCATTTCAAGGATGTTAAATAAATGGAATCAAACAGTATGGGAACTTTTAAGATTGACTTATTTATCTCACTGTAATTTCATGGATATTCATCTAAGTTGTTATATGCATCAGTAGTTCCTGCCCCTTTTTTGCTGAGAAGTGTTCTATGGTATATTAATCAGGGTTCTCAGTGAACTTATATTGTTACATTCAGCCTGATTCAACTTTATGTTCTTTCCACCGTTATCTCACACTGTTGGTATCTATTCCTATGCATGTTCCCCAGATTTCTGCCTGTAGAAATTAGAAAACTCAACTATTTCTTTTGGAGTGTAGTGCACTTCCTCATGGGTCACACTTTATACCTCACCTTTAGAGGTCTGCTGGGACTTGAGTCTAGTTATAAGTCTAGAAGCAAAGAAGAATGTTGGAGGTAGGTCCTAAGGAGACACAGCAGTGTCTTGCATGCTAACTGCCTTCAGAAAGCCATTAAAGTTTCTTCAGGCAATTCAGGGTTAATCCTATCAGAAGGGGGTGGAAAGGATGCTTCCACTGGGGAAAGAGAGGCCTTTTCCACTGGCAAAGAAGACTTAGAATATAGAGGTTCAATGTCCCCAGCTTCATCACAGACTTTCCGTAAATCCATATCCCAACTTTAAGGATCCTCCTCCTCCCAAGCCAATGTCTTCACTTTAACAGCAGACAACCTATGAGGCAGGGAGTTCAATTTGCATTTTAACTGAGCCCGTCACAGGACCAAGTTCTGCATTTGATTTTTCAGCAATCTCAGACCTGTAGCTGTAGGAGATATGTGTCTTCTTTAGGGCACATACAGAAGATTTCAAATAGTTTGACAGCACTTGAGCTAGGAATTTAAATCCCTAGCTCATCTTTTTCTTTCCCCACTTTGTCTAGCAGCATTAGGAGAAAACAGCCAATCTCGTCATGTTCGTTAGTTTGAGAAAAATGTCCAAAAGTATCATGTACACAGTTACACAGATCCTTGTGTAACTTATAAGTGATTGATTAGGAGTATCCAATGATGATATTTTGCATGCCTCCATTGCCAGATTACATCTTTCACTGTCAGTATTTTCTTTACTACTGGAAATTGTCATTAACATCTTTAAGTCTAATGAAATTAGAGTGCCAATTCCAGAAACCTCAGAACTAGTTCAGAAAACTCATTCTGGAGCTTCAGTTCCTCTAGAACCAGTCTTTGTACCAAAATCTGTATTAGTCAAGGTTCACCAGAGAAACAAAAACAATAGGATATACTTGCTTATTACATACTTACTTATTATAAGGGATTGACTAATGCAGGTATAGTAGTTAAAAAGTCCCAAAATCTGCAGTCCACAAGCTGGATGGTGTAGGTCTACTCCAAGTTTGAAGGACCATAAACTCACTGATGTAGTTCCAGTCCAAAGGCCTATATGCTGGAGACCCAGGAAGAGTCAATGTTTCTGTTTAATTCCAAAGGCAGGGAAAAATCTGTATCACAGCTCAAAGACAGTCAGGCAGGGAGAATTGCCTCTTACGTGTGGGAAAATTAGCCTTCTTGTTTTATTCAGGTTTTCAACTGATTGGATGGGTCCACCCACATTAGATTAATTAATTAATCTATTAATTAATCTGTTAATTCAAATGTTAATCTCATTCACAACCATCTTCACATTAAAACTCAGAATAATGTTTGACCAAATGTCTGGACCCCCTCTGGCCTAGTCAATTTGACACATAAAAATTAACCATCAAAAATGGAATGGGCGTACCACATGTCGTTTAACCATTCACCTGTTGAAAGACATCTGGGCTGATTCCAGTTTTTGACTATTAAAACTTATAGGAACATTTGTGTACGGGTGTTTTGTTTTTTTAAATAAATTTGTGTTTTCATTTTTCTGAGAAATGAAGTTGAATTGCTGGGTTGTTTGGCAATTGCGTGTTTTGTTTTAAAAGAAACTACAGAACTATTTTCCACAGTCATTGTACCATTTTGCATTCCCAAGAGCAACATATGAGCAATCTACTTTCTCTCTGTCCTCACCACCATTTTTGGTTTTGCTACTATTCTTTTAATTTGAGCCTCTCATAACTGTTTAGTGGGGTCTAATTCTGGTTTTAATTTGCATTTTCTGGTACCAGTGATACTGAAAATCTTTTCATGTGCTTATATGCCATCTTGTCTGGTAGAAAATACGTTCGTGCCCTTTGCCCATTTTCTAATTAGATTGTTTGCTTACTGCTAATATTAGACAGTTCTTTATATATTCTGCGTATAATTCCCTTACTGAATATGTGATTTGAAAGTAATTTCTCCCAGTATTCAGCTTGTCTTTTCATCTTCTGTACAGATTCTTTCACAGAGAAAAATTATTTCATCTTGATCAGTTCAAAACTATCATTTTTTCCCTTTTATAGATAATATTTTTGTTGTCAAGTCTAAGAATTCTTCACAAAACTCTAGATCCCTAAAATTTTTCTCCTATGCTTTTTACTAAAAGTTTTATAGTTTTATATTTATCATTAAAGTTCATGATCTATTTTAGTTTACTTTTTGTATAAGATGTCTCAATTTAGGTTGAGTTTTTTTGGGGTTTTTTTCTGTTGTTTGTTTGCCAATGGATGTCCATAATCATTTTGTTAAAAAGTTAATCCTTTATTCATTTAATGCATTTTCCTTTTTGTCCAAAATGAGTTGGACATACTTTGGTGGGTAAATTTCTGGGTTTTATTTACTATGTTTCATTTATCTGTGTTTTATCCCTCTATAATATCACACTGTTTTCATTACTGTAGCTATACAGTAAGCCTTAATATTGAGTAGAGTGATTCCTCCCATATTATTCTTCTCTGTCAAGATTATTTCAGCTATTCTAGTTTTCTATATAAATTTTAAGATTAGTTTTTCCATATCTATAAAAGCCTTGCTAAAGTTTGATAGTTACTTCATTAAACCTATAGGTCAATTTGGAGAGAATTCACATGTTCCAATCCAATAATGTGGTATGTTAGTCATATTGTTTCAAATATTCTTTGGTTTCTTTATTATCAATTTGCAATTTTTACCATATATATTCTGCACATGTTTTGTGTTGTTTATATGTAAGTATTTAATTTTCCCTGGAGGGGTTGTAAATAGTATTGTATTTTAAATTTCTATTTCTATACATTAACTGTGGGTACATAGAAATGCAATTGATTTTTGCTTGCTGATCTTGTATCTTGTTACCTTGCTGTATTCACTTATTAGTTCTAAGAACTTTGCATAATTTATTTGAGATTTTCTACATAGATAATCATGTCATATACAAACAATAACAGTTTTGTGTCTTCCTTTGCAATCTGTATGCCTTTTATTTATTTTTCTTGCTGTATTATTGTGGCTACAACTTCCAATACTATGTTGAATAAAAGTGGTGAAAGGGCCTCACTGGCAGTGGTGGCACAGCTGTTTCCTCCAGATATACATCAAGTCTTGAGGAAAAGAAAAAGAACATTAGGAGTTCTATTTAAACCTGTAGTTGCTGCTAAGACAATAAATAAAGATACAGACTCCATATCAGTGGTTTATACATTCTTCATGCAATAGCAATGGACTAGAGGAGACAAGCAATCCTTGTTGATCAGTGACTACAGTGAAGACTGAGAAAGTTGAAACAAATTTGCAAATGATACACAACTGCTAAGCTTAGACAACTCGATGAAAGTACATCATTTATAGGTTGAAAAGTCTGTAATAAATAATAAAAACATTGACTAAGTTGAAGTCATCAATATTGTGATATAGATTAATCCTGACATTAGTCCTCCTCACATGAATACCAACTAGCAACTATCCATAGATAACACACCATTGTGAAAATCCCAGAACCAGGAGGTAAAGCTGAAACACCCCCTCTGGACAACAGAGACCAAGGTGAACCACATTAGAAAGTAAAAGGAGCCGTTTCACCTAGGTTGGCACAGAGGCTCATTAAAAGGGCCTATCTAGGGCTATGATATATCCAGTAGGAAAAGAGGTCCCAAGATGGAAATACAGCTTCCCTAGCATCGTTGAATGCTTCCTAGGAGGCTCAAGCAGGTCTTCCCTTATGGGGATCACTGAGGGAATCTGTAGAGTTTGACAATGGGGAATCAGAGAGAAACTGAGAAGGAAGAAAGATTTACAGCAACCGGGGCTCAGATCTCACCGGATGGCATTCCCAGTGGAAGCAGTGGCCGATCAGAGATCCTAGCCAGTGACTCTGCCCATGTTCAGAGCTGAGGTGGTGATCCCATCTGGCAAGGGAGCACGGTTAGCCATTGTACCTGGTTTGGTTCCCTAGTTTCAGAGAGTACTGTCTGTGGAGCCCATTCTGTGATCCTGCCCAAGCAGAGAACCAAGTTTGAAGTCATTCTCAACTGCAGAGCATAGCCTCCAGTGTGTCCTGACCAGAAAGCCAGTCAGAGAACCAGGAAAACTGTGGAGTCCATTCTATTGCCTCACTTGGGAAAGCAGGCAAGCCAGCAGCCCCACCCAATTATTAAACATAGTTTTACACTGAACAGTCAGTGACCCTGAACAACTTTGGAGCTCAGCCTACAGTTCCACTTAGCCACAGAGCCCAACCTACAACCTTGCCCATCAGCAAAACCCAAACTACAGCCCTGCCTGATTATTAAACATACCCTGGACAGAGATGATGCCTGAACACTGCACTCAATCTCAAGCCCTACCCAACGTCAGGATACAGCTGGAGGCCCTGACTGACCAGAAGTTCTGGCCAGTGACCTTATCCTTCAGCAGAGCATAGCCACTGACCTATCTAATCCTAAAGCACAGCCTGTGACCCTACCCAAATTTGGGGAACAGCCTGTGTCCCCACCTTATCACAAAGCACAACCTAAGGCCCCACATGACAAAAAACCCAGCCTGCAGTCCTGCCTAAATGTGGAGTCCAGCCAGTTGCACCATCGTTTAGGGAGAACCGCCTGAGTGCTCACTCAACCAGGAACAATTGAGGAGCCCAGCCCACAGTCCTGCCCAATCACACAGTCCAATCACTGGCACCACCATGCCAGAAAACAGACTATAATCCCGCCTGATAAGAGGTACTTGCAGAGACCTGCTAGTGGCCACACCTGATTGGATTGTGGAGCACATCCAGCAGTCCTGTTCATTGCAAACATGTAAATTCTGGAAAAGAAGAATGCTTACTTAAATGTATAGATACCAGTGTAAAGATACAAGTAATCAAGTAAACATGATGTAAGTAAACGAAACTAATAGTTTCAACTACAGAACCTAAAGAAGTGGAGATCAATGAAATGTCTGAAGAACAGTTCAGAATAATCCTCTTGAAGGAGTTCATTGAATGACAGGAAGAAAGAAAAACAACTAAATGAATATGGGAAAACATGCATGAACAAAATGAGAAGTTCAACAAAGAAAAAAAAAAGTCAAATAACAAACAAAAATCCTACAGCTGACAAATACAATGACTGAACTGAAAAATTCAATAGAGAGCTTCAAGAGCAGACTCAAACAAGCAGAAGAAAGACTCAATGACCTTGAATAAGATCCTTTGAAATTATTCCATTAGAGGAGAAAAACATTTAAAAGAAGGAAAGAAATTAAGAAGGTCTATGGGATGTATGGGACATCATCAAAAGAAATAACATTTTGAAAATTCCAGATGAAGACGAGAAAAAGAAAGAATATTTAAGGGAATAATCACTGAAAAATCTTCCAAAATTAGTGAGCGACATGGACATCCAGATTCATGAAGCTCAAAGAATCTGAAATATGTTGAATCTGAAAAGGGCTACAACAGGACACATTGTAATTAAGTTGTCAAAATTCAAGATGAAGAGAATTTTGAAAACAGCAGAAAAAAAGCAACTTATCACATACAAAGGAGCTACCATAAGACTATATGTAGACTTCTCATCAGAAACTTTGCAGGCCAGAAAAGAGTGGGAAAATTTATTCAAAATATTGAAAGAAAAAAATACTGTCAACCAAGAACGCTATACACAGAAAAGCTCTCCTTCAGAAATGGAGAAATAAAGGCTTTCCCAAAGAAAGAAAAGCTGAGGGAGTTCATTAACACTAGACCTGCCTTACAAGAAATATTAACAGGAGTTCTTACAGCTGAATTGAAAGGATGCTAATGAATATCATAAGAATATATTAATGGGTAAAATGTACTGGTAAAGGTAAATATACAGTCAAAGTTAGATTCTCTAATATTGTAGTGGTGGTGCATAAATCACAACAATAGCATAACAGTTACAAACAAAGGTATTTGAAATAACCATAACTACAATAATTTGTTATTGGACACACTATAAAATAAGATGTAAATTTTAACATCAGTAACATAAAATCTGAGGAGTGTAGGAGTAAAAGTATAAAGTTTCTGTATGCTATTGAGGTTAAGTTCTTATTATCTTAAAACAGGATATTATATTTTACGTAAGCCTCATGGTAACCACAAAGGAAAAACCTGTAGTAGATACACAAAAGGTTATGATAAAGAGTCAAAGCATTCTGCCAAAAAAGTCATCAATTTTCCAAAAAGAATATAGGAAGAGAGGAAGAAAGGAACATAGGATCTACAGAACAGTTAGAAAACAAGCAAATGACAACAGTAGTCCTTACCTATCACTAATTACCTTAAATGTAAGTAGATTAAACTCTCACATCAAAACACATAGAATGGATAAATGGATAAAAACATAAGCTCCAGTGATACGGTGCCCAGGGGAGACTCACTTTAGCTTTAAGGACACACATAGGCTGAGAATGAAAGGAAGAAAAAAAGATATTCCAAGGAAATGGTAGCTAAGAGAAAGGAGAGGTTGCTATGCTTATATCAGACAAAATAGTCTTTAAGCTAAAAATCATCACAAGAGACCATGGTGGCCATTATATAATAATGTAGGGGTTGATTCATCCAGAAGATATGACAATTGTAAATATTTATGCACCCAACAGCAAAGCACCTAAATATATAAAGCCAATACTAAGAGAACAAAAAGGAAAAATAAACAATATAATAATAGTTGGGGAACTTTATTATCCCATTCTCAATAATGGCTAGATCATCCAGACAGAATCAGTAAGGAAACAGGAGATTTGAGCAACAGTATAGATCAAATAGCCATAATATAAATATACAGAACATTCCGTCCAACAGCAACAAAATATACATTTTTCTCAAGCACACACAGAAAACATTCTAGGATAGGTTATGTGTTAGGTTACAAAACAAGTCTAAACAAATTCAAAAAGATAGAAATTATATCAAATATCATTTCTGACCACAAGCTATGAAAATAGAAAACAATAACATGAGGAAAGCTGGAAAATAAACAGATATGTGGAATTAAGCAATACACTGCTAAACAACCAATGAGTCAAAGAAGAAATCAAAAGAGAAGTAACATCTTGGGACAAATGAAAATGGAAACACAAAATACCAAAACTTATGATATGACTCAAAAGCAATTTTAAGAGGAAAATTTATAGCTCTAAATGCATACTTCAAAAAAAGGAAAATCTCAAATAAATAACCGAGCAATACAGCTCAAAGAACTAGAAACAGAATAACAAACTAAGCCCAATGTTAGTAGGAATGAGGAAATAATAAAGAAATAAATGAAATATAGAACAGGAAAATGATAGGAAAGATTAAGAAAATAAAGAGTTAGTTCTTTGAAAAGATAAACAAAACTGACAAACTTTAACACAGCATATATCGCATACCTATGAGGGACCATAAGAGCCTGCTATGAATAACTATATACAAACAAATTGGATGAACTAGAAGAAATTGACAAATTCCTAAAAATACAGCCTACCAAGACTAAACCATGAAGAAACAGAAAATGTGAAGAGATCAATAATGAGTAAGTAGAGTGAATCAAAAGTTAAAAATCTCCCAACAATGAAAAGTCCAGGAGCAAGAGGTTTCACTGGTGATTTCTACCAAGCCTTTAAAAAGAATTAATACCAATGCTTCTCAAACTCTTCCAAAAAACTGCAGAGGAGGAAACACTTCAGACTAATTTTATTAGGCCAGCATTACCCTGATACAGAAACCAGATAAGGACACTACAAAAACAAAAAAACTACTATATACTAATATCCCTAATGAACATAGTTGCAAAATCCTCAACAAAGTACTAGCAAACCAAGTTCAACAGTATATTGAAAAGATCATATGCCTTGATCAACTGGGATCCAAACCTGGGATGCATGTTTCAACATATGCAAATCAAAAATATGATACATTACGTTAATAGAATGAAAAATAAAAATCATTTGATCATCACAATATGTTCAGAAGAAAAATTGCACAAAATTAAGCATCCTTTCATGATAAAATTTCTTTAAAAAATGGGTGTAGAATGAACTACCTCAAAATCATAAAGACCATATATGACAAGGCTACAGCTAACATCATACTCAATGGTAAAAGGTCGACAGCTTTTCCTCAAAGATCAGGAATAAGATAAGGGTGCCCACTCTTACCACTTCTATTTAACATATACTGTAATTCCTACCCAGAGTAATCAGACAAGAAAAACAAATATCAATATAAGGCATCTAAATTGGAAAGTAAGAAGTAAAATTGTCTCTCTTTGCAGATGATGTGATACCATAGGCAGAAAATTCTAAAGATGGTGGTGTGATGAATTGGGATTGACACATATACACTAATATGTATAAAATGGATAACTAATAAAAAATCTGTTGTATAAATAAATAAATAAAATTCAAAAATTCTAAAAACAAAAAAACCCTATACCTTAATGAAAAAAATGAATTTAAATGAAAAAATGAATTTTAATGAAAATAAAAATTTAAAAATTCAAAGGAATCCTATCTGTGAAACTCAGTGCAAAAGAAGTATCTGGGGAGCTAGTCATAGCCGTCTCCCTACTTTCTTGCCATAATTCAACCAATGCAGTGTGCTTAGTGCACCACAAGGGTACCCCATCCGAGGTTTTGTGTTAACCTCCTCTGCAAGATTAACGTGATGACAGATCAGCAGATGCAGTGGCTGGAGAAGAACAAACACTTCATTTTCTGGTGTTTTGAACTTCTCCAAGCAGAGTGACATAAATGAATGAATGAACACATGAATGCCAGACAGCATTGATACTTCTGACTGGGAAAGATACTTACAAATCACTCACTAGCTGAGGACACTTTCTTTAAGGTTCCTCAACAATCATTATCCTGTCTTTTGGTAATAGCACTTTAACTGTTATAATTTTATAATTTAAGTACACTATCCATTTTGAATAAATTTTTTATAAAGTAAGAAAAAAAAAGATGTGATACTATATGCAGAAAATTCTAAAGATACCACCAAAAACTATTTAAACTAATCAACAAATTCAATAAAATTGCAGGATAAAAATCAGTTTCATTTCTATACACTAACAATGAACTATCTGAAAAAGAAAAAATAATTCATTCATAATAACATCCAAAACAAAGAAATAATGTGAAATAAAATTAACCAAGGAGGTGAAAGATTTATACACTGAGAACTATAAGACTTGTATAAAAGAAACTGAAGACACAAGTAAATGGAAAAAATCACGTGTTCATGGATCACAAAAATTCATATTATTAAAATATCCTTAAAACTCAGACCATTTATATGTTCAATGCAACCTCTATCAAAATTTCTATGGCAATTTTTTCCAGAAAGAGAAGCAACAATCCTAAAATTCATATGGAACCACAAAAGACCCTGAATACACAAAGCAATTTTGATAAAGGATAAAAAAATCTGAAGGCATCACAGGTTCTGATTTCAAACTACAGCATAAAGCTGTAGTAATCAAAACAGTATGGTAGTGATATAAAAACGGATACATAGACCAATGGAACAGAATCAAGAGCCCAGTAATAAATTAATGTACATATGGTCAGTTAATATTTGGCAAGGGATCCAGGAATACACAGTAGAGAAAAATAGTATCTTTAATAAACAGGGTTTGAGAAACAGGACATTCACATGCAAAAGCATAAAATTGGACCTCTATAGATACACCACTCACAAAAATTAATTCAAAATGGATTAAAGACTTAAACATAAGACTTAAAACCATAAAACTCCTAGAAGACAACATAGGGAAAAACCTCCTTAAAACTGGTCTTGGCAATGACATTTTGGATATGACTCCAAATGCATAAGGAATAAAATTAAAAATAAACAAGAGGGACTACATCAAACTAAAATCTTCTGCACAGAAGAAAAAGATCAACAAAATGAAAAGGCAACCTATGAAATGTGAGAAAGTATTTACAAATCATATATCTGACAAGGGGTTAATATTCAAAATATATAAGGAAGGCATGCAGCTCAATAGTATAAAAACAAATAATCCAATTTAAAAATGGGCAAAGGACCTGAATAGACATTTTTCCAAATAAGGCAAAGAAATGACCAACAGGTACATGAAGAGGTGTTCAACATCACTAATCATCAGGGAAATGTGTATCTAAACCACTATGAGATATCACCTCGCACATGTTAGAATGGCTGTTATCAAAAAGACAAGAGGTAACAATTGCTGACAAGGATGTGGAGGAAAGGGAAGGCTTGTGCACTGTTGGTGGAAATGTAAATTGGTGTAGCCAGTATGGAAAAGAGTATACAGATTCCTTTAAAAATGAAAAACAGAACTACTATATGATCCAGCAATTCCACTTCTGTGTATATATACAAAGAAAATGAAATCACTATCTTGAAAAGATATCTACATCTCCATGTTCACTGCAACAATATTTACAATATCGAGACATGGAAACAATGTAAATGTCCATATACTGATGAGTGGTGAAAGAAAATGTGGTATATTTATCAATAGAATAGTATTCACCCATAAAAGAGAAGGAAATCCTGACATTTACAGCAGCATGGATGAACTTTAAGGGCATTATGCGAAATAAAATAAGACAAAGACAAATACTGTATAATCTCACTGATACGTGGAATCTAGAAAAGCTGAATCTTAGAAACAGAGTAGATCAGTGGTATCTGGGGAAGAGGGAGGTGGGGGGAAATGGGTGTGATGGTCAAAGGGAATAAGCTTACAGTTATAAGATGAATAAGTTTGGGGAGCTAATATATAACGTGGTGACTATATTTAATAATACTCTATTGTATAAATGAAAGTCGCTACAAAAGAAGAAAGTTCTCGCCAAAAAGGAAAGGTAGGTATGTGAGGTGATGGATATGTTAAGTAACCTTATTGTGGTAATCATTTCACCATATATATGTATGTAAAATCATCACATTGTATACCTCAAACTTACACAATGATATATGTCAATTATACTTCAATAAACCTAGAAAAAAGAAAAGAAAAGAAAAAAGTGAAATTTTTAAACTTTACAGAATAAAAAAAGAAAAGTTGGTATCCTTGCTTTCTTTTAGATCTTAGGGGGAAAGCAATCAGTCCTTTACCATTAAGTGCAAGGTTTGCCATAGGTATTTTTTTAAACATCTTTATTGGAGTATAATTGCTTCACAATGGTGTGTTAGTTTCTGCTTTATAAAAAAGTGAATCAGCTCTACATATACGTATATCCCCATACCTCCTCCCTCTCGCATCCCCATCCCACCCTCCCTATCCCACCCCTCTAGGTGGTCACAAAGCACTGAGCTGATCTCCCTGTGCTATGCGGCTGCTTCCCACTAGCTATCTATTTTACATTTGGTAGTGTATATATGTCCATGCCACTCCCTCACTTCGTCCCAGATTACCCTTCCCCCTCCCCGTATCCTCAAGTCCATTCTCTACGTCTGCGTTTTTATTCCTGTCCTGCCCCCTAGGTTCTTCAGAACCATGGTTTTTGATTTTTGGTTTTTTCTTTTAGATTCCATATATATGTGTTAGCATACGGTTCCTGTTTTTCTCTTTCTGACTTCACTCTGTATGACAGACTCTAGGTCCATCCACCTCACTACAAATATCTCAATTTCGTTTATTTTCATGGCTGAGTAATATTCCATTGTATATATGTGCCACATCTTCTTTATCCATTCATCTGCTGATGGACACTTAGGTTGCTCCCATGTCCTGGCTATTGTAAATAGAGCTGCAATGAACATTCTGGTACATGACTCTTCTTGAATTATGGTTTTCTCAGGGTATATGCCCAGTAGTGGGATTGCTGGGTCATATGGTAGTTCTATTTGTAGTTTTTTAAGGAACCTCCATACTGTTCTCCATAGTGGCTGTATCAATTTACATTCCCGCCAACAGTGCAAGAGGGTTCCGTTTTCTCCACACCCTCTCCAGCATTTATTGTTTGTAGAGTTTTTGATGATGGCCATTCTGACTGGTGTGAGGTGATACCTCATTGTAGTTTTGATTTGCATTTCTCTAATGATTAGTTATGTTGAGCAGCTTTTCACGTGCTTCTTGGCCATCTGTATGTCTTCTTTGGAGAAATGTCTATTTAGGTCTTCTGCCCATTTTTGGATTGGGTTGTTTGTTTTTTTGTTATTGAGCTGCATGAGCTGCTTATAAATTTTGGAGATTAATCCTTCGTCAGTTGCTTCATTTGCAAATATTTTCTCCCATTCTGAGGGTTGTCTTTTGGTCTTGTTTATGTTTTCATTTGCTGTGCAGAAGCCTTTCAAGTTTCATTAGGTCCCATTTGTTTGTTTTTATTTCCCTTTCTCTAGGAGGTGGGTCAAAAAATATCTTGCTTTGATTTATGTCATAGAGTGTTCTGCCAATACAGTCCTACCTCAAGAAACAAGAAACATCTCAAATAAACAACCTAACCTTACACCTAAGGCAGTTAGAGAAAGAAGAGCAAAAAAACCCCAAACTTAGCAGAAGGAAAGAAATCATAAAGATCAGATCAGAAATAAGTGAAAAAGAAATGAAGGAAACAGTAGCAAAGATCAATAAAACTAAAAGCTGGTTCTTTGAGAAGATAACCAAAATTGAAAACCATTAGCCAGGCTCATTAAGAAAAAAAGGGAGAAGACTCAAATCAATAGAATTAGAAATGAAAAAGGAGAAGTAACAACTGACACTGCAGAAATACAAAGGATCATGAGAGATTACTATAAGCAACTATATGCCAATAAAATGGACAACCTGGAAGAAATGGACAAATTCTTAGAAAAGCACAACCTTCCAACACTGAACCAGGAAGAAATAGAAAATATAAGCAGACCAATCACAAGCACTGAAATTGAGACTCTGATTAAAACTCTTCCAACAAACAGAAGCCCAGGACCAGATGGCTTCCCAGGTGAATTGTATCAAACATTTAGAGAAGAACTAACACCTGTCCTTCTCAAACTTTTCCAAAATATAACCGAGGGAGGAACACTCCCAAAGAGGCCACCGCCACCCTGATACCAAACCGGAAAACGATGTCACAAAGAAAGAAAACTACAGGCCAATATCACTGATGAACATAGATGCAAAAATCCTCAACAAAATACTAGCAAACAGAATCCAACAGCACATTAAAAGGATCATACACCATGATCAAGTGGGGTTTATCCCAGGAATGCAAGGATCCTTCAGTATACACAAAACAATCAATGTGATAAACCATATTAACAAATTGAAGGAGGAAACCATATGATCATCTCAAAAGATTCAGAGAAAGCTTTTGACAAAATTCAACAGCTGTTTATGATAAAAACCCTCCAGAAAGTCGGCATAGAGGGAACTTTCCTCAACATAATAAAGGCCATATATGACAAACCCACAGCTAACATCGTTCTCAATGGTGCAAAACTGAAACCGTTTCCTCTAAGATCAGGAACAAGACAAGGTTGTCCACTCTCACCACTCTTATTCAACATAGTTTTGAAAGTTTTAGCCCCAGCAATCAGAGAAGAAAAAGAAATAAAAGGAATCCAAATCGGAGAGAAGTAAATCTCTCACTGTTTGCAGATGACATGATACTCTACATAGATAATCCTAAAGATGCTACCAGAAAACTACTAGAGCTAATCAATGAATTTGGTAAAGTAGCAGGATACAAAGTTAATTCCACAGATATTTTTATAGATACAGTTTTTCAAATTGAGGTAGTTCTATTTATTCTTAAATTTCTGAGAATTTATTATCAATGCTTCTTGGATTTTTTCAAATGCTTTTTCTGTATCTATTGAGATGAGCATTAGAATTTCAAGTATTTAGCCTAATGGACAGGTTTTATCATGCTGATTCATTTTCACTGTTGAAGAAGCCTTGCATACCTGGAATAAATGCCACTTTATCATGGTATATAATTCTTTTTTAATATATATTTATTTATTTATTTTTATTTATTTTTGGCTGTATTGGGTCTTCGTTGCTGCATGTGGGCTTTCTCTAGTTGCGGTGAGCGGGGGCTACTCTTCTTTGCAGTGTGTGTGCTTCTCATTGCAATGGCTTCTCTTGTTGTGGAGCACAGGCTCCAGGCACATGGGCTTCAGTAGTTGTGGCACAAAGGCTCAGTAGTTGTGGCTCTCAGGCTCTACAGTACAGGCTCAGTAGTTGTGGTGCATGGGTTTAGTTACTCCAAGGCATGTGGGATCTTCCTGGATCAGGGCTTGAACCCATGCCCCCTGTACTGGCAGGTGGATTCTTAACCACTACGTCACCAGGGAAGTCGTGATGGTATATAATTCTTTTATCCATTGAAGAATCAATTTACTAATATTTTTTGAAGATTTTTGGAATCAGGGTTATGATTGATATTGGTCTGTAGTTTATTTTTTGTACTGTCTCATTTTGGTGTGGAGTAATACTGGTTTCATAAAATGAGCTGGTAAGTGTTCTTCTCTTCTGTGTTCTGGGAGAGATTATGTAAAATTGGTGCTAATTTTTTTTCAGATGTTTAGTGGAATTCTCCATAGAAACTGTCCGGGTCTCTAGATTTCATTTATATGATGTTTTTAGTTATTAATTCAAACTTATGAATGATAATAGGACTATTCATATTATCTAATTCATCTTGGTTGTATTTTGGCAGTTTGTAATGTTGGGATAATTGGTTTATTTCTTCTAAGTTGTTGAATTTATTAGCACATTGTTGTTCACAGTATTCACTTATCCTTTTACTGGCTGCAAGATCTATTGTGATATCTTCTGTTTAATTCTTGATATTGATGTTTTTTGTCTTTTTTGTGAAACTATTTTTTTCCAGTTTTGCTGCAGGTTTATTCCTTGTATTAATTTTTGGAGCATTCTTTTTGTTTTATTGATTTCCCCTATTATTTTTCTAATTTAAATTCCATTGATTTTTACTCTAATCTTTATTTTCTTCCTTTTGATTGTATTGGGTTTATTTTGCCCTTTTTCTTCTAATGTTTTGAGGAAGATTACTGACTTGAGGACCTTCCTCTTTTATTGTAAGCCTTTAGTGCTAAAAAAAATTCCCTCTCACCACTGCTTTAGCTGTATCCCACATATTTTAAGAATTTGTATTTTCATATGCATTTAGTTCTATATATTTATTTTTAATTTCATTTGATACTTCCTTTTTGACCTATAAATTATTTATAAATGTGTTAATTTCCAAGTGTTTAGTGATTTTCCACTGCCTTTCTGGTATTGATTTCCTATTGGATTTCATTATGTCAGAGAATATTTTGTATTATTTAAATATATATATATTTTGTGTATATTTTGTGTATATATTGTGTGTATATTTTGTGTATATATATATGTGTATATTTTGTGTATATATTGTATGTGTATATATATACATATACAATATAATATGGTCTATCTTTGTGAATGTGCCATGGGCACTTGAAAAATTTTAGTATTCTGTTCTTGTTGGGTGGAGTGCTCTGTATTTCAGTTACATCCTGTTGGTTGATGCCACTGTTCATATCTTCTATAGTCTTGTATGGTAAGTTAGAGAATTTCAGAGTAGATCAAGGAGGAGACAGAACCACGAGCAGCAGTAACACATAACAAGCTGTATTAGGCAATACTTGGACAAGGTTGAACAAGAAACCCTACAAAGACAGTGGTGCAAGGCCACCACACAGAAGGGGGATAGTGCAAAAGATTTCTCAGGAGAGAACAGAAGATTGGGATGGGGGCTTATTTTAGTTGATGTCACTCAGCAGTTAAGACAGAGCATCTCTGCGCCAGAGAGCTCCAAAGGGCAGCAGTGGTTTGGGTTCTTTTACAGATGTAGTGTTTGTCTTATCTATGGTTAGCAGATGTTGTGTGTAATTCCACAGGATTATAAAGTAGGTAAGCTCTAAATGACTAAAAATATGTTTATTTAGATATATTTAAAGCAATTGGGTGTGTACAAATTTGAGTCTGGTATCGGTGGGCTTTGTGCTAACTGTCTTAGCCTGATGTATAGAGGTAAGCAGCATGGTGTCCATTTTGAGCCAGTACACAGAAGACAACTCAGGTCCATTTATATAACACTTTGCTGATTTTCTAACTAGTAGTTCTTTCACTTTCTTTGAGTGTATTTTGAAGTTCGCAACTACAATTGTGTATCTATCTATTTCTTTCAGTTCTATTAGCTTTTGCTTCATTTATTTTGAGGTTCTATTGTCTGGTGCATACACAGCACGATAATTATAGCTTCCTGGTGGATCAAAACTTTTATCATTACGTAATGTATCTAACTAACTCTAGTAATTTTCTTTGTATTGTATTCTGGACTTTTCATCGATTATATTAGGGGGCTTTCTGGGCCTTATTTAAGTCTTTATTTTACCAGGCAGTTTAGGTTTAGCACATAGGTTATGATCTATTTTGTGAGCTGTGGTTCTAGTGACAGTTTTAATCTTTGGGGTCTTTGTAGTTCTGGTTTGTTTTGATTTGTTTATCTGATTCTTCTGAGCCTCTCACTGGTCCCTGCTGGTGTAGCCTGAGAGTGTAGAAGGAGCTTCTTCAGGTATAGCCACCTAGTGCCTCCAGGTGAGTGAAGGGAGTCTTCAGCTCATGGGGACAAAGAATACTTCCAGGGCTAGGTGTTTGTTGCGGCAAATACCCTCTTTTTGTGCTGTTTTGCTGCTTTGTCTCTAGGTAGGTTAAGGGATTCTCTTTCCCTATGGATATAAATAATGCTTTCCCAAGCCAGAAACTTGCTTAGGCTGGATTCCTCTGCCAATAACACCCAGCTACATGGCCATTTGGTTTTTCTAGGTCAGGTAAGGGTTTCTCCAGCCTGTAGGAATGAAGAGTAATTCTTGGCCCAGACATATGTTTTGTCAGGAAATCCTTGGTCGGTGTCTCTATTTGATGAAAGGGCTTCTCAGACCTGTCAGGACACAGAATGTGTCTAGGTCTGGAGACTTGTAATGGTGGTATCCCTCTTGCCTGAACCATCTGGCCTCCTGGTGTCTTTAGATAGGGGAATGGAGTCTCAGACTTGTGGAGATGATTAGGCTTCTGGAGTTGGTTACTTGTTGTGGCACGATCCCCCTTGAAAGTGCTGCTACTGCCAGCTGCCTGGCCAGTGCCTCTAGGTAGGGGAAAGTGGGATTTCATATCTTCAAGGGAAGGAGAGTAGTTCTCCTGGCCACTTATTTTCAGTTGACTAGTGATGGATCTCTCTTACCAGTGTTCTTGGGTTTCCCTGGTGTTCTTGGCAAAACTTCCATTACATCCTGGATAAGAATGATCATACCCGAGCTCATTGCTATGTTCTATTGCTATGTTGGCTATCAGGAGTCTCTGTGTCTAGACCACCATCTGCTCTTGGACCAGACATCCTAAGACTCACTGCTGCTCTGTTCTTTCTCCGGTCCTTGCGTCCTTAGACATTCTACCGTTTTCTTTCAACTTTTCAGGATTATCCTTTGGTTGACTGTAGTGATACTTACAAGGTTTATAGCTGTGCTTAGTGGAGGGAACAGAGAGAAATGAATCCACCCCACGTAGCGAGACCAGAAGTCTCTCCTGTATGTATTTGACAGGCCCCATCTTTTGAGCATTTTCTTACTTTCTAGGAAACACAAGTTATTTAATGCCCACCTTGCATTTCCTGCCTTAGACCTGGATCCGATGTCTTGTATTGGAGAATGGTGTTTATAGACCAAGGTCTGGGTGCTAGTTATACTCATAGTTACAGGGATTCCATTACCTATGTTCTCTATCTATTTGCGTATTATAGTTACATCACTTACTTTCTACCCCAGTTCCTTAAGTGTGATTGTATAATTTATAAATAATAATTTAGATTCATCTGTGAGTGTTTGAATTCCATTTGAGTCCCTCCTCTCAATCCTGGTTGGTTTTAATTATTTTTATATGCTTAGCATATGAGGTGTATTTGAAGCATTTATATGGTTCCAAGATTTAGACTTTCTAAAAAGAGCCATTTCTCCAAATCTCTGCTACACAATTCCAGTCCCTCCCTTCTTGCCATTTATTTCTCACCTGCCATGTGTAGGTAACCAATCTATTCAGTTTCTAGTACATTTCTTGTATATCTTTTACACAAATGAGCAGATACATGTTCATATTTGTATTTCCTATTTCTTCTACAAAGAGTAATATACACGTTTGAGTTTGGATTTTTTCACTTCACATTATGTCCTGAAAATCATTCCATATTAGTTCATAGATTTTTCATCATAGTTAGAAAGTCTTTCCCCACATAAAAGTTAAAGGACAGCTCACCCATATTTTCTCCTAGCACTTGTTTGTTTTAATATTTTTACATTTAGATACCTACTACATTTGGAATTTATTCTTGTATGTATTGTAAGATATGGTCTCACTTGTCTCTGCACTATTTGTTGCAAAGCCTGTCTTCCCTCTAGTAATCTGAGATGTGGTGGCTCATTTTGAAGAGTTGGTAGTTTGTGACTTGAGAAGCAATGAACCATACTATGGCAAAATGATGCAGAGCATACGCATAGACACACAGTACTCTAAACTAAGCCACCACAGGAGGGAGTAGGAAGTCAGAGTTACTTCAAGTTATGATATGATTAAGGCTAAGATTTGAGTTGTAAGGGATATGCACATGAGAGGATTTGGTTTGAGGAGGTGACATAGGTAAGAGGTAGAGGGAAATGGGTCTAGGAATGATTTCATTAACAGCAATATTTGAAAGCCTCCATGAAATTAAAAAAATAGTTTTATGAGCATTTTCTTTGTATAATGTGGACATCATTGTTGTAGGCTTTTTGAAGTAAAGGGCATGGATAAGAGAACAAGATAAGTGGTATAATTTTGCTTTATAAACTTTGAGTTTGCGATTTTATTTCCTGAACTTCCATTACACGGCAGTTTATGGTCATAATAATCATGTAGCTAATGTTCTGTAATTCAATTACCGCACTGTTGTGAACATTAACAATCATGTAGCAGACCTGAAGAGCAGTGGTACAAACAGGCAATATTCATATTTCAGTTAGTTATGGCCTATTGCATAATTACTTAAGTTGCCATTTGCACAAAAAGGAATGTTGGCATTGAATTGCAACAATTAATTCTTTGACTAATGCATACTCTTGAAGATGGTAGAAGCACTAATGGGAATTTGTGGAGCAAATGAAGACACATATCTTGTCAGTAGTCATCACAATACAAAAAAATTAGTGTTTGCAAAATTTTAAGGTAAAATTATGTCTTTTTCTTGACTGTAGTTACAATTCTGCTGCAATGTGTATGTTAACTCTGTATTTCATGGATGGTTTGTTGTAGTCTACAGTAAAATACTGTCCACTCTGACACATCATTATAATGATAGACCTGGAAGATACTCTTCTTGTGTAATTAGTAATATTTAACTGGGTAAATCTATGCTCATTTTAAATGAGTTTGTGAAGGAAGCATTAGTTGTTAAAGGAATCTGTTTTTTCCTCTAAGGTTTTTTAAAAATTTAAGATCTTTTAGAAATCATTAAGTTTTGGTGGTAGTTTTTTGAGAAATGATATATAGTAAATTTCTACAATATTGAAACTTGAGTATATTAACTACAGAATCTAACAAATTTTGTACTTTAATTATGTACCTTTTAATGTCCTTTTAGGTAAGTATATTTAATTCCAGAGAAAAGATAACTTTATTGTCTCGATATTTATTACAAAAACATAATAAGCTGGCATTGAACCATTATAATCTCTTATTTTTATATGCTATTTTTCTGTCTACTAGGTGTGTGTATATATTTGTAGAAATATATTGAGTTACTCTAAAAGTGTAATTATAGTTTTATCCTGAAAAATATATAGGTAATAAACTTCCATGAAAGATGGTTTTTCTCTTGTTAGTCCAGAATCAGAAGTGGTCCTGATTGAGTCATAATTAAAACAAGGTATAATAGAAAATGATCTGTTTGTTACAAAACATCACTTAAATGACTGTCTCCTATTAGTATGGATTACATCACTTAAACGACTGTCTCCTATAAGTATGGATTTTAGTATTATATTTATACTTCTTTATAACACCCAGAGCACCTAACACAATGTGGGGTGCACAGCACAAACTCGTTAAGTTCTTAGTGATTGATTATGGGATAAGTCTGCATTAGACTGCTTGAGGTTGTTACAAGGAAGCTGGGAATAGTAAAAGCACTTTGTAAAAGGTATAAGTACAACTCAATGACAAGTATCATTACATTAATAATACTCCTGGTAGAACGTTAAAAAAAAGAAAAGGTTGTTCTTTATATTTTCTCTTTATGTAATTTGATGCCTTAATATTTTTTAATATTGGGCCATTGATAATTGGAAAGGACCGCTGTCTCATATGACAGAATTAGAAGCCAGCATCATAATGGTTCCATTAGTGATCTTATCTGACCTCTTCTATTTGAGTTAACCTAAGGTATTGTTAATATTGCTTACAGTATGTTTGGAAGGGATCTTATGACACCACTTCAGGGAAAGTTACTTAACTTCATATGTAACCGTAGTTCATTACTCATTGAGACATGTACCTTCTCAGCCATTTTGGAAACTGTAGTCCTCTGGGAATCAGGATAATTGAAAGACTGATATGCCAGGTTGTTTATAAATAAATATGCATGATAAAAATTTAAATCAATATTCATATTTAAAAATAAACCAGGAGAATGTATAGGGGCTTAGGAAAAAACTGCTGAGGTAATACAATTAAAGGTTTATTAGACTAAAATCCAAAAATAGATGCTACATTATGCTAAAATCTTAACTAAATAAAATAGTAAAATTTGTTTAAGTACTTGCTCTGTATTGCTTATTTTTGTAGGATGAAAAACATACTTACAAAAATAATTTTGTAACTAAGGTAGCTGTTCTACTACTATCTGACTGCAACTTTAATCTGCTGGTCTTCCTGAAATTACTGGTTAACAGTGCTCACTACTTAATAACTATCTATAAATACTAATTATAACATTAAGTTATGCTTTCATTTTTATATGAAGAAGCATTTTATGTTTCTAATATCCTAACTCCTAGCCTAAGAGTCAATCCCTATATACATAGAACATCATGACTAAAGAGAAAAAGAAAATCATAAAGTTTACCCCTATTATTGAGGCTTTAGTATGGAATTCAGAAATATTTATTTAACAGTTGTTTCCTAAAAACTACATGTATTTTAACCCTGAGCTTGTAGCTGAATATACAGAAATAGAAATCACATTCTTTTCCTTTAAGGAGTTTAGAGTTTGCCATGGAAGAGAGACCGCTAAACAGTAAGCAAGATATGTAATGGAGTGAGATAGAGGACCTTTAAAACATGTTGAATTCTTAAATGTTTAAAAAATGTCTTTCTAAGAGAAGATTGTTGTGTTCTGTCAAATTTGGTAACAGCTTTCTAAGCACTTGACGGGGGTCCCCTTGTTTGTGTATCTACCTTCTGACTAGACCATTTTAACTGTTGGCTTTGCTGAACTAAAGTTTAAATTTATAGAAAAGTGTTTTGTTTGACTCCAACTTAGTCACCTGTTACACCTACCATGAAAATCCATAAAATAACACTTGTTGAGGCAAAAGAATGCATAGTAGCCAATACGGAGTCAGCCCTTGTCTTTTTTTCCCCCAGAAGCTAGGGGAGAGAAAATCACTTATAAAATGCAAGTGTTTATTAGAAGTGAATACCAGCATTTAAACCCCTAGTGGAATGTGTCCACCGCTTCTAGGCTTGATTAGAGATATGGCACGGGGGAAAGTCATGTGGAAAAATATCAGGGGATACCACCCTCAAATTCCTCATTCCTGAAAACTGTGGAAGGAGAAATTTAAACTTGATGCTATCTCTGTGTTAAGTGTCACACAGGGTAAGATGAGTTTGGAGACTGTAGGCTTGGAGCAACTATTGCAGTATGAAGCAAAGGCACATATACCATAGAAACATACCACAAATGCTCCTAGATGTAGCTAAATCTCACAAGAGAATAATTCTCAGTGCCAGATGTCAATTCCTGGCCACATCAAGCCCTAAACTCTAGGCAACAAGCCAGAGTGGCATTTTGATTAAGGATATGACTGCAACCTTTCAGAGCAGGCACCTCAGGGGACTACATTTTTTAAATCCTCTCCCTATTCTCCACCCCAATAACAGAAGTGCATTCTTAGGAAAAGAAGTGTGTTCAGAAGAGATAAGAAGTCATCTGGCATTATCAATTATCTCTGAGTGAGAGGAGGGTGGTAGTGGGCAGGAAGGAGGAGAGCTTGGAAATTAATAAGGGATTAAAATTTAATATGAATAGTACAACAGCTAACACAAATGAGACTGCTTTCATCTAAACATTATGGAGATCTAAACATTATGGAATCTAAACATCTAAACATTATGGAAATTATGGATATTAACTGAGATGTTAAGGAACACTAATGCCTAGGAAGAAAGCAAGAGTAGAATTGAAGACAGTTGATAGTTCTTGGAAAAAATAAAACTACCTTATATCAATATATATACCTCAATGAGTTGAGATCTTTCACTAATACTGATTACAGGTGTTAACCAGACAACTTATTGCTGAATGCGATATAATCAACTTTGGGTTAAAACGGGAACTAAACATATTTCAGATACATGGTTATAAAACTAGTATGATTTAAATATTTCTAGCATCTGAATCATTCTTGTCAGCAAACACTTTGGATAAAAGCTCAAGAGGCAGTTATAATCATCCAAAAGATACAGAGTTCTCTTATAATCAAAAGTTTCATTCATATATTCATTTAACAAATAATTATTGAGCATGTACACTGTTCCGATAACTTTCTAGATGCTAGGATTATAACAGTGGAAGAAGAAAGCTTCTCTCGTGGAGTTTATATCCAAGTGCAATGGAGAGAGACAAAAACAAAACAAAGTAAACATACAGTATGCCAGATGGTGAACTGTGCTATGCAGAAAACATAGAATAGAGAGGACAGAAAGTGACAGTTGAGGATTGCTTTTTGAGTATACATTGGTCAGGGAAGCCCTTGCTAATAACATTACATTTGAGAAGAGAGCTGAAAAAAAGTGATAATTCTTCCAAGCACCAGTTCAATCCAACCATCAGTTCAATCATTTCTTGCAAATTTCTAGTTTACTTACTAATGGTCCCCAGAAACCAGTACCCAGAAAGGAATGTCATAGTTTCTCAGAGCTGTACTTACCTTCAAGGGGAGTTTTTCCATATTGCCTACAGCCATCTTTCCTACACGAAGACACACCATCACACTGTCAGTAAGATTTTCCCACAATGGTGGGTATTTTTGTGATTTCACTCAAAAGATGCAATATAGATGGAATCATATAATGTATAACATTTTGAGATTGACTTATTTCACTAAGTGTAATTTCCTGGGGAATTAATCCAAGATATTGTGTGTTTAGGTAGTGCGTTCCTTTTTCATTAGTGAGCAGTAGTCTATGGTACGAATGTACTACAGTTTGTTTAACCATTCACTTTTTGAAGGACATTTGGACTGATTTCAGGTTTTGGATATTAAAGATAGAATTCCTGTGAACATTTCTGTACAGATTCTTTTGTGAATATAAGGCTTCATTTTTCTGGGATAAATTCTCAGGAGTTCAGTTGCTGGGTTGGATGGCAGTTATATGTTTCTTTTTTGAGAAACTATTGAATACAAAATTATTTTCCAGTCTATGCTGTACCACATTACATTCCCACCGACAACGTATGAGCAATCCACTTTTTCTTTATCCTCTCCAGCATTTATACTGTCATTATATTTTAAGGCATTATAAGTGTGTATTGATTGCTAATTGTTCTATTTTTAATTCTCCTGATGGTTAATGATGTTGAACATCTTGTCATGTGCTTATTTTCCATCTGTTTATCCTCTTCAGTAAAATGTCTGTCCATGTCTTTTGCCCATTTCAAATTGGATTGTTAATGTTTGTAACTGTTTCGGTGGTAAAATTTACTGAGCTAAAATTCACGTAACATAAAATTAACTATTTTGAAGTGTGCAATATAGTGCCATTTAGTACATTAACAATGCAGCCACTCCCTCTACCTAGTCCCCGAACATTTTCATCTCCCCAAAATAAAACCCCATACTCATTAAGCAATCACTCCAAATTCCCCTCTCCCACTAACCCTTAACAACTACTAATCAACTTTCTGTCTCTATAGATACGCATATTTCAAAGGCTTCATACCAGTGGAATCATACAATATCTGATCTTTTGTGTTTGGCATCTTTTGCTTGTCATGATATATATATATATATTTTTTTTTCGTTACGCGGGCCTCTCACTGTTGTGGCCTCTCCCGCTGCGGAGCACAGGCTCCGGACGCACAGGCTCAGCGGCCATGGCTCACGGGCCCAGCCGCTCCGCGGCATGTGGGATCCTCCCGGACCAGGGCACGAACCCGTGTCCCCTGCATCGGCAGGCGGACTCTCAACCACTGCGCCACCAGGGAAGCCCCTGTCATGATATTTTTGAGGTTCATCCATGTTATAACATATTATCTCTTTAGAGGTGGAGTTGTTGAATAATATATTTATGTTTAACTTTTTCAAGAACCACCAAACTGTTTTCTATAGCAGCTCAACAGTTGTCCATTCTCATGGACAAAGTACAGGGTTTTTAATTCCTTCACATTCTTACCAACAGTTGATACATTTTTCTTTTTTAATTAGAGCCATCCTATAGGGTGTGAAGTGGTACCTCTTTGTGGTTTTGATTTGTATTTCCATAATGACTGATAATGTTGAGCATCTTTTCATGTGTTCACTATTTGTATATCTTCTTTGGAGAAATGACTATTCAAAACCTTTGCCCATGTTTACTTGGGCTGTTTGTTATTGAATCGTGAGAGATTTATATATTTTGGAAACTAGACCTCTGTCAGATGTATGATTTGAAAACATTTTCTCCCTTCTGTGAGATATATTCATTTTACTGATGGTTTCCTTTGATGCTTAAAATTTTTTAGTATTGATTTTTTCTTTCTTTTTGCTTTTGATGTCATATCTAGAAATCCATTGCAAATCTGTGGTCATGCAGATTTACCCCTATGTGTCTTTTAAGAGTTTTATACTTTTAGCTCTTATATTTAGGTCTTTGATCCATTTTCAGTTAATTGTTTTGTTACGGTGTGAGATGGCAGCCCAGCTTCATTATTTAACATGTGGATATCAAGTTGTACCACGAGACTGTTCTTTCCATTGAATGGTCTTGGTACCTTTGTCAAAAATCAGTTGATGGTAGATGTATGGGTTTATTTCTGGACTCTCAATTATATTCCATCCAGTTATATATCTGTCCTTATTCCAGTAGCACACTATTTTGATTACTATAACTTTGTAAGTCGTTTTGAAATCAGAAAGTATGAGTCCTACAACTTTTTTTTTAATGCTAGATTGTTTGGCTATTTTATATGAAATTTAGGATCAACTTTTTCACTTCTGCAAAATTGGCCACTATCATTTTGGTAGGGAATTGCATTAAATCTATGGATTGCTTTGGATAGCAATATTAAAATCATCTAGTTCATGAACATGGGATGACTTTCCATTTATTCAGCTCCTCTTTAATTTCTTTTAGCAATGTTTTTAGTTTTCAGTGTAAAAGTCCTGTACTTCCTTAGTTAAATGTGTTCCTAAGTATTTTATTTTTGTTACTGTATATGACATTTTTGCTTAATTTTATTTTTATACTGTTCATTACTAGTGTATAGAAATATAGCTTAATATGTGTGTTGACCTTTGCTATGCAAGTTTGCTGAATTATTTTTACTAGCTATAATAGTTTTTTCATGGATTTTTTAGGATTTTCTATATATAAAATTATGCCATCAGCAAAAGCAATAGTTTTCATGCTTCCTTTCCAATTTGAATTCCTTTTATTTATTTTTCTTGCCTAATTGCTCTGACTAGAACTTCCAGTACAACAGTTAAATATAAGTGCTGATAGTGGGCATCCTTGTGTTCTTCCTGATCTTAGAAGGTAGCTATCAGTCTTTCACCATTGATGTTAATGTTAGCTGTGGACTTTACATGAACTCCCTACATCAAGTTGAAGAAGTTCCTTTTTATTCCTTTTTTATGAAATCATTTTATCATGAAATAGTATTGGATTTTGTCAAATGTTTTTTATGCATATGCATGAAATGAGATGAAAATTATATTTTTTCTTCTTTCTATTAATGTGATTTATTACATTGATTGATTCTTATATGTTGATACTTCCTTAAATTCTTGGGATAAATCCCTTTTGGTTCTGACATATAATCCTCTTAATATTATGCTAGTTTCAGTTTGATACTATTTTGTGGAGGATCTTTGTATCTGAGGTTATAAGGTATATTTGTCTATTGTTTTATTTTCTTGTGATGTTTATATCTGGCTTTGGTATGATAGTACTGCTGGCCTTTTGGAAGCAGTTAGGAAGTGTTCCCTCCTGTCATGTTCAACTTGGACTGTCATAATAAAATACCATAGACTGGGTGGCTTAAACAATATAAATTTATTTTCTCACAGTTCTGGTGGCTGGAAATCCAAATTCAGGATGCCAGAATAGTCTGGTTTTGGTGAGAGCTCTCTTCCTGGTTTGGAGATGGCCACCTTCTCTCTCTGAGTTCACATGACCTCTTCTTTGTACATGCATTGTGTCAGAGGGAGGAAGCCCTGTGGTATCTCTTATTATAAGGGTACTAATACCATTATGACCTTTTAAATTAAGAAATATGTGTATTTATTGGTTATAGTGCTATTAAAATTATGTATTAAATCTTGGTTGAGTTTTGATAGTTTGTGGTTTTTAAGGAATTTGTTCATTACCTTTAAGTTTTTCACAATATGAGCATAAATTTTTAATATCCCCTTATTTTTTTAATGGCTGCAGGCTTTGTAGTCATATTCCTTTTTCTAGTCTTGATATTGGTCCTTCTTTTCTTGTCCCTTTCCTGTTTTGTCATATATATATTTAGTTCTCTAAATTTCCCACTCAGCACTACTTTATTTATATGCCTCCCAAATATTTAGGTATTAGTTATTTTCCTTTTCATTCAGTTGTATGCATTTTTAAAATTTACTTTGAGACTTCCTCTTAGACTCATGGAGTATTTAGATTTGTGTTGTTTTATTTAGTTTCTTTGATATTTCCTTGTTTTTCTGTTATTGATTTCTAGCTTGATTATATTATAATTGGTTAACACGCTATGAGTGGTTTCAGTATTTTAAATTCTGTTGAAATTGACTTCATGGACCAGAATATGGTCTATCTGTGTGAATGTTCCTTTGGTGCTTAGAGAAATACACATCTATTGTTGCTTTCTGGTGTGCTCTATGTATGTCAGTTAGATCCTGTTGATTGATGATTTAGTTCAGATTTTCTATAACATTTTGCATTTTCTGTCTGACAGTTCTATCAGTTGCTGATCGGAGTTTTTTAATCCCCAACTATAAACTGTGAATTTGTCTATTTCTTTTTTCAGCTCCATCTGTTTTTGTATCAATTATTTGAGGCTCTGTTGTTTGATTTGCACACATTTAGGATTATTATATCTTCCTGGTCAATTGATTCTTTTATCATTATGTAATGTCCCTTTTTGTCTCTACTAATTTTCTTTGTTCTGATGTTTACTTTATCTAATATTGATATGGCCACTCATCTTTGATTGATTAATTTCTGCATGCTGTATGTTTTTCAATCATTTTACTTTCAATCTGGCTAGATTTTATTTTGAAGTAATTTTTTTTTAAATTACTATTGTTCATTGTTTTGCTTTCTTTCTTCCCTTAGGTTCTCATTCTTCTGTTTCTTAATTCTTGCCTTCCTGGGGATCATTTGAATATTTTTTTAGGATTCTAACTTGAATTATTTTTGGAGCTTTCTGTACATTTTTGTTCGTGGCTGCTGTAGGTATTGCCATATACTTATGTTATTCATCGCCGTCTATCCATAATAACGTTTTACCACTTAGAATAAAATTTGGAAACCTTACTTCCATTTAAGTCTCTGTACTGTCCTCACTTTTAAATATCATTGTCATGAGTATTGGTTAGTCTTGTAATGTGTGCTTCAATCATCAAATGTTATTGAGAAAATTAAGGAGGAAATTAAAAGTTTATGTTTGTACCCATATTTCAGATCCTTCCCTTGTTTCTTCCTTCCTGATTCTCCCAGATTTCTTTTATAAGAAATAGTTTTGAAGAATTCTTTAGTTTTGAAGAATTTCCTTTAGCCAATATTTAAGGATAGCCTTGCTAGCGACACATTTTTAGTTTTACTTAGTTTCAGAATGTCTTTATTTTCTCTCATTCCTAAAGGATGATTTAACCAGATGTCAAACTCACAGTTGACAATCCTTTACTTTCAGCAGTTGGTAATCGTTGTGCCACTTCCTCTGGCCTCCATGGTTACAGGGGAGACATGTGCAGTCATTCAAAATGGTGTCTCCATATTATTAATGCCTAATTTCTCTCTGGCTGCTTTCAAGATTTTTTTCTTTGTCTTTTCTAAAGTTTAGTTGTGATTTTTTTTTTATTGTAGATTTTTTTGGACTCATCCTAGTTGGAATTTACTCTTCTTTTGGATCAATAGGTAAGTTCATTCTCCATGTTTGGGAAGTTTTCATTCATTTTTTCTTTACATAGTCTTTAAGCTTCATTCTCTTTCTCCTACACATCTGGAACTCTGATGGAATGAATATTATATCTTTTGTTATTGTTCCTCAAGTCTAGGGCTCTGTTTATTTTTCTCCAGTCAGTATTCTCTTTGTTTTTTAGATAGGGTCAATTCAGTTTTTGTCTTCAAATTCAATGATTCTATTCTATTTCCACTCTACTATTGACCCCACCTGACAGATCTTTTATTTCAGTTACTGCATTTTTCAGTTCTGTAATTTCCTTTTGTATCTTTTGTTATAATCTACTTGCTTAGATGTTCTACTTTTTCATTATTGTAAGATAATTTGTAATTGTTGAAGAATTTTATGATGTTTGCTTTTAAATTCTTGTCAGAAAATTATAACATCCCATTCTTCCTCCTATTAGCATCAGTCGATTATCCATTCTCATTAAAATTGTGATTTTCCTGGTTCTTAATATGATAAATTATTTTCAGTTATATCATAGACCTATGCCAATCATATTTGGAAACTCTAAGTCCTATTTAAATCTTTTACTTCAGTAGATAGTCACCCTGATTGGGTACAGCATACAGGTCTTTTTCTACTTTTACGGGCTCGTATAGCAGTTTAATTTTCGGAGGCTTTGTGGTGTTATTTTTGTCTGCTTGGTTTATCTGGTTCTTCTAGGCCTCCTGGTGTGCCTGAAAGGACTAGAGGTGGGTTTCCCTAGACCTGTTGCTCAGTGTCTCTCATTGGGTATGGGGTATGGTGAAATCCCCCTGTCAGTGCCCTCCTGTTGGCCTGGTTCTTCTGGGTGGGAGAGGAGAGTCTTGGGTCCTTTGGGACAAACAGGCTTCTTCAGATGGGCTGCTTGCTGTGGATGGGTCTCATATTCATGTTCTGACTGCCATCCAGGTATATCTGAGAGGGAAAGAAGAGTCTCAAACCTGTGGAAACAAAGAGGCTTCCAAGACCGGGCATTTTTCTGTGGCTGTATAATTTTTCCATTTTTACCTGTCTACTGTGGTTTCCAACATCTGGGAGAAGAGTCTTGATTTCCTTCAGGAAAAAAGTCTTCTCAGTCTTGGCCAATTGCTGTGGCTTGGTCCCTTTCTTTGATTCTCCCACTTCTGTGCTGTTTCTTTAGTCATGGGATTCTAAGCAATATTGCCTTTTAATTAACATTTTTTAGAGTTTATTTTGGTTGTCTCTTGTACCATATCCAGGGTTTATAGTTGTGCTCTGTAGGGAAGGACAGGTAAAAGTGGGTCTATGACCATCTTGTCTAGAATGGAATTACCTATGGTGTTTTTTTGATGAACAGAAGTTCTTGTTTTATTTATTTATTTTCATTTACAATTTGTACTTTAAATATCCTGTTGAAAAATTTTTTTATTCTTTTCTTGATTCCATAGTGTTGTTCTCATATTTATTCATGAATATTTTATAGTTTTACTATTTGCCTTTATTTCTTTAGTCTATCTGAAATTACATTTTATGAATGATACTAGGTATGGGTATGCTTTTATTTCTTACACAAATTGCTTTAACAAACAAACCAAAAATGATCATTGACTTGTCGACTAAAAAAAAGTATTCAGAACCTAAAAGTCAAGAGTTGTATTTTATTTGGCAGGAATTTTAGGACTTAAGGCCCGGGAGGCAGCATCTTAAGTAACCCTGAGAGAACTGCTCCGAGGAGGCAAGGGTGGGGAGCCAGTATATACAGAAGTTTAGCAACAAAGGGCAGGTAGTCTGAACGTGAAAAGATTATTGTTAATTAAAGAAAACCAGATACCCCAAGTTAAGGAATTTAGTGCTTTTCTGTGTATGGGAAGATGCAAGAGTCTAGGCTCACTGAAATCATTCCTTTGTTATGCACCTCAGCTATCTGGGGCCAGTCTCCTGTGTTTTCACATCCTTAGTTTCCTCGGGGCTCACCATAGGGAATGGCTGCAGTCAGATGGCTGCCAAATGGCAGCCATTCCTTCCTGAGTTTACTCAGGGCTCACTGGCTCGTTGGAGGGCTCAAATCACTGATGACTGTGACATCCTTTGTTTACTGATATGGCAGGCAATATTCCATTTATCAGACTTTATACAGTAAAATGTATTTTTCATATGCAGAACAGCATTGTTGTTCTCAGTTTCATCAATATGATCTTTAGCACGTGTCTTCCAATTTGATGTGCTCGATTGGAGAAAAACAACATTGAGGCAAAGAAAGTGTTGTGGATTAGGCTTAGAAGTGGCACAACTGAGTTACATTTATTTTTTATTGGTTATAATTCAATCATATTGCTACATCTAACTTCAGAGGATCCTGAGAAATATAATCTACTGTGTGCCAATTGAAAAGGATAAATGGCTTTCTTGATAAGCTAATTGTGTCTGCCACTGATACAGTCAAGCTTCAAAAAAATCATCTGCAATGTTGGCCTTGTCACACATTAATCTTTTATATGAATAAGTCTGGTTTTGGCTCTCCACTACATTTTCATGATGAATGAATATCCCTTAAATGGTATCATAGTGTCTCAATTGGTATAATGTTACATAACGTATCAAAAGCAAATTCTCCTTGTGTTTTTTTTTTTTCTTGTGCCTTTTATCACTGACTCTTGCTTTTCATACAGGCATTATAATTGATTTTTCAATTTTTCTGTGAAAAATTGAATGAAAACTCATGTTGGAGTTCAGTTAGGAATGCATTGTCTGAAGATTAATTTTGGGAAAATTGACAACTTTACGATACCTAATCTTCCATGAACATAGTACATTTCTCCACTTATTTAGATTATCTCTAGTGTCTTTAAAAATTTGTAATTTTAGCCTAGCTATTTGTATTAGTATGTTTGGACTGCCATACAAATGTACCATATTCTGGGTGGCTTAAGCAACAGAAATTTATTCTCTCACAGTTTTGGATGCTCGAAACCTGTGGTCAAGGTGCCAGCATAATTGGGTTCTGGTAAGAACTCTCTTCCTGGCTTGCAGATGGCTGTTTTCTTGCTGTGTCCTCACATGGTACAGAGAGAGAAAGATCTTCTCATACAGCCACTAATCCCCATAATGAGGGCCCTACCTTCATGGTCTAATTTAATTCTAATTACCATCTAAAATCCCACCTCTAAATAACAGTACATTGGGGGTTAGGGCATCAATGGATTTAAAAGATTCAGGCCGCAATAGTATTTAATATTTTTAATGCTATTATAACATACCTGTGTAAAGTTGCATTTACAACTATTTGTTCATACAGAAATGTATTTTTTAAAATTTTGACTGTATCAGAGATACTTTCTAAACATTATTCAAATCTGAAAATTTTTACTGCATGTTATTTAGAATTTTTTTGGTTAAATTGCTTACCTCTGATAAAATACCTCTTTGTCCTAATAATGATAACTTTAAAATTAGTATTGATATGTTATGATAATATTAAAATTGTATTATTGGAGAATGTTTTAATTGCTTACTGATGATATGTTAATATGTAGTTTCTTTATATATTGATTTTATATCTAACAAATTTTCTAATTTTTCTTGTTATTTCTGAGAGTATTATATATATCATTTTGGATTTTCCTATGAAAAAATTTATTTACTTTTAAATATAGATTTATTTCTTCCTTTCTAATGCTTATACTTTTTCTGCTTTCCTTGCCTTAGTGCACTGTCACTATTTAGGACCTCATGTACAATGTTGAAGACAGTTGGTCACAGCAGACATCCTTGACTTGTTACCCAGCCTCTAAGTTTATTTTTTAGACATTACTCATTCCATGAAAATTTCAGATATATTCTCATTGTTATTCATAATACCTTCATGTTGCTTTCAAAAAATTAAAAATAAAGCATATCAAACTTATACAAATGTGTAAAACAATATGATGAACCCCATACTGCCATTACCCATGTTCTAAGATTAGCAGGATTTTTGCCAACTCACTGACCATATTTTTCTTTTCTTTTTTTCATTGATGACGAATTTCAAGAAAAATTTCTGACGCCATTTCATCCCTACGTATTTTGCTGAACATCTCTAAAAATGTAGAATTTTATTTTTATGGCCTTTTGTGTCCGTCATAACAGCTAACAATTTAAAAATTTTCCTTGGTTTTATCTAACACCCTGGTCATAATCAAATTTCCACAGTATTCTTAAAATAGTACCTTTGAATTTGTTGTGTTTAAATTCATATTCAAATTAGCTCCATAATGGCGTGTTTTATGTCTCGCTTAATCTAAAGCAAGCTCCACTTATTTTTGCTTTAATACCATTGCCTAGTTAAAGAAAGAGCAGTTATTCTGTAGATTGCTCAACATTTTGGAAATCTGTTGACTTTTTTATCATGTTATTTAACTTGTGGACCTAAGCTTCATGTTTTCTATAAATTATGTATATGTGCTAAGGCTTGATTAGATTCAAATAGCGTTTGATATTATCATATTTGGTATGAAAATACCTTCCAGGCTTATGTTGAATATTACTTGCTCTAAAACTAGAATAAGCCATTTTTCTAAGAGTCCCTGGCCCTTGTTTATTTTAGTAGAAAAATATATTTTAAAGTTATAATTATTTGTGAGCCAAGGATGCTCAATGTGTGAGTGTATGTATGTATGTGTGTGTATATATATATGTGTGTGTACCTATATATAATAAATATTATGTGTTATATGTGCACTGTAAGTAGTATATGTATGTATATAGTATTAGAATAATACAGTAATAAAGTTATATTTATAGAGTCATAGTGATAATGTTATAGTTATATAGTTATAGCACTGAGTTACATTGTTACAATATAGGTGGATTATGGAGTTACATTTACAGTATTATGGTAATACTGTTATAGTGTTACAGTAATAGTTATACTGTTGTAGTTATAGTGTTATATTTTAGTTACAGTGTTACAATAATAGTCATAGTTTTATAATTGTAGAGTTACCAGTTTACTATTATATTTTGTAATTACTGCCTTTAATTATATTGATAATAATAATTTTAGTTTTATAGGTAAAAAGTCATAGCACTATTATGGTACTAAGATTACAGTATAGTGCTAAAATTATATTTACAGTGATAAAATTAGGATTACAATGTTAGTCTTATATTTATGTTATTAGTAATTACAGTGATAGTGTTATAGATATAAACTTATAATTATAGTTATTATGCTAATAATGTAGATATTGTGTCAAGGTTATAGCTATAGTATTAGCATTAATAGTGTTAGTCTTATAGTTTTCATGGACCTGTTATAGTGGTAGTGTTACAGTTATAATTGTAGTGTTATTATGCTATAGATATGGTGTTACGGTCAGAATTAAATTATTATAGTTATTGTTGTACTTATACCTTTTGTGATATAGTTATAGAATCTAGTTACACTTATATAGTAAAAGTTATAGAGTCAGTTTTTGGTAAAAGTTTGTAGTTTTAGTTTTAGAATAGTGGTTATTATTTAAGATTTATTGTTATAGTTACAAAGTTTAATATTACAGTTATAAGCATATGCTTATATTCATAGTTAGCATTATATAGTTCTAAGAGTAGTACTAGTGTTATAGTTATAATGCTATAGATGTAGTTACAGTGTTATTCATATAGTCATAATGTTAGTGTTATAGTGATAGTATTATCGGTAGAGTGTTATAGTTGTCATTATAATGCTATAGTTATAATTATATTTTATGGTTATAGTGGTATTTGGATTGTTGTAATGGTAGTTTGATTATAGTTACAACGTTATGGCTATAGTTATATGGTTATAGTCATTTTGTTAGTGTTGTATACTTTAATATTATAGCCATAGGGCTATAGTTTCATTATTATAAAATTTAATTATACAGTCATGGTTTTATTTGTAATGTTGTAGTTATAATGGTACATGATTATAATTATAATGATATAGTAATACTGTTACAGTTATAATTATATGTATTCAGTTATAGTCTTAACAATGTAGTGATTGTGGTTTTGTTATAGTTTTGATATGGTTATATTTATATTGCTATAGTTATACTATTAGTGTTATGTTTTAGTCTTATAGGGTTGTAGTAAGAATGTTATAAAAATTTAGTTATAATTATAAAATTATGGTGTTAGTTATTGTGTTATAAATAGTTATAGGGCTATAGTTACATTTACAGTACTAAATCATAGCTATAGTGCTATCATATAGATACCATGATATACATATAAATATATGCTGTTATAGTTGTAATGCTATAATTTTATAATGCTATAATTATTATTATAGTGATAGCATTATATTTATAGTACTATGGTTATTTTTGCCATGTTAAAAGTATAATTGTTCATGTTATAGGGCTATTTTATAGTTATTGATATAGAGCTGTTGTTATGGTTATACTATAGTTATAGTGATAGTGTTATAGTTATCATGTTAGCTTTAAGTATAGCAGTATACTGTAAATTTAGCACTATAAGAAGAGAACTATAATTCTAACAATAACACTAAAACTATGTGTTAATGTTAAAGTCATAGAATATTATTCAAATAATGATAGTGTTATACTGATAATGTTATATTTTGGGTCAGAGTAATAATTACATATATAAAGTTATAGGTATATTTTATACTAGCGGTGATAATTCTATAATGCTAGTTATAGTGATATGGTAATAGTCATACAGGTATAGATATGGATATGGTGCTAATGATATACAGTGTTAGTGTAATAAAGTTCAGTGTTATAGTTGTAATTATGGTATACTAATAATCATAGATATTGTATTATAGTATTTATTATATTGTTGTAGTTATAATGGAGGCATACTAGTTACACTATTATAGTTTTGTTATTAACAACATAGTGAGAGTGATCGTGTTATTATATTAGCAGTAGTATTATGCTATACTGATAGAAGTAATGGTGTAGCTTTAGTGTTTTGCACATAGTAATACTGTTATAACTATAGATATAGAGACATAGTTACAGTTATAGACCAACGTTAAGAGTTAAAGTGTCATGGTGTCAGTTATAGTTCATAATTACAGTTATACCGCTAGTTATTGTTATAGTGTTATAGTGATTCTTACTGAATTAGAGTTATAGAGCTCTACTTATTTTATTCTTATTGCACTAAGGTTACAGTGTTGTGCTATAGTTATAGTAAAATATATCCATAGTGCTAAGGTAATAATTGTAGTGATAAAGTTACAATTATCACTGTTTTTATAGTGTTGGTACAGTGACACTTGACCAACATGGGTTTGAACTCCATGGGTCCACTTATACATGGGTTTTTTCAATGCATATGTACTAAAGTACTACACGATCTCACGCTCTGCAGTTGGCTGAATCTGCAGAGGTGGAACTGCGGACATGGAGGACCAACTGTAAAGTTATAGGTGAATTTTGGACTGCACAGGTGTCAGTACCCCTAACCCCCACGTTCAAATATCTATCCCATATTATATAAACAACAGTCTTTAAACAATTATGCTATAACCATCAATATAATATTAAGAATATTTAAAATATTTTATATATATACTCCCTACCCACAACATTTTTTGTATTTATATTTACACCATCTGCACATATATTCATTACATACCATTCTCTCTCTTTTAAGCCTCATTTAGTCTTAGTTCTATAAGTAATTTATATGTTTAATGCTCACCAGTACGTCTTATGTCATTATCTCTAGATATTTTGGTTATCTAAAGCTTATTCTTATATTTTACTTAAGGGACTAACATAGCCTGCATTCTCTCATGTTGAATGTTATTTGTTTCCTTTATACTTGAAAAATAATTTTACTAGATTTTAAATCCTTGACTAATATTTTATTCCTTTGATTATATTAAATATATCACTCCATTTACAGCTGCCATAAAAAATCCTTTTGAAAAGTCTGAGGACAACCTAATTTTCTTTCATTATAAATAACTTGTTTTTTTACCTAGGAACTCAATTATTTTATTTTTCTTTACTTAGAGTCCAGTAATTTCAATAGATTATGTTGTGGTGGTGTTCATCATTGATTTGAATTTTCTCAAGTGTGTGTTCTCTTTCAATATGTAATTCCAAATCTGATTTTTTTTTAAATTAGGGTCTTAAAATTTGTTCTGCCTCCTGCTTCAGGGAATCTTATACATGTTGGATCTTCTGTACCAATAATCATTATTTTTCACTTTCTCTTGAATTATTTTTATCTTTTGCTATTTTAAAAATTTTGTAAATATTCCTCTTTTGCCTTTCCTTTCCATTAAAGCATTTAAAATAAAATGCTTTTGATCCTTCTCTATATAGATTTCACTTAGGAAATAGTTTTTTTCATTTATTTATAATTGGCTTTTTGATTTTTATCATCTCATAACTCAGGTTTTATACTTCTAAGTTATGTTTTTCTTTCATGTCCTATATCATTACCCTAATGAGTTTTAGGTCATCTTTAAATTGATGGTTAAAATGACTATCTCTTCTGTGGGCATGCCTTTTTGATATGTTTTATTGCTTGTAAGAATTTTATTCTGATTCCCCTTTTTGTTTCTGATAACAACCTTTTCTAGGGATTTGATTTTGATAGTTTTAGTAGCTCAGATATTTGTGAAATTTAATTTCTTGAACTTTTAGAAGGAGAAAGATCAAAGTATTTTTGATTTTTAACTTAAGACAAACTTTCCTCCTTTGTCCTTGATAATTCTCAAATAAAGTGAGATTGACTGATTTTATTCCATCCAACCCACTTTTATCTGGACTCTCTCTTCCATTTTTCTTATCTCTAGCATCCTCGATTTTGAATTTACCCCCAGGGATTTTCCCTCAATGTGGGGCTCTGTTTAAAAAGGGAAACCTAGTGGTTCAGTTTCAAAAGTTCATAGAGACTGGATTGTTCAAGCTGTCCAAATGGTCCAAATGTATTCCAAGACATCGTGTTAAAAACTTTTTCCTTAGCGTTTATGTTCCTTTTTAGTAGATGTAGATAATTCATGTTGATTAATGCAAGAATAACTGCCATTTTTTATTGCAAAACTTCAAGAGAGTTCCTGATATCCTAAACTTTTATAGATGAAAATGCATTCCCCATAGATATCCTTACTGGCAAGAGCTGTCAGTTTATCTGATTTTTTAAAATCCATTTGCCTCTTCTACCATCAGCTTTAACAGATGCCTACATAATAAAACACACACACACACACACACACACACACACACACACACACACACACACACACACACACCAGCTTTGCCACTTAGAAATCTTAGTCATAGGTACCTCAGTGTAATTCTATTCACATGGAAGAAAGAACAAAAAATAAAACAGTTCAGAGCTGGAAACATTACCATTGCCATTTTTTACTGGAAGGAGCACCCAGGTATTTTTCACTTTGGAAATAAGTGACTGTTCTTCTCAATTCCCACTTTTAGTTTTTGACCTGTGGTCTACAGGGCTAATTTATGTGAATTCTTAAAAAATACTATTTATGGAAAACTTTGTTTATTCATTGGTTTTACACTAAAAAGTAAACAATATTTTTATTCTTTTGTACTATGTGGCATACTAAATGGTGAAACTATGGAGCAGGCTTTGACTAACTGTCATTCATTCTATGAGCAAGAAATGAAACCACAAACAACTAATTGTGCATATACTTGCTATATGCCATTCATTTTTCACAAAACGATTCCTAATTACTTCTAAATTGTTTTTAAGGTCAAGCAAATAGCTCCCTATCTGGATGTATTTTTTTTTTTCAAATACAAATCAAGGAACATAAATCATAGACTTTAAATAGACAAGTTAGTTTATTTGTAAGTTCATGGTGGGAGAAAAGACAATAAAGTTTAGATGAGACTGAGATTTTGTGATCATAACATCATATAGATGAAAAGGTTTATGAAAAATAAGCAAATTTACACAGCTCAAAAGCTAGACGAAGCTCTAACTACAATTATTGTCTTTTTTGTGAAATAATGTCACTTCTGCGCCTTCCATACCGGATTTAATCACATTCTTTGAGTTTTTTTTTTTTTTAGGAAATGCATTGGCCTGTCTTGCTGTTTGCTAGTGAAAGTTAGACAATCTGATTGCTAATTTTCAGAATTAATAAACTTTACATCCCTGGTAGCTGTATGCATTAGCAGGTGCTTTCTGGAGGCAGTAGCTGAGTCTCAAAAATGTAATTCTAATGCTGACAATTTCAGAGAGCAAAATAAACCTGAAAATGTAACTTTCAGTTTTTCATTTAGGTGGCTACTTTCTTCATTTAAGCAGAGACCAATCTTGTTCAGTTGTTTGAAAGGTCTTTTAAAGACACTTGTTATCTTCAGTCATCCATTCTGACTCTAAAAATATGTTACTGGCATACAATTTCCTTTGTTTCCAATGGGATGGTTATCCTGTGAGTATAGATAAAGGTACAAAGACTTTTTTGCTTAAAAAACACTTTAACAACAAATAAGTAATGGCATTATACTCATGGTTTCACTTTTTATGGCAGTAGTCCTCAGATTTATCTTTGGTTTACAAAACCAGTTTCATGAAGATTTTTCAGGTTAGAAATCCCACTGAACAGTGTAATATTCTTACTTTTTAGACAGTATTTTGGGATAAATTACAAAAACACTCAATTTCAGGAAAAATAAATAACTTAATTGTATTAATATGCATCAAGATGCATTAACTTTTTGGAAAAATTATTTATTTATACTAATAAAAACTTACTTATCAGACAAGCCTGTTTGGAGTGGATTCAGAGAAGATGGGCAAAGTGGATAGTGATTCTAAACATATACTTTGAAACTTTTGCTGGAAAAAATAGTAGAGAAATAAAGGGGTTGCCAAAAGGGGATAAAGAGTATATTTTTTTCAAAGATGAAAGATATTATAGCAAGATGTATTAACTTTTAAGTCACCTTGCTGTATATAACATCTTGGTACATTTGGTAAGAATACTTTCATTATTCACCTAATCTAACATTTCTAGGTTTTTGTAAATAATGCACTTTGATGGACTTACTATATTACTGAATAGTCTACCTAATTCTCCAATTCAACTCTTCACAATATATCATTTGCAGAAAAAATGTAACTCCCAATTGCTAAACATAGACACTAAAGTCATTCAATCAATATATCAGAAATTGAAAACTGACATGAATAGTGAAAATACTTAATTTTCCCTTTCATCTACATTGTATAAGCTCCAGCCATATAGAAATTATTTCTGTTACTTAACATTTGCCATGTTCTCTCCTCTCTCCGGTCTTTTATATGTGTTGTTACCATTCTTTTCATTCGCTCTTTATTCAGGATTAAAATGCCTCACTAAATGATAAGTTCCTTGAAAATCAAGACCCTGCTTATTCATCATCTTCACCTTTGTATCTCTAGTACCTAATATTGCACCTGGCACATTTTAGGCACTCAATAAATACTTGTAACTGACTATCTGAATGTCAACAAATTAATATCTTAATAATTCCATGACTATTTTAATCATTTAACTGGCATATTATTTTTAGATGATGAAAACATACCTTAATAGAATCGTCAGTTAGTAATTTCTATCATCATATTGTGATGACAAGTAGGGGAAACATTATTAATCACATATTACAGACTAGAAAGGAAGGTGAAAATTAAATCACTTGATTAGGATCTCAGCATGGGTATATGGTAGAGAAACTAACACAACATTGTAAAGCAATTATTCTCCAATAAAGATATATTTAACAAAAGATATCATAGAAAGGGAATCCTGAAAAAATAGTCCAAATCTAATCTTTTAACTCTTTACCCAATTTTCAATCTAACTTATACCCTGTTCATTCTTTTATACTACCCTCTACTACCATCCTGCCTCTGACTTCTGTAGGTAAGTCTAACTTTCTTTCCCTTTCCAAATATTCTTCTTCCTTGATGGTAATGCAGGGGTCTGTAAACCACAAATCCTGGTAAATCCTGTCCTCTAAGATTCTAGAAACAAATCTTTTTTTTTTCCATTTTTTTAATGTCAGTACCTAAAGGCATTATACATACAAACGAATGTTCCTTCAATTTGTGGACATTGAAAGCTCCTTAATAAGTCACCAGGAGCTTTGTTTGATGCCAACATTTGCCAATTATATCATGAATGTTTATGCATTAGGATAGCACTTTGATTTTTTTATATGTGGTTGGTTTTCAGCTTACAAATCAGCTATTTTGAAAGCTTTGGAAAAAAGGAGAAAACTCATCTAGTATTTTCCTTCTCAGAAAAAAATATATAGTCTTGCTGTAAGGGACAAAGGGAAAAAATATGTTATACTACTTTTAATATTATTGTACTTATTAGGAGTAAGGAGTTCTACATTTCACTTAGCATTATCACATGGATCTATAATTTTGTCCATGTATAAAATTTAGTTAAAAGGGGCTTTAAAAGTAAATAATTTGTATAGTTGAAAATATATTGACTAATAATGTCTTTCAAACTATTAAACAAATCACAGATACATTTTAATATTTTTTATTCTTTTGTCTTATCATTTTTGTTAATGTCAGTCAACTCCCTCAAGAGTCTCTATTGATCAAAAAAATACAAAAAAGTGTAAATTGTCAGAAAATACAGTTGAAACAGAGATTTTATTAAATTAAAAATAAATTATTATGATTAGCACATATTAAATTCATTAGATACAAAATATACAAATAGGTGCAAATAAAATTTTAAAACAGATTTGTTCATTTTATTGATTGGGATAATTCCACATGTACTAGCGGAACACACATATATAACTTAATATCTAAATTAATCTCACAGTATTTCAAAAGGATTATATCTGGTCATTTTCTTATCAGCAGGAGATTTCTATATAATATAATGGGCCCATGGAACTAATTCAGAAACCTAGATTAATCAGTGTAAACAAAATAGGCTATTATTTGCTTCTATTGTTTCAGTAGCTTTTCCTCTCAAAAATTCTAACATATCTATATTCAGTTAAAGGATTATTTATTTTTTACTGACTATAATCTTTACAGTAAGAAATACATCATGATGTTAGAGTCTACTCTGACAAAATATTTTATAATGTATTTGCTGAATGTTGCAAGTGTTATTCAGAAATGGTTTCCCATTATGCCTTAAATCCTCCACTATATCCCTCCCTTTCTTTATTCAAAGACCTCAACATTACCTGAACAACCAGTATGGTGGAGTGTCTAGGGAACTGGCATCATGTTAACTCCATGATTACAAGGCCTTTATACCATTATAGCTAGTGATCATATTATGCGGTACTTTGAAATTTTTGGAAGCTAAGCCAACAAATCTTCATAAGATGGACAATAACACATCTGAGTAATTCCTTCAGGGTAGCTTGGTTTGAATTGGACTCTTTGAAGTTGTTTTTTTTGTTTTTGTTGTTGAATTTATCCTTATAAGAATAAACTTTCTGCTTATGAATAGTAACCATGAATAGAAGGCAGAAGCTCTGTAAGTGTATTATGTTTCTCGACTCTTCTACTCTGATTACTTTGGTGACTATACCATCAAACATCTTCTAATGTGAATCCCTGGTGTCCTTTATTCTTGCAGAATATTTTTAAAATGGAAGTAAGTGTTTTATCTTTTATGTTCAGATAAACACAAAGCTTTATTAGTCTTTGCTTGTGACTTACTGGCAGGATTTATGTAACAGTTTCATTCATTAAAGATATAGGGTTAGATAAAGGTTTGGGCCTGGTGTTATATCCGTAGAGAACTCCAGGTAGTAAATATAATTTGATAATAGAGAAAATTCTCCATAGGAGATGGATCAAGAAAACATCAATGTGATATTGGTTAAAAAGATTTTTATTAGAGTTACAATTCTGAAAGTCATTTATAAATGCCTTTTCATTGTACTTTTCCTTTTCTTGAAAATCAAGGAAAATGGAATCTCCTTAGTATCCTACATATCAATAACAAATGTAACAGTTCTGGTTTTAAGGTCCTTCACAGACGTATCTAAAAGTAATCCCATCAAAAATCAACTGTCACCTACGATTTTGCTTTAAAAATAGTAAGGTGTGCTGGGATCTTTATAGGAATCTGTGTGTCACTTCAGGATGAATTCAGAATTCATAACTACTGAAGATATTAAAATGTAACAAAAATTATAACTCAGCGATAACTAATTCTTCAGGAAAGACAATATGCTGGTTAGATTGAGAAAGGGAAAGAGACACACAGCTAAAAACACATGTGATTAAGATATGAAAATATGGAGATGTAGTTAAATTCTTTTTCAAAAACCAAAAAATTGAGGCCAACAAACATAAGAAGCTTGATTCGTAGGAGAATGACTTGGCTGCAGACCTCACAAAAAAATGGTATTGTGTTTTGCTCCATGGAAGTTAATGTGAATATCCATATTACTCAGAAAGCTGCCAAATCTTGATTTATTTATTCTCTATTTATTCTCATTCACTATAATCAACTTGGCTTCTCCCCGATGATTTGTAGTAGAGAAAGAGAAAAGCACTCTTAGGATAAGAAGTTGATGGCAAGAACCATAAGACATTTTTAGAGCACAGATTTTTTTTAAAAAAAAACCATTGAGATATAGTTCATATACCATACAATCCATCCATTTAAAGTATACAATTCAATGGATTTTAGTATATTCACAGAGTTGAGCTACCATCAACCATCACCGAAATGGATTTTAGAACATTTTTGTCACCCTAAGAAGAAACCCTACAACCTTTACCTGTCAACTCCAAGAACCCATTCTCCCAAGCTCTAGGAAAATACTTACATACTTTCTTTCTCTATAAAGTTGCATGCTTTGATCATTTCAGAAGTGGAACCATACACTATGTGATTTTTTTGTGACTGACTTATTTCACTTAGCATATTTTGAGGTTCATCCATGTTGTAGCATGTATCAGTAATTCATCCCTTTGAATGGATATATAATACCCCATTGTATGGATATACAACTTTTATCCATTTATCAGTTAATAAACACTTGGATTATTTCCACCTTTTGGCTATTAATAATAATGCTGAGTGGACATTCATTGAATAAGTTTTTGTGTGAGTTTATGTTCTCATTTCTCTTGGTATATACTTAGGAATGGAATGGCTGGGTCACATGGAAGTTTTGTGTAATTTTTTTTATTGGAGCATAGTTGCTTTACAATGTTGTGTTAGTTTCTGCTGTACAGCAAAGTGAATCAGTCACACGTATACATATATCCCCTCTTCCTTGGATTTCCTTCCCATTTGGGTCACCACAGAGCACTGAGTAGAGTTCCCTGTGCTATACAGTCTGTTCTCATTAGTTATCTATTTTATGCATAGTAATGTATATATGTCAACCCCAACCTCCCAATCCATCCCACCCACCCCGCCTCCCCCCTTGATAGCCATACATTTGTTCTTTACGTCTGTAACAAATATCATATATTAACACGTATATGTGGAATCTGTGTAATTTTTTAAGAAACTTCCAGATGTGTTTCCAAAGTGGCTGCATTAATTATATTCCTGCCAGCAATTTCTCCACATCCTTGCCAATATTTGTTATTATCTGTCTTTTAATTATTGCCATTCTTATAGGTATCAGGCAGTATCTCTTTTTTTTAGTTGAGGTGAAACTGGTTTATAACATTGTTAGTTTCAAGTATACAACATAATAATTTGATATTTGTATATGCTGCCAAGTGATCACAGTAAAACTAGCTACAATCTGTCATCTTACAATTAACTCTCCTCACCCATTTTGGCAATCCCCCAACTCTCTTCTCCTCTAGTAATCACCAATGTGTCCTCTATATTGATGAGTAATGTTTTATTTGTTAATTTGTTTTGTTTTCTAGATTCCACATGTAAGTGAAATCATAAGGTATTTGTCTTTCTCTATCTGACTTATTTCACTTAGTATAATACCCTCAAGGTCCATCCATATTGTTGCAAATGGTAAGATTTCTTTCTTTTATACAGCTATGTAGTATTCCATTATATATGTGTATATATGTTATATGTATATCACAACATTTTTATCCATTCATCTATTGATGGACTTAGGTTGTTTCTATATGTTGGCTATTGTAAATAATGCTGCAGTGAATGTTGAGGTGCATACATCTTTTCGAATTAGTGGTTTTCTATTTTTAAAATAAATATGCAGAAGTGGAATAGCTAGATCATATGGTAGTTTTACTTTAATTTTTTGAGGAATCTCCATATTGTTTCCATAGTGGCTGCACCAATTTACATTCCCACTAACAGTGTATGAAGGTTCCCTTTTCACATATCCATATGATAATAGCCATTCTAATAGGTCTGAGGTGATCTCTCATTGTGATTTTGATTTGCAGTACCCTAATAATTAGCTTTGTTGAAAATATTTTTATGTGAATGTTGGCCACTTATATGTCTTATTTGGAAAACACTCTATTAAGAGCTGCCGTCCATTTTTTATTTGGGTCTTTCTTCCTCTTGAGTTTTTTGAGTTCTTTATATTTTTCCGATATTAAACCCTTAATGGATATATAATTTGTAAATATTTTCTCCCATTAAGTAGGTTACCTTTTCATTTTGTTGGTGGTTTCCTTAGCTCTGCAGAAGCTTTATAGTTTGATATACTTTCACTTGTATATTTTTGCTTTCCTTGCCTTTACTTTTGGAGCCAAACCCAAAAGTTCAATGTCAAATCAATGTTAAGGACCTTTTACCAGCTATATTTTCTTCTAGGAGTTTTACGACTTCAAGATTACATATGGTGTAAGATAGTGGTCTAGTTTCATTCTTCTGAATGTGGCTGACCAGTATTCCCAACACAATTTATTGAAGAGAGTGTCCATTCCCCATTGTATATTCTTTCCTCCTTTGTTGGAAATTAGTTGACGATATATACATGGGTATATTTCTGGGCTCTGTATTCACTTCCATTGATGTGTGTCTGTTTTTAATGCCATTACCATACTGTTTTGACTAGTATAGCTTTGTACTTTAGTTTGAAATCAGAGAGTGTGATACTTCTTCTTTCTCAAGATTGCTTTGACAATTTGAGACCTTTTTTGATTCCATACAAATTTTAGGATTATTTGTTCTTCTTCTGTGAAAAATGCCGTTGGAATTTTGATATGGATCGCATTGAATCTATAGATTGCTTTGACTAGTATGGACATTTTAACAATATTAATTATTCCAATCCATGAGCAAGAGATATCTTTTCATTTATTTGTATCTTCTTTGATTTCTTTCATCATTGTCTTATAATTTTCAGTCTACATGTTTTTCACCTCCTTGGTTAAATTTATTCCTAGTTATTTTATTCTTTTTGATTCAATTTAATTGGGATTGCTTTCTTAATTTCTCTTTCTGATAGTTCTTTATTAGTGTATAGAAATTCAAGAAATTCTATATATTGATTTTGTATTCTGCAACTTTACTGAATTCATTTATTGATTCTAACAGATTTTTGGTGGAGTTCTTAGGGCTCAAAAGCCCTTAAAAATACCTTATATTAAAAAAACATAAGGTATTATATCATCTGAAAATAGTGACATTACTACTTCTTCCTTTCCAATTTGACTGCCTTTCATTTCTTTTTCTTGCCTAATTGCTCTTGCTAAGACTTCTAATCTTATATTGAATAAAAGTGGGGAGAGTGGGTATCTTTGTTTTGTTCCTCATCTTAGAGGGATAGCTTTAAGCTTTTCTCCATTGAGCATAATCTTAGCTGTGGAAATTTTTAATATATAGCCTTTATTATCTTGAGGTGCATTCCCTTTTTTCCCACTTTGGTGAGTTTTTATCATAAATGGATTTTGAATTTTGTCAGAAACTTTTTCTGCAGCTATTGAGATGATTATATGATTATATGATTTTTATCCTTTATATTTTAATGTGGTGTATCACACTGATCAATTTGCAGAAGTTACACCACCCTTGCATCCCTGAAATAAATCCCACTTGGTCATGGTGTATGATTTCTTTTTAGTAAAGATATTTATTCTTTATTACTTTTAATTGAAGTGCAGTTGAATTACAATATTATATTAGTTTCAGGTGTATAGCATAGTGATTCAGTATTTTTACAGACTGCATTCCATTAAAAGTTATTACAAGATAATGGCTATAATTCCCTGTGCTATACAATATATCCTTGTTGCTTATCTATTTCATACACTGTAGTTTGTATCTCTTAATCCCATTGCCCCTCCCCCTTCTCTCTCCCGTATGATAACCAGTTTATTATTTTTTTAACATCTTTATTGGAGTATAATTGCTTTAAAATGGTGGATTCTTAACCACTGTGCCATGAGGGAAGTCCCTCCTCTTTCATTTTTTATTTTATTTATTGATCCCTCTGTCTTTCTCTTGGTGAGTCTTACTAAAAGTGTGTTGATTTTGTTTCTCTTTGCTAAGAGCCAGCTCTAAGTTGTATTCATCTTTTCTATTGTTTTTTATTCTATCTTTCATGTATTTTCACTCAATATTTATGGGACGCACAAAAAGCAGTTTTAAGAGGGAAGTTCATAGCAAAACAGGCCTACCTCATAAAAAAAAAAAAAAAGAAAAAACCTCAAATAAGCAATCTAACTTTACACATCAAAGAAGCTAGGAAAAGAAGAACTAACAAAGCCCAAATTTAGTAGAAGGAAGGACAATAATAAATATCATATTTCACATATGAGTGAAAGGCAGTTACAACTTTAAATTTCCTTCTAACAACTGCTTCTGCTGCATCCCATCAATTCTGGTATGTTGTGTCTTTATTTTCATTCATCTCAATGTATTTTCTAATTACTCTTACTTCTTCTTTCACCAATTAATTATTTAGGAACTTTGTTTTATTTCCACATAATTTTGAATTTTCCAAATTTTGTTAAGATTTTAATTTCCAATTTTTTATTCCATTTTCAACAGAGAATGTATTATACTGTGTGTAATGGTTTTTAATAATTTTAAATTTATTGACGATTATTTTATGACCTAGCATAAGGTCTATCCTGGACAGCAATTTATGTGCACTTGAGAAAAATTTGTACTTTGTTGTTCTTTGGTTGAATAGCCTATAGATGTTCCTTTGGTTTAGTTATTGTACAATGTTGTTCAAATCTTTTATTTCCTCATCAATCTTTTGCCTATTTGTTGTATTCATTATTAAAACTGGTGTATTCAAGTCTCTGTTATTGTTGGATTATTTCTTTCTCCCTTTAATTCTGTCAGTTTTTATTTCATGTCTTTTTAGGCACTGTTGTTAAGTGTATATTTGTGCTTTTATTTTTTATATCCTTCTAATATAGTTACACTTTTACTGTTGTATAATGTCCATCTTTATGTCTAGTAACGTGTTTCATACACTATTATTTTGATAATAGCCCCTTCCAACTATCTTATGATGCCGTTTGCATAATATACTTTTTACCTTTTTACTTTTAAAGTATTTGTATATTTGAGGATAAAGTGTATGTCCTGTAGATAGCATACATTTGGAATCTTCTTTTTTTTTTTTTTTTGCGGTATGTGGGCCTCTCACTGTTGTGGCCTATCCCGTTGCGGAGCACAGGCTCCAGACACGCAGGCCCAGCGGCCATGGCTCACAGGCCTAGCTGCTCCGCGGCATGTGGGATCTTCCCAGACTGGGGCACGAACCTGCATCCCCTGCATCCGCAGGCACACTCTCAACCACTGCGCCACCAGGGAAGCCCTGGAATGTTTCTTTAATCCACCAATAATGTCTGTAATTGGATTGAATTTTTAATCAATTCTTGTTTAATCTGTTGACGTAGCTGGATTTATGTGTCATTTTAACTTTTGTTTTTTTATGTTTTAATACATTTTTGTTCCTCTACTCTTGTTTTAGTGCTTCTTCTTGCATCAAGGCAATGTTTTATTTTGTCATACTTTTGTTTAATCAATGATTATCTTACTAAATTTTTTTAGAGATAATTTCTCATTGTTTCCTCTAGGATTTACCACATATACATCTTAATGTATCAGAATCTACTTCAGATTCATACTAACCTAATTTCATTGAGATTTAGAAATGTTACTCATATAGTATTTTACCCCTCTATCTTGTGTTATCATTATATACATTGCATGTATGTACTTGTAACACCCCAAATTACATTTTTATGATTACTTTATAAAATTCTGTATGTATTAAAGAAGCTAAGTGAATAAATGGAATCAAGTTTGTATTTAGAGAGTTTGTTATATTTACCTCTTATCAATTTTAGTTCACATTATGGGTTACTATGGGTTCAAGTTACCATTTGGTGTCACTTCTTTACTTCAGTATAACTTAGCTCTCACATCTTCTGTGTTATTGTCAAATATATTACAGCCTATATGTTATAGGCCCAGACACACACACACAGTTTCATATAATTGCTTTTTAATCAGTCAGGAGAAGAAAGGGGAATACATATACATTAATTCTATAATTTCTAATTACATAATTATTTTGCTCATGCTCTTTATTTTGTTATGTGGATTTGAATTACCATCTGGGATTACTTGATTTCAGACTGAAGAATTTCCATTAGGATTTCTTTTAAGGCATGTCCACTAGCAAAGAATACTGTTTTTGCTTATCTTGGAATGTCATATCTCACCTTACCATTTGAAAGATGGTTTTGCTGGATAAAAGTTTCTTGGTTGACAGTTTTTTTCTCCCTTTTCTTGCCTTTGACTGTGTCACCCCACTGTCATCTGGCATCTGTTTATTTCTAATTGAGGTCTTTTTGTATACATTAAATCATTTTCTTTTCCTCCTTTCCTCCTTTTCTCTTTGGCTTTCAGTATTTTCTCTATGATGGTGTCTGAGTGTGGATCTCAACCTCTTTGGGTTTAACCAGGGTAGAATTAATTTGTCTTCTTGGATGTATAGATAAATATTTTTCAGAAAATTTGGCAAGTTTTCAGCCATTATTTCTTTGAATATTTTTTTTCCTACTCCATTCTTCCTCTCTTCTCATTTTGGCACTCCCAATTATGTATAAGTTGGTTCACTTAAAAGTGTACTATATTTCTCTGAGACTTTGTTCATGTTTTCTCTTCTTTACTGTTCCTCATACTACATATCTCTACTGATTTATCTAAATGTTTACTGTCTCTTCTGCTAGCTCAAGTCAACTCTTGAGCCCCCTCAGTGAATTTTTTTCAGTTTGGTTATTGTCCTTTTCAACTTCAGAATTCCAATTTGGTTCTTTGTTATAATTTCTATTTCTTCATTGATATGATCCATTTGATAAGGTATTGACATTATAGCTAACTTTACCTTTTTAACCATGGTTTTCTTCAGTTAATTGAACATACTTGGTATTGCTCCTCAGGGGGCTCAGCCTTGGGTATGTGCACACTCTATGGTTACTAGTGGCTGAGCAGAGCTTATTTTTGACAGTGTTTTTCCTTTATCTCTCTGTTAATCTGTCTGACTCATTTGATATCAAATCCAGCTGCTAGGCTTCATTGATTTACCCTTTTTTTTCCCCAATAATTCTCTAGGGCATACGATGCTCCACAGTCTCATCCAATTAACTTCAGGAATGGGTAACTTTTTAAACCAGTCTTTGAGCTTTGTTCTAACCCCAGGGAAACTCTTTTTAACTGGCTCTTTCCTGGTTTTCTCTGGTGAACTAGTTGGCTTTTTGTTCAGCTAAAACTGCCACTCAGCCACTTTGTCATCCTTGTGCCTCTGAATCAACAGGTAAAGAAGGATGTTACATTGTTGCCTGGGGAGATCGCTCCTGACTATCAAGGGGAAGTTGGATTACTACTCCACAATGGAGGTAAGGAAGAGTATGTTCAGAATAAAGGGGATCCCTTAGGGTGTCTTTTAATATTACTGTGTCCTGTGATTAAGATTAGTGGAAAACTACAACAACCCAATCTATGTAGGTATAGTAATGATCCAGACCTTTCAAGAATTAGTTTGAGTCACCCACCATATAAAGAACCACAACCAGCTGAGGTGAGGTGCTTGCTGAAGGCAAAGGGAACAGAATGGGTCGTGGAAGAAAGTAGTTATAAACATCAGCTACACCCATGTGACCAGTTACAGAAATGAGGATTGTAATTGTCATGAGTATTTCCTATTTATTTTGTTATAAATGTATTTGCAGGTATGTACATTTTATTAATTTACTTATACTTACATATATTTTAATCTTCTTCCATTATTATGTAACATAAGATGTAATGATTTTATATCATAGTATGTATTACTAATTTCATAGTATTTAAGTTATGGAATATCAAGGAGAAGAGTAAACATTACTTAAGGACTTTACCTTCTCTTCTGGGGAAGGGGTCAGTGTATTTTCAGTTGTACACAGGATAGTTTTATCATGTTCAGTTAGATTATGACCTTGTTATTGTCTTTATTTGAGGACTAAGTATGGTTTAAGGAGATATGTACAGGTACCAAGTTGAAAAGGGGTGGACTTGTGATGGTTATTTTTATGTATCAACTTGACTGGCCATGGGGTCACCATATTAAACATTACTTCTGGGTGTTTCTATGAGTGTATTTCCAGGTGAGATAAGCATTTGATTTGGTAGACTCAGTAAAGTAGATTACCTTTGTCAATGTGGGTGCTCATCATTCAATCCATTAAAGTCCTGAATAGAACAAAAGGCAAAGGAAAAAAGAATTTGCCTTTTTTGCTGTCCCACTGTTGAGCTTGGACATCTCATCTCATCTTTTCCTGTCTGTAGACTGGGTTTTACACCATTAGTTCCTCTGGTGCACATGTCTTCAAACTCAAAATGAATTACACTGTGGGTTTTCTTGGGTCTCCAGCTTGCTGATGGCGGTTATATGGGACTTCTCAGCTTCCATAACCATGTGAGACAATTCATCATGGAGAACACTGACTAATACAGCTCTTAAAGAGTTTTCAATTCAGGGGATAGAGAAAGACATGTGCTGTCTGGGATGGGAAACTTCTTCCAGATTCCTGATGGCTCCATCCATATATCCTGGGGATTCCACCCATTATCATAACACTCCAGGACATTCACTTTCTCCTCCCCAGGAGAGGAGCTAATATGGAAATGAATGAAATTTTTGCTAAAAATAAGCTGAGCATGCTTGATTCAATTCCTTTCTCCCTTTCCACTCCTGTTTTCTATGCTCCACACCCACTTTGCAATCAGATTTCTCATAGGGGTCATTTACGCTGATTTCCTCCTATATGGCTTAATTTTTATAAGGTCAGACTACACTCTTAATGGAAAGTGGGGCTTTGAAGCAAATGTGGTGGAATAGACAAAAATATTAAGGAATATATAGGGAGTGGAATTTTGATACAAATATACAGGTAGAATTAGAGATCATTCATATTGGTTGTGGTTGAATGGAGAGTCCATTGGCAACTCACTGGGGTTCCAAAGACAGTCAAGTAAGTGGTAGGAGTGAGTATCCAGTGGAAATGGTTCTATTAACAGAATCCTAAGCAGATTTTTCCTTTTGTAGTTTCTTGAGTATGCCTTGGTTTTCTCTGTCTTCCCCCTTTTAAGTTTATTTATGGACTTACATTTTCCCAATAAGTTAATTTTAAATTTAAGTGAGTCAAAAGTGATTTCTGTTGTTTGCAACCAAGAACCGTGTACAAACTCTTTTATTTGTAAGATAAAATACTATCAATAGACGTCTCTCAGAGTTGTTATGAAGATTTCATGAGGGCATTCAAGATGTAACATAGTGTGTGATATCTAATAAATGTCTATAAATGTTATTTTAGACATGTTTTATGCTGACAGATTACAACAGATTTGTAACATGGGAACAGACACTAATCAAGGCAGGAAAAATTATTTAAATGAATTATGTCATTTAGCACAGCCTTGGAAAAACAGGGAAAATTTATCAGTATATTAATTCTTATTGTACAATGGCTGCCTAATATTTTAGTAATTATAGTCATACTAAAATGTAATATATGTTGAAACTATAAAGATCAAAATTGTCAATTAAAAATGTATGACACTGAGGAGATTGGTTCAAGATGGTGGAGTAGAAGGACGTGTGCACACCCCTTCTTGCAAGAGCACCAGAATCACAAGTAACTGCTAAACAACCATCCCCAGGAAGATGCTGGAACCTACCAAAAACGATACCCTACATCCAAAGACAAAGGAGGGGCCACAATGAGATGGTGGGAGGGGTCCAATCATGATAAAATCAAATCATATACTCATCAGGTGGGCAACCCACAAACTGGAGAAGAATTATACCCCAGAAGTTCTCCCACTGGAGTGAAGGTTCTGATCCCCACGTCAGGCTTCCCAGCCTGGGGTTCCAGCAATGGGAGAAATCCCCAGAGAATCTGACTTTGTAGGACAACAGGATTTGATTGCAGGACTTCCGCAGGACTGGGGGAAACAGAGGCTCCACTCTTGGAGGGCACACACAAAGGCTTGTGTGCACCAGGACCCAGGGGGAAGGAGAGTGACCCCATAGGAGACTGTACCAGACCTACCTGCTAGTGTTGGAGGGTCTCCTACAAAGGCAGGGGGCAGCTGTGGCTCACTGTGGGGACAAGGACACTGGCAGCAGCAGTTCTGGAAGTACTCATTGGCATGAACCCTCCCAGAGACCACCATTAGCCCCACCAAACAGCCTGTAGGCTCCAGTGCTGGGTTGCCTCAGGCCAAACAACCAACAGGGAGGGAACAAAACCCCAACCATCAGCAGGCAAATGGATTAAAGTTTTACTGAGCAGGCCCTGCCCACCAGAGCGATGACAAGACCCAGCTCTACCCACCACCAGTCCCTCCCATCAGGAAACATGCACAAGCCTCTTACATAGCCTCATCCACCAGAGGGCAGATAGCAGAAGCAAGACGAAGTACAATCCTGCAACCTATGGAACAAAAACCACAATCACAGAAAGTTAGACAAAATGAAAAGGCAGAGGATTATGCCCCAGATGAAGGAACAAGATAAATCCCCAGAAAAACAACTAAATGAAGTAGAGATAGGCAACCTTCTGGGAAAAGAATGCAGAATAATGATAGTGATGATGATCCAGGATCTCAGAAAAAAATGGAGGCAAGGATCAAGAAGATGCAAGAAATGTTTAACAAACACCTAAAAGAACTAATGAACAAACAGAGATGAACAATACAATAACTGAAGTAAAAGATACACTAGAAGGAATCAGTAGCAGAATAACTGAGGCAGGAGGATGGATAAGGGACCTGGAAGACAGAATAGTGCACTGCCACAGAACAGCATAAAGAAAAAAGAAGGAAAAGAAATGAATACAGTCTAAGAGACCTCTGGGACAACATTAAATACGCCAACATTCACATTTTAGGGCTCCCAGAAGGAGAAGAGAGAAAGGACCTGAGAAAATATTTGAAGAGATAATAGCTGAAAACTTCCCTAGCATGGGAAAGGAAACAGTCACCCAAGTTCAGAAAGCACAGAGAATCCCAGGCAGGATAAACCCAAGGAGGAACAGGCCAAGACACATAGTAATCAAATTGGCAAAAATTAAAGACAAAGAAAAAATATTAAAAGCAACAAGGGAAAAATGACAAATAATATACAAGGGAACTCCCATAAGGTTATCAGCTCATTTCTCAGCAGAAACTGCAAGCCAGAAGGGAGTGGCATAATATATTTAAAGTGATCAAAGGGAAGAAACTCCACACAAGAATACTCTACACAGTAAGGCTCTCATTTAGATTTGATGGAGAAATCAAAAGCTTTACAGACAAGCAAAAGCTAAGAGAATTCAACAGCACCAGACCAACTTTGCAACAAATGCTAAAGGAACTCCTCTAGGCAGGAAAGAGACTAGCGGCTTAAAACCTTGCACATATATAGACTGCTATATCAAAAGCTCATGGGAACAGAAGCCCCAAAACTAGAATAGATGCACACACAAAAAAGAAAAAGCAAACACCGCTAAAGATGGTCATCAAACCACAAGAGAAAAAAAGAGGAAGAAAAGAAAAAAGACATACCAAAACAAATGCAAAACAATTAAGAAAATAGCAACAGGAACACACATATCGATAATTACCTTAAATGTAAATGGATTAAATGCTCCAGCCAAAGACATAGATTGGCTGAGTGGATACAAAAACAAGACCCATATATATGCTGTCTACAAGAGACCCACCTCAGACCTAGGGACACATACAGACTGAAAGTGAGGGGATGGAAGAAGGTATACCATACAAATAGAAATCAAAAGAAAGCTGAAGTAGCAATATTCATATCAGACAAAATAGACTTTAAAATAAAGACTGTTAAGAGACAAAGAAGGATACTACATAATGATCAAGGGATCAATCCAAGAAGAAGATATAACAATTGTAAATATATATGCACCCAATATAGGAGCACCTCAATATATAAGGCAAATACTAACAGCCATAAAGGGAGAAACCGACAGTAACACAATAATTGTGGGGGACTTTAACACCCCACTTTCATTAATGGACAGATCAGACAGAAAAATCAATAAGGAAACACAGGCTTAGAATGACACATTGGATCAGATGGACTTAATTGATATTTATAGAGCATTCTATCCAAAAACAGAATATACATTCATCTCAGGTGCGCACAGAACATTCTCCAGGATTGACCACATGCTGGGCCACAAAGCGAGCCTCGGTAAATTTAAGAAAATTGACACTATATTAAGCATTTTTTCTGATGACAATGCTATGAGATTAGAAATAATTTACAAGGAAAACATATAAAAAACACAAACACATGGAGGCTAAACAATATGCTACTAAACAACCAACTGAAGAAATCAAAGAGGAAATAAAAAATACCTAGAGACAAATGAAAATGTAAGCACAATGATCCAAAACCTATGGGATGCAGTAAAAGCAGTTCTAAGAGGGAAGTTTATAGCAATACAATCTTGCCTCAGGAAACAAGAAAGATCTCAAATAAACAAGCTAACCTTACACCTAAAGCAACTAGAGAAAAAAGAGCAAACAAAACCTGAAGTTAGTAGAAGGAAAGAAATAATAAAGATCAGAGCAGAAATAAATGAAATAGAGACAAACAGTAGCAAAGATCAATGAAACTAAAGCCTGGTTCTTTGAAAAGATAAACAAAATCGAAAAACCTTTAACCAGACGCATCAAGAAAAAAACGGAGAAGACTCCAATTAATAAAATCGGAAATGAAAAAAGAGAAGTCACAATGGACACCACAGAAGTACAAAGGATCCTAAGAGACTACTACAAACAATTATATGCCAATAAAGTGGACGACCTGGAAGAAATGGACAAATTCTTAGAAAGGTACAATCTCCCAAGACTGAACCAGGAAGCAATAGAAAATATAAACAGACCAATTACAAGCACTGAAATTGAAACTGTGATTAAAAATCTCCCAACAAACAAAAGTCCAGGACCTCATGGCTTCACAGGTGAATTCTATCAAAGATTTAGAGATGAGCTAACACCTATACTTCTGAAACTATTCCAAAAAATATCAGAGGAAGGAAAACTCCCAAAATCATTCTATTATGCCACCATCACCCTGATACCAAAACCTGACAGAGGTACCACAGAAAAAGAAAATTACACACCAATATCACTTATGAACATAGATGTAAAAATCCTCAACAAAATACTAGCAGTTTGAATCCAACAATACTTTAAAAGGATCATACACCATGATCAAGTGGGATTTATCCCAGGGATCCAAGGACTTTTCAATATCCACAAATCAATCAGTGTGATACGCCACATCAACCAACTGAAGAATAAAAACCATACAACAATCTCAATAGATGCAGGAAAGTTTTGACAATTCAGCACCCATTTATGATAAAACTCTCCAGAAAGTGGGCATAGAGGCAAGATACCTCAACATAATAAAAGCTGTATATGACAAACCTATAGCTAACATCATACTCAATGGTGAAAAGCTGAAAGCATTTCCTCTAAGATCAGGAACAAGACAAGGATGTCCACTCTCGCCACTTTTATTCAACATAGTATTGGAAGTCCTAGCTAAGATAATCAGAGAAGGAAAAGAAATAAAAGGAATCCAAACTGGAAAAGAAGAAGTTTAACTGTCACTGTTGGGAGCAGACATGATACTGTACATAGAAAAATCCTAAAGACACTACCAGAAAACTACTGCAGCTCATCAATGAATTTGGTAAAGTTGCAGGTTACGAAATTAGTGCACAGAAATCTGTTGCATTTCTATACACTAACAATGAAAGGTCAGAAAGAGAAATTCAAGAACAATCCCATTTACTATCACTTCAAAAAGAGTAAAATACCTAGGAATAAACATATCTAAGGAGACAAAAGACCTGTACTCTGAAAACTATAAGACGCTGATGAAAGAAATCAAAGATGACACAAACAGATGGAAAGATATACCATGTTCTTGGATTGGAAGAATCAATATTGTCAAAATGACTATACTACCCAAGGCAATCTACAGATTCTATGCAATCCCTATTAAAGTACCAATGGCATTTTTCACAGAACCAGAACAAAAATCTTAAAATTTGTAAGGTAACCCAGAAGACCCTGAATAGCCAAAGCGATCTTGAGAAAGAAAAATGGAGCTGGAAGAATTAGGCTCCCTGACTTCAGACTATACTACAAAGCTATAGTCATCAAAAGAGTATGGTACTGGCACAAAAATAGAAATATAGATCCATGGAACAGGATTGAAAGCCCAGAAATAAACCCACTCACCTATGTTCAATTAATCTATGACAAAGGAGGCAAGACTATAGAATGGTGGATAGACCATGTCTTCAACGAATTGTGTTGGGAAAACTGGACAGCTGCATGTAAAAAAAAAATGAAATTAGATCATTCTTTAACACCATACACAAAAATAACCTCAAAATGGATTAAAGACATAAATGTGAGACTGGACGCTATAAAACTCCTAGAGGAAAACAGGCAGAACATTTTCTGACATAAATCATAGCAATATCTTTTTCGATCCATCTCCCAGAGTAATGGAAATAAAAAAAAACACACACAAATGAGACCTAATTAAACTCAAAAGCTTTTGCATGGCAAAGGAAACCACAGACAAAACAAAAAGACATCCCACAGATTGGGAGAAAATATTTGCAAATGATATGACTGGCAAGGGATTAGGCTCCAAAATTTATAAACAGCTCATGCAGCTTAATATCATCAAAACAAACAACCCAATCAAAAAATGGGCAGAAGACCTAAATAGACATTTCTCCAAAGACATACAGATGGCCAATAGGCACATGAAAAGGTGTTCAACATCACTAATTATTAGGGAAATGCAAATCAAAACTACAATGAGATATCACCTCACACCAGTCAATATGGCTATCATCAAAAAGTCCACAAACAATAAATGCTGGAGAGGGCGTGGAGAGAAGGGAACCCTCCTACACTGTTGGTGGGAATGTAAATTGGTACAGCCACTATGGAGAACAGTATGGATGTTCATTAAAAAACTAAAATTAGAGCTACCATATAACTCTGCAATCCCACTCCTGGGCATATATCTTGAGAAAAATATGATCCTAAAATATACATGCACCCCAATATTCATTGCAGCACTGTTTACAATAACCAAGACATGGAAGCAACCTAAATGTCCATTAACAGAGGAATGGATAAAGAAGATGTGGTACATACATACAATGGAATATTACTCAGCCATTGAAAAGAATGAATAATACCATTTGCAGCCACATGGATGGACCTAGAGATTGTCTTACTAAGTGAAGTCAGTCAGACAGAGAAAGGGAGGTATCGTATGATATCACATATATGCGGAATCTAAAAAGAAATGATACAAATTAACTTATTTACAAAACATAAACAGACTCACAGACTTAGAGAACAAACTTACGGTTACCAGGGGGAAGGATGGGAGGAAGGTATAGTCAGGCAGTTTGGGATCGACATGTACACACTGCTATATTTAAAATGGATAACTAACAAGGACCTACTGTATAGCACAGGGAACTCTGCTCAATGTTATGTGGCAGCCTGGATGGGAGGGAAGTTTGAGGGAGAATTGATACATGTATATGTATGGCTGAGTCACTTTGCTGTGCATTTGAAACTATCACAACATTGTTAATCAGCTATGCTCCAATATGAAGTAAAAAGTTTAAAAAATCAGCACAAAAATATGACATCATAGACTGATTTGAAACTATTGTGAACTATGAAACTCTTCCAGCTTAAGCACCTGAAAGTTTTCATTATGATAAAATATTGAGAGAGACTGTCATTGCTTCAAAGGCAAAAATCTGCATTTGTCATATACTTAGGAAATTCATATTTATTAAATGAAAATTTATTTTTGAAATATATTAACTGTAAGAATTTAAGTAACTTAGTTCAAAGAGAAAACTACAGTTGACAAGAGAAGTACCCCAATTAGTAGGATTGATGATACACTTTTTCTACTCAAGCTACTATTTTGCCTTTTACCCCAAAGCAAAATATTCTATTATTTCAGTAACATGTAAAAGTAGGTATCTAGGATCAGGGCTGCACATTACACATTAAATGATAGAGTTGTAAACTGTTTTGCTAATTAAAATTACACTGGATCAAGGCAATTTTAATTTAAAATTGCACCTCATTTTGGGCTCTGATATATCTAGCTGATCTATCTACAAGGATCATATTGATAGAAATATTACCATCTTTCTTTTAATTTCATTCTGAGTAAACAATATTTTTGTGTTTCCTGACTATTAAAAAACAGTGAACACTGGGCTCATACCTCAGACATTGTGGTGCCATTGTACTTTTCATCACACAGTAAAGCACATTTACTTGAATCAGTCAGTTTGGTAGTTTTCATATGTCACATCCCCCACATACTATACTTTACAGATTAAATAGTAATTCACCATGAATTTCTAAGGAGAAAAAAGTAAAGAAGCTACTGTGAGAATAAATCCATGGTACTTAACAGTATTTAAGAATATTTACACTATTTAAACATGGTGAGAGGTGAAGTTTCTTGGTACTAGATTAGTACCCCACATCTCCAGTTTACCAAAATTTTCTCTATGATTGATTATTAATATATGTTACAAAGTCAGACTTTAGCAGTTAAGCAGTCAGAGGCCTCCAATTTTATCTATTTTTTTCTTCTAGAAAGAAAACTTAACATGTGATTTATGTTCTTCACAAATTTTTAAGTGAAAAATTCCCCATTTCTCCCATGCCCAGCCCGTGGCAACCATCATTCCACTCTTTATTTCTCTGAGTTTGTATATTTTAGATACCTCCTATAAGTAGAATCATGCAGTATTTGCTCTTTGGGACTGGCTTATTTAACTTAGCATACTGTCCTCCAGGTTCATCCATGTTGTCACATATAGTATAATTTCCCTGTTTTTGTTTTATTTAAGGCAGAATAATATTCCATTGTGTGTACATACCACATTTTCTTTATCAGTTCATTTCTTTATGGACATTTGGGTTGCTTCCATATCTTGGCCATTGTGAATAATGCCGCAATGAACATACATCTCTTTGAGATCCTGATTTCAATTCTTTTGGATATACATCCAGAAGTGGAATTGCTGAATCATATGTTATAGTTTAACTTTTAATTTTTTGAGGAACTGTTTTCCATAGCACCTGCACCATCTTACAGTACTTCTGGGCTTCCCTAGTGGTGCAGTTGTTAAGAATCTGCCTGCCAATGCAGGGGACAGTGGTTTGAGCCCTAGTCCGGGAAGATCCCACATGCTGCAGAGCAACTAAGCCTGTGTGCCACAACTACTGAGCCTGTGCTCTAGAGGCCACGAGCCACAACTACGGAGCCCATGCACCACAACTACTGAAGCCTGCATGCCTAGAGCCCATGCTCCACAAGAGAAGCCACCACAATGAGAAGCCCGCACACCACAATGAAGAGTAGCCCCAGCTTGCTGTAACTATAGAAAGCCTGCACCCAGCAATGAAGACCCAACACAGCCAAAAAAAATAAACACAATACTTCTAACAGTGTACAAGGGTTCCATTTCCTCCTCATCCTCACCAACACTGGTTTTATTCTTATATGTATTCATACATACATATATATGTGTGTACATATATATGTGTGTGTGTATATATATATATATATATATATATAATAGTTTATATATATATAATAGTAAAATAGCTACCCAAACATGTTTGAGGTGACATCTCAGTTTTGTCTTCATTTGAATTTTGCTTATGATTAGTAATGTTATCAATATTATGAATGATTATATGTCTTCTCTGGAGAAATATCTATTCAGATCCTTGCCCATTTTTTAATTGGGTGATTTGTGGATTTTTTTGCTGTTAAGTTGAAGAATTTCCTTATGTATTTTGGACTTTAAGCTCTTATCAGTTATATGCTTTGCAAATATTTTCTTCCATTCCATAGATTGCCTTTTCACCATATTAATTGTATGCTGTGCAGGTGCTTTTTAGTTTTACATAGTTCCACATGTCTATTTTTGCTTTTGTTACCTGTGCTTTTAATGTCATCTCTGATCAGTCATTGATCATGACATCAATGCTTCATGATAACTGTCATGAATATCCTTTTATGTTTTCTTCAGTAGTTTTATAACTTCAAGCCTTATATTTAAGTCTTTAATTGACTTTGATTTGATTTTTGTTTGTGGTGTGAGATAAGTGTTCAGATTTCCCAGCACCATTTGTTGAAGAGACTACCCTTTCTCCATTGTGCATTCTTGGCACCCTTGTTGAAAACCAGTTAACCATGTATGCCTGAGTTTATTTCTTGGCTCTTTATTCCATTTCATTGATCTGTCTGTTTTTTTGCCAGTATCATACCGTTTTAACTACTGTAGCTTTGTAATATATTTTGAAATCAAGATGTGTGATGCCTCCAACTTTGCTCTTTTTTTCTCAGGATTCCTTTGGCTATTTGTTTTTATGTGTGTGTGTGTGTGGTTCTATATGAATTTTAGGATCGTTTCTTCTTTTTTTATGAAAAATGCCTTGGGATTTTGATAGTTATTGCCTTGAATCTGGAGATTATTTTGGATAGTATTGACATTTTAACAATATTAAATCTTCCAGTCCATGAACAGGGAAGTCTTTGCATTTGTCTATGTCTTCTTTTATTTATTTCATTGATGTTGTCATTTTAGTATACAAGTCTTTCATTCCCCTTGGTTAAGTTTATTCTCAGTATTTTATTCTTTTGGATGCTTTTGTACACAGATTTCCTTTCTGGGTGCTTTATTACTGGTGTATAGAAGCATAACTGATTTTTCTATGTTGATTTTGTATCCTGCAACTTTACCAAATTTAGAATTTTATCATTTTTTAAAGTTGTGGAGCCTTTATGATTTTATACATACAAGATCATGTCACCTGCAAACAGAGAGAATTTTATTTCCTTTTTCCAATTTGGATGCCCTGTCCTTTTTTTCTTTTTCTTGCCTAATTGCTCTACCTAGAACTTTCAATAGTATGTTGAATAGAAGTGCTGATAGTAGATAGTGGTGTCTTGTTCCTGTTATTTGAGGAAAAGTGTTCAGTTTTTCACGGTTTTGTGTGATGTTAGCCGTGAGATTTTCATGTATGGCATTTATTATGTTGAGAAAAATTCCTTCTGTATCTAGTGTTTTGGGAGTTTTTACCATAAAATTGTATTGGTTTTCTCAAGTTTTTCCTGCACCTGTTGCGATGATCATGCCATGGCTCACGGGCCCAGCCGCTCCACGGCATGTGGGATCTTCCCGGACTGGGGCACGAACCCGTGTCCTCCGCATCGGCAGGTGGACTCTCAACCACTGCGCCACCAGGGAAGCCCGAGATGATCATGTGATTTTTATCCTTCATTTTATTAATGTAGTATAACTAATTAAATTGATTTCTATGTGTTGAACCATCCTTGCATCCCAGGGATAAACCCTACTTAGTCATGGTATATGAACTTCTAAATGTACTACTGAATTTGGTTTGCTCTTAAACAAAAGAGAGCAGTGAGCTATACTTATTGGAGACAGAAGAGATATTAAATAAAAATCTATCATAAGAGACAAGGATATCGTATAGTGATAAAAGGGTCAATTCGCCAGGAAGATATAATAATTAAACATCATAATACCTAAATGTATAAGGCAAACATTGATCAAAGTGAAGGGGAAAATACATAGCAATGAAGCAAAAGCAAGAGATTTCAATACCTCAATTTTAATAATGGATAGAACACCCAGAAAGCAAGCCAGTAAGGAAAGAGTAGACTTGAACAACATTATACATCAAATAGACCTAAGTGAAATTCATAGAACATTCTGTGCAACAGCAGAATACATATTTTCCTCGAGCACACACAGAACATTGTCCAGGAGAGATCACATTGTTAGGTTACAAAATAATTCTAACATATTTAAGAAAATGGTGTCATATCAAGTATTGGGATTTTGTTTGTTTGTTGGTGGGTTCTTTTTTTTTTTTTTTTTTTTTTTTTTTTGGTTGGTGGGTTCTTTTGTTTTTGTTTTTGTTTTACCACAATGGAATGAAACTAGGAATGAATAACAAAGGGAAAACTGGAAAATCCAAAAATAATTGGATATTAAATAACACATTCTTGAACAACCAATGGGTCAGAGAAGTTATATAAAGGGAAGTTAGAAAATACTTTGAGAAAAACAAAAATGCAAAACAACATAACCAGACTTACGGGAATCAGTGAAAGTAGGAATAAGAGAGAAGTTTATAGTGACAAACCCCTGCATTAAAAAAGAGGAAATATCTCAAATAAACAACATTTATTTATACCTGAACTAGGAAGAAATAGAAAATCTAAACAGACTTATCACTATGCAGGAGATTGAATCTACAACGAAAAACATCCCAATTAAGAAACAACAACAACAACAACAAAACCTCAGGACCAGATAGTTTCACTGGTGAATTCTTCCTACATTTAAAGAGTTAATGCCAATCCTTCTTAAACTCTTCCAAAAAAATAGAAGAGGAGGCAACACTCCTAAACTCATTTTATGAGGCCAACCTTACCCTGATACCAAAGCTGAAGACACTTTAAGGAAGGAAAACTACAGGCCAAGTTCTTGATGAACAATAATGAAATCCGTAGCAAAATACTAGCCTCCAACTTTATCTTAACCCTTATAAAATACAGGGGTCTGCCACTATAGCCAAACAATCCATTGAAAATTTAGCATTTTTCTAATTTCCAGATCTAAGATTTAGCTTACCCTAGTACATACTTTTAAAATGCCCTCTTCCTCCCTGGTAATTTAGTTTCATGATTTTTCCCAACCACTATTGGAAACTTTTGAGCATCACCACTTCCAAGAGAGTTAAAAACCTTCAACTTACTCTATTATCTTAGTCTCATTCTTTTCATCTTTTGACTGTATTATTTATACTAAATATATATTTTGCTATATAATTATTTGTTCACATAGTGTCCTTCTCTCTGGATTGTAGTCTGTTCCTAGTTATGAGTTTGGTTTTCCTCTCTCAGACACACATAGTCACATAAGTACCTATAGTACTATTTAAATTTCTGTGAAGGACTACTTGTATGGTTGGACTAGTTACTGCAATATAGTAACTATATAGTAACATTAGTTAACTATATATTAGCTAACTATATAGTAACTATATAATAACATTGAACTGTAATGTTTGGTTTACTAAAGTAAACTCAGGAATTTCATGGGCAATTCTGCCTTCCCAAATATCTTAATAAAAATCTATAAATGGTTGAGATTCAGCTTCACTATTAAATCTTAAAAATGGAAAAAATACACTCCTATTCCATGTTCTAGAATTCTGAGTGATAGTTTGGTCTATGCTCTTCAAAGAAAAATGATAAAAGAGAACATTTTTTGTTAAAGCAATGAAAGTAAAGTGTTGTCTTCAAAGAGTACTTACAATTTAACATAGATGTTTAATGGGAATAAAGCATTACTCTTATAGAATGACCTAGTTGCTTGGAAAAATTCACAAGTGAAAAAATTGTCAGTGAGGCCTTTGGATTCTTATTTTATATCCACATTACTCTAACCACTCTTTCTGTACAGAGATTTATAAGGCCTGCAGAAAGCAAGTGGAATACAGAGGTATTTATCGTTGAATCTGTTAAATTCAACCTTCTTTAGATATTTTCAAGGGTTAGCTTTATTACTGAGCCTTGTATCACTAATAAGGAAGTATTGTTACTATAGTAATCGTCTACTATTGAATCACATTAGCTAGAACACACATAATACATTTATTAAATATTTTAAAAGGTATTAGTAATCAGTGTATCAATAACTCCACAACATATTCTCTTCATATATTTAAGTGGTAGAATCATTTTATTTTTTAAAAAGTCATTCAATGATCCTTATATTTTGGAGGAAGAAGCCATGCCTTATATTCTCAAAATTTTATTGGATTTAGGGCAATAGCAAGTTTTTAAATTACAGAAACAAAAATAATAAGGATAAAGTAAGAAATATACTTGGTTAAATATTGCTTAATATGTCTTCTGTGTTTAGCTCAATTTTTAAAAATAAAAATTATAATTTGTAACTTTTTGGAGCAGGCAGAAACATCAATTAAATGTTATGCCTGAGTGTGCCCCCCCTTCATATGTTGAAGCCCTAACACCCAGTACCTCAGAATGAGACCACAGATAGAGCCTTTAAAGTGGTAATTAATGTTAAATGAGGTCATATGGGTGGGCCTTAATCCAATATTGCTGGTGTCCTTATAAGAAGAGATAATTTGGACACACAGAGAAACACGAGGGATGCACATACACAGAGGAAAAACAAGTGAGAACACATTGAGAAAGGGGGTGTCTGAAAGCAAAGGAGAGAGGACTCAGGAAAAAAAAAACAAAAACAATAAAACCCTAAACCTATTAACACCTTGATCTTGGATTTATAGCCTCCAGAACTGTGAAAAAAAAATTTTTTTTGTTAGTTAAGCCACCCAGTTTGTTGTATTTTCTTACGGCAGCCCTAGCAGTAAAATACAGCAATCTAGGAGTAAGCCAGTTTAGTAATTAAGTAAAGAGCTATTTGCTGGGTGAGATATGATTTATATAAATAATTTATAAATGAACAGTATCTAAGATAAATAAGTTGATAACTGGATGTTGATCAAGAATCTAGTTGAGAGTGTCACTAACAAGAGGCAGACTAGGAAGCTTAAGGTCCTCAGTCTCCTACAAAGACCCTGAGTTAACAACAATATATGGACCAGAATACCAATGTGAGAACTCTAGAGACCAGCTGAGAAGTTACAGCACCCTGATGAAAGTAAAACCAAAAAGGGATTTCAGCGAAATTGGTAGGAAAGTTCATGGCATTTGGCATGCCCATCTGTGCCCCTTTTCCTATTTAACCTAGCATGGCATTACCAGGAGGAAACCTCCCACACCAAGGATCCTCTGTCAGGACAGAAATGAGTGGACTGAGTGTCAAAAGTTCTACCTAGTCTGTAGGCTGACTGAGTGATTGGTGTCTTTTTCACCTGACTCAGAGCAGTGACAGGACTGGTGCATTTTTTTGGAATCCACTGAAAACAGACACAATTGTTATGGCATATTTAGAGCTGCAGTTCTGCAGGCAGATGCCAAGGGGAGCAAGAGATTATGGGCTTCTGGGAAGGAAGAGGAACAAGCTCTTAGGATTTTGAAATGATTCAATGCACACATGAGCCCAGAGAAGATACATTCTGAGAAATGGTTTGGGAGGTCCTAGAATAACTAGCTGGGTTGATAAGTGAAAGTCTTCCCTTGCATGAAGCCAGTCTGAAAAGACTGGAAGAGGTGGTTGTTTTACAAATTCCTAAGTCCCTACAACAACAATAAAATCACCAGAAATAGAAAGAAACAGGGAAACATAACCCATTCAGAGGAATAAAATAAAACTCTAAAAGCTGATTCTAAAGAAGTGTGCATCTATGAACTGCATGAATAATAATTTAAAATAGCTGTCACAAAGAAACTCACTGAGGTGGAGGAGAACACAGGTAAATAACTAAATAAAATCAGAATAATGATGTGTGAGCAAAATGAGAAATATGAATGAAGAGATAGAAATTATAAAAAGAACCAAACAAATTCTGGAGTTAAAATTTACAATAATTGGACTGAAAAATGTATTACAGTGATTCAACAGCAGGCTTGATTAGGCAGAAGAAAGAATCAATGACCTTGAAGACAGGACGTTTGAAATCATCAAGTCAGAGAAGGGAAAAAAAGAAGAGAAGTGAAGAAAGACTAAGAAATCTCCTTTGTGAAACAGGAGACTCATATGCATTGTGGAATTCTCAGTAGGAGAAGTGACAGAAAAAGGAGCAAAGAGCTTGTTGGTAAAAATAATGGCTGTAAAATTCCCCAATCTGAGAAAAAACGTAACAAAAAATTCAAGAATCTCAAAGAACTCCAACCAGGATTATTCCAAAGGGACCAACACTGAGACACGTAAACAGACTGTCAAAAGCCAAAGACAAAGGCAGAACCCTGAAATCAGCAAGAGAAAAATGATTGGTCATACACAAGGGATCTCCCATGAAGTTATAAGCAGATTTCTCAGCATAAACTTTGTATACTGGAAGGAAATGGGATAATATATTCAAGGACTGAAAGAAAAAAGAAACGGTCAACCAAGAATACTGTATTTGTCAAAACTGATTTCCAAAATGAAGGAGAAATTAACTTCTCCAGATAAACAAAAGATGAGGGAGGAAGTTTATTACCACTAGTTCTGCTGTGTAAGAAATGCTAAAGGGAGTCCTTCATGGTAGAAAGAAAGAAAGGACCCTAGACAGTAACATGAAGCCACATGAAAATATAAAGTTTTCCAGGAAAGGTAAGCACATGAATAAATACAGTAGCCTATAAAAATGCATTGTGCAAAATTTTACTTTTAATGCATATATAGAATTTAAATGGCAATATATTATATTTTAATGGGTATACAGTATAAAGATGCAGTTTGCAACATTGATAGCATAAGGAGTGGAAGTAGAGCTATGTATGACTAGTTTTTGTATGTGACTGAAATTATCAGTACAAATAGAATGTTATAACTTTAAGTTGTTTTATGTAATTGCAATGGTAAGCACAAAGAATATATCTATAGAATATTTGCAAAAATGAATGTCACCACAAAAAAAGCAATGACATACAAAGGAAGGCAGCAAGAGAGAAAGGAGAGACAAAAATCCCCAAACATACAGCAAACAATTAACAAAATGGTAATAGTGAGTCCTTACCAGTAACTACTGGTAAGTTAAATGAATTAAACTCCTAAACCAAATGGTATATATTGGCTAAATGGATTTTTTTAAGTAGAATCCAACTATATGCTGTCTATAAAAAACTCACTTTACTTTTTCTTCTTTTTAAAAAATTTTCATTGGAGTATAGTTGATTTACAATGTTGTGTTAGTTTCAGGTGCACAGCAAAGTGAATCAGTTATACATATACATATATCCAGTCTTTTTTTACATATATCCAGTCTTTTTTTTTTTTAAGTTCTCTACTCAATACTTTGTAATGGCCTATATGGGAAAAAACTCACTTTAGATTGATAGGCACACATAGGCTGAAAATTAAAGGCTGGAAAAAATATTCCATGTAAATAGTAAGCAAAGGAGAGCAGGACTGGCTAAATTAATCTCAGACAAAATAGACTTTAAGATAAAAACTGTCACATAAGACAAAGAAAGACATTATATAATGATAAAAGTTTTAATTCCCAAGAAGATGTAACATTATAAATATATGTGTACTCAACATCAGAACACCTAAATATATGAAGCAAACATTGACAGATATAAAGGGAAAACTAGGTTGTGATATAGTAATAGTAGGAGACTGCCATACCCTACTTTCAATTTTGCCCAGAATAACCAGACAGAAGATAAACAGAGTACCTGCGTAACTCTATAGACCAAATAGACCTACCAGATATACAGAATACACAACAGCAGAATATACATTCTCTTTAGCTGCACATGGAGCATTATCCAGGATAAACATGTAGGCCACAAAAAAGTCTCAAGTTTTTTAAAGATTTGAAATTATAGAAAGTATCTTTTCTGATCACAAAGGGGGGAAACTAAAAATCAATAGCAGAAAATGGGAAAATACCAAATTATGTGGAAAACAAGCAACACACCCTTTAACAACCACCGTGTTAAAGACATTACAAGGGAAATTAGAAAATACATTGAGACAAATTAAAACTTAAACACAACATACCAAAATTTACGAAATGCATTGAAGGCAGTCCTAAGGGGGATATTTATAGCTATAAATGCATACATTAAAGAAAAGAAAGAGTTCAAATCAACAACATAATTACACCTCAGAAAGCAGAATAAGAACCAACTAAACTCAAGGCTAACAGAAAGAAGGATATAATAATGATTAGAGAAGAGATAAATGAAATAGAATTTAGAATAAAACAATAGAAGAAACTGAATGAAATTAACAGTTAATTTTTGGAAAAGATCAATGAAACCAACAAGGCTTTAAGCTAGATTAACTAATAAAAAGGACAGAAGACTCAAATAAGTAAAATCATAAATGAAAGTGGGGAGATTAAAACTGATATTACAGAAATAAAAAGGATTATAAGAAAATACTATGAACAACTGTATGCCAGTAAATTGGATGATCTAAAAGAAATTGATGTTCCTAGAAACAACCTACCAAGACAGAATCATGGAGAAATAGAAAATATGAACAGACCAATTGTGAGTAAGGAGATTGCTAGATCATATTATTGTATGTTTATAATATGTTTACTTGTGTGGGAAGCTATACTTATCTATGTTTATCTTTGTAGGAAACTGACAGCTGTATTCCAACATAGCTGTACCATTTTGCATTTCCATCAGCAATGAATGAGAGTTCTTGTTGGTCTGTTTCCTCACCAGTAGTTGGTCTTGCTAGTTATTTGGATTTTTCCAAAGATGTGTAGAGATAACTAACTTAAATTCACAACACCCTAATTACAAATGATGCTGATCTTTTCATATGATTATTTTGCATCTGAATGTGTTCTTTGGTGAAGTATCTGTTTATAATTTTGTCCATTTGTGGGTTGTTTTGTCACATTGTTTTAAAAAGTTCTTTGCATATATTGGATAGAAGTCCTTCATCAGATGTGTGTTTTGCAAATATTTTCTCTCAGTTTGTGTCTTGTTTTTTTCACTCTCTGAACTGTGTTTTAAAGGAGAAGAATTGCTTTTCTGTTTTAATAAAATCCAACTTAATTGTTTTTCTTTCAATGATCTTGCTTTTATGTTGTACTGAAAACTTATCACCAAATCCAAAGTCACTGAGATTTTCTCCAAGTTTTCTTCTACATTTTTTATAGTTTTGCATTTTAAATGTAGGTCTGTGATTCCTTTTGAATTAATTATGTTGAAATATGTAAGGCCTTTGTCAAGATTCATTTTGTTTGGTTTTTACATATGAACATTCAGTTGTTCCAGTGACCTTTTTGGCAAGGCTCTCCTTTCTTGTTGAATTACCTTTGCTCCACTGTAAAGATCAATTGGTTATAAGTGTGTGCATCCATTCCTGGAATTTCTGTTCTTTTCCACTAACCTATGTGACTCTTATTTCACTAATACAACATTGTCTTTATTACTGTAGGTTTATATTGAGTCTTGAAATCAGATAGAGATTCCTCCAACTTTGTTCTTCTTCAGTATTATGTTGGCTATTCTAGGTATTTCCCTTTCCATATAATCTTTAGAAACAGTTTATTGACATCTACAAAATAACCTCATGGTTTTGATTGGAATTGTGTTCAGTCTAATGATCTAGTTAGGAATTTTTGATATTTTAATAAGATAGCATCTTCCAGTTTGTGAAAATAAAAAAAATTCCCAATTCATTTAAATCTTCTTTGAAATTTTTCATCAGACATACTAGTTTTGCACATTTTGATCCTGTACCTATTTTATTAGATTTATGCCTAAGTACTTTATTTTGGGGCATGTTATTACAAATTGTATTGTTTCTTTTTTTTAATTTCAAATTGTTCATTGCTTGTATATGGAAAAGCAAATGATTTTGTATATTAGCCTTTTATCCTACAACTTTGTTATACTTACTTATAAATTCCAGGAGTTTTTTTTTTTTTTTTTTTGATTATTGATTCTGAGGAATTTTATAAATAAATAGCTTTGTCATCTTTGAACAGAGGCAGCAACAAAGACTAAGTTGTCTTTTTTCCTACCCTCCCAGTCTATGTAACTTCTATTCCCTTTTATTGTCCTATTACACTAGCTACTACTTCCAGGACAATGTTGAGTAGGAGTGGTGAGAGAGGACGTCCTTGCCTTGTTACCATGCTTAAAGGAAAGCATTTATTTTCTCACTAAAAGCATTTATTTTCTCACTAAAAGCATTTATTTTCTCACTCATGCTAAGTTAATTAGCATGCTAGCTGTAGCTTCTTGTAGATATTATTTATCAAATTGAGGTACTTTCTCTCTATTCCTAGATTCCTAGTTTATAAGCATTTTTTTCATGAATGGATGTTGTTAGATTTTGTCAAATGCTTTTTATACATCAACTAATGTGATTATATAGTTTTTCTTCTTTAACCTACTGAAGTGGTGGGTTCCTTTGATTGATGTTCAAATGCTGAACCAGCTTTGCAAACCTTGGAAAAATCCCAATTATTTGTGCTAGGTAATTCTTTTATTACATGTTGGGTTTTATTCACTAATACTTTCTTAATGATTTTTGCATCTACGTTCATGAGAGATATTGAACTGTATTTTTTTCCTTGTAATGTATTTATCTGGTTTTAATATTAGTGTAGTGCTGGACTCATAGAATGTGTTAGGAAATGCTTTCTCTCCTCCTATTTTCTAGAAAAAAATTGTGGCAAATTAGTATCATTTCTTCCTTAATTATTTGCTACAATTCACTAGTAAAGCCATCTTGTCCTGGTGTTTAATATTTAGAAATTTATTAATTATTTATTCAATTCCTTTAATAGATACAGTCCACTTCGGATTATCCATTTTTCTTTTTGTGAGGTTTTAGTAGTATTTGTCTTCCAAGGAGTTGGTCCATTTTATCTAAGTTGTGAAATGTGTGGGCATATCATTTTATGGTCCATAGTCATAGCAGTGATGAACTCTCCTTCTTCTCTTTTTTATTGGTTTTCCTGGTTAGAAGCTTATCAATATTTTTGATCATTTGAAAGAACCAGATTTTGGTTTCATTCATTTGTCTCTATTGTTTTCCTGGTTTTATTTTCATTGATTTCAGGTGTAATATTTATTGTTTCTTTTCTAATCATTGCTTTTGGATTAATGCTGCTGTTTCTCTAGTTTCTTTCTAAAGGCAGAGGCTTAGATTATTGATTTTAGATATTCTCTTTCAATATACAAATTTTCGTGTTCTATACAAATTTCGTGTTCCCCATAAGTTATACTTTTGCTATATTCTCCCTAAATTTTGAAAACATATTTTAATTTTAAATATACTTTAATTTTTAAAGTTTCTTTTGAGACTTGTTCTTTTTATATTATTTAGGAGTATGTATTTAAATTTCTAGCTCTTTTGTAATTTTCCAACATCTTTCTATTATTAATTTCTTATTTTATGCTACTGTGTCCTGATAGCATATTTTGTATGATTTCTATCCGTTAAATTTGTTAATTATGCTTTATCACACAGATTGGTTTTAAATCTAGGAATGTTCCATGTGAGCTTGTGAACATAGTATGCTGTTGTTGAAGAGAGTATTCTAAAAATGTCAGTTAGATTGAGTTGATTGACAATGCTCTTTAGGTCAAATACATTCTTAACTAGTTTTCTGTCTGCTTGATCTATCAATTATTGAAAGATAGGTATTGACGTCTCCAACTATAAAAATGTATTTATCTCTTTTCCCTTTTACTTTAATCAGTTTTTGCCTCTCATATTTTGTCACTCTGCTCTTAGGTACATAAATATTAAGAGTTGTTATGTCTTCTTGGAGAATTGACCCCTTTATCATTATGTGATTCCCCTCTTTATCCATGATGATTTCGTTGCTCTAAAGTCTGCGTTGTCTGAAATTAATATAACTACAACTGTATTTTGATTATTGTTAGCATAGTGTATATTTCATGCTTATAGTATTTAATTGGGTTAAGTTTTGTATTTTTATGTGGTGAGAATCAGGGGTCTAAAATCATTCTTTTGTATGTGAATACCCAGTTATCCCAGTACAAGTTTTGAACAGAACATTTTTTTCCCTATTTAATGGACTTTGAACCACTGTTGGAAATCAATTAACCAGAGGTATATGGTTTTATTTCTAGACTTCCTGTTCCATTCCATTGATCTATATGTCTATTTTTTTTGCCAGTACCATACTGCTTTGATTACTGTACCTATGTAAAAGTCTGTAAAATGTAAGTTCTTCAACCTTTATGAAAATGCTGGCTTCAAAAAATAAATTATAAAGTGTTCTGTACTCATCTGTTTTTGGAAGAGTTTGAGTAAACTTGATGTTAATTTTTTTTAAATGTTTAATATAAATTCAACAATGAAACAATATGTTTCGTGGAATTTTTAAATTAATAAACAATTTTTAGAGCAATTTTATGTTCACAGCAAAAATGAGTGGAAAATAAAGAGACTTCCCATACATTCCTTGTCCCCCAACCCACACCCACACCCACACACAATCTCTCCCACTGTTGATATTCTGTACCACAGTGGTATATTTGTTATAATCAATTAACTTACATTGAAACATTATTGTCACTCAAAGTCCATAGTTTGCATAAAGTTTCACTCTTGGTGTTGTACATTCTATGAGCTTTGACAGATGTATAATGACAGGCATCAACCATTGTAGTATCATGCAGCATAGTTTCAGTGCCCTAAAAATCCTCTATGCTCTGCCTATTCATTCCTCTATCCCCACTAACTCCTGGCAACTACTAGTCTTTTTATTGTCTACATAGTTTGCCTTTTTCAGAATGTCGTATACTTGGAATCATACATGATGAAACCTTTTCAAATTAGCTTCTTTCAATTAGAAATATGCATTTGTTTTCTCCATGGCTTTTCATGGGTTCAGAGCTCATTTCTTTTTAGCAGTAAATACTATTCCATTTTCTGGGTGTAGCACAGTTTATTTATTCATTCACCTACTGAAAGATATCTTGATTGCTCACGTTTGGGCTATTATGAATAAAGCCTTTATAAATATCCATGTGCAGCTTTTGTGTGGCCATAAGTTTTCAACTCCTTTACATAAATACCAAGGGGTGAGATTGCTGGATATTATGCTACAAATATGTTAATTTTGTAAGAAACTACCATTCTGCATTTCTGTCAGTAATAAATGAGAGTTCTATTGCTCCATATTCTTGACAGCATTTGGTGTTGTCAGTGTTTTGATTTTGGCCATTCTTATAGTCATGTAGGAATTTCTCATTGTTGCTTTAATTTGTATTTTCTGGATGACTTATATGGAAGCATCTTTTCATATGGTTACTTGCCATCTGTATATCTTTGATCAGGTGTCTCTTCGGGTCTTTTACCCATTTTTAAATTTAGTTGTTTGTTTTTTTATTGTTGAGTTTTAAGAGTTCTTTGTATATTTTGGATAGCAGTCATTTATCAGATACATGTTTTACAAATATTTTCTCCCAGTCTGTGGCTTGTCTTCTCATTCTCTTGACATTGTCTTTCACACAGCAGGAGTTTTTAATATTAATGAAGTTCAGCTTCAATTATTCCTTTTGTGGATCATGTCTTTGGTGTTGTTTCTAAAAAGTCATTGCCAAAACATGAATTTTTGAATTTTCAAGCTTTCATTCGGTTATTGATTTCCGTTTGTTTGTTTCATTCCATTGTAGTTCGAAAGAACACTTTATATGATTTCAAACTTTTAAAATTTAATTATACTTGTTTATTGGCCGAATATGTGGTCCAGGAGAACATCCCATGTGAGTCTGAGAACCACATTTGTTCTGCTTTTTGAGGGTATAGTGTTTGGTAAATAAGTTAGGTATATTTTGTTTCTAGTGTTCTTTGTCTTCTATTTCCTTTATTGATCTTTCTGGCTTTTCCATGCATTATTAAAAGTGGAGGATTTAAGTCTATTGTAGAACTGTCTATTTCTCTGTTTACTTATGGCAGTTCTTACTTTATATATCTGGAGGCTCTGTTGTTAGGTATGAAAAAGTTTATAATTTTTATATCTTTTGCATGTATATACCAGTGTATTGGTATATAATATCCTACTTTTTCTCTTACAACAGTTTTGACTTAAATCATTTTTATGTCTTTTCATTTTAATCTATTTGTATCTTTGGATCTAAAATAAATCTGTTGTAGACTGCATAGAATTGGGTGATATTTTATATCCCTTCTGCCAATCCCTGTCTTTTAACTGGAGAGTTTAATCCATTTTAATGTAGAGTAATTATTGATATGAAAGGACTTACTTCAACCATTTTGTTTTGGGTATTTTTCTAAATTTCTTAAATCCTTTTGTTTGTCTTTCGATATATGCTTTATTGACTTTTTGTGTAGTCTCTTGATTCCCTTCTGATTTCCTTCTTTGTATATATTATTATTTTCTTGACGGTTATCCTAGGAGTTACAATTAACATCCTAAACTTGTAACAATGTTGTTAGAAATAATACAAACTGAACTTCAATGATATACAAAAACTCTGTTCTCTTTTTTTTATGGTCATTGTTTCTTTTTAAACATCTTTATTAGATGTTTATTTATTAGAGTATTTATTTATTTATTTATTTATTTATTTATTAGAGTATAATTGCTTTACAGTGGTGTGTCCCTTTCTGCTTTATAAAAAAATGAATCAGTTATACATATACATATGTCCCCATATATCTTCCCTCTTGCATCTCCCTCACTCCCACCCTCCCTATACCCCTCTAGGTGGTAACAACACACCGAGCTGATCTCCCTGTGCTATGTGGCTGCTTCCCACTAGCTATTTTACATTTGGTAATGCATCTATGTCCATGCCACTCTCTCACTTTGTCCCAGCTTACCCTTCCCCCTCCCCATGTCCTCAAGTCCATTCTCTAGTAGGTCTGCATCTTTATTCCCATCTTGCCCCTAGGTTCTTCATGACCATTTTTTTTTTAGATTCCATATATATGTGTTAGCATATGGTATTTGTTTTTCTCTTTCTGACTTACTTCACTCTGTATGACACACTATAGGTCCATCCACCTCGCTACAAATATCTCAATTTCGTTTCTTTTTATGGCTGAGTAATATTCCATTATATATATGTGCCACATCTTCTTTATCCTTTCATCTGTTGATGGACACTTAGGTTGCTTCCGTGTCCTGGCTGTTGTAAATAGAGCTGCAATGAACATTTTGGTACATGACTTTTTTTTTTGGTGGTATGCGGGCCTCTCTGTTGTGGCCTCTCCCATTACGGAGCACAGGATCCGGACACGCAGGCTCAGCAGCCAGGGCTCACAGGCCCAGCCGCTCCGCGGCATGTGGGATCTTCCCAGACCAGGGCACGAACCTGCATCCCCTGCATCGGCAGGCAGACTCTCAACCACTGCGCCACCAGGGAAGCCCATGCCTCTTTTTGAATTACGGTTTTGTCAGGGTATATGCCCAGTAGTGGGATTGCTGGGTCGTATTTGTAGTTGTATTTGTAGTTTTTTAAGGAACCTCCATACTGCTCTCCATAGTGACTGTATCAATATACATTCCCACCAACAGTGCTAGAGGGTTCCCTTTTCTCCACACCCTCTCCAGCATTTATTGTTTGTGGATTTTTTGATGATGGGCATTCTGACGGGTGTGAGATGATATCTCATTGTAGTTTTGATTTGCATTTCTCTAATGATTAATGATGTTGAGCATTCTTTCATGTGTATGTTGGCAATCTGTATATCTTCTTTGGAGAAATGTCTATTTAGGTTGTCTGCCCATTTTTGGATTGGGTTGTTTGCTTGTTTTTGATATTGAGCTGTATTAGTTGCTTGTATGTTTTGGAGATTAATCCTTTCTCAGCTGCTTCAGTTTCAAATATTTTCTCCCATTCTGAGGGTTGTGTTTTCATCTTGTTTATGGTTTCCTTTGCTGTGCAAAAGCTTTTATGTTTCATTAGGTCCCATTTGTTTATTTTTGTTTTTCTTTCCATTTCTTTAGGAGGTGGGTCCAAAAGGATCTTGCTGTGATTTATGTCATAGAGTGTTCTGCCTATGCTTTCCTCTAAGAATTTGATAGTGTCTGGCCTTACATTTAGATCTTTAATCCATTTTGAGTTTATTTTTGTGTATGGTGTTAGGGAGCATTCTAATTTCATTCTTCTACATGTAGCTGTCCAGTTTTCCCAGCACCACTTATTAAAGAGGCTGTCTTTTCTCCATTGTATAGTCTTGCCTCCTTCATCAAAGATAAGGTGACCATATGTGCGTGGGTTTATCTCTGGGCTTTCTATGCTGTTCCATTGATCTATATTTCTGTTTTTGTGCCAGTACATACTGTCTTCATTACTGTAGCTTTGTAGTATAGTCTGAAGTCAGGGAGCCTGATTCCTCCAGCTCCGTTTTTCATTCTTAAGATTGCTTTGTCTATTCGGGGTATTTTGTGTTTCCATACAAATTGTGAAATTTTTTGTTCTAGTGCTGTGAAAAATGCCAGTGGTAGTTTGATAGGGATTGCATTGAATCTGTAGATTGCTTTGGGTAGTAGAGTCATTTTCCCAATGTTGATTCTTCCAATCCAAGAACATGGTATATCTCTCCATCTATTTGTATCATCTTTAATATCTTTCATCACTATCTTATAACTTTCTGCATACAGGTCTTTTGTCTCCTCAGGTAGGTTTATTCCTAGGTATTTTATTCTTTTTGTTGCAGTGGTAAATGAGAGTGTTTTCTTAATTGCACTTTCAGATTTTTCATCATTAGTGTATAGGAATGCCAGAGATTTCTGTGCATTAATTTTGTATCCTGTTACTTTCCCAAATTCATTGATTGGCTCTAGTAGTTTTCTGGTGGCATCTTTAGGATTCTCTATGTATAGTATCATGTCATCTGCAAACAGTGACATGTTTACTTCTTCCTTTCCAGTTTGGATTCCTTTTATTTCTTTTTCTTCTCTGATTGCTGTGTCTAAAACTTCCAAAACTATGTTGAATAATATTTGTGAGACTGGGCAGCCTTGTCTTGTTCCTGATCTTAGTGGAAATGGTTTCAGTTTTTCACCATTGAGGACGATGTTTGTTGTTGATTTGTCATATATGACCTTTATTATGTTGAGGAAAGTTCCCTGTATGCCCACTTTCTGCAGGGTTTTTATCATAAATGGGTGTTGAATTTTGTCAATAGCTTTCTCTGCATCTATTGATATGATCATATTAAAAACTCTGTTCTTACATAGTTCCATCACTTTCCCTTTATGTTGTTATTGTAAAAAGTAGCATCTTTATATATTGTGTACCCATTAGCATCATTTTATAATTATTATTTTATACATTTGAGTTTTAGATAATATTGGAGGGAAAAAGTTACAACCAGAAATTCAATAATCCTGGATTTTATATTTATCAATGAAGGTACTTTACCAGTGATTTTTAAAATTTCTTCCTATGATTTTTGTGTTAATGTCTAGTGATTTTTAATTTCAGCATTAAAGGATTCCTTTAGCATTTCTTTTAAGGCAGGTTTACTAGCATGAACTGACTCAGCTTTTGTTTATCTGGGAATTTCTCAACTTCTTAATTTTTGAAGTATGTTTTTTTTCAGATTAGAATTCTGGGTTGACAGTGTATTTCATCACATTAAATATGTTATCTCAGTGCATTCTGGCTTTTACAGTTTCTGTTGAGAAAGTGGTTGTTAATCTTATTGAGGATCCCTTGTATGTAACAAGTTGTTTTCTGCAGTTTTCAAAATAGTCTCTTTGATTTTGGCTGTCAGCAGTTTGGTTATAATATATCTTGATGTGAATGTCTGTGTTTATCTTACGTAGAGTTCGTAGAACTTCTTGAATGTATAGATTTATGTATTTTTTCATATTTGGAAGATTTTGGTCATTATTGCCTCAAAAAGCTTTTCTGACTCTCTCTCCTATCCTCTGCTCCTGTTTTATTCTCTCTGCTTCTCTAACTGGACAATTTCAATTAACTTATCTTTAAGCTCACTGATTCTGTTTTTTCTTCATTATCAAATGTGCTGTTAAACCATTTATTGATTTTTTAAATTAATTTATTTTATTTATTGATTTTTGGCTGCATTGGGTCTTCGTTTCTGCACGTGATCTTTCTCTAGTTGTGGCAAGTGCGGGCTACTCTTTGCTGTGATGCGCAGGCTTCTCATTGTGGTGTCTTGTTTTGTTGCCGACTAAGGGCTACAGGTGCATGGGCTTCAGTAGTTGTGGTGTGTGGACTCAGTAGTTGTGGCTCACAGGCTCATTAGTTGTGGCACACAGGCTTAGTTGCTCCACGGCATGTGGGATCTTCCCAGACCTGGGCTCGAACCCGTGTCCCCTGCATTGGCAGGTGGATTCTTAACCATTGCGCCACCAGGGAAGCCCTATTGATTTTTTTTAAATTTCAGGTATTATACCTTTCATCTCCAGAATTTCTTTAAGTTTCTTTTTATGATTTTCTCTTTATTGACATTCTCTATTTGCTGACACATTATTTTGCTAATTTCATTTACTTCTTCATCCATGATTTTCTGTAGCTCTCTGAGTTTAAAAAATGTTTATTTAAAGTTTTTGTCTAGTAATTCCAATGTCTGTGCTTCGTTATGCACAGTTTCTGTTAATTTTTTCTGTGAGTTAGTCATACATCCTTATTTATTTGCATGCCTTATAATTGTTTGTTCTAAAGCAGGACATTTGAAAATTAGAATGTAGTAATCCTGAAAATCAGATACTCCCTCCTCCTCTGGGTTTTATTGTTGTTCCTTGCTGTGGGTGGTACTTAATTTTATAGTGGCTTTGCTCAATTACTTTTTAAAAACGTGTATGATCTTTGAAGTCTCTTTTCCTTTAACTATAGTCAGTTAGTGGTATGATAAAGAATTCTTTAAAAATGAATATCTTAAAATCTTAGAAATGCTTTTTGCAGTCTCTGAAATTTGGCTCTCTGTTGGAGCACAGCTCCAATACATAGCCAGGTCCAATACAATTCTGCCTTAGCATGCACTTCTGGATCATGGTGATCCTCAAAAAAAGCTGGAGGTAAAAGTTTAGGGTCTTCCCAGTCCTTTTTGGATCATATGTCTAGCCATGAGCATGTGTGTGGCTTTCTAGATACTCTTACATTCAGGCGTTTTTCAAAGCCCTTATTACCCAAAGTAACACTCTCCCCAGCTTTTCCACCAAGAGTTTTGGTGTATCTGGTTGCTTGCCTCAACTCTAATATCATGCTCCAGGCAAAATTGGCTTTTTCATTTCCTTTTCACTGTTTTTAATGAACATACTCTGCTTAACTGCTTTTCTGCCATGAGAAGTTCTGATTTACGTGAAACAAAAGGAAGCACCTTGTATCAGTTCTTGAGAAAAATCACAAATAGGTCAAACAGAAAACATGATTACTTGAAAACAAGGTCTGCTCTGGTACCACATGAAACAGGTATCTTTAATGGGAATACCAACTGCCACCTTCAAGACTACTGCCACACCAGGAATAGGATTGAACAAGGCTAAATTAAAATAGCAAAAAGCTCTACTGCTCACTTTGAGTGACCTTTAACTTGATTCAGTGTCTATTTGAAAGATGTAATCCTTTGACTATTTCAGTGTTTCAACAATATTGATTCCGACAGTTTTTGCTCATTTGTTTTCAGTGGTTCTGTGGCAAGATAGGTCCTTGGAATGTTACCTGCCATTTTTGCTTACATTACTGTTACAATATTTTCATTTATAGCATTAGTTTTTGATTATTTTTTATAGAGTTTCCTTCTCTCTGCTTTCATCGTCTGTTCTTTCATGTTGCCTATTTTCCATTAGAGTTCTTAACATAGTAATCATAATTATTTTAAATCCCCTTTCTAATAATTACCAGGTCTATGTTATATCTGAGTTGGTTCTCACGCTTGCTTTGTCTCTTTAGACTTAGATGTGCTGTGCTTTTTCTTTCTTTCGTTATGCCTTGTGATATTCTTGTTGAAAGCCATACATATCAGTAGTACCAACTGAGGTTAATAGACTAGTAGTGCAAAGATTTGTGTTAATATGGCTAGTAGTTGAATTGTGTTTGATGCTTGCTGTATCTGTAGATGCCAGAGAATTTAAATTCCTCTTGGTCCCTGTTTTTGTCTCCTCTCATCATTTTTAGCTTCCCTGAGTACTTCTCTTAAGAGCATCAGCATCTTGCAGATCTTTGATCTCTAACCCACTATTATTATACTGCAGCCTTGGTGTGGTGGGAAGATGTGGACGGGGGAAGCTTTCCATTATCTTATGTTAAATCTCAGGTTTTCGTGGGCCTGTGTCTCTGGACTGTGAACTTCACAAGTGTTTCTTCAGAGGTATAGCTCTCCCCACTTTGGTGAGACAAGAATCTAGGGGAAAATGAGGAATAATGCCCTTCCTCCAGTTGGAATAAAGTTCTGGTAAAGTTTTTTTTTTCCCTGTAGAGTTGTTCTTTGCTTTAAAAAATGTCTTTTGGAATATTTTACAAGGATTGTTCTTTCCGTCCCTCTGCTAGATGCAAGAGGGGGGATTTTTGTTAAATCTTCACTTTGAGAACCTGGTCGTATTCCTTGAGGTAAAACCCACAAAGTGTTGAGAGTCCCCTAAGGCTCTGACAACAAATTTAAAATTTTTTCATAATAATTTACAGCGAGTTCTCAACAATCTGTCAAAATGACCACTTGGGTGTTCCAGAAAGTTTATACCTCCAGTAGCTTCTGCCTCAGGTAAGCAGATCTCAGTTGCAACTCTCTGGATATTTCTGTTTCTCCAGATTTGTAGTGGTGGTTTGCCTTGCAAACTCAGTTCTTTGATGTGGTCAAGGAAACTCACTTATTTTCAGTTTGTTTTACTTTTTCTTGTTTTAAGGACTGGAGTGATAATTTTAAAACTCTACATAGCAGAGGTGAAACTGAAAATTGCACTTCTTTTTCCTACTCTGTTTTTCCTTTCTGTTTTTTTTTAGAGATATAATATCACATTTGTTAGACCACTTCATATTTTACTGCAAGTCAATGTGGTTATGTTAATTATTTAATCTCAGGGATGTCAGTTCAGAGATACATATTTCCCAATTCCTGAAAATAGTTGTCTCATATATTTTGTCCATTTTCATAGTTATCCACAGTGAATGTGGGAGGAGGTCAAGTTTGGACCCATTAGCCCATCATGAATGGAACACATCTTCTTTCTACCTTCTATCACATTAAACTTTTTCTACCTCTCCTTTCTCTATTCTACAGAAAATCCAAGTGTAGGAGTGCGTGATGCCTTCTTTTCTATCTGCATTCTCTGCTTGTTTGATCTTATCCATTCATCTGGCTTTAAATGCAATTTATATGCTACAGACTATGGAATTTTGCCTCAAGCCAAGAAATCCTCCGAGTTCCAGATTTGCATATACAACTGTCTACTTAATACACTACTTAATATGGAAGTCTCAAAATATCAAATATCATGTGCCCAGATTCTTGAATTCTAGCTTAGTTTTAATTCTCCCCTAATATTTCCTACATCAGTAAATGGTTTAGCCATCTCTACAGTTGCTTAAGCATCAAATTAGCAAGTTATTCTCATCACCTCCCCCTTTACCTCACCTTTTACATCCAACTTATCAGAAATTCTATTAACTCCTCCTTCCTATTTCTAGACTAGATTGTACTAGACTTCTGTCAGATTTCTCTGGTTTCTTTACCCCCCATTAATGCCTCTACTCACATAGTACAAACTGACACTTAAAATATAAGTTGGATTATATATTTCTACCTTTCTAAAATCCTTCAATAATTTCCTGTTACACTTAGGATAAAATCTATAATACTTATCATGTTCCACAAGACCATGTAAGAGCTGTTCTTTTGTACCTTTTTTACCTCACCTGATTCCACTATTTTCCTTCATTTACTTCATTTGCCTCAAGCTGGGAAATTAACAACTAAGTGGATATGGGAAGGCCACTTGCAGTATCTATTACAATTATCCTGAGAAAGTCTTCCCTGTGAATACTTATCTCTTATTAGGTTATAAGATGATCATTGTACTCACAACATCTAGACAAATGCCTGGTACCTAGTTAGAAGCCAATGCATATTTTTGCATGAATAAATGCAATACAGACAAAAGTCTCATTTCAATATATAATGAAGAACTAATAAAACTTGACCTTCAGGTGTTATATAACCGTGCTACTACTTCTGTAATTTAACAATGACCAGCTAGTGGAAATCAATACATATGGCAAGATAACACAACATAGCATTATTGGAGAAGAAGAGTTAATATGTTAATTTGATGTATATTATTTTATTATCATCTTAAAAATCAAGAGTAAATAAAGCATAAAAATAAGATTTGAATATGATGTGACTTAGATAAATATAAATCACTTTCACGGGATGAACATAACCTAATAAAGGGCAAGTATTTTGAAGTATATGGGATATAGAGGTTAACAAAGCAGATAAAATCCCTGTCCTCTTGGAGGTTATGTTACAGAGGAAAGAAGGACTAATAAACAAAAATGTAGACTGTAGGTTGATCAATTGTCCTGGAGTTCCTGGGGCTGAGGGGATTCCCTAGACATGAGGCTTGCAGAGCAAAGTGCAGAAAGTTTCAGGCAAATTATGGAGTTGGCCACTCTATGTGGTAATAAGTGCCATGGAAGATAAATCATGGGGCTTGCTCTGTTAGAGAGGGTCATCAAGATACACCCTATGATAAAAGAAGTATTTAAGTTAATATATGAAAGAATAATGAATTGAGTCATAAAGATATATTTTACGTATGTGCATATATATGTATATGTAAATACATATGTGTGTATTTGTGTATCACCAAGCAGAAGTTAGACAATACAATGAAGAATTATATCTGTTAAATATTACCAGAGCAAAAAAAAATCACCAGGGATAAAATACACAATTTTAATTACACATTTCTATTTTTTGAGGATATTTACAAAATTGCTCAGCCATAACCACTAATTCCAGGTTATTTCTTCATTCTCCAAATAAATAAATTAGCAATTAGTAGTCACCCCCCATTCCCTTCTCCATTTAACTCGTCATATTAATCGAATCATATAATATGTGGCCTTTGGTGTCTCCTACTTTTAGTAACATAATCAGTACATAATTCATTATTGTGGCTGAATACCCACATTTTATTTGTCCATTTTTTCAATTGACAGACATTTAAGTTATTTTTGCTTTTCAGATACTATAAATAATAAATAATGTTTCTGGGAACATTTATGTGCAACATTTATGTAATATATATCTTCATTTCTCCTGGGTCTATACTTAGTAGTTGAAATGCTGAGTCGTCTGGTAACTATGTTTAACGTTGTGAGGAATCATGAGACTGTTTTACAAAGTGGTTGTGACATTTTATTTTCCAAATAGCAAAGTATGATAGCTCTGATTTCTCCACATTCTTGCCAACATTTGCTATTTTCTGTCTTTTTGACTATAGACATCATAGTAGACTGGAAGTGGAACATCACTGTGGTTTTGACTTGCATTTCCTTAATTGATTAATGATGCTGAGCATCTTTTCACATGCTTATTGGTCATTCATATATATTCTTCGGACAAATGCCTATTTAAATCACTTTACATATTCAAATAAACTGTTTCATTCAAGGTTACAGGAATTATACCTATGTTTTATTCTAAGAATGTTATAATTTTAGCTCTTTTCTTTGGGTTTTGATGTGTTTTGAGTTAACCTTTTGTACGGTTGGAGGTAGGTGGTTGAATTTCATTCACTTGCATGTGTCTATACAGTTATCCCAGCTGCATCTGTTGAAAATACTATTCTTTTTTAATTAAAGTTTTATTTTAAGATAGATATATATTCATATGCAGTTGTGAAAAATAATACAAAGAGATCCTATGTACTCTTTATCTAGTCTTACCCAATGGTAACATCTTGCAACACTATAGTACAATATTGCAACCAGGATATTAACATCAGTACAGTCAAGACGCACAATGTTTCCACCACCATAAAGATCCTTTATATTGCCATTTTATCACCCTACACACTTCACTGTCACGTTATCCCCTCCTGATCCCTTGGCAACCACTAATCTGTTCTCCATTTCTACAATTTTGTCATTAAAGAGTGTTTTGTTAATGCAATCATATTGTATGTAACATTCTGGTATATATATATTTTAACTTACAGTGATTCCCTGGAGATTTCCAGGTTGTATCAGTAGTTCATTCCTTTTAATTGCTAAATAATTTTTAATAACGTGGACGTAACAGAGTTTATTTAACTATTCAACCATTGAAGGACATCTGGGTTCTTTCTAGTTTTGACTATTAGGAATAAAGTTCTTTTAAACATTTATATACAGGCTTTTTTGCATCAACATTAGTTTTCATTTCTCTAGGATAAATGCTCAGGAGTGCAATGGTTGTATGGTAATGTCAAGTTTAGGTTTTTAAGTAATGGCTTTTTCCCAGAGTGGCTGTACCATTTTATATTCCCAACAGAAATGTATGAGTTATCTAGATTTTCTGTATCTAGGTCAGCATTTGGCATTGTCAGTCTTTTTAATTTTAGTCATTTTGATAGGTATGTATTGATATCTCGTTGGGGTTTTAATTAACATTTCTCTAATGAATAATAATGTTAATTGTCTTTTCGTGTGCTCACCTGCCATCTGTATATCCTCTTTTGTAAAATTTCTATTCATGTATTTATTTATTTATTTTTGCTGTACACGGGCCTCTCACTGTTGTGGCCTCTCCCGTTGCGGAGCACAGGCTCCAGACACGCAGGCTCAGCGGTCATGGCTCACGGGCCTAACCGCTCCACAGCATGTGGGATCTTCCTGGATTGGGGCACGAACCCATGTCCCCTGCATCGGCAGGCGGACTCTCAACTACTGCGCCACCAGGGAAGCCCTCATGTATTTATTTTTTTATTGAGGTATAATTAGCGTAACATTTTATTAGTTTTAGGTTTATAATGTGACGATTCAATATTTGTATGTATTGGAAAAATGATCACCTCAGTAAGTACAGTTAACATCCATCACCATACATAGTTATACATTTTTCTTGTGAAAAGAACCTTTAAGATCTACCCTATTATCAACTCTCAAATATGCAATACAATATTATTATAGTCACCATGCTGCACATTACATTTCCATGACTTATTTATTTTGTAATTTGAAGTTTGTACCTTTTGACCCCCTTCACCCATTTGACCCACCCCCCACCTCCCACCTCTGGCAACTACGAACGTGTTCTCTATCTATAAGCATTTTTTTTTTCTTTTTAAGGTCCGACATATAAGTGAGATTATGCAGTATTTGTCTTTCTCTGGCCAACTTATTTCACTTAGCTTAATGCCCTAAAAGTTCATACGTGATGTAGCAAATGGCAAGATTTCCCTCTTTTTTATGACTGAATAATATTCCGTTTGTGTGTGTACCACATTTTGTTTATCCTTTCATTTAATGATGGCCATGGTTGTTTACATATCTTGGCTATTGTAAATAATGCTGCAATGAATAAGGAGGTGCATATATCTTTCTAAATTAATGTTTTTGTTTTTCTTTTCTTGGGATAAATACTCAGAAGTGAAATTGGTAGATCATATAGTAGTTATATTTTTAATTTTTTGAGCAACTTCCTTGCTGTTTTCCATAGCGACTGCATTCTTTACTGTACTATTGTCAAAACTCAATTGACCATAAATATGTACATTTACTTCTAAATTCTAATTCTGTTCTACTCATGTATATAGACATAGGCCAGTACTACACTGTCCTGATTATAGCAGCTTTTTAGTAATGTTTAAATCAGGGAGTTTGAGTAGTCCAAATTTGTTCTTCCTTTTCAACCTTGTTTTGGGTATTCTCAGTTCCTTGTATTCAAATAACAGTTTTAGGATTAGTCTGTCAATTTCTGTAACAAGTAAGCTGAGATTTTGTTAATAATAGTGTTGAATCTGTAAATCAATTTAGGAAATATTGCCATTTTGACAATATTAAGTCTTATATTTCATGATTTGGGGATGAATTCAATATTTCTTAGCTTTTATCCAATTTTTTTCATTTTTCGTGTGTTTTTCAGTGTAGAAGTCATAAATATTTTATTACATTTATTCCTAAGTATGTATTCTCTTTGATACTATTATAAATGAAATATTTAAAATTTTATTTTTATATTGTTCATTGCTATTGCATAGAAATACAGCTGAGAGGTTGACATCAGAAAGGTGGTGGAATAGGAAGCCTTGGACCCTTATTCCCCGTGTGGATATACCAATTCAACAAGAATACATGGACAAATTCATTTTGTGAGAAATCCAGAAAATACTTGAAAGGCTCCTGCATTTGGGGTAAACATAAAACCAGCCACATTGAAGCTGGTAGGAAAATGCAAGATACCCTCTCACCAGAATCCTTGCCTTTAGCATAGTGCCATAATATTGGAAGGAAACCCTCAGCTTTGGCTTTTTCCCGGAGGGGGAAAAGTTTGCCCACATGTCCAACATTCAAATTTTTCTAGAGCTTCCAAAGGTACTGGCTTCTGTCTTACCTGTCTCAGAGCACTGACAGGATCTGGCATACTCTAGACACCTGAGAACCACTGAGAGCAAAGGCAGTTGTTTGGGTTAACACACTTATCATAGTCACTTTTTTTTTTTTTTACATAACAGTACTTATCATAGTCACTTTTTCCAGCTCAGCACAGAGTGAGTGGGTAAAAACATCAGATTCTGCTTCTCTCTGGTGAGGTAAAGAGTTGGATCACACATCCAATACTCTGACATTCTAGAGGTTACCTAGGGAACTGGATTTTGTCTCACCCATCTCAGACCACTGATGGGATCAAAATACTTTACATGGCAGAGAGTCACTAAGGACAATGATGGCAGTTTGAACTAGTACAAGGTTTTAAGAGGCCCCCAGAATCTCTGACCAGACTGATTGGTGAGAGTCTCTTCCTGTACAAGGCCAGTCCATGAACACTGGGAGAATTGGATGTTTTCTTCAGTGGGCAGACATCAGTACAAAGAGTGAAGGAAAATTAAGAATGGGGAAATGTATTCCCCCAAAAGAAATAAGATTAATCTCCAGAAACTGAGCCTAACCATATGGAGATACAGGATTTTTCAGGCAGAGAATTCAAAATAACCATAAAATACACAGCATAAAAGATGTAAAATGTGAAATCAAAAACTTAACATAGGCGGGAGCAAAAGGGTAGAGTTTTTATATGCAAATGAAATTAAGTTTTTATTAGCTTCAGATAGCATGTTATATCAATAAGATGTTTCAAGAAAGCCTCAGGGTAACCAAAAAATATAAACCTATTGTTGATGAATTCAAGATAAAGAGAAGGGAATAAAAGTATACCACTATGGAAAATCATCAATTCACAAAGGAACAGAGAAACAGGGGATAATTGAAACAAAGGAATTTTAAAACATCCAGAAACCAAGTAACAAGGTGGCAATAGTAAGTCCTTAACTACCAACAATTACTTTAAATGTAAACAAACTAAATTATCCAATCAAAAGGCATAGGGTGGCTGAATGAATAACAATAAAATAAGACCCAACTATATGATACCTACAAGACTCACTTCAGTTTAAGGGCACATATAAGCTTAAAGTGAAGGGATAGAAAAAGGTATTCCACACAAAAGGAAAGTAAAAGAAAGCAGGGGTAACTATACTTTCCTGACAAAATATAGTTTAAGTCAAAAGAATGTAACAAGAGACAAAGAGAGTCATTATATAGTGATAAAGTGAGCATTTCCTCAAGAGTATAAAACAACTGTAAATATATACGGAACCAATGTCAGAGCACCTAAATATATTAAGGAAATACTAGCAAAGCTGAAGAAAATAATAATCAACAATAATATATTAATATTACTGGACATCAATACCCCACTTTCAACAATGGATAGATCATATAGACAGAAAATCAATAAGGAAACATTGGACTTGGACTATAGTTTAGACCTAAAGGACCTAATAGACTTATAGAACATTCCATCCAACAGCAGCAGAATGTACGTTCTTCTCAAGTACACAGGGAACATTCTCTAGAATATACCATATATTAGCTCACAAAACAAGTCTTAGCAAGTTTAAAAAGATTTAAATCTTACCAATTATTTTTTTCTGACCACAGTGGTAAAAAACTAGAAATCGGGGCTTCCCTGGTGGCACAGTGGTTGAGAGTCCGCCTGCCAATGCAGGGGACATGGGTTCGTGCCCCGGCCCGGGAAGATACCACATGCCGTGGAGCAGCTGGGCCCATGAGCCATGGCCACTGAGCCTGCGCGTCTGGAGCTTGTGCTCTGCAACGGGAGAGGCCACAACAGTGAGAGGCCCACATACTCGGAAAAAAAAAAAAAAAAAACTAGAAATAGATAACAGGGGAAACTGGAAAACTCACAAATATGTGGAAATTAAGCAACACACTCCAGAACAGCCAACAAGTCAAAGAAAACATCAAAAGGGAAATAAAACAAAATCTTGAAACAAACCAAAATGGAAACACATGTCAAAAATTATGGTATGCAACAAAAGAAGTACCAATAGGAAAATTTATAGCAATAAATACCTATTTGGGAAAAAATACCTCAAATAAATAACCTAAGTTTAGACCTTAAGAAGCCAGAAAAACAAACTAAGCTCAAAATTAGAAGAAAGATATAACAAAACTCAGGGCAGAAATCAATGAAATAGAGAATATAAAAACAATGGAAATGATCAAAAAAACTGAGTTGGTTTTTTGAGAGTATAAACAAAATTTGCAAACTTTTAGCTATAGTTACCAAGAAAAAAAGGAACTCAAATAAATAGAACTATAAATGAAAGAGGAGACATTGCAACTGATATAATACAAAGAATCATAAGATAATACTATGAACACTTATATGCCAATGAATTGGACAACGTAAAAAAAAAAGGTTAAATTCCTAGAAATATATAACCTACCAAGTCCGAGTCATGAATAAATAGAGAATCTGAACAGAACAATTACAAGTAAGGAAATTGAATCAGGAATCAAAAACCTCCCAAGAAAGAAAAGCCCAGGATTACATGGCTTCATGGGTGAGTTTTACCAAACATTAAAAAAAAAAAAGAATGAATGCCATTTTTTCTCAATCTCTTGCAAAAAATTGAAGACGAGGATAAACTCCCAAATGCATTTTATGAGGCCAGCATTACCCTAATACCAAATAAAACAGGATGGCTAAGAACACTACAAGAAAAGAAAATTACAGGCCAATATTCCTGATGAATATAGATGCCAAAATTCTCAACAAAAACTACCAAAAAGAATTCAACAGCACATTAAAAGGATTATACACCATGATCAAGTGGGATTTATCCCTGTAATACAAGGTTGGCTCAACATACCAAAATCAACAGACGTGATACACCACATTAATAGAATGAAAGACAAAAATTATATGACCATCACAATAGATGCAGAAAAAGCATCTGAAAAAATCCAACATCTTTCATGGTAAAAACTCTCAGTAAATTGGGAAAAGAAGAAACATGCCTTAACATAATAAAGTCCATATGTAACATACCCAGATCTAACATCATACTCAATGGTGAAAAATTGAAAGCTTTCCCTCTAAGATGAGAAATAAGGCAAAGATGTTCACTCACACCACTCCTATTCAACATAGTACTGGAAGTCCTACACATAACAATTAGGCAAGAAAAGGAAATAAAAGACATCCAAATTGAAAAGGAAAAAAATAAAGTCATCTCTGTTCTGATGACATGCTCTTATATGTTGAAAACCTTAAAGACTCCACCAAAATAACTGTTAGACTAATAAAAAAATTCAGGGAATTTGAGAATACAAAATCAACATACAAAAATCAATTACAATTCTATATTCTCATTGTAAATTATCCAGTAAAGAAATTAAGAAAACAACTCATTTATATTAGCATCAAAAATAATGAAATACTTAGGAATTAACTAAAGAGGTAAAAGACATACACTGAAAACTAGGAAATATTGAAAAAGAAAATAAAGAAGACACAAGTAAATGGAAAGACAGCTTGTTTCCTGGACTAGAAGACTTTATATTGTTAATAATGTCCATTCTACCCAAAGTGATCTATAGCTTCAGTAAAATAGGTATTAAGATTCCACTCATCTTTTTTACAGAAATGTGAAAGGCAATTCTAATGTTCATATGGAACTACAAAGGACTCCAAATAGCCAAAGCAATCTTGAGCAAGAAAAACAAAGTTGGAGGTATCACACTTTCTGATTTCAAAATTTATTAAAAAGCTACAGTAATAAAACAGCATGATACTGGCATGAAGACAGACATAAAGACCAATGGAACAGAATAGAGAGGACATAAATAAACCCACAAAAAATGGACAACTGATCTTTGACAAAGGTGCCAGGATCACACAAGGTAGAAAGGATTGTCTCTTCAGAAAATGGTGCTGCAACAACTGGATATCCACATGTAAAAGGATGAAACTGAACACTTCTCTTACCCGTACACAAAAAATCAAACTCTATGTGGATTAAGTTCTTAAAAGACCTGAAACTGTAAAACTCCGAGAAGAAAATGTAGGGGAAAGCTGCATGTTATTGGTGGGGGCAATGATTTTTTTGGATATGACACTAAAAACACAGGCAGCAAAACCCAAAAATTAATAAGTGGGAATAAAAATGTGGGAAAATTGGAACCTTGCTACATTTTTGATGGGAATATAAAATGGTGCAGCTGCGATGGAAAGCACTATGGAGTTTCCTTATGAACTTAAAACTATAGCTACCATATGATACATTTTCCCACTTCTTGGTATTTACCCGAAATAATTTAAATTAGAATCTTGAAGAGATATTGATGCTTCCATGTTTATTGCCGCACTATTCACAATTTTCAAGTGTTCGAAACAACCTAAATATCTATAAGCAGATGAGTGGATAAAGAAAATATGGTATACCAACACAATAAATATTATTCAGCCTTAAAATGAAAGAAATATTGCCGTATGTTACAGCATGGATGAACCTTGGGGACATTATGCTAAGTGAAATAAGCCAGTCGCAGAAGGACCATTATTTCATGATTCCACCTACATGAGGTATCTAAAATAGTCACACTCAGAGGAGCAGAAAGTAGAATGGTGGTTGCCAAGGGCTGAAGGAAGGGGCAAATTGAAATTTACTCTTCAACAGATTTAAAGTTTCAGTATTTTCACTGGCCTAAAAATCCTCTGTGCTCTGCCTAGACATACCTCCCCCACACCCCTGGAAACCACTGATCTTTTTATTTTTATTGTCTCCATAGTTTTGCTTTTTCCAGAATGTCATATAGTTGGAATCATACAATATGTAGCCGTTTCAGATCAGCTTATTTCACTTAGTAATATATGCACATAAGTTTTCTCCATGTCTTTTCATGACTTGCCAGCTCATTTATTTTTAGCATTGAAAACTATTCCATTGATTGGATGTAACATAATGTATTTATCCAGTCACCTACTGAAGAACATCTTCGTTCTTTCCACCTTATGGCAGTTATAAATAAAGCTGCTCTAAGTATCCATGTGCAGGTTTTTGTGTGAACACAAGTTTTCATTTCTCTTTGATAAATACCGAGGAGCAAGATTGCTGGATTTCATAAGAGTGTGTTTAGTTTTGTAAAAATAACTACCAAACTGTCAAACTTCCTGTATAATTTTTCATTCCCACCAGCAGTAAATGAGAGTTCCTGTTGCTCCATATTCTCACGATCATTTTGTGTTGCCAGTGTTCTGGATTGTGGCCATTCTAACAGGTGCGTAGTGGTATCTCATGTTACTTTAATTTGCATTTCCATGATGACATGATGTGGGCATTTTTTATACACTATTTGCCATCTGTATATCTTTGGTGAGATGTCTGTTAAGGTCTTTGTTGCATTTTTTAATCAGGTTGTTTTATTACTGTTGAGTTTTCAGAGTTCTTTGAATATCTTGGATAACAGTCCTTTATCAGCCACGTGTTTTGCAAACATTTTCTCCACGTCTGTGGCTTGCCTTTTTATCTCTTCATATTTAATATTACAACATGGCAGCTATGGAAATCAGATTCTTTCTCCACTTTAAGGTGCTTTTTTTGTCACTCTTTGCTGATTGTGTTGTTGTTACTGGTTGTTTAGTAATTTTTATTACAAAAGTTCTGTAAAGTCTACATTCTTTTCATGTGTGGCCACTGATGTATCTATTCAGTTAATGTAGCAGACAGATAATTATTGGAAAAAGATTCCTTTAGTTGGGTAAAACTAATAACTGTAATCTTCCATATTTAGAGTGAAAAGAATAAAGTGAAGTAAATTACTATCATGAGTAGATACTGAACACTGAAAGGTTATGAAAATTGATGGGAATACTGGTTTTGGAGTAGAACAACTTATCCTAAGAAGTCCTAAACATATTCTACACTTACAGAGGTAAGAACAGGATTCAGTGCACCTACATGGCTTATAAATCCCAGAGTGAAAATTTTAGTTTAAACTGATCCTTTATAGTAGCACATTCTCTCTAGTGTAATTTACATTAAATACAGACCTCAAAGAATTTTTACAGATGAAAGGCCAAGAACATTATTTTATAATAAAAATACCACTAGAATATTAAGACTCATGTGTAAATAAGCAAGAGTCAGTTAGAATCAGAAGATAAATCCCAGTATTCGGCCTAAAACACTGCATAATTTGCAATTGTATGCTACAGTATATGAAATAAAAACATGATTTGTTTAAGTAAATTAAGTCAATATTTAAATGTGTGATGAATGAATAAGTGACCACTGAAAATGATGAAGCAGTTTTGGAAAGGAAAGAAAAAAAAAACTTTTAGATAGAAATGATAAATGATTATTGGTATTGGAAGTGAAATAATATTAGACATACAGTTGATGTGATAACTATAAATTTACACTACTACACAGACATTAATGAAGTGAAAACAGAAGTTAAACAGAAAGTAACATAGAAAGAGGCTGCAACTGCAATAGATAAAATTAAATTGAGAATTAAATTGAAGTTCAAGTATGGTTAATATGAATATTATAGAGGGAGAAAAGGGTAAAAAACAATATTGAGAAAAATTACCTAAGAACCTTCTTGAATTTATGAAAGACATCAATTGACTAATGAAAAAAATAAATATAAAACAGAAAAAAATTATTTATTCAACAAACAAAACCCAAAGTTAGTAGAAGGAAAGAAATGAAAAATATCACAGTGAAAATAAATGAAATAGAGACTAAGAAAACAATAGAAAAGATCAATGAAACCAAAGGCTTGTTCTTTGAAAAGATAAACAAACTTGATAAACCTTTAGCCAGACTCATTAGAAAAAAAGGGAGAGGGCCCCAATCAACAAAATGAGAAATGAAAAAGGAGAAGTTACAAACAACACCACAGAAATACAAAAGCTCTTAAGAGACTACTGTAAGCAACTATCTGCCAATAAAATAGACAGCCTAGAAGAATTGGACAAATTCTTAGAGAGGTACAATCTCCAAAGACTGAACCGAGAAGAAACAGAAAATATGAACAGACCAATCACAAGTACTGAAATTGAAACTGTGATTTAAAAATTTCCAACAAACAAAAGTCCAGGACCAGATGGCTTCACAGGTGAAGTCTACCAAATATTTAAACAAGAGTTAACACCTTTCCTTCTGAAACTCTTCCAAAAAAATGCAGAGGAAGGAACACTCCCAAACTCATTCTCAATGAGGCCACCATCACTCTGATACAAAACCAGAAATAGATACCACAAAAAAGAAAACTACAGACCAATGTCACTGAGGAACAGAGATGTAAAAATTCTCAACAAAATATTAGCAAACTAAATCCAACAATACATTCAAAGGATTATACACCATGATCAACTGGGACTTATCCCAGGGATGCAAGGCCTTTTCAGTATCTACAAATCAATCAGTGTGATACACCACATTAACACACTGAAGAATAAACACCATATGACCATCTCAATAGATGCATAAAAAGCTTTTGATAAAATTCAGCATCCACTTATGATAAAAACTCTCCAGAAAGTGGACATAGAGGGAGCATACCTCAGTGTAATAAAGGTCATATATGACAAACCGACAGCTAACATCATACTCAATGGTGAAAAGTTGAAAACATTTCTTCGAAGACCAGGAACAAGACAAGGATGCCCACTCTTGCCACTTTTATTCAACATAATTTTGGAACTTCTAGCCACAGCAATCAGAGAATAAAAAGAAAAGGAATCCAAATTGGAAAAGAAGTAATACTGTCACTGTTTGCAGATGACATGATACTATACATAGAAAATTGTAAATATGCTATCAGAAAACTACTAGAGCTTATCAATAAATTTGGTAAAATTGCAGGATACAAAGTCAATACACAGAAATCTCTTGCATTTCTATACACTAACAATGAAATATCAGAAAGAGAAGTTAAGGAAACAATTCCATTTACCATGCATCAAAAGGAATAAAATACCTAGGAATAAACCTACCTATGAAGGCTAAATACCAGTACTCTGAAAACTATAAGACACTGATGAAAGAAATTGAAGATGACACAAACAGATGGAAAGATACACCGTGCTCTTGGATTAGAAAAATCAATATTGATAATATGACTATACTACAAATGGCAAGCTACAGATTCAATGCAATCCCTATCAAATTACCAGTAGCATTTTTCAAAGAACTAGAGCAAAAAAATTTTTTAATTTGTATGGAAACACAAAAGACCCTGAATAGCCAAAACAATCTTGAGAAAGAAAAATGGAGCTAGAGGAATCAGGCTTCCTGAATTCAGACTATACTACAAAGTTACAGTAATCAAAACAGTATGGTACTGGCAAAAAAAAATGAAAAGAAAACCCAGACATATAGATCAATGGAACAGGATTGAAAGCCCAGAAATAAACCCATGCACCTATGGTCAATTAATCTATGACAAAAGAGGCAAAAGTATACAATGGAGAAAAGACAGTCTCTTCAATAAGTTGTGTTGGGAAAACTGGAGAGCTACATGTAAAAAAATGAAATTAGAACATTCTCTAACACCATATACAAAAATAAACTTGAAATGGATTAAAGACCTAATTAAATGGATTAAAGACCCAGTCTTAAATGTAAGACCAGGTGCTATAAAACTCATAGAGGAAAACATAGCCAGAACACTCTTTGACATAAAAGGCAGCAATATCTTTTTAGATCCGTCTCCTTGAGTAACGTAAATAAAGACAAAAATAAACAAATGGGACCTATTTAAACTTAAAAGCTTTTGCATAGCAAAGGAAACCATAAGCAAAACAAAAAGACAACCTACAAAATGGGAGAAAATATTTGCAAATGATGCAATTACAGGGATTAATTTCCAAAATATACAAACAGCTCATACAGCTCAATATCAGAAAAAACAAACAATCCAATCAAAAATGGGCAGAAGACCTAAGCAGACATTTCTCCAAAGAAGACATACAGATGGCCAACAGGCACATAAAAAATGCTCAACATCACTAATTATTAAGAGACAGGCAAATCAAAGCTACAATGAGATATCACCTCACTCTGGTCAGAATGGCCGTCATGAGAAAAGTCTACAAATAATAAATGTTGGAGAAAAAGGTACCCTCCTACACTGTTGGTAGGAATGTAAATTGGAACAGCCGCTATGGAGAACAGTATGAAGGTTCCTTAAAAAACTAAAAATAGAGTTACCATATGATCCAGCAACCCCACTCAGGGGCATATATATGGAGACATTTTTTTTAATTTGTTTTTATTTTCCTAGTTTCTTGAAGTGGAAACTGAGGTCAGTGATTTGACAGTTTTTTTGAGTGTAATATAAGCATTTTAGTTTTATAAATTTCCCTCTGTGTACTGCATTAGCTGCATCCACAAATTTTAGTGTGTTGTGTTTTCATTTCAATTCAATTAAAAATACTTCCTAATTTCTCTTTTGATCCATGGGTTATTTAGAATGTGTTATTTAGTTCTGAAATATTTGGAGATTTCCCAGATATCTTTTTGCTTTTGATTTCTAATTTGTTTCCATTGCAACCAGAAAATATACTTTGAATCTTCTCAAATTTAGTTTAGACTTGTTTTATGGCCCCAAATATGGTCTATCTTGTTCAGTGTACTGGGTGCACTTGCAAAGAACGTGTATTCTATTGCTGTTTGGTAGAGTGTTTTTTTAATGCCACTAGTTAGGCCAAGTTAGTTGATAGCATTGTACAAGTATTCAAATTTCTGACTAAACTTGTTTGTCCTCATAGTTCTGTCAGGTTTTGCTTCATGTATTTTCAGAGTGTGCTGTAAGGTACATAAATATTTAGAACTGTTATGTACTTTTGATGAATTAACCCCTTTATCATAATGAAATGTCCCTGTTTGTCCCTGGTAATAGTCATTGCTCTGACATACACTTTGATATTAATTTAACCACTCCAGACTACTTTTGATTAGTTTTAGTGTGGCATATCTTTGTTTTTATTCTTTTACTTTTTAAATTTTAATTTTGGAGTGTTGATTAATAATTATGTGTTAGTTAGCAAAGTAATTCAGTCATACCCATAAAAGTATCCATTCTTTTTGAATTTCTTTTCCCATTTAGGTTATTACAGAATATTGAGCTGAGTTCCCTGTGCTGTACAGTAGGTCCTTGTTGGTAATCTATTTTAAATATAGTAGTGTGTACATTGCCAGTCCCAAATTCCCAATATATCCCCCCACCCTTTTCTCCCTGATAACCATAAGTTCATTCTCTAAGTCTGTGAGTGTTCCTGTTTTGTAAATATGTTCACTTGTATTATTTTTTTTAGATTCCACACATAAGCGATATCACATGTTATTTGTCTTTCTCTGTCTGACTTACTTCACTTAGTATGATAATCTCTGGAGAAAACTCTAATTCTAAAATATATATCTACCCCAATGTTCATTGCAGCAGTATTTACAATAGACATGGAAGCAACCTAAATGTCTGTTGACAGAGGAATGGATAAACAACATGTGGTATATTATGTATATCCAATGGAATATTACTGAGCCATAAAAAAGAATGAAATAATGCCATTTACAGCAACATGGATGGACCTAGATATTATCATACTAAGTGAAGTAAACCAGACAAAGACAAATATCATATGGTATTTCTTCTCTGTGGAATCTGAAAATATATAACTGAATTTATTTTCAAAACAGAAATAGATCCACAGATATAGAAAACAGGCTATGGTTACCAAAGGTGGGGGAGGGATAAATTAGGAGGTTGGGATTAACATATACACATCACTATATATAAAATAGATAACCAACAAGGATCTACTGCATAGCACAGGGAACTATACTCAATATTTTGTAATAACCTGTAAGGGAAAAGAATCTGAAAAAGAAAAAATATATATTTATAGACATATATATATATATAACTGAATCACTGTGCTGTACACCTGAAACTAACATGATATTGAAAATCAACTATACTTCAATAAAATTAAAAGATAAAAGTAAATACATAAATAGATTATATGGACATACCTTGGAGATTTTGCAGGTTCAGTTCCATACCACCACAATAAAGCAAATATCACACAAAATTTTTCATTTCCCAGTGCATATAAGTTTTGTTTTCACTATACTGTAGTTTATTAAGTGTGCAATAGCATTATGTCTAAAAAAAATACATATACCATAATTGAAAAATTCTTTATTGCAAAAAAATGCTCACCATCACCTGAGCCTTCAGCAAGTTATGATCTTTTTGCTGGTGAAGGTTCTTGCCTAGGTGATCATGGCTGCTAATTAGTGTAGTGTTTGATTAAGGGCTGTGATGGCAGTTTCTCAATATAATACAATAATGAAGTTAGCCACATTATTTGACTCTTCCTTTCATGAAAAATTTCTCTGTAGCATGCACTGCTGTTTGATAGCAATTTATTCACAGAGAATTTCTTTTGAAATTTGAGTCAATTCTCTCAAACCCTGCTGCTGCTTTATCACTAAGTTAATGCAACATTCTAAATCTTCTGTTGTCATTTCAACAATCTTCACAGCATTTTCCACAGGAATAGATTCCATATATCAAGAAACCACTTTCTTTGCTTATCCATAAGAAGCATCTCCTTGTCTGTTAAAGTTTTATCATGAGGTTAGAGCAATTCAGTCATCTCTTCTGTCTCCAATTGTAATTCCATTATCTTTCCTTTTTCTACCACATCTGCAGTTACATCCTCCACTGAAGTCTTGAACCACTCACAGTCAGCCATGAGGGTTGGAATCAAATTCTTCCACACTCCTGTGAATGTTAATATTTTGACCCCTTCCTATGAGTCACATAATCCTCTTAATGGTACCTAGAATGGTGAATCTTTTCCAGAAGGTTTTCAATGTACTTTGTCCAGATCCATCAGAGGAATCACTATCTATTGCAGCTATAGCCTTACAAAATGTATTTCTTAAATAATAAGACTTGAAAGTCAAAATAACTCCTTCAACTATGACCTGCAGAATGGGTGTTATGTTAGCAGGCATGAAAACAACATTAATCTTGTTGTACATCTTCATCAGAGCTCTTGGGTGATCCATGAGCAGTAATACTTTTAAAGGAATTTTTTCTTCTGAGCAGTAGATCTCAATGGTTGGCTTAAAATATTCAGTAAACCATGTTGTAGACAGATGTGCTGTCATCCAGACTTCGTTGTTTCATAGAGCACAGGCAGAGAAGATTTAGCATAATTCTTAAGGGCCTTAGAATTTTCTAAATGGTAAATGAGCTTTGGCTTCAACTTATTAGCCCCTAACAAGGGAATCAGCTTGTCTTTTTAAGAGTTAAAGCCAGCACTGACTTCTCTCTCACTGTGAAAGTCCTCGCTGGCATCTTCTTCCAATAGAAGGCTGTTTCATTTCCATTGAAAACCGGTTGTTTAGTGTAGCCACCTTCATTATCTTAGCTAGATGTTCTAGATAACTTGCTGCAGCTTCTAAATCAGAACTTGCTGCTTCACCTTCTACTTTATTGTTATGGAGATGGCCTCTTTCCTTAAATCTCATGAACGAACCTCTGCTAGCATCAAACTTTCCTTCTAGAGTGTCCTCACCTCTCTCAGCCTTCATAGAATTGAAGAGAATTAGGACCTTACTGTGGATTGGGCTTTGGCTTAAGGGAATGTTGTGGCTGGTTGGATCTTCTCTCGTGACCACTATAACTTTCTTCATGTCAGCAATAAGGCTATTTTGCCTTCCTATCATTTGTGTATTCACTGGAGCAGCACTTCTTATTTCCTTCAAGAATTTTTCCTTTGCACTCAAAACGTGGCTGTTTGGTGCCAGAGGCCTAACTTTCAACCTATCTCAGCTTTTGCCATGCTTTCATCACTGAGCTTAATCATTTCTAGCTTTTGATTTAAAGTGAGAGTTGTGTGACTCTTCCATTCACTTCAACACTTAGAGGTCATTGTACGGTTATTAATTGACCTAATTTCAATATTGTTGTGTTGCAGAGAATACGGAGGCTCCAGGAAAGAGATCAGTGAACAGCTGGTCAACAGAGTAGTCAAAACATATACATTTACTAATTTTGCCTTCTTATAAGGACACGATTTGTGGTGCCCCAAAACAATTACAATAGTAATATCAAAGATCAATGATCACTGATCACCAGAGCAAATGTATATTAAGTATACCTCAAAAAAGCTAAAAAAAAAAAGAAGAGTTGATGTTTGTGTTCGTCAGGGTTTTCCAGAAAAACAAAACTAATAGAATAGAATAGAATAGGTGATGGATAAAAAGATATTTACTCATGCCGTTTTGTATACTGAGAAGTCCCATCAACTGCTAGCTGTAACCTGGAGGCCCAGGAAAGCTGGTGATATAGTTTTCAGAACCAAGTGAGTCAATGGTGAAAGTCCTGGTCCAAGTCTGAAGACCCATGACCCAGGAGTACCCATGTCCGATGTCCACAGATGGGTATCCCGGAGACACCAAGAGCAAATTTGTCCTTCTGTCTTTTGGTTCTGTTCAGGACCTTCAACAGTTTGAATAATTCCCATTTGCATTGGTGAGGCTGAACTTCTTTACTCAATCTACCAATTCAAATGCTAATCTCTACTAGAAACACCCTTATGGACACACTCAGAAATAATGTTCTACAAGATATCTGGGCATCTCTTAGCCAAGTCAAGGTGACACATTAAGCATAATAATGTTACAGTCTTGAGTTTGAAATTTATACGGCTGACCAGCACGCTAGAAATTCAGGCAGGTTTTTTATGTTACAGTATGGAGGCAGAATTCCTGCTTCTTCCAGAAACTTCAGTTTTGCTTTGAAGGCCTTCATTTGGTTGGATGGGGCTCAGACACCTTATGGATGTTAATCTCTGTTATTTAAGCCAACTGATTTTAAATGTTAATCACATAAATACAATACTTTCATGGTAATGTCTAGACTAGTGTTTGACCAAACAACTGGGCACAATAGCTTAGCCAAGTTGACAAAATGAATCGTCTCAGTCTGTATTTTAAAAAAAGAAAAATTTTACATCTACAGTCTAACCTTCAAACTTAACATACTGGAAAAAGAAAAGCAAACTGAAGCAAGCAAAAGGAATAAAAGGGGGGCTTCTCTGGTGGCACAGTGGTTAAGAATCCTCCTGCCAATATAGGGGAGATGGATTCAAGCCCTAGTCTGGGAAGATCTCACATGCCTCAGAGCAACTAAGCCCATGAGCCACAACCACTGAGCCTGTGCTCTAGAGCCCGTGAGCCACAACTACTGAGCTCACGTGCCACAACTACTACCCGCATGCCTAGAGCCCGTGCTCCACAACAAGAGAAGCCTCTGCAGCAAGAAGCCCGTGCACCACAACGAAAGTAGCCCCCACTTACCGCAACTAGAGAAAGCCCGTGCGCAGCAACAAAGAGCCAACACAGCCAAAAATAAATAAATAAAATAAATTTTTTAAAAAAGGAATAAAGTGATAAAAAATGCAGGAATTATTGAAATAGAGAATAGAAAAACAATAGAGAAATCAATGAAACCAAAAAACAGTTCTCTTAAAAGTTCAAAAAAGTAAAGGGGATATTACTGCCAACCTTACAGAAATAAATATTATAAATACTGTGGAAAATGTTATGGTGTAGAATAGGTTAAAAAAATTATATTCAAATGGAAGAACTTTGAATAAAGTATGCTAAATGAATGAAGCCAGACGTGAAAGGTCACATATGTAATTCTATTTAAGTGAAAAATGCAGAAGAGATAAGTCTATAGAGACAACAAAAGTATTATTAGTGGAGTTTAGGGCTCATGAGGATGGCCCGAAGAGTTTCTTTTGGAAGTAAAGAAAATGTTCTAAACTTGACTTTTGTAATGTTTGTACATAGTTGAATATATTGAAATTCATGGAAATGTACTACATAAATGGGTGAATGTATTGTATATGAAATTTATGTTAATAAATCTGTTTTAAAACAAAACAAATATAAGGGGGAATAAAAGAAAGGGTGTTCTGACCACCTCTGGAAGTGGATTGTTGGCATCTTTACTCCAGTCTGAGCCCGTGTCTGCTGATTAGTTCCTTCCCTTAGCAAAGGAAAGGGTATAATTGTCATCCCACAAACAGCAGCTCAGCTGAGTATAGAAGTCAGCTTTCTGGGACAACCTCACAGCTGGGCCGCTTCATTAGATTCTAAGCCTAGGCCTTTGCTTCATGTTCACAGACTTATCAAAAGCTGTTCAGAGGTATGGTTTGCCTTCCTCTGTTTCAAGTATCACCAAGCTAGGAGTACTGGTGGCTCAGAGACCCCACCCCTTAAACATCCTCTGATGCTCTCTGAGAACAATTGTTGCCTCGGCTACTTTATTACATAGTGAGCAGTCATCACTGAAATTGCCTCAGCAGGCCCTGTACCGCTTGAAAAGGGACAGTATTCATGGGTTGAGGATGGGGTTAGGGGACAGCCTGCTAGCTCTGCTTCAGTGACAACCTAAGAACTTTGGAATCCTGTGGCTGATAAACTTCCAGAGGTACCTATTATCTCACAAAGTGGCCATGTTCTTTCTTTATTTTGGCGAAGGTCAGAAGAGCATGCTGCAGACATGTTTAAGCCATATGCATTAGATACTCCAGCTGTAATTTTTGCCAATGGATCGGGACTCTGCAAAGTAGGCATGTCTGGAGAGACTGGGCCCCGTCATGTCATCAGTTCTGTCATGGGGCATCCTAAATTCAACATGGCTTTACCAGAAGCCAATCAGAAAAATTACACTGTGGGGGGAAAAGCCACGTTCAAGTATGGAGCCTTGCATTTGCACTATCCCACTGAACATGGACTGGGAACAAGATGGAATGACATGTAAAAACTCCGGAAGTATCTTTTTGAGTGGGAGCTGGGAGTAAAACCCTGTCGACAACCTGTGCTCATGACTGAGCCCTCCTTGAAGCCAAGGGAGACTCGAGAGAAGACAGCAGAAGTGATGTTTGAGACCTTCAGTGTGCCTGCCTTCTACCTGTCCAACTACGTGGTTGTAGCACTGTATACCTCTGCCTCTGTCACGGGCTTAGTGGTGGACAGTGGTAATGGGATCACTTGCACTGTCCCCATTTTTGAGGGTTGCTCCCTTCCTCATGCCATCACCAAACTCTATGTGGCAGAGAGAGACATCACGGAGCACCTCACCCGACTCCTCCTGGCTAGTGGGTGTGATTACCCTTGCATACTCAACAAGGCCTTAGTGGATGACATAAAAGAGACGCTGTGCTATGTGGCCTTAGAGCCAGAGAACAAACTTCATAAGAAGCCAGAGGAGGTCCTGAGAAAATATAAACTACCAGATGGAAATGTCATCCACCTTGGGGATCAGCTGAACCAGGTACCTGAGATTCTTTTTGCACCTGACTGGCTGGGTGTCCACAACCCAGGACTATCAAAAATGGTCTCCAGCAGCATTATGAAGTGTGACACCAACATCCAGAAAAATCTTTTTGAAGAAATTGTGCTGTCTGGGGGCACCACTCTCTTCCCTGGGCTTGAGAAAAGATTTATGAAAGAACTGGAACAGCTGGCCTTCAGAGGAACTCCCATCAAGATCACCGCTTCTCCTGATGGATGTTTCTCTGAATGGATCAGTGCATCCATTGTGACCTCTCTGAGCAGTTTCAGGCAGATGTGGATAACTTCTGAGGATTTCATGGAGCTTGGGACATATGTTTTCTAGAGAAGATGCTTTTAAAGGATTCAGAGCACAGGGGACAGCTTGAATTGTCAGATCATAGGAGCACTGGTGGAAAGTGACATTTTCCCTTGGGCTTCAGCATGTATTCAGTAAAAGTGATATGGCATTTTGGGTTTCAGTTCATTTCTGGTAGCCTCAGAGTAATTTTTCATCCAGGTAGTGAATCTTTTTAAGTGATTCTAGTCCACCCTTCCTGTCTCAGGGACCTATTCAGTTTTCTCCTGATAAATCCTTGGGTTATGTGTTACAGCTGTGTCCACTTGCAGGGTTTGTAGTAAAAACAGGTACTTGAGCCTCATGCCTAGAAGCTTGATTCAGTAGGTCCCCAGAATCTTCATTTTAATCAAGTGTCTTAGATATTTTTGGTAGACCTAGTGTGAAGGAGAGACAGAATTACCAGGGAAAATGTGGGGAGGGAGGAGAATTAAGTTGAAGAAGGAATGCTACCCGGCTCTTAGGGCTCAACTGACCCTTTCAGACAACTGGTTCTTAATCAGCACAATAGGGCTCTCTAGTGATAGGCAGCTAAGTAAGATAGAGCTGCTGTCCTTCCTTGTCAAAGAGGAGAGATGTGGAGAGAGATGAGGAGAGAAATCGCTATTTATTTAAGGATCTCTAAGCTGAGGGCCCCTATTCCCAGTTGGAGTATTAAGAATCAACATCTCTATTTTTTTAACTGAAGTATCGTTGCTTTGCAGTATTATATGTTACAGATGTACAATATAGTGATTCACAATTTTTAAAGTTTATACTCCATTTATAGTTATTATAAAATATTGGCTAAATTCTTCACATTGTACAAAATATCCTTGTAGTTTATTCTACACCTAATAGTTTGTACCTCTTGTTCCCTTACCCCTACCTTGCCCCTTCCTCATTCCCTCTCCCCACTGGTAAACCACTAGTTCTCTATATCTGTTAATCTGCTTCTCTTTTGTTATATTCACTAGTTTGCTGCAAATGGAAAAATTTTGTTCTTTTTTATGGCTGAATAGTATCTCACTGTATATATATACCACATCTTCTTCATCCATTCATCTGTTGATGGACACTTAGTTTGCTTCCGTATCTTAGCAATTGTGAATAATGCTGCTATGAACATTGGAGTGCATGTATCTTTTCGGATTAGTGTTTTGGTTTTTTCAGATATATACCCAGGAGTGGAATTGCTGGTCATTCTTACTATATTTTTCGTTTGTTTTGTTTGACTTTCAAGGATATTTATAGCCTCATTTTGTTAGGGGGAAAAGACTGAAAATATGTAATCATCATCAATGAAGAAATTGCTGAATAAATTATGCATACATGTTTTCTTCATTAGCTTAGTTTTATTTTCCCAAAATATTATCAAGATAGAAATGGAAAATTTAGAGAAGTCTTTGTAGTACAATCTATTTTTATGGTAAACAAAACAGTGGCACTTTCCCATATATATGTATGTCTATGCACATTTGTATGTACATATATAAATGAATATGCTTTTTTACATGATTATAAGCACTTGGAAAAAAGTACAGAAGGTTACATACCATGGGGGTCGTTGTGGAACACCAGTTCATGTGCCTGAGGCAGTGAGGCCAAGCAAACTGAAACATCAGAGTTTGGAGCAGAGAAAGGTTTATTTCAGGGCCGAGCCAGGAGAACTGGTGGCTCGTGCTCACAAAAGCCAAACTCCCTGATGGCTTTTGGGGAGAAGTTTTTATAGGCAGAATTTAGTGTAAGCGCTTGAGGGTGTTTGACTTTCTTCTGATTGGTTGCTGGTGAGGTAGCAGGGTGATGTTCCGGGAATCTTGTGCTCAGCCAAAGTTGTCATCCTCCACCTGGCTGCGGGCCTTAGTTCTTACAGAAGAACTCAAAGATACTGCTATGCATATCCTTTGAGGAGGAACCAGGACCCTGCCCCAAGGCTGCACTATTGTTTCCTGACTGCTCCTCCTTTGTTTCCCCATTCCCTCCCTTCCCTAATTATCAACTGCTTGAATCTGCCCTTTGAAACTCAGGGAAGGTCTAAGAGGCTAAAGCCTTTTCCCTACAAACAAGAGAAGGGGGGAGACACAGAAAGGATTTGTACCTGGGAGGGCACACAGGGTCCTGATTTGTTTCAATCCCCCCTTTTCCTTAATACTCCTCTATCTTGAGCAGGGCAGGTACGGACAAGTAAGGGAATAACGTTTTGGGTAGAGAGGTCAATCAGGAATTCTGCAGAGGAACTCGGTTTTAGAGGGAATCAGTTTCTGGGTTACACAGGTTGGTGGAGAAGAATGGAATAAAATGTAGTACTGCTGGAAAGAAGAGTGGGAGTGGGAGCAAATCAGAAAGAAAGAACTATACTTTAAAAAAGTCATCCTGGGCTTCCCTGGTGGCGCAGTGGTTGAGAGTCCGCCTGCTGATGCAGGGGACACGGGTTCGTGCCTCGGTCCGGGAGGATCCCACATGCCGCGGAGCGGCTGGGACCGTGAGCCATGGCCGCTGAGCCTGTGTGTCCGGAGCCTGTGCTCCGCAACGGGAGAGGCGATGACAGTGAGAGGCCCGCGTACCAAAAAAAAAAAAAAAGTCATCCTGAGTGAAATGAAACCATTTGTCTAAAAAAACCCAAGGAATTCTATTTTCCATATATCTTTCCAACTACATATTCAGGGTGTCATATTGATAGCTTGTTTTACAACACAGCCATGAAAATGAAAATTATCTAATATTCAATAAAAATCACTATAAATCAGGTCTTTTATTTTTATATTTATTTGAGATACCTGGTTGAATATCATACTTCTGCTTACAGATAACTTAGCAAAACCACAATGGAACCAGAAGACAGTAGAATTATACCTTCAAAGAGCTAGGAAAATATACTGTCAAACTAGAATTATATACGCAGGAAAACCATTCCAAGAAAGATGGTAAAAATACTTTCTGAAAATAACTGAATGTGTTTACTCTCAATAGTCCATCACTAAAGGAAATTTTATATGATTATTTGAGGGCATATAAAAATAATCCCAATGGGACTTCCCTGGTGGCTCAGTGGCTAAGAATCTGCATGCCAGGACTTCCCTGGTGGCACAGTGGTTAAGAATCTGGCTGCCAATGGAGAGGACACGGGTTCAAGCCCTGGTCCGGGAAGATCCCACATGCTGCGGAGCAACTAAGCCTGTGCACCACAACTACTGAGCCTGCGCTCCAGAGCCCGTGAGCCACAACTACTGAGCCCATGTGCCACGAGCCCATGCCCTGCAACAAGAGAAGCCACTGCAATGAGAAGCACATGCACCACAATGAAGAGTAGCCCCCACTCGCTGCAACTAGAAAAAGCCCACGTGCAGCAATGAAGACCCAACACAGCCAAAAATAAATAATTAATTTTAAAAAAAGAATCTGCCTGCCAATGCAGGGGACATGGGTTTGAGCCCTGATCTGGGAAGATCCCACATGCCGCAGAGCAACTAAGCTGTGCACCACAACTACTGAGCCTGCACTCTAGAGCCTGCAAGCCATAACTACTGAGCCCATGTGCCACAACTACTGAATCCCACGTGCCTAGAGCCTGTGCTCCAAAACAAGAGAAGCCCACCCACCACAACGAAGAGCAGCCCCCACTCACCGCAACTAGAGAAAGCCCATGGGCAGCAACGAAGGCCCAACACAGCCAAAAATAAAACAAATGAAATAAAATAAATTTATAAAAATAAATAAATAAATAATCCCAGAAAAAGATACATATGGTGTACTAAGAAATAATGAACATTAAATAATGGTGAACTCAGAGGTAAATTTAAAAATACTGACTGTACAAATTCATAGTATCAATATCAACATAATAAAAAGAATGAAAATTTTATAGTACAAAAGGACATAAATCATAGAAACAGGTTGGAGCTAAAATTCTGAATATACTTGCATTTCTCAGAAAGAAATATTAATTAAATTTAGAATATATATATAGATATAGAAACTGAAGGAACTCCTTCTATAAATCTGTAAAAATATAACCAAAAACATAAATAGCAACTGGAAATATTAAAAGGCATTTCTAAAATACCAATGTGTCAAAGAAGAAATTGTAATAAAAGAAGAAATTGTAATAAAAATTGTAAGGTAATTATAAGGTGAATGATAAAATATTAGATATTAAGAGATGGAAAGCTGCTAATGCTGGAATTAATTAGTAAGAAATGTTAAATGCTTATATAAGTAAAAAAGAAGGTTGAATATCAGAGAGCTAAACATCCAGTTTTGAAGTTAGAAAAAGTGGTGCCAAACTAAGGTCATCTGGGATTAAGTGACCGTGCACCTGTGCGCCACAACTAGTGAGGCCAAATAAACTGCTGCATGGTGAAGTCAAATAAACTGAAACGTCAGAATTTGGAGCAGAGAAAGGTTTATTGCAGGGCCAAACAAGGAGAATGGGTGGCTCCTGGTCAAAAACCCTGAACTCCTTGATGGTTTTGGGGGAAAAGTTTTTATAGGCAGAATTTGGGGTGACGGCTGCAGGGTGTGTGACTTTTGTCTGATTGGTTGGTGGGGAGGTAGCAGGGTGGTGCTCCAGGAATCTTGTGCTTAGCCTAAAGTTGCCATACTCCACCTGGGTGGGGGCCTTAGTTGTGTAGGAGAGCTCAAAAATATTGTTATTTATATTTCTTGAGGAAGAACCAGGACCCTTCCCCAAGGCTGCACTATTGTTTTTTGACTATTCCTCCATTGTTTCTGCATTTCCTCCCTTCCCTGATTAACACTGTTTGAATCTGCCCTTTGGAACTCAGGGAAGGTCAAGGAGGCTGAAAGAAACCATTTCCTACAAACAAGAAACAGGGGACACAGAAAGCCTTTTATGCCCAGGAGAACCCCACAGGGTCCTGCTCAGTTTCAATAGCAAATAGAATAAACCCAAAAATTTAGAACAGTAAATTTAAAAAATAGGAAATCAGAAATTATTGAGATATAAAACAAGGAAAAAATAAAGAGAATGAACACGGACTTGATTCTTTATGAGGTCAAAATAAATAGACATCCCTGTGGAATTATTAATTGAAATTGACAATAAACAAGTTTAAAATTATGAAGAATAAAAATTATTTGTAAATGCTGATGAGGCAACATTTGGGGTGAAGACTGCAGGGGGTTTGACCTTTCATTGTTTGATGGTGAGGTAACAGGGTGATGTTCCAGGAATCTTGTGCTCAGCATGAAGTTACCATCCTTCATCTGGGTGGGGGCCTTAGTTCCTGCAGAAAAACTCAAAGATAGTGTTATGTATATCCCTTGAGGAGGAACGAGGACCTTGCCCCAAGCCTGCACTATTGTCTCTCTCTCTTTTTTTAATTTATTTTTTAACATCTTTATTGGAGTATAATTGCTTTACAAAGTTGTGTTAGTTTCTGCTGTATAACAGAGTGAATCAGCTATATGTATACTTATATCTCCATATCCCCTCCCTCTTGCATCTCCCTCCCACTCTCTCTATCCCACCCCTCTAGGTAGTCACAAAGCACCAAGCTGATCTCCCTGTGCTAAGCGGCTGCTTCCCACTAGCTATCTGTTTTACATTTGGTAGTGTATATATGTGCATGCCACTCTCTCACTTCGTCCCAGCTTACCCTTCCCCCTCCCCGTGTCCTTAAGTCCATTCTCTACATCTGCATCTTTATTCCTGTCTTCCCCCTAGGTTCTTCAGAACTATTTTTGTTTTAGATTCCATATATATCTGTTAGCATACGGTATTTGTTTTTCTTACTTACTTCACTCTGTATGACAGATTCTAGGTCTATCCACCTCACTACAAGTAACTCAATTTCATTTCTTTTTCTGGCAAGTAGTATTCCATTGTATATATGTGCCACATCTTCTTTATCCATTCATCTGTCGATGGACACTTAGGTTGCTTCCATGTCCTGGCTATTGTAAATATGCCCTAATTTCTCTTGACTGCTTCTCGTTGGTTTCTGCATTCCCTCCCTTCCCTGACTAGCAACAGCTTGAATCTGCACTTTGGAACTCAGGGAAGTTCAAGGAGGATGAAGGAAGCCTATTCCCTACAAATGAAAAATAAGGGACACAGAAAGGCTTTTGTGCCCAGAAGGGCCCCACAGGGTCCTGCTCAGTTTCAATATTACAAATAACTTTACACTTAATCCCACAAATATAAATTTATCTAAACTATATCATAAAAATAGAAATTCCTACCTAGTGTAAAAATTACAAAATTATTTTAAAATTATGACATAAATTATTGTGTGTAGATATTTGTCTAGGTTACTTTCTATCATTTATTCACAATTTCAAATTTTCATTTTTTATGCAAATTATTTAATAGTATTGAATAAAGAACAAATGCTAACCCATTATATGAATACAATATAACTTTTAAATAATAACCAATCATAGGCCATATATTAAAGAAAAATTCATATCACACTCATAAACATAGATGCAAATTTCATTAGCAAAAATATGAACATACCAAATTCTTCAGTGTATGAAAAGGTGAATTTTTCAAATTCAGTTTTGGTTTACTCCTGAAATGCAAGTTTGTTATACCATTTGTAAACATACGGATGTATTTCACTACATTTCAATAGATGGCAACATTAGAGCATTTGAGTGTAATAAACTTCATTCACGATAAAAATTGTCTAAAACCAAAGAGGTATTACCATAAAGTTATTAATATTATCCACAAGCCTACATCAAACATGTTGCAAACGTGTGAAACATTAAAATATTTATGTTAAAACATGAAAAAATCAAGGATTCCTGATATGTCCAATTTAATTTAGCATTGTACCATAGGTACTAGTGAAACCGAGCAGGACCCTGTGGGGCTGTCTCTGGTACAAATAATTTTCGTGTACCCCATTTCTTGTTTGTAGGAAATATGAGTTGTTATCAACCAATGCTTACAGAGGTTGGGGGAGGGGTGCATTACCCAATAAAGGGAAATTCTATGGGTACCAATTGCATCCACTACGTTTCACTCCTCGTACCACTCAGAACCATTTATTTCTCAAAATAACTTTACTCCATCCAGGCACATCTCCAGGATGTATAGGTTGGTCATTTCCGGGAAAATTTTCAAAAAGAGGACTCGTAGTACAAACTATAGCACTCAGCACTTCAGTTGGTTGCAGGGCCATAATTGATGTTCATCATCTCTCTCCTCCACCCCCAATTTAGTTTTTCCCTTCCCTTTTTGCTAGCGTTTCTGTTGGTCTACCTTACTTACTTGGTGATTTGACTCAGACTCTCAGTACTTATCAGGTCATAGTTGCTGTTTCTTGCTCATTTAGAGAAAAAAACATGGTATGTGAGTTTACAAAAAGACCTGAGTGTTAAACATTTTTGTAGCAGCAGCCCTACCTACTCATAATGATCAAGGCCATTTACCCTTGCCAGCATAATAACTGTTTCGTATTTGCCCATCTGGCACTAGAACTCCAAAGTGACCTGGTAGAAGCCATAGATTTAAGTTTAATGTCCTTCTTAATTTGTACCCTAGTGTAAGTGTCCCCATTCTGGGGACCAAGATCTCTAGACACAATAAGGTATATATGTTGCAGAAAGCTCAAATTCCCCAAGTGAGTTACTGGGAATATTTATGAGTGGGGTCACTCCTACTTTCACTCCTTGGTCCCTGGACTAAGTGGTCTAGCTCTTGGTAATATAGCCCTATAAAATGGCCATTGGATTAAGATGACTAAAGGATAGTGCCCTGTCCTAACTAGATATTATCTTCATACCAGCAATTCGTTTGTGCCATCTAGAGGTTTTTCTGATGCTCCATTAAGGTGGTTGCTTCTACATGGTATGGTATGTAATATTGGGTTCGCCGAAATGTGCCTTAGGTTTTCAGGTAAAAATAAAAGACAACATTTTTCATTTTCGCCAAGAACTTCATTGAACAACGTATTCACCCTTTTGTTCCACTACCTTCTGCCATTTTTCAGGCAACTTCATAATTCCATCTTCCTAAACATTTTTATCTTTTTGAGCAGAGAACTGTTTGAGGTTCCTTTTACAGTCTTCCAGGGAATTGAAATTTTTTCCATTAAGAGAATTTTGTAAAGACTGAAATCAGTGGAAATCCTAAGGTGCAATGTCTGGTGAATATGGCACATGAGTCAGAACTTCCCAGCTAAGCTGTAACAGTTTTTGCCTGGTCATCAAAGAAACGTGGTCTTGCATTATCCTGATGGAAGATTATGCATTTTCTGTTGACTAATTCTGGATGCTTTTCATCGAGTGCTGCTTTCAGTTGGTCTAATTGGGAGTAGGACTTGTTGGAATTAATCGTTTGGTTTTCCGAAGGAGCTCATAATAGAGGACTCCCTTCCAATCCCACCATATACACAACATCACCTTCTTTGGATGAAGACCGGCCTTTGGTGTGGTTGGTGGTGGTTCATTTCGCTTGCCCCATGATCTCTTCTATTCCACATTATTCTACAGTATCCACTTTTCCTCGCCCATCACAATTTTTTTTTTAATTATTTATATTTTGGCTGCATTGGGTCTTCGTTGCTGAGTGTGGGCTTTCTCTCGTTGTGGTGAGCTGGAGCTACTCTTTGTTGTGGTGTGCAGGCTTCTCATTGTGGTGGCTTCTCTTTTTGTGAAGCATGGGGTCTAGGCACGCGAGCCTCTGTAGTTGTGGTGCATGGGCTCAGTAGTTGTGGTGCACAGGCTTAGTTGCTCTGTGGCTGTGGGATATTCCCGGACCAGGGCTCGAACCTGTGTCCCCTGAATTGGCAGGTGGACTCTTAACCACTGCGCCACCAGGGAAGTTCCCACAATTTGTTTTAAAAACGAAACTTTTTCATTACGTTTTGGCAGAGAATCACACGGAGAAATACAGTCAAGAAGGTTTTTTTCGCTTAACTTATGTAGAACCCAAATATCAAAGCAATTAACATAACCAAGCTGGTGCACATGATTTTCAACGCTTGATTTGGATATTTTGAGTATGTCGGCCAGCTCCCACATCGTATAATGTTGATTTTTCTCAGTTAATGTCTCGATTTGATCACTACCAACTTCAACTGGTCTACCCATCCGTGGAGCACAGTCCAGCGAGAAATCTCCAGCATGAAACTTCACAAACCACTTTTGACACATTTGATCAATCACAGCAACTTCTTCATACACTGCACAAATATTCTTTTGCGTTTCAGTTGTGGTTTTACCTTTCTTGAAATAATAAAGCATAACGTGCCAAAATATTGCTTTTTTTCTTCCATCTTCAATATTAAAATGGCTGTACAAAAATTCATCAATTCTGATAATTTTTTTAAATGCATGCTGATATAACAGCTGTCACAATATAATCTAACAAAATTGTCTCGAATGAAGTTAAAGACAGCTAAGTGCTACTAAAGGCATCTTACAGAAAAAAGCAAACGAACGTTTTGGCCAACCCAACATGACTAGTGTATCACAAGGGTATGTACTCACCATCACATCTCCTTTTCTGTAAGGTTCCCTTGGTCTATGGTTATATTGTACAGAATCTCATGCTAGTTACCACTTAATATCTGTGTCCTCAAATGGTAGTACTAGATGAGACACTATTGGTAAGAAAAGCAAACCTATTTCCAGAATGCATGTTAGTTTCAGCCACCATGAAATGTTGTGTTTTCTCGGGTGGGTGGAACTCGAAATAATTAGTAATCAAGTGGATTGTTGGACTCCTTAAGGGATGATGTCATACTGGTGGCTCAACATTAGTTCTGTTGCTGGCAGGCTCTGGCTCTTACTGACTGGAAGAGTACTTAGTGGGAGGTGCTTGAGAAAGTGTCAACAGTCTGGACTCCTAATAGAGCTGCCACTTGGAAGTCACATTTTTTTCTCTACTTTTGTATCAACTTACTTTTTTTTTAAACATTTATTGGGGTATAATTGCTTTACAATGGTGTGTTAGTTTCTGCTGTATAACAAAGTGAATCAGTTATACATATACATATGTTCCCATATCTCTTCCCTCTTGCGTCTCCCTCCCTCCCACCCTCCCTATCCCACCCCTCCAGGCGGTTACAAAGCACCCAGCTGATCTCCCTGTGCTATGCAGCTGCTTCCCACTAGCTATCTACTTTACGTTTGGTAGTGTATATATTTTCATGCCTCTCTCTCGCTTTGTTCCAGCTTACCCTTCCCCCTCCCCATATCCTCAAGTCCATTCTCTAGTACGTCTGTGTCTTTATTCCTGTCTTACCGCTAGGTTCTTCATGATGTTTTTTTTCTTACATTCCATATATATGTGTTAGCATACGGTGTTTGTCTTTCTCTTTCTGACTGACTTCACTCTGTATGACAGACTCTAGGTCTATCCACCTCATTACAAATAGCTCAATTTTGTTTCTTTATATGGCTGAGTAATATTCTATTGTATATATGTGCCACATCTTCTTTATCCATGCATCCGATGATGGGCACTTAGGTTGATTCCATCTCCTGGCTATTGTAAATAGAGCTGCAATGAACATTTTGGTACATGACTCTTTTTGAATTATGGTTTTCTCAGGGTATATGCCCAGTAGTGGGATTGCTGGGTCATATGGTAGTTCTATTTGTAGTTTTTTAAGGAACCTCCATACTGTTGTCCATAGTGGCTGTACCAATTCGCATTCCCAAGAGCAGTGCAAGAGTGTTCCCTTTTCTCCACACCCTCTCCAGCATTTATTGTTTCTAGATTTTTTGATGATGGCCATTCTGACTGGTGTGAGATGATATCTCATTGTAGTTTTGATTTGCATTTCTCTAATCATTAGTGATGTTGAGCATTCTTTCATGTGTTTGTTGGCAGTCTGTATATCTTTGGAGAAATGTCTGTTTAGGTCTTCTGCCCATTTTTGGATTGGGTTGTTTGTTTTTTTGTTATTGAGCTGCATGAGCTGCTTGTAAATTTTGTGAATTAATCCTTTGTCAGTTGCTTCATTTGCAAATATTTTCTCCCATTCTGAGGGTTGTCTTTTGCTCTTGCTTATGGTTTCCTATGCTGTGCAAAAGATTTGAAGTTTCATTGGGTCCCATTTGTTTATTTTTGGTTTTATTTCCATTTCTCTAGGAGGTGGGTCAAAAAGGATCTTTCTGTGATTTATGTCATAGAGGGTTCTGCCTGTGTTTTCCTCTAAGAGTTTGATAGTTTCTGGCCTTACATTTAGGTCTTTAATCCATTTTGAGCTTATTTTTCTATATGGCATTAGGGAGTGATCTAATCTCATCCTTTTACATGTACCTGTCCAGTTTTCCCAGCACCACTTATTGAAGAGGCTGTATTTTTCATTTCATTTATTGTGTTGTTCATCATTGTTTGTTTCATCTTTAGTTCTTGTAGGTCCTTTTTAAATGTTTCTTGCATTTTGTCTATTCTATTTCCAAGATTTTGGATCATCTTTACTCTCATTATTCTGAATTCTTTTTCAGGTAGACTGCCTATTTCCTCTTCATTTGTTAGGTCTGGTGCATTTTTCTCTTGCTCCTTCATCTGCTGTGTGTTTTTCTGTCTTCTCATTTTGCTTATCTTACTGTGTTTGGGGACTCCTTTTTGCAGGCTGCAGGTTCGTAATTCCCATTGTTTTTGTTGTCTGTTCCCAGTGGCTAAGATTGGTTCAGTGGTTTGTGTAGGCTTCCTGGTGGAGGGGACTAGTGCCTGTGTTCTGGTGGATGAGACTGGATCTTGTCTTTGTGGTGGGCAGGTCCACGACTGGTGGTGTGTTTTGGGGTGTCTGTGGCCTTATTATGATTTTAGGCAGCCTCTCTGCTAATGGGTGGGGTTGTGTTCCTGCCTTGCTAGTTGTTTGGCCTAGGGTGTCCAGCACTGTAGCTTGCTCGTTGTTGAGTGAAGCTGGGTGCTGGTGTTGAGATGGAGATCTCTGGGAGATTTTCGCCATTTGATACTATGTGGAGCTGGGAGCTCTCTTGTGGACCAGTGTCCTGAAGTTGGCTCTCCCACCTCAGAGGCACAGCACTGACTCCTGGCTGCAGCACCAAGAGCCTTTCATCCACACGGCGAGGAGGCGGACAGGCACAAGTGGCCCTTGCTGTTAGCAAGGCTCTGGATCCTTGTAGAGTTCAGGTTAAGGAGAGATGTCTGCTCTGGGTCTCTTCGTGGTTGCCAAAACTGCAGAAATTCTGGAGGGGCCGAGTCTGAAATCAAGGTTTTGAGAGGGCCATGCTCTCTCACAAGACCCCCTTGCTTCTGGTGCCTGCTGGCAATCCTTGATGTTCTTAGGCTTGTAGGTGGATCATTCTAATTTTCGCCTTAATCGTCACAAGGCCTTCTCCTCTCTGTGTCTGTGTTTATATATCCTTCTTCCTCGTGTCACCTTTGCCAGCAGAAGCCTTCTTTCCGCTCTCCTATCAAGGAAGCCAGCCTTTCCCAGATCAGGACAAAAAAAAAAAAACTGAAGTCACATTTTACAAGCACTTCAAAGTAGGATACATAAGTCATTGAAATTTTTCAGCGTGCAAAGCCCCAGAGTATGAGAGTCTCAGTAAATATAGATTATAGGCAGTAGGCTCAGAGGGTCTTCTTAGGAAAGCTGTATTCATTTTTATATCTGCTTGCAGGAAAAATCCAGATTTAATTGATTTCTCTTTTGTAGAAATTCACTAAAAATAAGCAGCAGTCAAGATATAACATAATTCTGTATTTTTTTCAGTATTTTCCTTTGAAGCAAGAGTTGACAACTACTGCACACAGTCCAGCTGCCTCTTTTTATAAATAAAGTTGTATTGGAATACTGCCTTACCCATTAGTTATACATTTTCTATGACTGATTTTGCTCTAAAATGGCCAAAGTTGGGCAGTTGTGAGAAAGACTGTATGTCCCATAAACCCAAAATATTTACTATGTGCCCTTCAAGAAAGATTTTGCTGACCCTTGTTCAAGAGCTACAGACTTGGTGTCCTTCCTCCTTGGAGCCTGTGAACAGAACTTTAATTTCCAACTTCCTCTCTGCAGTAATGAGGAGGCACCCTTGCCACATAGAGCCTGTAGGTTGAACTCTGACATTCATCCTTACCATGAAGTAATCAGTTGTTGCTCCTCATCTTAGAAGCCCAGGGGTGAAATTCTGAATTCCATCCCTCACTTGAAGTTATGAGATGGTGACCACCTTACTCCCAAGCTTGTGCTGAGGAAACTATGGGGTGGAGTTCTATTTCTGGGCAATACACTTGTGGGATAGAATAGAATACCACTGCATAGATTTTATAAACTAAATTGACATTTGAACCACAACCTTAAGTCTGAAGCAGAACACACATTCCAAACATAAACAGTTTGACTACAGCTAAAATAGATAATCCCTCTATTTTAAGTATTTTGAAGTTATCACTCCATTGTTTACTGAATTTCAGCATTTCTGATGGAAATTTGCAGTTATTCATATCTTTGTTCCACTGTATATATGTTCCTCCTCAATCCAGATTTTTTTAAGGTTTCCTTTTGATATTGAGTTTTAAAAAATTTTTATGATGTATTGGTATATTTTTCTTTGTGTCTACTGTAATAGAGTTTGTTGGCGTACTAGTTTTTATAAAATATGAAATACTTTGGCCACTGATTCTTTCTGTAATATTTTGGCACTTGATATTTCCTTCTTCTCTTCTCAAAATCTAGTTACACATATATCAGAATGTTTGATATTATCCCACAGTTCCTTGAGTTTCTGTTCATTTTTTCACAATCTTTTTCCCTCCTCTGGTCTCTGACTTGATTGTTTCTAATGCTATTTTTTCCCCAAATTCACTAATAATTTCCCCTATCGTGTCTAACAAGTTCATAAACAACTTCCAGTGGTTCTTTCCTTTGAAATATTATAAGTATTGCATTCTTCAACTCTGAAATTCTACTTGGTTATTTTTACATCTTCCTTTTTCCTCATTATGTTCATATTATCCTTTAAATCCTTGAGTGTATTCATAATAAATGTTTAAAAATCTGTTCTTTCTGTGAATGTCTTTATCTCTGTCATTTATGAGTATGTCTGTATTGACTGTATTTCCTCATTGGTATGAGTTATATTTTTCTGCTTATTCTTATGTCTAGTAACTTATTATTGGATCATGAATATTTTAAATGACATATCGTTGAATGTTTGTGATTCTGAATTTATTTAAGGAGGGTTGGCATTTGTTTTGGCTAGCCATTGTTACTTACAATTAAGCTTTATCCTCTCAAGGCTTCTTTTAAAGCTTTTGTCAAATGGATATCAAGTTAAAGTTATCCTAGGGGTAGTTTTCTTCTACTATTAAGCCATAACTCTTCTGCTATTTCTACTGGATGTGCTAGATATTCAACAGTGGCCCTTTTCTATAGATCACCAAAATCGAACATCTCCTAATGCTGCTTGAGATAAGTGCCAATTATTTTTCTATGCTCTTTGTTGAGTTTATGGCTCCCTGTTATCTTTTTTCCAAACATCATGGAATTTTATCTTATGTTTACAGAACTAGGTATTTGTTTATGAAAACTCAAGGGGAATTTAACGCAGGTTTCCAGAGCTCAAAATATGCCTATTTCCCTCCTCTCCAATACCTTGTTACACACATCCCAGCTGCATCAGGCTCCTTGTACACCAGTAAATTTCTCCTCAATCAGTGAGCCTGTCATGTTCTACTTGGATTCCCTCTCACTGCCTCAAAGTGTGTAAAATGCCTCAAGGCAGAAAGCAAGGGGGATCACCTTTTTTGTTCTCCTTCACTCAGTTATCACAGTCTTTAATTGCCTATTTCCAATATCTGAGACTGTTTCTTTTCCTGTATATTTTTCCTAATTTCCTAGGTTTTATGGTGGGAATCTATTTCAGGTATCAGTTACCCTGACATGGTGGAACTAGATTATGCATACATGCATTATTTTTAAGTAAAATACTGATAAAGTGATACACTGCAAAATATTAAACAGATTAGCTTAACATACCCATTGGCTATAGGGCTTCAAATATTCTGCATAAAGTATATATATATATATATATATATATATATATATATATATATATAAAATTGAATTGTCAAATAAATAGAGAAAATCCTCATAGGACAAATTAAATAAGAATGGTAACATGAAGAGAAGCAAGAGCATAATTACAGAGTTTTCTTAAAGACATCTGAAAATCCTCATGTATGTATTTTACTGTTTTGATGGCTTCTTGAGTGACATGGTATAATGTCTAGCACATATCATGAAGTTAAGATTGGACACTTTTGCCTAAAGCCACAAATCCTTAAATGCTATACTCACAGCATTTACAGAACCTGTAAATTTCAGCTAAAGTTGATCATAGTGATATGTATAACCTTTATATATTATATTATGAAATGAAGAGGCATAAAATTAACTAAGCATCCATTTAAATAAATTAGAAAAATAGAATAAAATTGAAAAAAATAGGAGACAAATAATTTAAAACATAAGCAAAAAACAAAGATTAGTTAGAAAGGAGTAGCAACATTGAAAGTTCTTTAGAAAAATTAATAAAACTGAAAAAGTTGAAATATTGATGAAGGAGAAAGGAGATAATGACAAAAAAACATATTCTGCGTGAAAAGTGCCAATTATTTTTCTAGAAATGATTTAAATGGGAGTGAGATACTAATATGAATTTTTAAAATAAGAATAATGAAATTGACAGATTCTTAGAAAATCAACTCAGAAATGACTAAAACAGGAAATTTAAATATTCCTTTTCTTGTTTTTATTAAGTTATACTTGACATAAAATATTAGTTTCAGGTGTAAAACATAGTGATTCAATATTTTTATACATTATAAAATAATCACCACAAGAAGTTCACTTACCATTACTCAGAAGGCAAGCTTGTTACAGTATTATTGACTCTATTCCCTATGTGTACATTACATACACTGACATTTATTTTATAGCTGGAAGTTTGTACCTCTTAATCCTCTTCACCTGTTTGTCCATTCCACTGTCCCCTTCCCTCTGGCAACTACCAATTTGTTCTTGTATCTATGAGTCTGTTTCTTTCTTTTGTTTGTTCATTTGTTTTGATTTTCAAATCCTACTTATGAGTAAAATTATATGATAATTGCTTTTCTCTGTTGACTTATTTCACTTAGTATAATACCCTTCAGGTCCATCCATGTTGTCGCAAATGGCAAGATTTAATCCTTTTTTTTATGGCTGAGTAGTAATTTTTATGGATATATATATATATATATATATATATATATATATATTCTTAATCTATTGAAGGATACTTAGGAGCTTCCATATCTTGGTTGTTATAAATAGTGCTGCAAAGAACATTAGAGTGCATATATCTTTTCAAATTAGTGTTTTATTTTTCTTTGGATAAATACCCAGAAGTGAAATTACTGGATCATATGGTAGTTCCTTTTTAGTTTTTTGAGGAACCTCCATATTGTTTTCCATAGTGGATGCACCAACTCACATTTCCACCAACAATGCGTTGAGGGTTCTTTTTTCTCCACATCCTCTCTGATACTTGTTATTTCTTGTCTTTTTGATAATAGACATTCTGACAGGAGTGAGGTGATATTTCATTGTGGTTTTGATTTGCATTTCCCTGATGATTAGTGATGTTGAACACCTTTTCATGTGCTTCATGACCATCCATATGTCTTCTTTGGAAAAATGTCTATTCAGAGTCTTCCGCCCATTTTTTAATTGGGTTGCTTTTCTTTTTCTTTTTTTTAATATTGAGTGTATGAGTTCTTTATACACTTTGGTTATCACCTCCTTATCAGATATACCATTTGCAAATATTTTCTCCCATTCAGTAGGTTTTTTCATTTTGTTGATGGTTTCCTTTGCTGTGCAAAAGGTTTTAAGGTTAATTAGGCCACACTTTTTAATGTTTTCTTTTGTTTCCTTTGCCTGAAGAGAAAGATCCAAAAAAATACTGCTACAATTTATGTCACAGTGTCTGCCTGTGTTACCTTCTAGGAGTTTTATGGTTTCCAGTCTTTAATGCATTTTGAGTTTATTTTTGTGTATGGTGTGAGAAAATTTTCTAATATCATTCTTTTACATGTAGCTATCCAGTTTTCCCAGCACCCCTTATTGAAAAGACTGTCTTTTCTCTATTGTATATTCTTTCCTTCTTTGTCATAGATTAATTGACCATAAGTTCATGGGCTTCTTTCTAGGTTCTCTATTTTGTTCCTTTGATCTATGTGTCTGTTTTTGTGACAGTACCATACACTTTTTATTACTGTAGCTTTGTAGTATTATTTCAAATCTGGGAATATGATGCTTTCAGCTTTGTCCTTTCTCAAGATTGCTTTGGCTATTTGGGATCTTTTGTGGTTCCATATATATTTTAGAATGATTAGTTCTAATTCTGTAAAAAATTCCATTGGTATTTTGATAAGGATTGCTTGAATATGTGGATTGCTTTGGGCAGTACAAACATTTTAATTATATTGATTCTGCCAATACATGAGCTTGGTATATCTTTCCATTGTTTTGTGTCACCTTCAATTTCTTCCCTCAACATCCTGTAGTTTTTCAGAGTATAGGCATTTCAACTCCTTGGTTAAATTTATTTCTGGCTATATTATTCTTTTTGAGGCAATTGTAAATGGGATTGTTTCCTTTATTTCCCTTTCTGAGAGTTTGTTATTAGTGTATAGAAATGTGACAGATTGATGTATATTAATTTTGTATCCTGCAACAACTAAATTCATTTATTAGTTGTAACAGTTTTTTAGTAGAGTCTTGGGGATTTTCTGTCTGCAAATAGTGACAGTTTTACTTTTTCCTTTCCAATTTGGATGCCTTTTATTTCTTTTTCTTGCCTAATTGCTGTGCCTAGAATTTCCAAGATGATGTTGAATAGAAGTGGCAAAGTGAGCATCCTTGTATTATTCCTGATCTTAGAGGGAATGCTTTTAGCTTTTCACCATTGAATATGATGTTGCCTGTGGGTTTGTCATATATGACTTTTATTATGTTGAAATATGTTTTCTCTATACACACTTTTTGAGAGTTTTAATCATAAATGAATGTTTTGTCAAATGTTTTTCTGCATCTATTGATATGATCCCACAATTTGTATCCTTTGTTTTGTTAATATGGTGTATCACAGTGATTGATTAATCGATGTTAAACCATTCTTTTTTTTTTTTTAAGCCATTCTTGTATCACTGGAATGAATCCCACTTGGTCATGGTGTATGATCCTTTCAATGTATTGTTGAATTCAGTTTGCTAATATTTTGTTGAGTATCTTTACATTTTGTTCATCAGGAAAATTGACCTGTTTGCTTATCTATTTATGGTGTCTTTGGCTGGATTTAGTATCAGGGTAATGCTGACCTCATAAAATGATTTTGGAAGTGTTCTTTCCTCTTCAATATTTTGGAATAATTTGAGAATAATAGGTGTTAACTCTTCTTTAAATGTTTCATAGAATTCACCAGTGAACCTCCAGGACCTGGACTTTTTTGAGGGGAAGGGTTTTTGGATTACTGATTCAGTTTCACTACTTAATTATTCTTCAGTTTTTGTATTTCTTCATAATTTAGTCTTCGAGGATTGTATGTTTCTAGGATTTATCCATTTCTTCTATGTTTTCTAATTTGTTGGCATACTATGATCCTTTGTATTTCTGTGGTGTCAGTTGTAATTTCTCCTCTTACATTTCTGATTTATTTATATAGGCTCTCTACCTTTTTTCTTTTTGAATCTGGCTAAAAGGCGTGTCACTTTTATGTATCCTTTATGTAACTAGAACCAACTCTAGTTTTATTGATCTTTTCCTTTTTTTGTCTTTATTTCATTATTTCTGCTCTGATCTTTATTATTTCCTTCCTTCTACTAACTTTGAACTTTACTTGCTCTTCATTTTTTAGCTTATTTAAATATACATTTAGGTTATTTGAGATTTTTCTTGTTTCTTGAGGTAGGTCTGTATTGCTATGGACTTCCCTCTTAGAACAGCTTTTTCTATGTCCCATAGGGTTTGGAAATTTGTGTTTCCATTTTCATTTGCTCAAGCCTTTTTTTAAAATTTCTACTTTGATTTCTTTATTGACCCATTGATTGTTTATTAGCATTAGTCTCAATGTGCTTGTGTTTTTTCCAGTTTTCTGGAAAAAATATCTTTTTCCATACCTTCACTTTCATTCTATATGTGTGTTTAGATCTAAGATCAGTCTCTTGGGGACAGAATATAGATGGGTCTTGTTTTCTTCTCATTATTTTTTTAATCTTTTCAGCTGCCCTATGTCTTTTGAATGGAACATTCAGTTCATTTATATATAAAGTAAATTTTGGGGCTTGTCTTCTTTTTCTTTTAGGTTTATTTTTATTGAGGTAACACTGGTTTAAGTTTCATGTGTACATTATATTTCTACTGCTGTATACCCTATAGCATCCTCACCACCAAAAATTTAGTTTCCATTCATCACAATATAGTTGATTCCCTTTACCCATTTCACCCTTTCCCCCACCTCTTCCCTCTGGCAAGCACTGCTCTGTTCTCTGTATCTATAAGTTAGTTTTGTTTGGTTTGTTCACTTTTTTTGTTTTTATATTTGTCATATGAGTGAAATCATACAGCATTTGTCTTTCTCTAATTTCACTTAGCAAAATACAAAAAGACAACCTACCATATGGGAGGAGACATTTGCAAATGATATATCCATTAAGGGGCTAATATCCAATAAGGGTTATTATATACATAACTCATACAACTCAATAGAAAAAAAATAACAATCTAATTAAAAATGGGCAAAGGACCTGAATAGACATTTTTCCAAAGAAAATATTTAAATTTCCAAAAGATAAGTGAAAAGGTGCTCAACATCATTATTTACTAGGAAAATGCAAGTCAGAATCACAATGGGATATTACCTTACGCTTGATAAAATGGCTAGTATCAAAAAGCCAAGAAATAACATGTTGGATAAAAGGGAATCCTCCTTCACTGTTGGTGGGAATGTAAATTGGGGTAGACAAAATGGAGATTTTTCAAAAAATTATGAATAGATCTACCATATGATCTAACTCTTGCACTTCAGGGTATTTATCTGAAGAATATGAAAGCACTAATAGAAAAAGACGTGCACCCCTGTGTTCATCACAGCATTATTTATAATAGCCAAGATATGTAAATAACGTAAGTGCCCATCAACAGATAAGTGGATAAAATAATTATTTATACGTTATTGCCATTTTATTAGTTGTTTTCTGGTGTTTTCATAGTTCTTCTTTTCTTTATGTCTTCTTCTCTTGGTTTCTTCCTTTGTGATTTGATGGATTCCCTTAGTGTTATGCTTGGATTCCTCTCAGTTTTTCATGTATCCATTGTAGGTTTTTGGTTTTTGCTTACCTTGAGGTTCATATATACCGATCTGGTTTTATAGCCATCTTTAATTCTGATAGTTGCTTAACTTCTAAGGCATTCTAAAAGCACTACATATTTACTACCCCCGTGTTTTATGTTTTTGATGTCATATTTTACATCTTTTAATTTTCTGTATCTTTTAATTACCTACTGTATTCATACTTGATTGTACTACTTTTGTCTTTTAACCTTCATACTAACTTTTTAAGTGGCTGATCCACTGCCTTTACTATATATTTGCTTTTATCACTGAGATTTTTCCTTTCATATATTTTCTGAGTTTTAGATGTGACCTTTTCTTTTCCACTTGAAGAAGATCCTTTACCATTTCTTGTAAGGCTGGTTTAGTGCTGATGAACTCCTTTAGTTTTTGTTTGTCTGGGAAAGTATCTTTCCCTCAATACTGAATGAAAGCCTTCCTAGACAGAATAATCTGGATTTTAAATTTTTTCCCTTCAACACTTTAACTATATCCTGCCACTCCCCTCTGGCCTGTAAATTCTCTGCTGAAATATCGGCTGATAGTCTTACGAGGTTTCCCTTGTATGTGATTAGTTGTTTTTCTTTTGCTGCCTTTAAGATTCTCTCTTTATCTTTAACTTTTGCCATTTTAATTATAATGTGTCTTGGTACGTATCTCTCTGAGTTCATCTGGTTTGGGACTCACTATTTTTCCTGTCCCTTGATGTCTGTTTCCTTCCCCAGGTTAGGGAAATTTTAAGCCTAATTTATTTGAAGTTTTCTTCAAATAAATTTTCTATCCCTTTCTCTCTCTCGTATCCTTCTGGTGCCCCTATAATGCAAATGCTATAACACTTGCTATTGTCCGAGCTGTCCCTTAAACTCTCCTCATTTTAAAAAAATTCTTCTGCTGTTCTGATTTTTTTTTTTTAAGTTACTGTATTAAGGTAGAAAAGACATGCAAGAAAAAAAGACAACACAGAACTTATAATATAGGTTATCAAAATATTGGTACACAATCTTTCCCAAGCTTCATAATGATCCCAAAAATTACCAGGACGAAAACATAGTACAAGAATAAAGTTTATGGTTCCTTCGACTCCGTGTCATAATTACTGTAATACTTATTGTTGTGATAATTCTCATAATTATCCTCAGAAGGATCTCTATGACACCGGCAAAAACGACAGGTACATCTAAATCTTTGCCCTCTTGACTGAGTCTCAACATCATTCTGCCTTGGTTCTATTTCAGAGTCAGACAGAGGAACTCCTTTTCCGTAGCGGTTTTTTTTTTTTTTTAACATCTTGTTGTCTGTCTTCTCCTACATTTTAAATGTATATGTGTTTTTTTAACAACTTTATTGGAGTATAATTGCTTTACAATGGTGTGCTAGCTTGTGCTTTACAACAAAATGAATCAGTTATACATATACATATGTTCCCATATCTCTTCCCTCTTGCGTCTTCCTCCCTCCCACCCTCCCGATCCCACCCCTCCAAGCAATCACAAAGCACCGAGCTGATCTCCCTGTGCTATGCGGCTGCTTCCCACTAGCTATCTACCTTACATTTGGTAGTGTATATATGTCCATGCTTCTCTCTAACTTTGCAACAGCTTACCCTTCCCCCTCCCCATATCCTCAAGTCCATTCCCTAGTAGGTCTATGTCTTTATTCCTGTTGTACCACCCCTACATTCTTCATGACTTTTTTTTTCTTAAATTCCATATATATCTGTTAGCATACGGTATTTGTCTCTCTCTTTCTGACTTACTTCACGCTGTATGACACACTCTAGGTCTATCCACCTCATTACAAATAGGTCAATTTCGTTTCTTTTTAAGGCTGAGTAATATTCCATTGTATATATATGCCACATCTTCTTTATCCATTCATCCGATGATGGACACTTAGGTTGTTTCCATCTCCGAGCTATTGTAAATAGAGCTGCAATGAACATTCTGGTACATGACTCTTTTTGAATTATGGTTTTCTCAGGGTATATGCCCAGTAGTGGGATTGCTGGGTCATATGGTAGTTCTATTTGTAGTTTTTTAAGGAACCTCCACACTGTTCTCCACAGTGGCTGTATCAATTTACATACCCACCAACAGTGCAAGAGTGTTTCCTTTTCTCCACACCCTCTCCAGCATTTATTATTTCTAGATTTTTTGATGATGGCCATTCTGACCGGTGTGAGATGATATCTCATTGTAGTTTTGATTTGCATTTCTCTAATGATTAATGATGTTGAGCATTCTTCCATGTGTTTGTTGGCAGTCTGTATATCTTCTTTGGAGAAATGTCTATTTAGGTCTTCTGCCCATTTTTGGATTGGGTTGTATGTTTTTTTGTTATTGAGCTGCATAAGCTGCTTATAAATTTTGGAGATTACTCCTTTGTCAGTTGCTTCATTTGAAAATATTTTCTCCCGTTCTGAGGGTTGTTTTTTGGTCTTGTTTATGGTTTCCTTTGTTATGCAAAGGCTTTGAAGTTTCATTAGGTCCCATTTGTTTATTTCTGTTTTTATTTCCCTTTCTCTAGGAGGCGGGACAAAAAAAATCTTGCTGTGATTTATGTCATAGAGTGTCCTACCTATGTTTTCCTCTAAGAGTTTGATAGTTTCTGGCCTTACATTTAGGTCTTTAATCCATTTTGAGCTTATTTTTGTGTATGGTGTTAGGGAGTGATCTAATCTCATCCTTTTACATGTACCTGTCCAGTTTGCCCAGCACCACTTATTGAAGAGGCTGTCCTTTCTCCACTGTACATTCCTGCCTCCTTTATCAAATATAAGGTGACCATAAGTGTGTGGGTTTATCTCTGGGCTTTCTATCTTGTTCCATTGATCTATCATTCTCTTTTTGTGCCAGTACCATACTGTCTTAATTACTGTAGCTTTGTCGTATAGTCTGAAGTCAGGGAGCCTGATTCCTCCAGCTCCGTTTCTCGTTCTCAAGATTGCTTTGGCTATTCGGGGTCTTTTGTGTTTCCATACAAATTGCAAAATTTTTTGTTCTAGTTCTGTGAAAAATGCCAGTGGTAGTTGGATAGGGATTGCATTGAATCTGTAGATTGCTTTGGGTAGTAGAGTCATTTTCACAATGTTGATTCTTCCAAAACAAGAACATGGTATATCTCTCCCTCTATTTGTATCATCTTTAATTTCTTTCATCAGTGTCTTATAATTTTCTGCATACAGGTCTTTTGTCTCCTTAGGTAGGTTTATTCCTAGATATTTTACCCTTTTTGTTGCAATGGTAAATGGGAGTGTTTTCTTGATTTCACTTTCAGATTTTTCATCATTAGTGTATAGGAATGCCAGAGATTTCTGTGTATTAATTTTGTATCCTGCTACTACACCAAATTCATTGATTAGCTCTAGTAGTTTTCTGGTAGCATCTTTAGGATTCTCTATGTATAGTATAATGTCATCTGCAGTGACAGCTTTACTTCCTTTCTGATTTGGATTCCTTTTATTTCCTTTTCTTCTCTGATTGCTGTGGCTACAACTTCCAAAACTATGTTGAATAAGAGTGGTGAGAGTGGGCAACCTTGTCTTGTTCCTGATCTTAGTGGAAATTCTTTCAGTTTCTCACGATTGAGGATGACGTTGGCTGTGGGTTTGTCATATATGGCCTTCATTATACTGAGGAAAGTTCCCTCTATGCCTACTTTCTGCAGGGTTTTTTTAATCATAAATGGGTGTTGAATTTTGTCAAAAGCTTTCTCTGCATCTATTGAGATGATCATATGGTTTTTCTCCTTCAATTTGTTAATATGGGGTATCACGTTGAGTGATTTGCGTATATTGAAGAATCCTTGCATTCCTGGGATAAACCCCACTTGATCATGGTGTATCATCCATTTAATATACTGTTGGATTCTGTTTGCTAGTATTTTGTTGAGGATTTTTGCATCTATGTTCATCAGTGATATTGGCCTGTAGTTTTTCTTTCTCTGTGACATCCTTGTCTGGTTTTCGTATCAGGGTGATGGTGGCCTCGTAGAATGAGTTTGGGAGTGTTCCTCCCTCTGCTATATTTTGGAAGAGTTTGAGAAGGATAGGTGTTAGCTCTTCTCTAAATGTTTGATAGAATTCGCCTGTGAAGCCATCTGGTCCTGGGCTTTTGTTTGTTGGAAGATTTTTAATCACAGTTTCAATTTCAGTGCTTGTGATTGGTCTGTTCGTATTTTCTATTTCTTCCTGATTCAGTCTTTGCAGGTTGTGCCTTTCTAAGAATTTGTGCATATCTTCCAGATTGTCCATTTTATTGGCATAGAGTTTCTTGTAGTAATCTCTCATGATCTTTTGTATTTCTGCAGTGTCATTTGTTACTTCTCCTTTTTCATTTCTAATTCTATTGATTTGAGTCTTCTGCCTTTTTTCTTAATGAGTCTGGTTAATGGTTTATCAATTTTTTTTATCTTCTCAAAGAACCACCTTTTAGTTCTTTTAATCTTTGCTATCATTTCCTTCATTTCTTTTTCATTTATTTCTGCTCTGATCTTTATGATTTCTTTCCTTCTGCTAACTTTGGGTTTTTTTTGTTCTTCTTTCTCTAATTGCTTTAGGTGCAAGGTCAGGTTGTTTATTCGAGATATTTCCTGTTTCTTAAGGTAAGATTGTATTGTTATAAACTTCCCTCTTAGAACTGCTTTTGCCGCATCTCATAGGTTTTGGGTCATCGTATCTCCATTGTCATTTGTTTCTAGGTATTTTTTGATTTCTTCAGTGATCACTTCGTTATTAAGTAGTGTATTGTTTACACATGTGTTTGTATTTTTTACAGATCTTTTCCTGTAATTGATATTTAGTCTCATAGTGTTGTGGTCGGAAAAGATACTTGATACAATTTCAGTTTTCTTAAATTTACCAAGGCTTGATTTGTGACCCAAAATATGATCTATTCTGGAGAATGTTCCATAAGCACTAGAGAAAAATGTGTATTATGTTGTTTTTGGATGGAATGTTCTATAAATATCAATTAAGTCCATCTTGTTTAATGTATCAGTTAAAGCTTGTGGTTCCTTATTTACTTTCATTATGGATGATCTGTCCGTTGGTGAAAGTGGGGTGTTTAAGTCCCCTACTATGAATGTGTTACTGTCGATTTCCCCTTTTATTGCTGTTAGTATTTGCCTTATGTATTGAGGTGTTCCTGTGTTGGGTGTATAAATATTTACAATTGTTATATCTTTTTCTTGGATCGATCCCTTGATCATTATGTAGTGTCCTTCATTGTATCTTCTAATAGTCTTTATTTTACAGTCTACTTTGTCTGATATGAGAATTACTACTCCAGCTTCCTTCTGGTTTCCATTTGCATAAAATATCTTTTTCCATTCCCTTTCTTTCAGTCTGTATGTGTCTCTAAGTCTGAAGTGGGTGTCTTTTAGACAGCAAATATATGGGTCTTATTTTTTTGTTTGTTTGTTTGTTTTTTCCCGGTACACAGGCCTCTCACTGTTGTGGCCTCTCCCGTTGAGGAGCACAGGCTCCAGACACGCATGCTCAGCGGCCATGGTTCACGGGCCCAGCGGCTCCGCAGCATGTGGGATCTTCCTGGACCGGGGCACGAACCTGTGTCCCCTGTATTGGCAGGCGGACTCTCAACCACTGCGCCACCAGGGAAGCCCTGGGTCTTGTTTTTTTATCCATTCAGCCAGTCAGTGTCTTTTGGTGGGAGCATGTAGTCCATTTACATTTAAGGTAATTATCGATATGTATGTTTCTATTACCATTTTCTTAATTGTTCTGGGTTCGTTATTGCAGGTCCTTTCCTTCTCTTGTGTTTCTTGCCCAGAGAAGTTCCTTTAGCAGTTGTTATAGAGCTGGTTTGGTGGTGCTGAACTCTCTCAGCTTTTGCTTGTCTGTAAAGGTTTTAATTTCTCCATCCAATCTGAATGAGATCCTTGCTGGTTAGAGTAATCTTGGTTGCAGGTTTTTCTCCTTCATCACTTTAAATATGTCCTGCCAGTCCCTTCTGGCTTGCAGTGTTTCTGCTGAAAGATCAGCTGTTAACCTTATGGGGATTCCCTTGTGTGTTATTTGTTGTTTTTCCCTTGCTGCTTTTAATATGTTTTCTTTGTATTTAATTTTTGACAGTTTGATTAATCTGTGTCTTGGCGTGTTTCTCCTTGGATTTATCCTGTGTGGGACTCTCTGTGCTTCCTGGACTTGATTAACTATTTCCTTTCCCATATTAGGGAAGTTTTCAACTATAACCTCTTCAAATATTTTCTCAGTCCCTTTCTTTTTCTCTTTTTCTTTTGGAACCCTTATAATTTGAATGTTGGTGCATTTAATGTTGTCCCAGAGGTCTCTGAGACTGGACTCAGTTCTTTTCATTCTTTTTTCTTTATTCTGCTCTGCAGTAGTTATTTCCACTATTTTATCTTCCGGGTCACTTATCCGTTCTTCTGCCTCAGTTGTTCTGCTATTGATCCCATCTAGAGTATTTTTCATTTCATTTATTGTGCTGTTCATCATTGTTTTCTTCATCTTTAGTTCTTCTAGGTCCTTGTTAAATGTTTCTTGCATTTTGTCTGTTCTATTTCCAAGATTTTGGAGCATCTTTACTATCATTATTCTGAATTCTTTTTCAGGTAGACTGCCTATTTCCTCTTCATTTGTTAGGTCTGGTGGGTTTTTATCTTGCTCCTTCATCTGCTGTGTGTTTTTCTGTCTTCTCATTTTGCTTATCTTACTGTGTTTGGGGTCTCCTTTTTGCAGGCTGCAGGTTCATAGTTCCCATTGTTTTTGTTGTCTGTCCCCAGTGGCTAAGGTTGGTTCAGTGGTTTGTGTAGGCTTCCTGGTGGAGAGGACTAGTGTCTGTGTTCTGGTGGATGACACTGGATCTTGTCTCTCTGGTGGGCAGGTCCACGTCTGGTGGTGTGTTTTGGGGTGTATGTGGACTTATTATGATTTTAGGCAGCCTCTCTGCTAATGGGTGGGGTTTTGTTCTTGTTTTGCTAGTTGTTTGGCATATGGTGTCCAGCACTGTAGCTTGCTGGTTGTTGAGTGAAGCTAGGTGCTGGTGTTGAGATGGAGATCTCTGGGAGATTTTCGCCGTTTGATATTATGTAGAGCTGGGAAGTCTCTTGTGGACCAGTGTCCTGAAGTTGGCTCTCCCACCTCAGAGGCAGAGCACTAACTCCTGGCTGCAGCACCAAGAGCCTTTCATCCACATGGCTCAGAAGAAAAGGGAGAAAAAGTAGAAGGAAACAATTAGTAGAAGTAGAAAGAAAGAAAGAAAGAAAGAAATGAGGGAAGGAGGAAGGAAGGAAGGAAAAAAGAAAGAAGATAAAGTAAAATAAAATAAACTAAGATAAAATATAATAAAGTTACTAAAAGAAAAAAAATAATTATTAAGAGAAAAAAAAGCAGACGGATAGATCCCTGGGACAAATGGTGGAAGCAAAGCTATACAAACAAAATCTCACACAGAAGCGTACACATACACACTCACAAAAAGAGGAAAAGGGAAAAAATCATATATCTTGCTCTCAAAGTCCACCTCCTTAATTTGGGATGATTTGTTGTCTATTCATGTATTCCACAGATGCAGGGTACATCACATTGATTGTGGAGCTTTAATCTGCTGCTTCTGAGGCTGCTGGGAGAGATTTCCCTTTCTCTTCTTTGCTCTCACAGCTCCCAGGGGCTCAGCTTTGGATTTGGCCCTGCCTCTGAGTGTAGGTCGCTGGAGGGCGTCTGTTTTGTGCTCAGACAGGACGGGGTTAAAGGAGCCGCTGATTCGGGGGCGCACTCAGGCCGGCGGGGAGGGAGGGGCATGGAGTGCGGGGCGGGCCTGCGGCGGCAGAGGCCGGTGTGACGTTGCACCAGCGTGAGGCGCGCCGTGTGTTCTCCCGGGGAAGTTGTCCCTGGATCCCGGGAACCTGGCAGTGGCGGGCTGCACAGCCTCCACAGAAGGGAGGTGTGGATAGTGGCCTGTGCTCGCACACAGGCCCCTTGGTGTCGGCAGCAGCAGCCTTAGCGTCTCCCGCCCGTCTCTGGGGTCCGCGCTTTTAGCCGCGGCTCGCGCCCGTCTCTGGAGCTCCTTTAAGCAGTACTTTTAATCCCCTCTCCTCGTGCACCAGGAAAGAAAGAGGGAAGAAGTCTCTTGCCTCTTCGGCAGGTCCAGACTTTTCCCTGGACTCCCTCCCGGCTAGCCGTGGAGCACTAACCCCCTGCAGGCTCTGTTCACGCCGCCAACCCCAGTCCTCTCCTTGCACTCAGACGGAAGCCCGAGCCTCAGCTCCCAGCTCCGCCCGCCCCGGCGGGGGAGCAGACAAGCCTCTCTGGCTGGTGAGTGCCGGTTGGCACAGATCCTCTGTGCGGGAATCTCTCCGCTTTGCCCCCCGCACCACTGTGGCTGTGCTCTCCTCCGCGGCTCCGAAGTTTCCCCCTCCGCCACCCGCAGTCTCCGCCCGCGAAGGGGTTTCCTAGTGTGTGGAAACCTTTCCTCCTTCACAGCTCCCTCCCACTGGTGCAGGTCCCGTCCCTATCCTTTTGTCTCTGTTTATTCTTTTTTCTTTTTCCCTCCCCAGGTACATGGGGTGTTTCTTGCCTTTTGGGAGGTCTGAGGTCTTCTGCCAGCGTTCAGTAGGTGTTCTGTAGGAGTTGTTCCACGTGTAGGTGTATTTCTGGTGTATCTGTGGGGAGGAAGGTGATCTCCGTGTCTTACTCTTTCGCCATCTTCCCGGAAGTCCTGCTGTTCTGCTTGAATGATTGCCAGTATTCTATCTTCCAGGTTGCTTATCCATTCTGTGTAATATAATCTCCGACTGATCCCCCTAGTGTTTTTTTTTAATTTCAGTTATTGTATTCTTCAGTTCTGATTTATTCTTTCTTATATTTTCTAGGTTTCTGTTGATGCTGTCACTGAGTTCTCCATTCTTGTCTCAATTTTGGTGAACGTGCTTATGACCCTTTTCCTGAATATTTTATCATGTAAGTTAATTATCTCCATTTCATTAGGGTGTTTTTTTCTGCGATTTTATTTTGTTCTTTCGTTTGGAGCCTATTCTTTCCTCTCATGCTGTTTGATGTTCAGTTTTTGATCCTATGAATTAGGCAAAACGTCATCTGGTCCTGAAGGATTAGCTTCGTGTGGGAGTGTCCCCTTTGTAGATTGCATGTGCCTGGTGGCTTTGGCAGGCCTGCTAGAGCTGGAATGTTCTGGGCTGGAGGTAGCCCCTAGGGGGGCACTATGCCTGAGGTTTCATTGGCAGGGCGATTGGGGCTGGATCAGTCCCAGGCCAGGGGAAATCCCTGGAGAGCACTGTGCCCAAGGTCCCTTGGCACAGTGGCTGAAGCTGGATTGGGTCTGGACTGGTGGCGGTCCCTGGGTAGTGCTGCACCCATGGCTTTCTTGGAGGGATGGCTGGTGCTGGAGCTGGAGTTGGCAAGGGTTGGGGGGAATCCTGGGGAGACTCAAACAGCTGTGCTCTCCAGCACCCCCCACCTCAGAGAGGACTCCAGCATCTCTGTGCTCATTTGGCAGAAGTTCTAGGTTTAGTAAATGGATTTTGTTCCCATATAGTCTAGGTGCCCTTAAAACTGCTGGGGTGTTTTGCTGTGTCCCTGTATGGGCAACTATGTGCTTCGACCCCTCAGCTATATCCCTCCCTATTACAAGTCGCCATAATGGGGGTGGGGTTCCTGTGGATACCTTGTCTCCATCTTTCCTACCTGTTCCTTCTATGTGCAGTAGCTCTTCAGTCAGCCTTCAGATCTTGTTCAGGAGGAATTACTCTATATGTAGGTGTAGATTTGGTGTTTCTTTGGGAGAAGGTGAGCACAGGGTTTTTCCTATGCTGCCAACTTGCCCTTCCCCTGGAAATTTGAATACTCTTTGACAATTAAACTGAGTAAATAAGTTAAATTTTTTTCGTAAAGGAAATTAAGACCCAGTTGTTCATCCAGTAAATTCTAACAACTATTTAAGGAATTCATGTTTTATACAATCTCTTATGGAGGACTGAGCAAAGAATTCAACTCATTAAATTGGGGCTAGTGTAACCTTGATATTAAAATCAGGCAAGAGCAATACAAGGTTGTTGATGCAAAAATTGTAATGAAAATGTTTGCAGTGTAGGTCTATCACTTTAGAAAAATGGTGATATATCATCATCAGAATTGGGTTTATCTGGGAATGAAACCCTGAATTAATGTTATAAAATCTAGTAATATAATCCACAACATTAACAACTTGAAGGAAAATATTATCAACCCAATATATGAAAAATAGCGTATTGAATAAGATTCAACATTCTTAATTAATTAAAGTTAAAAAAAACCTTTTAGAAAACAAGAAATGGATGGTGTATTTTTCATGTTTGGTTTGTTGATGATAGAATCTACTCTAGTTCAAGGAGGAAAGGATTTATTTCAGCAAAAGATGATCACAAAAATTATAGTGGCTTGAAACATTATTTTTCATTTAGACAAATTCTAATTCAGGTCTGGCAGCTCTCCAGGACAGTACCCCTCAAAGTGGTGACTCAGAGATCCAAGCTGCTTCCATCTTCCATCTTCCATCTTCCATCTTTCACATATGAAATTTATGGGCTGTAGTATCACATGGAAAGAAGGTGCAGATGGGTCCCATGAGATCTTTTTAAGATTCAGGTCTTGGAGAGTTTTACTTCAACTGCCCTTATCCCTTGGCCAGAATCCAGTTACATATCCTCAACCTAACTGCAAAGGAGGCTTGGGAATATAGTTTTCTAAACACACAGAAAAGCAGAAAAGATGTATTTTGATGAATATATATAGCATTGCCTCTGCCACAGAAGTGGAAAATCTTGTTCCTTTAAAATCTGGAGTGGGGGCTTCCCTGGTGGCTCAGTGGTTGAGAGTCCGCCTGCCAATGCAGGGGACACGGGTTCGTGCCCCGGTCCGGGAAGATCCCACATGCCGCAGAGCGGTTAGGCCCGTGAGCTGTGGTTGCTGAGCCTGCGTGTCCGGAGCCTGTGCTCCACAATGGGAGAGGCCACAACAGTGAGAGGCCCGCGTTATCGCAAAAAAAAAAAAAAAAAAAATCTGGAGTGAGAAAAGATGGTCTGCCATCACTATTACAATTCAACATGTTAAGGGTTTTCTAGAGAGTGCAGTAAGATAGGACAAATGTAAATAAATGGCATAAGGATTACCAGAAAGAATTAAGTTTGATTATATGATCATTTTGTTAATATCTTTTTTGGGGTGTAATTGCTTTACAATGTTGTGTTAGTTTCTGGTGTATAACAAAGTGAATCAGCTATACGTATACATATATCCCCATATCCCCTCCCTCTTGCGTCTCCCTCCCGCCCTCCCTATCCCACCCCTCTAGGTGGTCACAAAGCACCCAGCTGATCTCCCAGTGCTATGCGGCTGCTTTCCACTAGCTATCTAGTTTGCATTTGGTAGTGTATATATGTCCATGCCATTCTCTCATTTCGTCCCAGCTTACCCTTCCCCCTCCCCGTGTCTTCAAGACCATTCTCTACGTCTTTGTCTTTATTCCTGTGCAGTCCCTAGGTTCATCAGTTAATGTAGAAAACTCAGAAGAACTGTAAGCAAATTTATAATTAACTAGAGGGTTTAGACAGATTGTTGGATACAGATCAATGTAAAAAATAATTATATTTCTATAAATGAGCAAAAAGAAACTACAATTAAAAAAAATTTTCATAGTTTTTTAAAATAATTCAGATGGATTCTTTAGAAATGAGTATCTCTTATTGTAAAGGAACATTTATTTGAAGTTTAGCAATAACTTCAGATTTACTCCTGCAGCAATTTTGTGTGCTAGGTTACCTGAAATAAAATTAAATGGAATAATTATATTTAAATATAGCATGTGTGGAACAATTTCTCATTACTTCTAACTAAACACTAGTTAGTTACTCATCTGTATGTATGAAGAAATATATCATAATTGATGCTCAGTAAATGATAGAAATAACTATTTCTACATGCTGAAATTGGTGTGTTTTACCATACTTTTATCTTTCTGTTTTTCTGTCACTGGGATTTTTAATGAATATGTTTATATTATAAAATCAATAAATACAATACCATGAAAATTTTAAAATAGTTCATTAGAGAATATATGCAAAGTGTATGAAAAGTAATTTTAAAATAATTCATTAGAAAGTATATGTAAAGTGCTTGAAAAGTAATTTTAAAACAAAGAAATCAAAATACCAATAGACATAACTATTTAACTTTATTATTTAATGAGATAGAAATTAAAGCAATAATGTTATGTACTTTCCCTACCACGTTCATAAAGATGACAAATGGTTGATATTTTAAAGGGAAAGTTACAAGAAAATGGATACAAACATTCATTATAATACTGCAAAGTATTTTTCTGGGAATTTTTCTCTGTGCATTACAGCTTTAAAAATGTACATAGACACTAACAATTTCAATCCTATGAATGTTCCTAGGAAAATAATAATACAGTTTCCCGAATAATGTGCATACAGACTTTCTTTCTTAAAATTTTATAATATAAAATGATTAGAAATAAAATGCAAAATACCCATCCTTATATAATTAGGTAATACATTAGAGTCACTAGAATTATACTGTAGAGCTATATGTACTGATATAGAAAGTATCTGAACTATAGTATTGGAAAAGAGGCCATGCAATATAAGGTCTGTTCTTGAAAAGTAAAATAAAACATCTATTTATGTAGATGACTCTGTGGATGAATATACATGAGGATGTCCATTGTGGCTAGCACTGTGCTGTAAGATGATTGGTGATTTTACCATCTTTTATATTTTCCTGAGTTATCTGTTGTTGTATTTTTTAAAGGAAGAGCATATATTACTTTTAGTATCAGATAAAATCAATATTATTTCTGTTTTCATAGAAAGAGAACACTTCATCTTTAATTCTCACCTTTACCTAATGATGGTATACCTAATTAATTAATGGATTTGTTCTTTGATTTTATAAAATTTCTCTCTTCTACAAACAGAAATGGGAATAATCAAGTGCAAAATGTCACAAACCTGTCATTTTTATGACTAGTGTTTTAGATTTTCATGGCTAAATCATGTATTGTAATTACCCCTTTGATTCAGTTAGTAATCGCAGGTTTCTTTCCCTGAAATTCAGCTTTGGGCTCAAATTCATTCTGATTTATAGCCGCCAATATTTAAGGTATATATTTATATCAAACGTATCAGTTAAATAGACTATAACTTAATATGGAAATTTAAACATTAAATTTTTATATTTTTTAATTAAAAATCATAGAAAACCCACATCTTTAATTGATTTAAGCTGTTAATACTTTATCGTTCTTTGAAACCTGATATCTGATGTTAAAAGAAACACATTTTGATCTCAGTTACCAACTTAATTTTAGATAGCAAACAACTGTATTGTACTTACCATGTGCTATTTTTGTTCTAAATGTTTTAAAAACGTTAGGTACTATTAGTATCCTCATTTTACTGAGACGGAGAGACTGTTACTTGCTCAATAGTACACAGCTAGTCGTGGGTGGGGACAGGATTCAAAAATGAACTCTAAGAGCCTCACTCTTGATTTCAACTATTTTGAATATATACCCAGAAGTGGGATTTCTGGATCATCTGGTAGTTCTGTTTTTAATTTTTGTGGAAACTTTATGCTGTTTTCCATAGCAGGTTCACTGTTTTATATTCCCACTAATAATGTATAAGTGTTCCAATTTCTCCACAACCGCAACAACACTCGTTTTTAATTTTTAAAATTATAGCCATTCTAACAGATGTGAGAATATATCTCATTGTGGTTTTTATTTGCATTTCCCTTATGGTTAGACATGTTGAGCATCTTTTCATATACCTTTTGACCACTTGTATGTCTCCTTTGGAGAAATGTCTCTTTAAGTCCTTTGCTCTTTTTTAAATTTTTTTTTCTACTGAGTTGTAGGAGTTCCTTATGTAGTTTTGAAATTAACCTTTTGTCATATACATGGTTTGTAAATATTTTCTCCCATTCCCTAGGTTGCCTTTTCACTGTGTTGATTGTTTTCTTTGCTTTACAGTAGCTTAAGTTTCATGTAATTCCACTTACCTATTTTTGCTTTTATTGCCTGTGCTTTTGGTGTCATATTTAAGAAATCATTGATAAGACAAATGTCAGGAAGGTTTTCTCCTGTTTATTTATAGGAGTTTCAGATCTTACACTGAAATCTTTAATCAGTTTTGAGTTTGTTTTCATGTGGTGAAAGATAAGGGTACAATTTCATTCTTTTGCATGTGGATATCCAGTTTCCCCAACACCATTTATTGGAGAGACTATTCTTTCCATCATTGTGTATTCTTGGCACCCTTGTCAAAGATCAATCGATTATACATGCCTGAGTTTATTTATGTGCTCTCTATTCTGTTACGTTGGTCTATGTGTCTGTTTTTATGCCAGTACTATACTGTTTTGATTAGTGTAGCTTGGAAATATGATTTGAAATAAGAAAGTATAATGCCTTCAACTTTGTTCTTCTTGTTCATTATTGCTTGGGCTATTCAGGGTTGTTTGTGATTCTGTATGAATTAAAATTTTTTTTTTCTATTTCTGTAAAATGTCTTTGGAATTTTGATGTGAATCGCATTGAATCTGTAGATCACTTTGGATAATATGGACATTTTAACAATATTAATCATTCCATTTGAAGGGGTATCTGCACTCCCATGTTCATTGGAAGATTATTCACAATAGCCAACATATGCAGATAATCCAACTGTTCATCAACAGATGAATAGATAAAGAAAATGTGGTATATATACAAAATAAAATACTATTCAGTCTTCATAAAGATGGGAATCCTACCATTTGCAACAAAATGGATGGATCTAGAAAACATTATCAAAGTGAAATAAGTCAGTAACAGGACAAATACTAAAATTCCTCTTATATAAGGCATCTAAAATAGTCAAACGTATAGAAGTAGACACTAAAATGGTGGTTACCAGGAAATGGGGGGAGGGATATGGGAATATGTTGTTCAAATATGAAGTTAGTTGTACAACAGAAGTATGTTCCAGAGAACTGCTGTACAACTTAGTGCCTATAGTTAATAGGAATTGAGTACTTAAAAGTTTTTTTAGAGGATAAATCTTAAGTGTTCTTTCTTACCATAAACAAAGAAACAAACAAAATAGGACACAGAGCAACTTTTGGAGGTGATGGGTATGTTTACTACCTGGATTATAGTGATGGTAACACATGTGGACGTATGTGTCCGCACTCACCAATTGTATACATTAATTCTGTACAGGTTTTTATGTAACAACTACACCACAATATAGATGGGGAAGAAAGCCTCACTCTTAACAATTTTGTTCCCCTGCTTCCCATCTACCCTGTGAGAAATGAGGAGGAGGCAGAATGATTTTACTTCATGTGTTCTTTTTTATTTCTTTGAACAACAGGTACAGAGTTGAGGTAGTCATATTCATCTCATTGCACAGTATTATCTTTGGTTCATGTGGAAAAGGTTGTAGCATGTAAGACACTACTCTAAAATTTAGTGGCTTAAAATAATAGATATTTTTCATCTCAAATAGTTTGAGTCATGAATCTGTGAATTACAACCTTATTAGGTGGTTCTGGCTCAACATCAGAAAGAGTGAGACAAAGAGACAGCAATAATAGACAGAAGGAGATATAGAAACAGAGGGAAAGTAAGGATCCAGCTAAATTTTTCACTATTGAATAAGTCAATTTCTGCAGTACAAGTTGATTTGTGCCACCACTTTTTGCATATATCAAGTTCCCTTATGTACATGTGTACATAAAATTCTCTATTCTGTTCATTTGTGTATTTCTCTGCCAATTTCATAGTTTTTAAACTCTATGGCATTGTCACATACCTTAATAGATAGTTGGGTAAGATAGCATTATTTGTTCCCCTTTCCAAAATTCCCTTAGCTACTTATGGACCATTGCTTTTTCATTTCATTTTATGATGAAATTGTCAAGTTCCTAAAATTTCTTCCTGAAAGTTCAATTGAAATATAATGAAATTTATAGATAAGTGAAATTTATAGATTATAGGGAAAATATTATCTATATAATGTTAAATTACCCCATCCATGGGCATTGATTATACTTTATTTTATTCAGCTTTTTATTTTCCTTAATAGTGTTTTAATATTAACTCACTAAAATATTGTGTATTTTTTGTTAAGATTTCTTCTAGAAAATGTGTGTGTGTGTGTGTGTGTGTGTGTGGAGAGGGGAGCACGAGCTGTTTGGTTCAATAATATGTGAATTGATTCATTTTTATGATTTTAAGTCAGGTTAACTTATTTGGTGTAACTCCTACTTGATCAAGATACATGTTATAATTCAATGTTAAATTCAGTCACGTGTTATTTATTATATTCACATTTGTGTCCGTCAGTATAATGAGCCTATAATTTTTTTTTTGGTCTGTGTTTTTGTTTCTCTTTTTTTAAAGAAAATATCATTTTATATTTAGAAAATCAGTTTAAACATGCCTCATGGACTGAGTTGGGAATCTTCACATTACCTTGCTCTTTCGGAGCAGCTTGTTAACCCTCCTATAAAACCATATGGGCTGAGACTTGTGTTGTTTTTGCTTTTATTTATCATTTGGTGGGGCAGCTTTTTATTGCCATGCATTTTAAAAAACAGTATGGGGACCATTCCAGTTTTATATTTACTTTTTTTAACCAATTATGACAATTTATATTTTTACAAAAGTGTATTAGTTTCATTTTCTTTTTCAAAATTATTAGCTTTGTGTTGTTTATGATATATAGCTAAAATACTGTGGTACTGTATTCTTCATTTTCTTTTATATTCACTGGCAACTTATTTTTTGATTCTTGATCGGTATTATCAGAGGTTTTACTCTCTTCTAAAGAATTTAAAGAACCAGATTTAGAAATCTCTGTTGTTTTGTTATCATTTTTGTGGCTCTCTCTTTTATTTGTTTCTGCCTTATATTTAGTATTTCTCTCTTTCTTGTTTCTTTGGGTGTCTCTTATTCATTAAACTACTTATCTCATTTGTTTCTGTTATTTCTTGTTTGTTGGTAAGTGTATATACAGCTCTGAATTTCCTGTGAGCACTACTTCGTATCCAACAGATTTTGTTATAAAATGCTTAAAGCATTATTCAGTTTTAGGTATTTTATAATTTTAAGTATAGTCTATTCTTTAATAAAACTATTATTTAGTGATAATTATTTTAGTGTTTAGCAATTAAAACTTTGAAAAGCTTTCATTTATTATTCAGGTGTAGTTCTATTGTATTATGTCCAGACGTATAATCTGTGTGATATTGAGGCTTCTTTTTTTTTTAACCTAACATATGACAATTATTTGGTGAATCATCTGTGCCCATAAAGGCTATGTATTCCCATTTTGTTGTAAATTTATTTTTACTATATGTTGTACATTGTATATTACATATTGCATATTGTATGCATACTGCATACATTAGTTTAAACCTCTATGCTGTCTAGTTGGAAATACGGTCTTCCAAAATGGAATGTAGCCACTGCAAAATTGTAGCCCATTAGGGAGCCAGAAGAATAAATACTCCAAATTCTTTCTCTTCTCTCTTGTGACGTCTGTAGCCTGAACTCAACCAAAAGCCAGTGGACAAGGGCAGATACAGTCAGTGGAGGTTAGTTTTCTAGGGCACTAAGAAGAATGGGGACAAATGGAGCATGAGTATGAAAGAATAAACAACTTCACTGAGTTGAAGTAGGCAAACATACAAACTCACTAAGTCCCAAGTAGCATTAATTTTAAAAATACACAAGTAAACATATTGTGAAATTCCTCAATTTTGAGAAAAAGGAGATAACCATACATATTTCCATCACCCAAAAAAACCCAAGCTAGTTATGAATAAAAAATTATCAGAAATACATCCAACATCTGAAAACTGTCACCTGAAAAATATAGAACAGTATATCTAGAACATTTATTTATTTAACAACAATTTATTAAATACCTACTAGGTTCTAGCCACTATTATAAATGCTGGAGATATAGAAATGAGGACTACTGACATTATTTAACAGAAGAAGACAGATGAGTGAAACAATAAAAATATAGAAAATAGATAAATATAATATAAACTCATATACTTAGGTTTGCTGTGGATAAAAATAAACCAGGATAAGAGTAAAATGGCATTGAAGAAAGGATGATTTTTTATCAGTCTGTAAAAGAAACAGCTAGGTGTCAAACTGGATTTCATTCTCCTCACTATGCAACTACATAACTACTCTTTTTACACACCAGAAGACAAGAAGTTTATTCTCTGGACTCAGAACCATCAGGCTGATACAACATGGTCAGTATAATTAAGAATACTGTATTGTATACTTGAAAATTACTGAAGAAAGAATGAAGAAAGGAAAGGCAGGAGGAAGGGAGGGAGGAAGAAAAAAGAAACATCACACTGAATCACAGGTAAGGGCTGCCATGTAAAAACTGGCAGAATAACTGAATATGAACCCAGTACCCCTAGATCCTACAATCAACTCCAATAACCTTGAAAACTGTGTTTATATCTTACAACATACAATGCGGAATGTCTTGCAAAAGGAAAAATAAGCCCTACAATGTCTGGCAGATTTAGATTTTCCAATGAAACATTACCATCCCTTGAGTGGATTCTATCCATTGAAATTACCGGATATTCACAGAGAGCTTTCTTTCAGTTTCTTAGTTCCTCTGTCAAAAAATTTAATAGGAAGCATTAATTAGCAGTCATTTGATAAAAATTATGACATAATAAAAATAGACTTAAAATCAGAGCAGAAGCCCTCAATGGAAATAAAAATAACAAGGAGAACAGATAAAAATTTTAAAATAACATAAATATTCTCACAGAGTTAAGAGAATACACTGCATTGATGAAAGAATGGCATGATTCTATCTCTGTGAAGGACACTCAGAAGAAAAAAAGTGATTGCAAAAAGAAATAAATACGAAGTGTAGAAGATGAAGTTGAGACAATAACTTGGTGTGATGGTTAATTTTATGTGTTAACTAGGCCACAAGAGGCCCAGACATTTGGTGAAATATTATTTTGGAAGTATCTGTGAGGGTGCTTCTGGATGAGGTTAGCATTTGAATCAATAGATTGAATTAAGCAGATGGCCCTCCTTAATGTGGGTGTGTCTCATCCAGTCATTTAAAGACGTGAGTAGAAAAAAAGATGAATAATAAGTTAGTCCTCTTACCTGACTGTTTGAACTGCTACATTAGTCTTTTTCTACATTTGGTCTCAAACTGAAAAATTGGCTCTTCTTGAATCTCAAGCCTGCCAGGTTTCAGCCTGGAACTTACACTATTGGATCTCCTGGGTATTCAGCTTGACAACTGAACATCTTGAGACTTCTCAGCCTGTTGATTCTGTTTCTCTGGAGATTACTGACTAAAACACTTGGAAAGACAAAAAATAAATAAATGGCCATTGGAAGAGAAAATAAAAATTAATGGTCAAGGTGTATTAGTTTGCTTGGGCTGCCGTAACAAAATACCATAGAGTAGGTGTCTTAAATCACAGAAATGTCTTTCTCACAGTTCTAGAGTCTGAGAATCCAAGATAAAGGTGTTGGCAAGGTAGGTTTCATTCTTAGGCCTTTTCTCCTGACTTGTATGCATCTACCTTCTTGCTTCATGTTCACATGACCTCTTCTTCGTGCATGTACAGATCTCTCTCTCTCTTTTTCTCCTCTTCTGAGGCCACCAATCCTATTGGATAAGGACACACCCTTGTGACCTATTTATGTCAATTACCTCCCAAAGGCCCTATCTCCAAATACAGTCACATGGGGCTTAGGGTTTTAACATAAATTTTGGAGGGACACAAGTCAGTTCATAGCACAAGGAGATTCAATGTCGGATTAAAAGAGGTTCAAGAAAGAGAGAAAAGAGACAATGAGAGAAGGTAAATAATAAAGAAACCATGTTAGTCTTCAATTCTGATAATTGAAGGGCATGAATTTCATGTCACACAGGTCCTTTGAGTGCTGGAATAAGCAATAAGAAAGAAAACCAGACTGAGACACATAATTTAAAAATTTTAAATAACTGAGACCAAAGACCATAAAAACTAGAGAGAGTAAAAAATAATAGTCTACATACAATTATTGGTGATGATAAAAGAAGCAGTCTATTTTATAGCAGCTTTACAACAAAAAGGAGAATGGAGCAGTGCCTTCACAATTCTGAAGAAAAATGATTTAACAGTTTATAATTCCATATTCAATCAAGTGTGGAAGAAAAATAAAGTCATTTGCAAATGTTGTGTCTCAAAAATTGCCTTCTATTCACCGTCTTTTCCTGGAAAAACTGCTCCATAAAAACTAAGGTGTAAACCAAGATGGATGACAATATTGAATAGAGAAGGAATATAATCCAACACAGAATAGAGTTGAAGGGAAATTTCAGAACAGTGATGAAGGAAAATGATATATTTGTATATAGAGTAAGTAAAACATCTAAATAAGAACGGGAAGCAACACTATTACATGATGAATGACTTCAAAGGAAAAATTAAAATTCTACCTGACTGCTTAGAACCTATTGAGATTATAGTCATACTTATTTTGAAACTTTTGCTGATAAATTAATAATAAGTATATAGAAAGTTATTTAAATAAAATCTTTGGCAACTATAAACACAAGGAAAAACAAAATTCCTACAAGGAAGGAAATGTAATATTCCTATAAATTGACATTAGTATAATATGGAGCCTTGCAGGAATGAAAAAGCCAACTGGACACTGAACTCCAGATGAATTATAAGCAAAGGTTCTAAAGCAAAATCCTTAGAAGCAGGTAAACTTGTGGCATGCCACGTGTGGGCCTAGAACCTGTTATTAGAGATGGGATTAATAGAGTTTCCTTCCCATGCAAACTGACAGTTTCATATGACCTTAAGAAGGCTGCCGTTCATTTGAGAAATAAGGAGATATAGAGAACAGAGATAATAATGAAATGAATTGGCCAGTAATTGTTTTCAGGATTGAAAACAATATCTAAACATCTTTGTTGGTGGTTATTTGCACATGGAACTTACTAGAAACAAATAGAAGATACATCTTCTTTAAAATGACCCTAAACCTAGCCTAGAAGAGCCTGTGAAAAATGAGCCCTAAAATTTCCCAGATTTCCTAAACCACATAAACACAAAATTGATAAAGGAATCTTCACAGCTTTCAAAGATAACATCCTGTATTATGCCTACTTCAGACTGGGTCTTGGAGGATAATGGATGAGCACTTATCTCCCAGAAGGCAAAACCAGGGCCAAGAAAAACATGGAACAAAGGAAATCTCTAGAAAGAGGAACCATAAATTTCAAGGTGGAATAACAAAACATTTAAATCCTTTCTAGGACATACAGATGGCCAATAGGCACATGAAAATATGCTCAACATCACTAATTATTAGAGAAATGCAAATCAAAACTACAGTGAGGTACCACCTCACACCAGTCAGGATGTACATCATTAAAAAGTCGACAAATTACAAATAGTGGAGAGGGTGTGGGGAAAAGGGAACCTTCCTATACTGTTGGTGGGAATGTAAATTGGTGCAGCCACTATGGGGAACAGTATGGAGATTCCTTAAAAAACTAAAAATAGAGTTGCCATATGATCCAGAAATCCTACTCCTGGCCATATATCCAGAGAAAACTATAGTTAAAAAACACATGCACCCCAATGTTCATAGCAGCACTATTTACAATAGCTAAGACATGAAAGCAACCTAGATGTCCATCAACAGAAGAATGGATAAAAATGCCGTATACATACACAATAGCATACTACTCAGCCATAAAAAGGAATGAAATAATACCATATGAAGCAACATGGTTGGACCTAGAGATTATCACACTAAGTGAAGTAAGGCAGAAAGAGAAAGACAAATATATGATATCACTCATATGTGGAATCTAAAATATGACACAAATGAACTTATTTACGAAACAGAAATGGACTCACAGATGTAGAAAACAAACTTATGGTTACCAAAGGGGGAAGGGGGTGGGGGTGGGATAAATTAGGAGTTTGGGATTAGCAGCTAAAAACTACTATATATAAAATAGATAACCAACAAGGTCCTACTGTATAGCACAGGGAACTGTATTCAATATCCTGTAATAAACCATAGTATCATAAAATTTCTTTCTATGTCCCTGGACATACTCCCTGTTGACTTTTACTTCGTGTGATATTAATATAGCCATAATAGCTTTCCTATGGCTCATGCTTACATGGTAGGATTTTCCCACTGTTTTAATCAACCCGAGTCTTTTTTTTAAATTAAAACTTTATAGTAGTTTCTCTAGAGATTGCATTGGAAACTTAACTCACTAAGGTGGACGTTCAAAAATGTTACAATATTAGATGACCAACAAAATATTATTAGAACTGTGTATTTCTTTTACTCACCCTCACACTTTTTGTGCTCTTGTTTTCATATATTTTATTGTATGTATGCTGTAAGGTTACAATAAATTATGGTTATCTTTGCTTTAGTTTGTCAAAAAACTTTGAAAGAAATTTTATATATTACACATATATTAAAATGATATAATTGTACACATTGTGTTTATCATTAACAATACTATATCATATACTTACAAATTTAAGAGAGTAGGTCTCATGTTATCTGTTCTTACCACAATAAAAACATGAAAAAATATAATTACTAAAAAAACCCATAGGTATATTGTTATATAAAAATATATATTATTATATGTAAAGATATAAAATAAACATAGTATATTCTTTCCTTGGTTGTTTCAAGTGAACTGATGAGCCTGTTGAAGGCATTCCTCATAGTCTTTCAAACTACTCTACACCCTAACACAAGGTATCTCAGCAATACTTTGAAACTTGTGATGCACTGAGGGCAATTATAGGAACAACAAACTTCAATTACAGCCAAACTCCCAACTGGATTAACTCATCCACATAGATTATAGGCCTAGGAGAAGGAAATACCTGCTTACATTCAGGCATTAAAAACTATTTACCTCAGTCTCTATTCTCCTAAACAAGGTGTACAACTTTCTGCAACAACAAAAAAATTTAAAGTATATGAAAAAATGAGAAAAGCACACTCCCCAAAGACAAAGGAATCATCAGAAGCAATCGTCAGAACCAGTCTGAGATACAACACAGAATGTTGAAACTATCTGACAGAGAATTGAAAATAATTATGATTAATGTGATGAATATTCTAATGGAAAACAGAAAACATGCAAGATCCAATATAAGTAAAGTCACTGAGAGATGAAATTTGTAATAAAAAATCATGGAATAGGTATAAATAAAGAACAAAGTAAAGGAGGTAAAGATTGTCTTCAACAGACTCATTAGTAGGCTTGAGATAATCCAGAAAAGAATCAGTGAACTTGAAGAGGGGTAAATACAAATTATGCAACTAGGAAAACAAAGAGAAATACTTATATAGTGCTTCACTATGTGCCACATATTGTTAAAGGTGTTTTATATATGTTAAATTATTTAATTCATTTTAATAATTATATCTGGCAGGTGCTCTAAGTTTTCCTTTTTACAGAAAAGAGTCTAGATAATAGGTTAGTTTCCATGATTTTCCAAAGATCACATAGCTAGAAAATGGTAAAGCTGAAAACTGAGCAAAGGCAAAGACCACATGATAGCTCTGGAAGTTTATCACTGGCATAATTATGTTCTGCTCTTTGGCCTTGACAGGGTTCACCATAGTTAGTATATATATGCACTTAATGAAAATAATAGCATGAGTATTGGTGCCAAAGAGATCAGGTCTCTGGATCCCAGTCTATGCAAACTTGACAAAATTACTTAACCTTCGGTGCCTGCTATTAACCCAAGGTTTATGTCCTCCCTAAACTCATATGTTTAAACATAATCTCCAACGTGATGGTATTTGAATATGTGGCCTTTGGGAAATAATTAGGTCATGAGAGTGGAGTCATGAAAAAGACATCCCGGAGAGCCCTTCCACTATGTGAGGACACAGCAAGAACAAGTCCATCAACTAAGAAATGGGCCCCCACCAGGCATCAAATTTGCTGATGCCTTGAACTTGGACTTCCCAGCCTCCAGTACTGTGAAATTTCTGTTGCTTAAGCCACCCGTTCTATGTTAATTTTGTGATAGCAGGCTGAACAGCCTAAGGTAATGCCTCAGGATCCTCATTTGCACAATGGCTGTAGTGATAGCAGTTGTCTCAAGGAGTTATCATGAGAATTAAAATATTTAAGACATTTAAATATTTATCATAGCACCTGACATTTAGTAAGCTTTCTATAAAAGCTATTTTTAAAAGTTTGAACTATGATATAGGTAGTTTACTTTCATACAAATAATTTCCTTTATCTGTGTGTTGATAAGGAACTAGAAACAGGTTATTTGGCCTCCTAAAGATTTCAACAATTAAATAGAAAAAAATTCTAAATTTACTTTCTTTCAAAGTATTGTGCATCTTTGTTTGGGCCAGAAAATTGGAAAACTTTTCATAAGCAAGACTGTTGTTATGCTTGTCAGAATTATGTGAATAATTGCTTCAAATTTTTACTTAAATTTGTCCACAGAGAAAGATGTTGTCATTCTTGAGTGCATACATTATAATTATATGAAAAATACTGGGTTTTTTTCTCATTTTTTCTTCATTGGAAGCACTCTTAGTTCTGGCAGCCTTTCCCCACAATCAAAATCTTGCCTGTTACCTCTTTCCTTGTAAGAATTGACAGGTCTTGTTCAAGCTCCTAAAATCAAACATTTGAAGTAAAGGAGAACAATTTAAAACAGGATAATATCTGAGAAATTAAAAAAATAAAGAGAAGACTGGAAGACTGATTGAAATAAGTTAAAAACACAAAAGATCTGTGTCATATGAAAGAAAAAGAAAAACGAAGGGAAATAAGATAAGCAAATATAGTATAAAGCATGGGGACAAGGGTAAATTGAAAGTAGAAAAAAGGAAGAATATATAAGTAGAGATAAAATATTATTTGTTTTTATTTGCAAAACAGGAATATTACTTATGCAAAAGAAAGCTCAGTAATGGTGGCTATTTACTCTAAATTTATTTTTAATATTTTTCAAGTTTAACAAAATTAAAAAGACAATGCTAAACAAAATGTAAAAATGCAAGTTAAACCTTTATAATACAGTATCTGATGGGTATTGAATTTTTAAGGTCCTTATATTGATATTCTGTTGTATTATCTCTGATCTGTCACTGGAGCTTAATTTTTACAGCTTGCTGTCAGCTATCACCGTGGGGAATTTAGGGATGAATTCCCAAGGGGATTTAGAGATTCTCAAGGGGGATTCATCCGTCGAAAGTAGCTGGTCCGAAGATGTCAAAAGATGACTTGCAAAGGAATGAACACGGACCTTGAAAATGATGCTATTTCAGAGGGCGAGCAACACCTAGACAGATTTGTGGAAATATAAGCATTCCCAGAAATAAGTAGGAAGGGGAAATTGTTAAAAATCTAGACCTTTAGTGACAGTGAAGTCTTCTAAACTGTTGTGATGTTAGATATTAGGTAACTTTCATTTAGTGCTCACATTGCCTTTTGCTAAATTATTTTCTTGCAATATGACAATTAAGCAATACTACAAGTTAGTTGTTTTTATTATTTTTATTTTCTAGATGACAGTGCTTGTCTATGGCCATGCAGTTAGTTAATGACACTTACAAACTCAAAGCTAGGCAGTCTGCTTCCAGGGGGTTAACGCTTATTAACTCTTACTGACTTCAAAGACCTGAGTATTCAGGTTCACTTGACTTTTGTAAGGAAAAATCCAATAATTTTAAAACAAAATGCTTGAAACGAAGTCCAGAACCCATGCCTTTACAAAGCACTATCACATGGTGGTGTGATAGACCCCGAAGATTATCCAAGTTGGACTTGCAAAATTACAGTTTCTTGAACAACACTGGTTAGAAGTGACTACTGTTCTTCAGTGTAGTAAACTAATTGTAAAACAGTGTAGACTAATTGTAAAAATTCCCCCAATTCTTCAACTATCTCTGTATTCAGGCCCTTTCCATTGTGACCTTTTTTTTTTTTTTTTTTTTTTTTGTCCCTGCTATGCGGCATGCAATATCTTAGTTCCCCAACGCGGGATCAGACCCATGTCCCCTGCAGTCCTGCAGTGGAAGCCCAGAGTCCTAACCACTGGATGGCCAAGGAATTCCCCCTCCATTGTGACTTTTAAATTGCTCCTTTTAACGGGTGATGTCTGTTCTCCCACCCTTTGAATCCAAGCCATCCTTGTTACTGTGACAAGGACTCGACTCTCTCCTTGACCAAACTCTAGGCCCAATCATTGTGCATGTCCACAAGAGCCCAGTTTTAGCAAGAATCCTGTCAAGCTGATTTAGCCAGAATCCCCCAACCTCAGTGTTTAATCACTGTCCTCATCCTACATCCTCCCCCATGAGATATGCAATCACCTTGGCCTAACTTTAGCAAGAATCCTATTAGGTCAGTTTAGTAAGAACTGCCCTACCCTCTTAGTAATTTTCCAGCCACTAACTCCGCTCCCACAAATATGCTCCTTGGCTATAAATCTCCATTTTTGCTTGTTGTATTTAAAGTTGAGCTCAATATCTCTCCCCTGCTGTAAAACCACACTGCATTAGTTATACCTGTCAAGATAATCTTGAATAAAGTCAGCCTTAGCATTTTACAGTGCCATAAATAACTTTTCTTTTACATGTGATTTGACCAAAAAGTACAGCAGAAGTAAACATGTGCCAATTCCAATCCTAGATTTCATGATGCCTTACAAACTGCCATTCTCTTTCAAAAATCTGTCACCATCATAGTAACAGGACCTGGCTACCCTGCTGGTAGTATGTGAGAGACACATGGAGGGGGCATGAATGGTACCAGTTGAGTTCATTCTAAATCAGCAGAATCGCCCAGATGACTCATAGATTTAAGAGCAGAAATAAATATTTATTGTTTTTTGTCACTAAGATTTTGTAAATTTGTTTTTATATGGATTATTGCACCAAAGATAACTGATGCATTTGGAAGGAGAAGTTGTGTACTGATATTAGAATCTAATTTATATCTTTTGGTGGGGTCTGGCATAAAATAGGTCCAGTAAACTATATATAAGTCTTTACAAACTGTGAGTTTAGTTTTTCTCAATAAGCCCTTGCATCATATTTGTATGTTCCAAACATAGAATAATTTCATACATGTATATATTTCGTGTATATATATACACAAAATATATATATATGTATATATATATACATAAAATGAGTGAGGTGTTTTGTTTGTTTTTCTATCTGTGTCAGCTGTGTTTATCTACAACTTAAAACTGTATTTCTAATAAAATTTTATACAGCGTTCTTATCTAATCATAGTATTAAGCCTATTCTCTTTCTCTCACAGCCACGCTGTTCTAACAATCATTTGTGAGTGATTTTCCCTTAGAAATAAAAATTACATATTGTAAGAGTTACAATTACATTGCTGTTTCCTTTGTTTGATTTTAAACCATTATACATTTTTCATGAACCTGCACAACATAATTTCCTTTCATATTTAATGGTCATACTGTTTTCCATTACACTGATATACCATAGTTTACTTAAACATTCATTGACTGTTAAACATTTAGTTTGTCATAGCTTTTTTCTGCAGTGCAAACCTTCCCACAAACCCTTAATACACCTGTAAATTCAAAGGTAAAGTTCATGAGAACTAAATCAGCATTTGAAATGCAGCTATAGTTTCAGTTCTGCATAGATCAATAATTACCAAAAATTCCTAGTCTAGCTATGTCACTTATTATACTGACTTATTTCTTAATTGCTTGCATATATTTCTTGAATTATTTATAGCTTTGTAGGATCTTCTTTTTTTTAAATTGAAGTATAGTTGATTTACAATATTGTGTTCTTTTCAGGTGTACAGCATAGAGATTCCATATTTTTGCAGATTATACTCCATATAATGGAGTTATTACGAGATAATGGGTGTAATTCCCTGTGCTAGACAGTATATCCTTGTTACTTATCTATTTTATGCATAGTAGTTTGTTTCTCCTAATCCCATACCTCTAATTTATCCCTTCCCCCCTCCTTTGGTAACCACAAAATTGTTTTCTGTATCTGTGAATCTGTTTTGCATGTACATTCATTTGTATTATTTTTAGATTCCACATATAAATAATATCATACAGTATTTTTCTTTGTCTGATGTACATCAGTAAGTATTAATAATCTCTAAATTCATCCACATTGCTGCAAATGGCAGTATTTCATCCTTTTTATGGCTTAATAATATGTGTGTGTGTGTGTGTGTGTGTGTGTGTGTGTGTGTGTGTCTGTGTGTATGACTTCTACGTATTCCAGTCATCTGCTGATGGACACTGATGTTCCTTCCATGTCTTAGCAATTGTAAATAATGCTGCACGTATCTTTTTGAATTAGGGTTTTTGGATTTTGTGGGATATATATATATCCAGGAGTGGAATTTCTGAGTCATATGTAGTTCTATTTTTAGTTTTTTGAGAAACCTCCATACTGTTTTCCACAGTGGCTGCATCAATTTACACTCCTACCAACAGTGTATGAGGGTTCCTTTTTCTCCACTTCCTCTCCAGCATTTATTGTTTGTAGACTTTTTACTGATGTCCACTCTGACTGGTGTGAGGTGATACCTCATTGTAGTTTTGATTTGCATTTCTCTGATAATTAGTGATGTTGAGCATTTTTGCAAGTGCCTGTTGACCATCTGCATTTCCTCTTTGGAAAAACGTCTATTCAGTTCTTCTGCTCATTTTTAAATTGGGTTGTCTGTTCTTTTTGATGTTGAGCTGTATGAGCTGTTTTATATACGTTGGATATTACCCCTCATCAGTCATATCATTTGCAAATATTTTCTCTCATTCAGTTGGTTGACTTTTCATTTCGTTGATGCTTTCCTTTGCTGTGCAAAAGCTTTTAAGTTTAATTAGGTCCCATTTGTTTATTTTTGCTTTTGCTTCCCTTGCTTTAAGAGAAGGATTTTTAAAATATTGCTGTGATTTATGTCAAAAAGTGTTCTGCCCACATTCTCCTCTAGGAGTTTTATAGTACTATCTGGTCTTACATTTAGGTCTTTAATCCATTTTGAGTTTTTGTATATGGTGTTAGAGAATATTCTAATTTCATTCTTTTACATGTAGCTGTCCAGTTTTCCCAGCACCACTTATTGAAGAGACTGTCTTTCCTCCATTGTATATTCTTGCCTCCTTTGTTATTGATTAATTGACCATAAGTGTGTGGGTTTATTTGGGAGCTTTCTATTCTATTCCATTGATCTGTATGTCTGTTTTTGTGCCAGTACCATACTGTTTTGATTACTATAGCTTTGTGGTAAAGTCTGAGGTCATGGAGCCTGATTTCTCCAGCTCTGTTCTTTCTCATGATACTTTTGGCTATTTAGGGTCTTTTGTGTTCCCATTCAAATTTTAAAATTATTTGTTCTAGTTCTGTGAAAAATGCTGTTAGTATTTTGATAGGGATTGCGTTGAATCTGTAGATTGCCTTGGGTAGTATGGTCATTTTAACAATATTAATTTTTCCAATTCAAGAACACAGTATATCTTTCCATCTGTTTGTGTTGATTTTGATTTTTTTCATCAGTGTCTTATAGTTATCTGACTATAGGTCTTTTACTTCCTTAGGTAGGTTTATTCCTAAGTATTTTATTATTTTTGATGTGATGGTAAATGGGATTGTTATTTAATTTCTCTTTCTGAGAGTTCATTGTTAGTGTATAGAAATATAACAGATTTCTCTATATTAATTTTGTATCCTGCAACTTTACCATATTTATCAGAGATATGGTAGTTTTCTGGTGGCTTCACAGGTGAATTCTACCAAACAGAGAATAGTTAACACCTATCCTTCTCAAACTATTCCAAAAATATTGCAGAGAAAGGAACACTTCTGAACGCATTCTATAAGGCCAGCATCACCCTGATACCAAAACCAGACAGATACCACAAAAAGAAAATTATAGGTCAATATCCATGATGAACATAGATGCAAAAATCATCAGCAAAATATTAGCAAATTAAATCCAGCAATACAGTAAAAGGATCATAGACCATGATAAGTGGGATTTATCCCAGGGATGCAAGGATTTTTCAGTATCCACAAATCCCTCAATGTGATACACCATGTAAACAAACTGAAGAATAAAAATCATATGATCACCTCAGTAAATGCAGAAAAATATATTTTTTTAACATCTTTATTGGGGTATAATTGCTTTACAATGGTGTGTTAGTTTCTGCTTTATAACAAAGTGAATCAGTTATACATATACATATGTTCCCATATCTCTTCCCTCTTGCGTCTCCCTCCCTAAGAAAAATATTTTGATGGGTGAATTGTATGCCATGTGAATTATATCTCAATAAAGCTATCAAGAAAAATGCACTCTTGTCCCATATCCTTGCCAGCATTGGATGATGTAACTGTAATTTTGCAAATCTAAAATGTGGAACTGAAATTACTTCAAATTTCCTGGCTTCTAATTAGTTTAAATACCTTTTCATATGTTATGGCAATTAGCCTTTTCTTTTCTGTTAACTTACAATTTTTTCATGTCAATTGTACTACCTTTGTGTTTAATGATGATAATAGCACTATGACTGTCGTATACATTACAAATTTTTTCCAGTCTATCAAAATTTTACAATTGTTTTCATGTTCCCTTGTTCTCTATGTTATTATTTTTAAAGTGGATTTTTAAAAAATATTCAAATATGTCCTTTTTATTTGTTTTTGTTTGTTTTCTGATATCAACAAGGTTGCATGATCCTTCAGTTACAAAATATGTTCATAAAATCCATTTAACTTTTGTGTTGCACAATTAGTTTTTATTATGACAAAGAACTGAAAGAAAAGTATTTATCAATAATTAAATTTAATATTATGCATTATTTTCTATTTTACAACATTTAATCTTGATGACATTCATTTTTATATGCTATGAGGTTTCCTCAAGGGAAATATCAATTAGGCTATTACAATTTACTAAATAAATCATTTTTTCCTAATGGATTAAAATATATTTGCCATATATAATATTTCCATAAATGAACCTGTTTCTGGATTCTACGTTTTCTTCCTTTATTTTTTCATTATTGTGCTGAATATATAAGTTTTTTTTTCTGGTTAGAGTAGCTTTACTGTAATTTTTGAAATTTGATAAAGCACATTTTTCACTACTATTTTTATTATTTTCATTAATAGAATTAATTATAGGGGGCAATTGTGAAATTGATGAAAAAGTACAGATTTTTCATATACACTCTCTCATCTTCTTCTAGTTTCTATTATTATTCATGTCATGCATTTGTGTGATACATCAGTTACAATTGATAAGCCAATATTAATACATTATTAATAACTAAAGTTTATATTAGTATTCACTCTTTGTTTTATACATTCTATAGGTCTCTTTTTTAGCATCTTTATTGGAGTATAATTGTTTTACAATGGTGCATTAGTTTCTGATTTATAACAAAGTGAATCAGCTATACATATACATATATCCCCATATCCCCTCCCTCTTGCGTCTCCCTCCCACCCTCCCTATCCCACCCCTCTAGGTGGTTACAAAGCACCAAGCTGATCTCCCTGTGCTATGTGGCTGCTTCCCACTAGCTATCTATTTTACATTTAGTAGTATATATAAGTGCATGCCACTCTCTCACTTCATCCCAGCTTACCCTTCCCACTCCCCGTGTCCTCAAGTCCATTCTCTACATCTGTGTCTTTATTCCTGTCCTGCCCCGAGGTTCTTCAGAACCATATATTTTTTTTTAGATTCCATATATATGTGTTAGCATACAGTATAGTATCCATCAACAGATGAATGGATAAAGAAGATGTGGCACATATATATAATGGAATATTACTCAGCCATAAAAAGAAATGAAACTGAGTTATTTGTAGTGAGGTAGGTGGACCTAGAGTCTGTCATACAGAGTGAAGTAAGTCAGAAAGAGAAAGACAAATACAATTTCATTAAATTTACTGAGGTTTGTTTTCTGACCCAGCAAGTGATCAACCCTGGAGAGTCTTCCATGTGCACTTGAAAAGAATGGGTATTCTGCTGCTTTCCAAATGAATGCTCTATAAATACCAATTAAGTCTATCTGGTCTAATGCATCATTTAAGGCCTGTGTTTCCTTATTGATTTTTCTGTATGGATGATTTGTCCATTGATGTAAGTGGGGTGTTAAAGTCCCCGACTATTACTGTGTTACTGTCAATTTCTCCTTTTATGGCTGTTAACATTTGCCTTATATATTGAGGTGCTCTTATGTTTGGTGCACATATATTTACAATTGTTATATCTTCTTGGATTGATCCCTTGATCATTATGTAGTGTCCTTTATTGTCTCTCGTAATAGTCTTTATTTTAAAGTCTATTTTGTCAGATATGAGAATTGCTACTCCAGCTTTCTCTCTTTTTTTTTTTTTTTTTTTTTTGACAGTACACGGGCCTCTCACTGTTGTGGCCTCTCCCGTTGCAGAGCACAGGCTCTGGATGCACAGGCTCAGCGGCCATGGCTCACGGGCCTAGCGGCTCTGCGGCATGTGGGATCCTCCCGGACCAGGGCACAAACCCATGTCCCCTGCATTGGCAGGCGGACTCTCAACCATTGCGCCACCAGGGAAGCCCTCCAGCTTTCTTTTGATTTCCACTTGCATGGACTATCTTTTTCCATCCCCTCACTTTCAGTCTGTATGTTTCCCTAGGTCTGACATGGGTCCCTTGTAGACAGCATATATATGGGTCTTGTTTTTGTATCCATTCAGCCACTCTATGTCTTTTGGTTGGAGCATTTAAGCCACTTACATTTAAGGTAGTTATCAATATGTATGTTCCTATTACCATTTTCTTAATTGTTTTGCATTTCTTATTGTATTGTTCCTTCTCTTGTGTTTTCCTGCCTAGACAAGTTCCTTTACCATTTGTTGTAAAGCTGGTTTGGTGGTGCTGAATTCTCTTAGTTTTTGCTTGTCTATAAAGGTTTTAATTTCTCCGTCATATCTGAATGAGATCCTTGCTGGGTAGAGTAATCTTGGTTGTAGGTTTTTCCCTTTCATCACTTTAAATATGTCCTGCCACTCCCTTCTGTCTTGCAGAGTTTCTGCTGAAAGATCAGCTGTTAACCTTATGGGGATTCCCTTGCATGTTATTTGTTGCTTTTCCCTTGCTGCTTTTAATATTTTTTCTTTGTATTTAATTTTTGATAGTTTGATTAATATGTGTCTTCGCGTGTTTCTCCTTGAATTTATCCTGTATGGGACTCTCTGTGCTTTCTGGACTTGATTGACTATTTCCTTTCCCATATGACGGAAGTTTTCAACTATAATCTCTTCAAATATTTTCTCAGTCCCTTTCTTTTACTCTTCTTATTCTGGGTCCCCTATAATTCGAATGTTGGTGTGTTTAATGTTGTCCCAGAGATCTCTGATGCTGTCCTCAATTCTTTTCATTTTTTTTTTCTTTATTCTGCTCTGCAGTAGTTATTTCCACTATTTTATCTTCCAGGTCACTTGTCCGTTTTTCTACGTCAGTTATTCTGCTATTGATTCCTTCTAGAGAATTTTTAATTTCATTTATTGTGTTGTTCATCATTGTTTGTTTGCTCTTTAGTTCTTCTAGGTCCTTGTTAAACGTTTCTTGTATTTTCTCCATTCTATCTCCAAGATTTTGGATATCTTTACTATCATTACTGTGAATTCTTTTTCAGGTAGACTGCCTATTTCCTCTTCATTTGTTTGGTCTGGTGGGTTTTTACCTTGCTCCTTCATCTACTGTTTGTTTCTGTGTCTTCTCATTTTGCTTAACTTACTGTGTTTGGGGTCTCCTTTTCACAGGCTGCAGGTTTGTAGTTCCCATTGTTTTTGGTGGCTAAGGTTGGTTCAGTGGGTCGTGTAGGCTTCCCGGTGGAGGGGACTCGTAGTGCCTGTGTTCTGCTGGATGAGGCTTGAATCTTGTCTTGCTGGTGGGCAGGACCGCATCTGCTGTTGTGTTTTGGGGGTGTCTGTGACCTTACTATGATTTTAGGCAGCCTCTCTGCTAATGGGTGGGGTTGTGTTCCTGTCTTGCTAGTTGTTTGGCCTAGGGTGTCCAGCACCGTAGCTTGCTGGTCGGTGAGTGGAGCTGTGTCTTAGCGTTGAGATGGAGATCTCTGGGAGAGCTTTCACTGTTTGATATAACGTGGAGCTGGGAGGTCTCTGGCGGCCCAATGCCCTGAACTCGGCTCTCCCACCTCCTGAACTTGGCTCTCCCACCTCAGAGGCACAGGCCTGACACCGAGCCAGAGCGCCAAGACCCTGTCCTCCACGTGGCTCAGAATAAAAGGGAGGGAGGGAGGGAGGGAGGAAGGGAAAATAAAGTTATTAAAATTTAAAAAATTATTAAAAAGTAATTTAAAAAAAGGACTGGCAGAACCTTGGGACAAATGGTAAAAGCAAAGCTGTACAGACAAAATCACACAAAGAAACATACACACTCACAAAAAGAGAAAAAGGAAAAAAAAATATATCTTTTGGGAAGTCTGAGGTCTTCTGCCAGAGTTCAGTGATGTTCTGTAGGAGTTGTTCCATATGTCGATGTATTTCTGATGTATTTGTGGGGAGGAAGGTGATCTCCACGTCTTACTCCTGCGCCATGTTGAAGGCCTCCCTGTGTTTTACTTTTAAATGTCAGTAATTCAGAAACCTGAATGTGCATAAATCTTGTTTTATTTTATCAGGTGAACATAGACATAACATAAAATTTACTGTTTTAACCTTTTTAAAATATGCTATTCAGTAACCTCAAGCACATTCACAATGTTGTACAAACATTAACAGTATCTATTTCCAGAAATTTTTCATCATCCCACACAGCAACTCTGTATCCATTAAATAGCCGCCATATTCTCCTCCCCTCAGTCCCTGGCAACGTGTGTTCTGTTTTCTGTCTCTACAAGTTTGCCTATCCTAGGTACTTCATATAAGTGGAATTATAAAATATTTGTCATTTTGTGTCTGGCTTATTTCACTTTACCATAATGTTTTCAGGGTTTTTCCATGCTGCAACACATGTCAGAGTTTTACTGATTTTTAAGGCTGGATAATATTCCATTGTATGTACGTATATACCACATTTTGTTTATCCATTCATCTGTTGATGGACATTTGTATTGTTTCCATATTTTCACTCTTGTTATTCTGTGAACACTGAGATACAAGTATATGTTAAGTTCCTGCTTTCAATTATTTTGGATATGTATCTAGAAATGGTAATTCTGTATTTAAGTTTTTAAGGAACCGTTAAACTGCTTTCCACACCACCTGCACCATTTTACATTCTCGCTCACAAAGCACAGGTGTTGCAGTTTCTTCACATACTTACCCAAACTTAGCTTCTGTTTTATTTATTAATTTTTTTGATACCCATCCTAGTGGGTGTGACATGCAATCTCATTGTACTTTTGAATTGCATGTCCCTAATGGCTACAAATGTTGAGCATGTTTTCATGTGCTTATTGGCAATTTATATATCTTCTTTTGAGAAATGTCTGTTTAACTCCTTTGCCCATTTTTGAATTGAGTTTTTTATTATTGAGTTGTAGTTACTTATATATTCTGGATATTAATCCTGTATCAGATATATGCTTGCCGTATATTTTCTCCTATTCTATAGGTTTTCTTTTCACTTTCTTGATAGTATCCTTTGTTGCACAGTAGTTAATTTTAATGAAGTCCAATTCATCTATTATATGCCTATTATATTGGTGTCACAGCAAAATCCAATGTTATCAAGTTTTTGTCCTATATTTTCTTCTAAGATTTTATAATTTTATCTCTTCAGTTTAGGTCTTTGATCAGTTTTGAGTTAATTTTTGTATATGGTGTAAGGTACGGGTTCAATTCATTATTTTATATGTGGATATCCAGTTTTCCCTCCAGTATTTGTTGGAAAAACTTGGCATCTTTATCAAAAATCCATTGACCATATATGTGAGTGTAGATTTGGGGGTTATCTATTCTATTTTATTGCTCTATTTCCATACATATGCAGGTATCACACTGTTTTGACTGCTATACCTTTGTACTGAGTGTTGAAATCAGGAAGTGTGAGACCTTTAACTTTCGTTTTCCTTTGAAAGATTTTTTGGCTATTCAGTGACTATTGTAATTTCATATGAGTTTTATGATGGGCTTTTCTATTTCTTCCCAAAATGCATTGGAAATTTGATAGGGATCGTATTGAATCTGTAAATCACTATCTTAATCTGCTCAGGCAGCCATAACAAAATACCACAGACTGGTGACGTAAACAGCAAAAATTTATTTCTCACAGTTCTGGATGCTGTGAAGTCCAAGATCAAGATTCCAGCAAGGTAGGTTTTTTTGTTTGTTTGTTTTGTTTTGTTTTAATTAGTTTATTTCTTTATTTTGGGCCACGTTGGGTCTTCGTTGCTGCGTGTGGGCTTTCTCTAGTTGAGGTGAGTGGGGGCTACTCTTTGTTGCGGTGTGCAGGCTTCTCATCGTGGTGGCTTCTTTTGTTGCAGAGCATGGGCTCTAGGTGCATGGGCTTCACTAGTTGTGGCATGTGGGCTCAATAATTGTGGCTCATGGGCTCTAGAGCACAGGCTCAGTAGTTGTAGCACACGGGCTTAGTTGCTCTGTGTCATGTGGGATCTTCCCAGACCAGGGCTCGAACCTGTGTCCCCTGCATTGGCAGGCGGATTCTTAACCACTGTGCCACCAGGGAAGCCCACAAGGTAGGTTTTATTCAGAGGGCTTCTCCCTTGCTTTCAGGTGGTTGCCATCTTGCTGTGTGCTCACATAACCTCTTCTCTCAGTTATAGGGGCAAGGGGAGAGAAAGTAAGAGGGGAAAATTAAGGGAGAGAAAAAAGTAAGGGAGAAAGTAAGGGAGCCCTCTTGCATCTCTTCATATAAAGATACTAATCCTATAGTATCAGAATCCCACCATTATGAACTCATTTAATCGTAATTACCTCCTTATAGGCCTTATCTCCAAATACAGTCACATTGGGGGTTTGGGCTTCAACATATGAATTTGGGTGAGGACACTATTCAGCCTATAGTAATCACTTTGAGCAGTGTTGTCATCTTTGAAATATTAAGTCTTCCAATCCAATACAAATGTCTTGCCATTTATTTATGCATTCTTCAACTTTCAACAATGTTTTGTAGCTTTTCAATGCACACGTCTTTTGTCTCCTTGGGTAATTTGAACAAAAAGTGTTTTGTTCTGTTTGGTGCTATTGTAATTTATAAATGAAATTGTTTTCTTAATTTCCTTTTTTAATTGTTCATTGCTAATGTAGAAAAATGCAGCTGATGTTTGAGTGTTGATTTTGTATCCTGCAACTTTGTTGAAATTTTTTATTAGTTCTAATATTTTTGTGTTTGTGGAATCTTTAGGCTTTTATACATAAAAGTTCATGTCAGTGTGCACAGAGGTAATTTTATCTCTTTATTTCCAGATTGGATGCTTTCTATTTCTTTCTCTTGCCTAATTACTCTGACTATAACTTCTAGTACTATGTTAAATGGGAGTGGCAAAAGTGAACATCCTTGTCTTTTCCCGATCTTAGGGTAAAAGCTTTCGGTCTTTCATCATTGAGTATGTTGTTAGCTACCAGTTTTATATACATGGCCTTTAGTAGATTAAGTTTCCTTCTATTCTTAGTTTATTGAGTGTTTTTACTATGAAAGTGTGTTGAATTTTGTCTAATGATATTTTTTATAAATTAAGATAATCCTGGGTTTTTTCTCATTCTACTAATGTGATATATTACATTGATTGATTTTCATATGTTGAATCGTTTTTGCATTTGGAAATAAATCTCACATCATCATTGTGTATAATCCTTTTAATGCACTGCTGACTTCGGTTTGCTAATATTTTGTTGAAGATCTTTGTATCAATAGTCATTAGGGATATTGGACTGTAGTATTCTTATAATATCTTTTTCTAGCTTTGGTATCAGGATATTGGTGGCCTCATAAAATGAGTCTGGGAGTTTTCCCTCCTCTTTAATTTTTTTGGAAGAGTTTGAGTAGAATTTCGTTAATTCTCTTTTAATATTTGGTAGAATTCACCAGTGAAGCATCTAGTCCTGAGCTTATCTCTGGTGGGAGGTTTTGATTATTAATTTCATTTTCTTACTAGTTATAGGTCTATTCAGATTCTCTATTTGATCATGAATAAGTTTTTGTATGTCAAAAATTGAATAAAAGTTTTAATTTACCCATTTCTATCAGGTTATCCACTTTTTGGCATAGTTTTGTTCATAGTAGTCTCTCATATTTTTTTTCTGTAAAATCAGTAGTAATATCCCTTCTTTCATTTTTTATTTTAGTAATTTGAATCTTTTTTTTCTTTGTTTATATAGATGAAGGTTTGCCAATTTTGTTGATCTTTTTGAAGAACCAACTTTTGGTTTTCATTTTCTCTATTGTTTTTTCTATTCTCATTTTTATTTATGTCTGCTCTGCTCTAATGTTTATTAATTTTTTCTTCTACTATCTTTGGGTTTAGTTTGTTCTTTTTCTAGTTCATGAAAGTGTTAAGTTATTTATTTGAGAGTTTATAGCTATAAATATAACCCTTAGCCGTGTTTTCATTGCATCCCTTAAGTTTTATTATGTTAAGTTTTGTTTTCATTTGTCTCAAGGTATTTTATAGTTACCTTGTGATTTGTTCTTTGATCTGATATGGGAAAAGATATCATCCCTCTTTTCAAAGAGGTGTATAATTTCTTTGGAGGAGATATATTTATAAACAGAGATGATTATAACACAACTAGCTAAACATATTAACAGAGTCAAGCAGGGGCTTTATGACAGCACAGAAGAGAAGTCTTGAAGACAGATCATCTACATAAAATAACACATGATTTTAATTGCTCAGGACGATAAGAATGAACCAGACAGTTTTCTTTCTATCCTGGGATAAAATGGACCTACTGATGAGATCTTCATTTATGTAATGCATAAACTTTCTCTAATATTCTCTTTGTCACAAGCCCAAATATTTTCTTCATTAAAGACAGACATAAATTATAACTTTAAGAAATTTACGTTATTTATTTCAGACCTTTGGTTATATTCTAAAACATAAATCAATCATGTTAGATGATGTATAATGATAATCACATACACATTTCTCAAAACTGTACAGATGAGGAAGGTAAATGAAAGTACAGGTGAATCTAGAATTATTATGGCTCCACTAGTAACCCTCAAGTTTATAATTTTATTTTCATTATTAGTTTTTAAAACTTCTTGATGATTAACAAAAAATGTATATTTTTACCACCTAAGACTACTCATCTTGATGTCTAAGTGATATTGAGGTAGATATTGATCCTGCCTCTTTCAAACATTTGACATTCAAATAGTTTCAGAAACATTCATGCTGAAGAAATTGGCAATTGGCAATTAAAATGTCTTAAAAGTAAAAGAATAACTAATTAATAATAATTTCCATTAATATATGTGTATATATATATACACATATATATTTCATTTTTATGGAGAAATATAGAACAATCAAAATATTTTCAAGAAGACATATACTATAATAGTATAAAATATTATGAAGGGTTTAGAATGAAAATATGAGCTCAAAAAATTAAAATTTCTAATTTTTATTGAAGATCTTGTTTAGTATTAAGTGATAATTTTGTGGTATTCAGTTGCTTCGGTCTTGTGTTTATGTTCTTCAAAGTAACCTTGTTTTCAATCTTACATTACTTTGATAGTAATCATGTGTAATAGGTGTTTTTAACCTTATTTTGCTATTAATGGGTGAAACATTGAACACCCTAGTGCTTTACCCAAGTTCACAACACAAGTTAGCATCAGAATCAGGAGTGGAAACCCTATATCTCTGTTTCATTTTAAGGTAGGATACTATAGGCTGCAGTAACAAACAATGATCAATCCCAGTGGCCTTAAAACTTAAAATGTTCTTCCATCAGGAGACAGTTGAGGGCTCTGTTTCACATCACCATCATGCACATTATGGAATCTAGTAGGATGAATCAGCAACCATGTGGAATAGTGTTGTTCACTGTAATACAAGAAAAAGAGAATAAGGCAAAGCAAGCAATGACTTTAAATTTTTGCTCAGTACTGGTACACAATTTTTCTACTCACATTTTATTAGCCAAGGTAAATATTATGGTCCTTCCATGGGAAAAAATTATCTGGAATTATTCTATAACTACCAGTATCTTGATGTTTAATTCAGTGATTGTTTCATTAACTGATATGCTTCCTTCAGCCAGTCCCCAAGACTGATAGCTTTTAATATGTGGTCTGACTCCCTTCAGGAGGTTCATGAGGTCTTCTTTTCTCCAACTACATATCTGTGAGAGGCCAAATTACCTTTATATAGCTCAACCAAATCAGCATATCATGAAAGACTAAATGCAGATACAGATAAGAGGATCCAATTGTCTTCTATTAAACAACACATTAAAAATATTTATAAAAATGTAAAAATAATAATTCCACACTATACCATTTTCTATAAATATAACTATTTTTCATAAAATGTTTTTATGCCTACATATAATAAATTCATTAAATAAGTAAACATTTAATGTGATTTGTTTAATGTGTATTAAAAATATCACTAATATGACTCATATAAGCAAGAGGGTTTTGCATCCCCCATAATTTTAGTAAGTACTAGAAAAAAAATGTTTAAGAACTGCTAACTTAAACAATTTTAAAAGACATAGAAATTTTAGCATTTGGATTACATTGGCAGGCTAATAATAATGGCAGTTTTATTAAGGAACAACAGCAGAATTTAGTTCTTTTGTTTGTGTGCTAATGATTTACTATTTTACTTTACCCAAGAAAGTCATTTGAATTTTATCTGTGATTAAGTTTGATGCTCCGTTTAGAGCCAGAGGGAATTCTCCTCAAATTATAGCTCAACCACTTGCTAGCTGAGAGAACTTGAACAAATTAACTTCTCTAAACTTCAATTTCTTATTTACAAATGGGGATAATATATGACTAGTATTGTTACTATGAGGATGCGTATATGTAAAATTGTGACATATTTTCTATAAGGTAAAACATGATCAATAAAATTTTATTAATAATAGAGATAATAATAGGAAAACTAACCAAAGAAGTTTCTGGACAGAATATTCTTCCATTGAGTAAGAAGATGAGATATTGGTAGTAAGAGAGTTTTTCAGTAGTTTTTGTATCATATATGTAAGTTGCCACCAACTCTGAATAAAGGTAGAGCTATCTTGGCTGTCTACCCTGCACATTTGACAAGTATGCAACATGACACTCACTTCTCGTAAAAGTCTATTTGCCTAGTAACTGCCACATTTTATAATGCAATGCCCTCCAAGAATATTATCATAAACTTCATTTTTGGTTCTCATCTCCATCCAGGCACATAAGAGGAATTGTGCCCACCATCCTCCCCTTTAAATTTAGGCATGACCATGCATCTTGCTTGGTTCAATAAACATGAGCAGGGTTGATGTACATCACTTTTTTCTGGAAGAATTTGAAATCTAGTGCTCTACTCCCTGGTTACCTTTTTTAAAAATACCTCTCCAGCCAAGGAGGCTATAGTGCAACTACAAGGTGTTAAAGGCTCTCAACATCCTAAATTAATGAATCCCTAGATAGAGTGCAGGTGCCTGAGAGAGGTGCCTGGATCTATAGCTGATTTTTGTAAGTGAGAAATAAGCCTTCATTGCGTTAACCCACTGAGATGTAGAGGTTGTTGAAGTAGCATAACCGTGTCTATGTTATTGACTCTCAAACTAATTCCAGTAGCGGCACAAACTCAGGGGTACTTACCACTATAAGGGTCCAATATCAATTAATGTACCTCTGAGCTATAAATAATATACTCCTCTGCTTCTCACCCCAGATGGCTAATCTATTCAGTATGATATTGACAGTACAAACTTTTTCCATTGGAAATATCCTCTGAATTTAGTGAAGCTTTTCAAAACTTTCATTTTTCAATTGCTCTTTATCTTTTCTAAAAGGCAGTATTTTAAGTAAAGTAGGCTAAATTAGCCCTTCTTACTTTTCTTCTCCATTCTCACCAGAGCAATAAAATGCACAGTTAAAATTCATTCTCATGCATGTGTAAAAGGCTTAGAAAGATTAGTGGATAATAGAGTCCAAATAAGGAGCTTTTGAACATTAATCCACCAAGAGTTTAAGTTAGAAAATGTATCATCTTTTGAGCTATTGGGCATAATATTTAGATAGATAGGTTTGGATGGATTGTATAATAGTTGGAAAGCCATGTGGGCTGAGGTAGATTAAGAACTAATTTTCTTCCACCATCTGGTGTATTCACTTTTATTGTTGAAAACAGTCTGTGCTATTGTACTGTTCAGTGCAGTCCTTTAAAATTTCTCTCCATGCATGTGAATAAATGTCTAATTTACCTGGTGTGTGATTATGATAACAGTGGTGATTTTGATCTTTATCCATTGTGAAAATGTGGTCAGCAAAGACATCATGTATGATTTGACTGGCAAGAAATATACAAGGTTTTTTTTTTGTTTTTTTTGGAGGGGTTTTTTGCATTATGAAAAAGAAGGAGTGTATATATCCAGAGAACCTAGCACCAAGGATGCCTTTGTTGTTTACATGTGGAAGACTCTGGGCCGGGAGATTCAAAATAGCTATGTCAGAAAGGAGAGAAAAAAAGAGGGACATAGACTGGGAAATGGGAATGAGTTTAGGGAGACAAGCAGAAAGAGAGAGAGAAAGAAGTTCTGATGCTGTGATCCATTAGAAAAGTCTTAATACCATATTGGTGAATGCTGCACATTAGTATTTTTTTCCAGCCTTATTGAGATATAATTGACATTAAACATTCTGTAAGTTTAAGGTGCATAATGTAGTAATTTTATACATGTATATGTTGCAAAACTGTTACCACGAAAAGGTTAGTTAACACCTACCTCACCTCACATTCTTACAATTATTTTTGTGGTGAGAACTTTCATAATCTACTCTTAGCAATTTTCAAATATACAATACAGTATTGTTAACTATAGTCACATTACATACCTAGAACTTATTCATCTTATGACTGGGAAGTTTCTACCCATTCACAAAATTTACCCATTTCTCCCACTACCCAACCCCCTCCCTGGACAACCAACAATCTGTCCCCTGTTTCTATGAGTTCAACCTTTTAGATTCTACATATAAGTGAGATAATACAGTATTTGTCATTCTCTTTCTGACTTGTTTCACTTAGCATAATGCCCTCAGTGTTCATGCATGTTGTTGCAGATGGCTTGCAGTGGATTTTGTTCTTTTTTATGTATGAATATTTCATTATTAATAATGAATATCCATTAGTCTACATTTTCTTTATCCATTATATGTTAATGGACACTTAGGTTATTTTCATGTCTTGGCTCTTGTAAATAATGCTGCAGTGAATATGAGGGTGCATATATCTCTTCAGGATAGTGATTTCATTTCTTCAGATATATATACCCAGATGTGGAATTGCTGGATCATATGGCAGTTCTACTTTGTAATTATTTGAGGAACCTCCATACTGTTTTCCAGAGTGGCTTTATCAATTTGCATTTCCATCAGCAGTGTACAAGGAGTCCCTTTTCTCCATATCCTAGCCAGCACTTGTTATGTCTTATCTTTTTGATAATAGCCATTCTAACAGATATAAGGTGATCTTATCATGATTTTTATTTGCATTTCCCTGATGATTAGTGATATTGAGTATATTTTCATGTACCTGTTTCGCCATTTAAATATATTCTTTGGGAAAATATCTATTCAAGTGTTTGGCCCATTTTTTTTTCTTTTTTTTGGCGGTACGCGGGCCTCTCACTGTTGTGGCCTCTCCCGTCGCGGAGCACAGGCCCCGGACGCGCAGGCTCAGCGGCCATGGCTCACGGGCCCAGCCGCTCCGCGGCATGTGGGATCTTCCCGAACCGGGGCACGAACCCGTGTCCCCTGCATCGGCAGGCGGACTCTTAACCACTGCGCCACCAGGGAAGCCCATGGCCCATTTTTAAACTGGATTATTTGTGGGGGGTTTTTGTTATTGAGTTGTATGAGTTCCTCATATATTTTGGATATTAACCTCTTATCAGATATGTCGTTTGCAAATATTTTCTCCCATTCCATAGATTGCCTTTTGATTTTGTTGACTGTTTCTTTTGCTATGTAGAAGCTTTTTAACTTGATGTAGTCCCGCTCGTTTATTTTTGCTCTTTGTGCTCGTGCTTTGGGTGTCACATCTAGAAAATTATGGCCAGGACCCACATCAAGGAGTATTTTCCCTATGTTTTCTTCGAGGATTTTTATGGTTTAAGTTATTACTCCATTTCAAGTTGATATTTGTGAGTGATGCAACATAGGGGTCTAGTTCATTTTTCTGCATGTGAATATCCAGTTTCCTCAGCACAATTTATTAAGGAGACTAACACTTCTCCACTGAGAAGTTCATGCCCTTGTCAAATATTAATTGACCATATATACATACATATACGTATTTCTGAGCTCTCAATATCGTTTCATTACAGCTGATACAAAAGAGATGCAAAGGATTATAAGAGACTAATATGAATAATACACCAATAAATTGGACAACCTAGAAAAACTGAATAAATTCCTAGAAATGTATAAGCGACCAGGGCTGAATAATGAAGAAATAGATAATCTGAATAGACCAATATTGAGTAAGGAGATTGAATCACTACTAAAAATCTCCCAACAAGGAAAATTCTAGGACTACATGGTTTCACTGGTGAATTCTACCAAACATTTATAAAAGAATTAACTACAATTATTCCCAAACACTTGGAAAATTTCGAGGAGAGAATACTCCCAGATTTATTTTACGAAGCCAGTATTACCCTGATAACAAATCCATACAAGGATACTATAAGAAAAGGAAACAATAGACCAATATTCCTGATGAATATAGATGCAAGCGTTCTTAAAAAATATTAGCAAACCAAATTCAAGAAATCATTAAAAGGATTATACACCATGGCCAAGTGATATTTATCCCATGGATAGTTTAACATCTGCGTTGAGCAAGTCTATCAGCGCCAATGTTCCAACATCATTTGTTCACTTTGTGTCTCTGTGTCACATTTTGGGAATTTTCACAATATTTCAAATGTTTCCGTTATTGTTATATTTGTTATGTAATCTGTAATCAGTGATCTTTAATGTTACTATTGTAATTGTTTTGGGGCGCCGCAAAACACACCCATATAAGACCGGGACCTAATTGATAAATATTGTGTGTGTTCTGACTGCCCCACCAACTGGCCATTTCCCCATCTCTGTCCCTTTCCTCTTTATTCCTTGAGACACAATAATGTTACAGTTAAGCCAATTAATAACACCACAATGGCTTCTAAGTAACCAAGTGAAAGGAAAAGTCGCACATCTCTCACTTTAAATCAAAAGCTAGAAATGATTAAGCTTAGTGAGGAAGGCACCTTGAAAACTGAGATAGGCTGAAAGCTAGGCATACTAAGGGTCTTCGTCGTTGTATATACAGTTGCCTAATGGACATCTCCCCATGGATGTCTGATACGTATCTCCAACTTAACATCTACCTAATTGAACTCTAGGATGCTGGTCTCTTTTTTGTCGTTGTTGTTGTCATTGTTACTCAATTGCTCTAGCTTATTTCTGTCTCAAGGACTTACTAGTGCTGTTCCTCCTGCTTGTAGCACCATTTCTTCAGAGCTTTTCATGTATGCCTCTCCTTGTAATTCCTATCTAAGATCAAAGGTTGAATCATCCAGATATGTGCTTACTCAGTCACTCAAACTAAAATGATCCTCCTTCAGAACAATGGTTACCTTCTATTGCACTGCTCTGTTTTATTGACAGCATAAAAGTTATCAGTGCTATATGCTATCCTATTCGTTTCTTTGTATTATGATCTCTGCTACTAGGATGTAAGATCCTTTAGGGTGAGTGTTATATCTTTCTAGTACCTTTATGTATCCAAAACATCTATAACATTGTCTGGCACATAATAGGTCCATATAATTATTTTTTCAACTGACTTACTGTTTTTTTAGAGAAGACAAATAATACCTCAATGTTTACATAAGTATCAGGGAAAATAAAATATTTTAAAGAAACAAGGTCATTTGACAAATGTGGGCAACTTCTAGACAATATTACATAGAGATAATTCTATTGTAGATTGATTTGGGTGTCACTTAAATGTTTGATGAATTTATAAAATATATATACTTTATTGGCAAAGATTCTTAAAGAAAGTTCTTTTCAGGTAGACAATTTTTATAACCCAATCTTTTTATTTTCATCGTGGTCATGGTGACTCTTCACACTTTATTTTAAAACTGTATCACTAGAGTTATGATCACCATGCCTACAACAAGGAAAATAATATTTCTTCTCTCATTTTATTTGCCCCCTACTCTAAGTAGAACAATTATCAGGAGTACATGTATAAACATTTGTGAAACTAGGGATAGATTAAAAATTCAAGTTTATTTTTTAAGCTGGTTAAATGATCCTACCAATTTCTGATATTTGTCTAGGGCTGTAATCAAGACTCATGCACAAATATTTGTAATGTAAAATGTGTGATGGTAAAAACTTATAACCAGTCTCTAAACCATTTTCACATATAAAGCTCTTACCTCCTATATCCACTATCTTCACATACTGAAATTACAGTCATAGCAATCCATCCTCCATCTTTACAACCCAGCTGAACTTACTTCATGAATAAACTTAGTATGTCATATTCTGTATTTCTCTTCCCTGGAACCGCAGTGTTGGGTTAGATATTTCCTTTATATTCTCACTTGTCATTCTGTATATGCCTTTATGAAAGCATTTATCAGATTCATTGAAATGATCTGTTTTTACTTCAATAGTGTTATCACTTAACACCAATGTCCTAAACCTAATAGGTACTCAACTAACCTCACTATATTGAAATAACTTTTGAATTTTTGTGATGTGGTAAGGTACATTACTGCTGTTCAGAACATATTCTCTCATCCTTACAATCATGGGCTATGTGGAAAATCAAATTCATGACCTTTGTTGGTGGCTGCAACCTCTTATCAAATGAGCTAATTTTCCTCTGATATAATAGTATCTATTCTTAAAGTATATCACATATATACAATCACAGATTAATCATTATAGTATTACAGCAGGATGGCTGTTCATAGTCATATCCCCGCTATTCCTTTGTTTATTTATCTCCTCACTATGCCACCAACATCAGAACATCTATATTCCTTGCTTTGTACTTTCCTGCCCTCACTTACAGTAAGTGCAGTAGTTAGGATGATAGATGAAGTATTACAGATATTTGTAAGTTACATGGAACCATTTTAGAGATTATATAATAGAGTATGCTGTTTACATTATTCAGGCTATCAAGTTGTGATCTCAGAGGTCACACTTCACCTTAGAGTGAATTGCTTACTCCAGTCTGTCTTCTTCAAGGACTCTGGTTTTCAAACTGTGTTCTTTAGAAGAACTTTAGGGGATTTGACAAAGTTTAACTTTAAACTTTTAAAAATATGTATTTATTGAAAATCCTTCACAAAAATTCACATACTCAAATGGATAAACATTGGCTTATTTTTGTGCAGATTTAAGAACACAAAAACTTTCCCTGATATCTCTGTATAGACTTTAAGTTCTTGTCAATAGGCACTTAAAATTACGCATGAATTTTTATCATTCAAAAATTTTCATGTCCACCCATGCAAAATTGTACAAGCAACTACATTTGTGCAGCACATATACTCTGCTCAATAAAAATTGTCCTCAAACACTAAAACTAATTAAAATACTTTATTACTGTCAACTGTCATCATGCAATTGACTTTATTCTATGACATGAATGTGTGCTAAATAGGTGCACCTGAGACGAACCTGAAAAATAAGTGTTTTGTTGCTAAGTTGAAAAACTCCTTTTCAAACGACTATGATAAGCATCTAGTAAAGGTATCCCATAGAGTGTTTAGCCTACGGTTGGTGTTTGATAGTTTTCTACCACACTTGGGTATTTTATGGAAGAGGGGCAGCAAACAGAGCATGATACTCTATTCTTTATTCACATCGGCCTCGGTTACATTTGAGATATTCCAAATCTGTCTTTGAATAAAGTTATACCAACACGTCTGTAACCATTGTTAAAAATGAGCTTGTAAACTTCTCTTGATCGTATATTAATGTCTAAAGACACATAGAGCAATAAAAGAAACTTAATTTCCATAGCAGTACTTGTGTTTACTTTGACACATCAGATAAATATGTATTTTGCCTCCTTTGATGCAGAGACTGCTAGTGATGCTAGTGAAGCTTTTGATACTGTGCTTTGTATGATAACGGTATAAAAACAGATACAGTGGTATTGTTGTCTCCCACTACTGTAGACTTTAACAGTAAATTTTCAGAACTATTAAGTTTTTGTGTAAATGTATAATTAGGAAATATATAAATATTGTGTTATATGTCAAAAATGTAAAAAAAGTAAATGCATAATATGTACACATAATGTTATGATTGTATATTTTATATTTCCAGTATTTTTGCTTAGAACTAGGCAAAAATAGTATTACATAAGCAATGACATTTATTTAGGTTTAGAAAATGAGTACAAATGAGCTTTTCTTCTGATTAATGATTTTCACTCTATTTAAAGAAAAAATTGGAAATGTGAATGATTTTCTTCCCATTTTCATAGGCAGCAGAACAGTTTCCCTGGGCACCTATGGTTCAATCAAAAATCTACCAGTTACTTCTCTTAGCCATTCTTATCAGGATTTTCATTATCCATTAACATGGTTATACATTATCATATGACACTGATGTGAATCTGGGGATGGAAAGGAAACTAGTGATCCTCTTATTTACAAGGAGATGTAAAGATAACTCTGATAGTTATAGCATAATTCCTCTGAGAGGTCAATGATAATTTTGCCCATATCATTGGTTCTTGATGTGACATTCTTTAGCATCTATATTAATTAGAAAAATACAGACACAATTTTTAAATTAAAAGGAATAAAAACTTTAATTTGCCAAAGAAATGAATTTAAATATTTACTGCACTCTTTAAAACTAATCATAATGACTTTTTTTGAAGCACGATCTGTATACAGTGAATAGTGTTTAAAGAAAGTTTACAGGCCTTAAATTTGGTAGGTTGTGGCTTCACAGATCTCTTTCTTTCTCCCCCTTTAAAAAAAAAATCTAAGAAACCTAATCTGTGGTCATTCAATTAATCAGACTTAACAGTGCAAATATGCTGGCATCCATCTGCTGAAAGCTTTCATCAAGTGACATCATCTTGTAACTGGATTTCAGACTTATTTGGCATGCCTGCAACATAGCCCACCTTCTGTTTCAGGCTGTAAAATAGATGCTTAATTTTTTTTCCTTCCTCTTTATGATAACAATCTATATTACTAATGTACCAGACATTTTTCACATATTCAAATTCTTTGATCATGCAGTGTTTGCTGGGATTAAAGCTTTCGCAGAAGACACAGGGGTTTCTGTATTGATTTTCCACTTTTGTGACAATAATAGAATAAAAATGTATGTGTTTTCCTCAACTCTCAGCCTTTGTGATTTGGGCTAGGGTTAGTAAATTGTGAAGAAATAACTAGGACGATAAGGGAGAGATTAAAAATATTTGTTTCCAGATTCCTTTGATGCCATCTGTGGGCTAAGAGTCTATCACCAGTAAAGGGTGAATTTATTTCCTGCCTTTAGGTGGAAAATGAGGAGCTTTTTCTGCACTTACTGCTTCTTAATTGCCTTCAGCCAAAATAATTTTTATGACAAAAAGGCATATTTTGTGGTGACGTATTCTGGTTCCTTTTTTAAAGCCATTCTACTTGATTAAATGTCATATTAATCTTAAATATTTAATGTCACTTACATATATTGTTCAACCACTACAAGTAATTTCCACTTACCCACCAAGATTTTACCTCCTGCTCCCTATCTTGAAACTATCAAAAAAGACACATAGCATGGTTGACAAATAAAATAGTTCTACTGGTGATATACCTGTGCCAAGGAAAATGTAAGCAATGTTTTGTTTGGGGGCAGTAAAATAAAATTTACTAAGAAGCTAGTATATCCAAGAAAATATAAGTCCACTGTTTGGGACACATTTATTGGTAACTGAAAACAAAAATAAAGCAAATTTAATCACCTATTATTTTGCATCTATTTTCTCTATCAAGGAGGATCAACTTAACTATGGTGAAGATGGAATATACATTGAGTAAAAAATTAGAGTAGGAGACTATTTATATAAGAGACTCTAAGTGAGAAATTGTGTGTTCCAAATGAATTCGTCTCCTTGTTAACAGATATTATATGCCAGGATATTGATATTCCAGAAATCAGAGAGAAACACTGTTGACAATATTTGAAGAGTCAATAGAGAAGGTGAGTGATTCTATAAAAAATCAGATCAGAAAAAGAACTTGAATTTTTAAATTAAAAATGAGGTCATTCCTACAATTACAAATTTCTACGAATATAATAGCAAAGCTCTCATTTAACTCCAACCAAAAAACACTAACTAACTAACACTAACTAGATAGGAAATTCATTCAGGCTACCAGAGATGACATTCCAGCTTTTTTCAGGTAAAAGATTCAGAAAAGTTAAGTACCTTTCCCTACATTACAGAGCTTATAAATGGCAGACAGGATTCAGCACATGCCTGTCTGATTCCAGAGCTTTGACAATTAACTACTGCTATATACAGTTTGTGATAAATATCCAGCCAAAATTCTAGACTGGATTATTGAACGTATAATTATGTATGAGAATAGTAGTCATTAGAACCACTAATAATAACACAATAACATCACACTGACAGATGAAGAAATACTTAAATTTTTCCAAACTGTAATGATGAATATATCGATTTAAGCCTTGAATAAAGGAAGTAGTTAGTGAGACAAATGGATGCTTTATTCTGTTCTATATTTTATTGATGATGCAAATCCAGTTATAGAGCATGCTAATCAAATTGGCAGATGGCACAAATCTAGGCCAGTTATATTAATAGAATATCAATGTTTGAAACAGGGATTTTAAATACTGAAGGAATTGAGAACACGCCACCCCAAAATATGCCACTCTGGCATATTGACATATTTTAAGTTAAAGGCACTTGAAAATCAGCAAATACAAGAAAAATACTCTGACCTTGCCTCTTTTTCTTGAAAGTAGGAGGTAACATTCCATTAAAAAAAGATGTTCTCCCTATACCAGAAGGAAAGCAACAGTATTATCATCAAGAATGAGGAGTTGAACCTGGGAGAGTTCTTTACAGATCTTATTAAAATAATTCTTATCTTCCTTTAGCCTTCACACATGGTTTAGTCACTTTTGCACAATTGCCTTTCTTTGTTCAACCTAATATAAAAGCAAGCAGATTTCAGTATTTCTTTGGGTCTTCATCCTTTATGAAGGCTCCCATATCATATAGAGTTTGTATTAAATAAACTTGTATGCTTTTCTCCTATTGATCTGTCTTACGTCAATTTAATTCTCAGACCCAACCAAAAAGAACCCTAAGAAAGTAAAGGTAGAAGTTTGCCTCCCCTTCGATACTATTCAGTTCAGCTTGATATATCTCTACATTGTTATTCAACCAATGTGTACTTGAGTACCCTAATTACAAGAAACTCAACATATCCTGAGGTTTCCTCTTTTAACCATGGTTGTTAGTATATTCTTTCAGTAAAGAAAGTACGCCTTAGTTTCTTGTAACTGTTTAACCAACTATTCCTTATTCAATGTAGTGGAACCAGAGAAAATTTGTATATATTTTAGAGACACAGAGGAAATATCTGAAAAGTGATTGAATGGTTGAAAATGGTTGAAAATATCAGCTAAATTAAGGAAGCATTTTCACCTTTTTTTAAACCAACTGTTTGAATTCCTTCTCACCAATGCTGTGAATAACTAAAATATGGTACAGAAAATAGTAACAAGTATACAGAGTAATTAGATTAACATTATAAGAGAACAATCCTGGATTATCTGATGGAAAATATTCACAACTCTCAGTAGTACCAAAGAAATAACTATTATTAGATTTCTGTTCAGTTAATAAAGGCTATCAATGTTAGATATAATTTTCAAAATAAAACTTTGAATGGTGAAATTAATTCTAGTTATAATTTAGATTCACATTTATTAAGGAATAATTTGCATATAATAAAATTCACTGATTATAAGTGTACAATGCAGTGTGTAACCACTGTAACCATTGCCGCAATCATGATGCAGAACTTTTCCATCACCCCTCCTGACTAGTTCCCCAACCAGAACTTCTAGAAAAAAGACAACAGGTGGATGTGACCATCAAACACTAAAATTAAAAAAAGGCAAATAGAACTCCTATAAGTAAATATATGTATATATAAAAATGATATGAAAATATATATCTATAAATCAATATCTATCTCACAACAAAATATAATGAATGGATTAAATAATAGAGTAGACAAAGCAGAAGAAAAATTAATAGACTGAAAGATTTGAAGTTACTTTATAAAAAATAGAACAGAGAAATTATACCTGGAAAATATGAGATGTTAGGATATAGTACTGAGTGACTTCTGAGAAGTAAGACACAGATTCCTTCCTCAATCTCAGTATTTTTAGTCTGATCCTAATATCGTGGAGAAAGTGAAAACTTCCTCAGAGTCTAGGAGTAGGACAGCAAATTTGGTAGAGGATTTGGTTTTAGCATTGCAGTATCTGAGGAAATTGGCTTTAATTATAGCATTGATTCTATGGGAGAAACGTATTCCAAGTTACAGATAGCTGAAATGCATTGAAATTTTGGAACATAAGATCTTATTTTAAGTCATGACACATACTTGCTGTATCTGTACATTCATTTATTACTTCTGTTAGTATTCTTTTGTTTCCTAATCACACTTTCACCCACAGTATTGTAAGAATTATAATTTGTAAATGGAATACCAAATATAAAGACATTCTTTGTTGTGATGCCATGTATGTTTCCTTATTTCAACCATTACTTTGTGTTGTTCTAAAATAAAAGTATAAATCCCTTGATTTACCTATTTCTTCTATCAATGTTTAAATATCAGGATGAAGAATTATAAGTGATTAACTTCTTTAAAACTCTGAAGGTGAAATGAAGAAATCCATCTCCCATTTTATAACATTTTTTAAATCTTTGAATAGGTATCAAGAGAAAGATAGAAGTTATTATAAATTAGTTTAAATTTGATGAAGAAATATTGCTTATTTCAAGGATTCTGAATAGAACTTTTTCATTTAACTCTCTATCCTGAATAAAGACTTCTTTTCAGTGTATGAGAATTGTTCATCTACTCTGATCAATTTAATTTGCCTTTAATTGGATTCAATTATGATTGTATCTAATTCGTCCTTCTAAGTTTTAAAAATATGCTTTTGAAATCCTTCAGTTTATTGTATCTCTAATTCATATTTGAGATTCCAGAATACATAAAGCACTTTGAATGTAACTAATTTAAAAAATGAGTTCAAAAAATATATTAAAACCCTGATTAACAAGATGCCTAAGAAATAGGTAGTCTTATTGTTTAAATGCTCTGCTTAAGTGACAATTAAGCAAAAAGTCCATTGTTTTACATTTTCTTATTTAAAAGTTTTCTTAATTGCCTATGTCTACTTTCTTTGTACCGACTATATTAAAGTGATTTTAATGGAATTCCTCTTTTAAAACCCTACAGTGCTCAGGGTCATCTGTCAGTATAGCAATTCATAGTGTACATGAGTTTATATGTTAAAGCTGCAGGAGGCTAAGCTATCAGTATACAAAATCTGGAGCATCTCTTGAAAGTTGCCTATGGATTGTATTTTTCTTGCATTAATATGTTATTTATAATTTGTATCTCCCAGATAGGTTGCAATGTCACAATGTTGATTATCTGAGAGTTACAGTGAATTGGATTCTAGTTAATTTATCTTTTACAGCTAAACATATCCAAGATATATGAAGTGTAGCCCTAATCACAGTATCAAAATTCTAACCCATCAATTGTTCTTTTGTGTTACATAGAATTATGCAATGCCTCTGGTGAATCATATGCAAAAGTGGCCTAATTCTTCCCATTGCTCTGAATGCATGCCACTTCTCTCATGAAAAGGTAGTCTGTTTCCTTTTCACATGGATCTGGAATAGACTTGTGACTTCCTGTGACGAATTAAGAATAGTTCCCTCTATGCCTACTTTCTGCAGGGTTTTTATCATAAATCCGTGTTGAATTTTGTCAAAAGCTTTCTCTGCATCTATTGAGATGATCATATGGTTTTTCTCCTTCAATTTGTTAATATGGTGTATCAGGTTGATTGATTTGGGTATACTGAAGAATCCTTGCATTCCTGGAATAAACCCCACTTGATCATCGTGTATGATCCTTTTAATGTGCTGTTGGATTCTGTTTGCTAGTATTTTGTTGAGGATTTTTGCATCTATGTTCGTCAGTGATATTGGCCTGTAGTATTCTTTCTTTGTGACATCCTTGTCTGGTTTTCGTATCAGGGTGATGGTGGCCTTGTATAATGAGTTTGGGAGTGTTCCTCCCTCTGCTATATTTTGGAAGAGTTTGAGAAGGATAGGTGTTAGCTCTTCTCTAAATGTTTGATAGAATTTGCCTGTGAATCCATCTGGACCTGGGCTTTTGTTTGTTGGAAGATTTTTAATCACAGTTTCAATTTCAGTGCTTGTGATTGGTGTGTTCATATTTTCCATTTCTTCCTGATTCAGTCTTGGCAGGTTGTGCATTTCTAAGAATTTGTCCATTTCTTCCAGGTTGTCCATTTTATTGGCATAGGGTTGCTTGTAGTAATCTCTCATGATCTTTTGTATTTCTGCAGTGTCAGTTGTTACTTCTCCTTTTCATTTCCAATTCTGTTGATTTGAGTCTTCTCCCTTTTTTTCTTGATGAGTCTGGCTAATGGTTTATCAATTTTGTTTATCTTCTCAAAGAACCAGCTTTTAGTTTTATTGATCTTTGCTATCATTTCCTTCATTTGTTTTTCATTTATTTCTGATCTTACCTTTATGATTTCTTTCCTTTTGCAAACTTTGGGATTTTTTTTGTTCTTCTTTCTCTGATCGCTTGAGGTGCAAGGTTAGGTTGTTTATTCGAGATATTTCCTGTTTCTTAAGGTAGGATTGTATTGCTATAAACTTCCCTCTTAGAACTGCTGTTGCTGCATCCCATAGGTTTTGGGTCATCGTGTCTCCATTGTCATTTGTTTCTATGTATTTTTTGATTTCCTTTTTGATTTCTTCAGTGATCACTTCGTTATTAAGTAGTGTATTGTTTAGCCTCCATGTGTTTGTATTTTTTACAGATCTTTTCCTGTAATTGATATCTAGTCTCATAGCGTTGCGGTCGGAAAAGGTACTTGATACAATTTCAATTTTCTTAAATTTACCAAGGCTTAGTTTATGACCCACGATATGAACTATCCTGCAGAATGTTCCATGAGCACTTGAGAAAAATGTGTATTCTGTTGTTTTTGGATGGAATGTCCTGTAAATGTCAATTAAGTCCATCTTGTTTAATGTATCATTTAAAGCTTGTGTTTCCTTATTTATTTTCATTTTGGATGATCTGTCCATGGGTGAAAGTGGGGTGTTTAAGTCCCCTACTATGAATGTGTTACTGTTGCTTTCCACTTTTATGGCTGTTAGTATTTGCCTTATGTATTGAGGTGCTCCTAAGTTGGGTGCATAAATATTTACAATTGTTATATCTTCTTCTTGGATCGATCCCTTGATCATTTTGTAGTGTCCTTCTTTGTCTCTTGTAATAGTCTTTATTTTAAAGTCTATTTTGTCTGATATGAGAATTGCTACTCCAGCTTTCTTTTGATTTCCATTTGCATGGAAGATCTTTTTCCATGCCCTTACTTTCAGTCTGTATGTGTCTCCAGGTCTGAAGTGGGTCTCTTGTAGGCAGCATATATATGGGTCTTGTTTTTGTATCCATTCAGCCAGTCTGTGTCTTTTGGTGGGAGCATTTAATCCATTTACATTTAAGGTAATTATCGATATATATGTTCCTATTCCCATTTTCTTAATTGTTTTGGGTTTGTTACTGTAGGTCTTTTCCTTCTCTTGTGTTTCTTGACTAGAGAAGATCCTTTAGCATTTGTTGTAAAGCTGGTTTGGTGGTGCTGAACTCTCTCAGCTTTTGCTTGTCTGTAAAGGTTTTAATTTCTCCATCAAATCTGAATGAGATCCTTGCTGGGTAGAGTAATCTTGGTTGTAGGTTTTTCTCCTTCATCACTTTAAATATGTCCTGCCAGTCCCTTCTGGCTTGCAGAGTTTCTGCTGAAAGATCAGCTGTTAACCTTATGGGGATTCCCTTGTGTGTTACTTGTTTTTTTTTCCGTTGCTGCTTTTAATATGTTTCTTTGTATTTAATTTTTGACAGTTTGATTAATACGTGTCTTGGCATGTTTCTCCTTGGATTTATCCTGTATGGGACTCTCTGTGCTTCCTGGACTTGATTAACTATCTCCTTTCCCATTTTATGGAAGTTTTCAACTATAATCTCTTCAAATATTTTCTCGGTCCCTTTCTTTTTCTCTTCTTCTTCTGGGACCCCTATAATTTGAATGTTGGTGCGTTTAATGTTGTCCCAGAGGTCTCTGAGACTGTCCTCAGTTATTTTCATTCTTTTTTCTTTATTCTGCTCTGCAGTAGTTATTTCTACTATTTTATCTTCCAGGTCACTTATCCGTTCTTCTGCCTCAGTTATTCTGCTATTGATCCCATCTAGAGTATTTTTAATTTCATTTATTGTGTTGTTCATCGTTGCTTGTTTCATCTTTAGTTCTTCTAGGTCCTTTTTTAAATGTTTCTTGCATCTTCTCTATTCTATTTCCAAGATTTTGGATCATCTTTACTATCATTATTCTGAATTCTTCTTCAGGGAGACTGCCTATTTCCTCTTCATTTGTTAGGTCTGGTGGGTTTTTGTCTTGCTCCTTCATCTGCTGTGTGTTTTTCTGTCTTCTCATTTTGCTTATCTTCCTGTGTTTGGGGTTTCCTTTTTGCAGGTTGCAGGTTTGTAGTTCCCATTGTCTTTGGTGTCTGCCCCCAGTGGCTAAGGTTGGTTCAGTGGGTTGTGTAGGCTTCCTGTTGCAGGGGACTAGTGCCTGTGTTCTGATGGATGAGGCTGGATCTTGTCTTTCTGGTGGGCAGGTCCACGTCTGGTGGTGTGTTTTGGGGTGTCTGTGGACTTATTATGATTTTAGGCAGCCTCTCTGCTAATGGGTGGGGTTGCGTTCCTGTCTTGCTAGTTGTTTGGCATAGCGTGTCCAGCATTGTAGATTGCTGGTCGTTGAGTGAAGCTGGGTGCTGGTGTTGAGATTGAGATATCTGGGAGATTTTCACCGTTTGATATTATGTGGAGCTGGGAGGTCTCTTGTGGACCAGTGTCCTGAATTTGGCTCTCCCACCTCAGAGGCACAGCACTGACTCCTGGGTGCAGCATCAAGAGCCTTTCATCCACACGGCTCAGAATAAAAGGGAGAAAAAGTAGAAAGAAAAGAAAAGAAAAGAAAGAAAGAAAGAAAGGAGATAAAATAAAGTAAGATAAGATAAAGTTAGTAAAATAAAAAATAATTAGGAAGAAAAAAATTTTTTTTGAAAAAAAAATGGACGGATAGAACCCTAGGACAAATGGTGAAAGCAAAGCTATACAGACAAAATTTCACACAAAGGCATACACATACACACTCACAAAAAGAGGAAAAGGGGAAGAAAATCATAAATCTTGCTCTCAAAGTCCACCTCCTCAATTTGGGATGATTCGTTGTCTATTCATGTATTCCACAGATGGAGGGTACATCAAGTTGATTGTGGAGCTTTAATCCGCTGCTTCTGAGGCTGCTGGGAGAGATTTCCCTTTCTCTTCTTTGTTCGCACAGCTCCTGGGGCTCAGCTTTGGATTTGGTCCCGCCTCTGCATGTAGGTCGCCGGCGGGCATCTGTTCTTAGATCGGACAGGACGGGGTTAAAGGAGCAGCTGCTTCAGGGGCTCTGGCTCACTCAGGCCAGGGGGAGGGAGTGGTGCGGATGCAGGGAGAGCCTGCGGCGGCAGAGGCCAGCGTGACGTTGCACCAGCCTGAGGCATGCCATGCATTCTCCCAGGGAAGTTGTCCCTGGATCCTGCGACCCTGGCAGTGGCGGGCTGCACAGGCTCCCCGGAAGCGATGTGTGGATAGTGACCTGTGGTTGCACACAGGCTTCTTGGTGGCGGCAGCAGTGGCCTTAGCGTCTCATGCCCGTCTCTGGGGTCCACGCTTTTAGCCGCAGCTCACGCCCGTCTCTGGAGGTCCTTTAAGCGGCGCTCTTAATCCCCTCTTCTCGTGCACCAGGAAACAAAGAGGCAAGAAAAAGTCTCTTGCCTCTTCGGCAGGTCCAGACTTTTCCCCGGACTCCCGGCTAGCCGTGGTGCACTAACCCCTTCAGGCTGTGTTCACGCCACCAACCCCAGTCCTCTCCCTGCGCTCCGACCAACCGAAGCCCGAGCCTTAGCTCCCAGCCCCGCCCACCCTGGTGGCTGAGCAGAAAAGCCTCTCGGGCTGGTGAGTGCCAGTCGGCACCGATCCTCTGTGCCGGAATCTCTCCGCTTTGCCCTCTGCACCCCTGTTGCTGCGCTCTCCTCCGTGGCTCCGAAGCTTTCCCCCTCCACCACCTGCAGTCTCCACGCGTGAAGGGGCTTCCTAGTGTGTGGAAACCTTTCCTGCTTCACAGCTCCCTCCCACTGGTGCAGGTCCCATCCCTATTCTTTTGTCTCTGTTTATTCTTTTTTCTTTTGCCCTACCCAGGTACATGGGGACTTTCTTGCCTTTTGGGAGGTCTGAGGTCTTCTGCCAGTGTTCAGTAGGTGTTCTGTAGGAGTTGTTCGCTGTGAAGAATTGTGTATGATAGAATCTATGCTGTGCTATGTCTGGGCCTAGGCGTTAAGAGATGATACACATTTGCATTTGCTCTGTTAAAAACTAGTCACCATGTAAAGAAGTCTAGATGACCTACCAGTGCAAACATATGGGAGAAAGAGGCCTATCCATTCTTTAGGTGTTCCAGCCATCCAGCAAATTTGCCAAAACTTTGAGTGAATTCATCTTGGTTGTTTCAGCCTCGTCCAAGACCCTAGATCAATGCAATTTCGAGAATGACGTCAGCACACATGTTGTTAAGAAGTGCACAACAAAGCCTAGGCAACTCACAGAGTCATTGGAAATAATATTCGATACATTTTTTAGCCATCATGTGTTAAGTGTTTTGTTATGCTGCAATAGATTCCTGATACAGAAATTAATACCTGAAGGTAAAATGCTACTTGAGCAGAAAGCTGAACATGTGCGTTGGCTTTGAGCCCAAATGTGGGTTAGAGGAAGAAAAGTGATGAGCAGACTGTTAATAGAGACTAGAAGAGCAGTGAGGAAATCGTTATCATTGAAAGCTGAAAAAGAAGTAATACATATTATATTGACAAAAAGTTCATTAACACTCACCTGAGGTAATATGGAAGAAAGAAAGTGAACCTAATGAATTTGTGGATCTGGCTGACGAGATTTCTGATCATAAAGTTGGCATTGTCAAATAGCTTACTTTAGTAGAATATGATAAAGTCTTGCAAGAGAAAGGTAAACTAAATAAGGCAAATTAATTTGGACCCAGGACAGTCTCTCCAGCTGGTAAAATTTTTTTGAAGTAAGAAATGCCAACTGGCACAGATCACAGTAAAACGTAGCCTAAGAATTAAAATAAAATCAAATTGTATAGCTGTAAAAAATCTTTGTAAAGACCTCGACAATATTTGTTTGTTCCCCTTCACTAGATAAAATAACTATTAATTTTCTAAATATTGTCCCACAGCAGCCTGCCACTTTCACAGTAGAGAGAGGTAAATCTAAAAAAGAACTATGAATGTGTCATAAGATGATTCCAAATAAGTTTCACAGAAAGCCCACAGAAGTTTTAAGAGAATTACACTTGCAACAGCATCCTGGACTAAAAGTTATAGAGATAGTTCAAAATAAAAAGAAGACCCTGCTTACCAAGTTTCTGTTGACCATAAAAAGACTGAGGGAATTATTCAATTGCAAACATAGGTCATATTTTATGGAAAAATATGGAAGACTTAAAGGGTAAAGCCAAGAACCACCAAGAACAATGGTTTAGGGAACTATTTCCATAAAAGTGCAATTGGACCTTAATCAAGGAACATCTCAACGAGAAGGGGAAACTCATTAAAAGTCCCTGGCACAGGACTTCCCTGGTGGTACAGTGGTTAAGAATCTGCCTGCCAATGCAGGAGACACGGGTTTGATCCTTGGTCCGGGAAGATCCCACATGCCATGGAGCAACTAAGCCTGTGCGCCACAACTACTGAGCCTGCGCTCTAGAGCCTGCGAGCCACAACTACTGGGCCTGTGTGCCACATGTATTGAAGCCTGTGCACCTAGCGCCCGTGCTCTGCAACAAAGAGAAGCCACCGCAATGAGAAGCCCACACACCACAAGGAAGAGTAACCCCCACTTGTAGCAACTAGAGAAAGCCCGCGCACAGCAATGAAGACCCAACACAGCCATAAATAAATAAATAAATAACACATTAAAAAGAAAAGTCCCTGGCACAACTTCATATCTTTTTAACAGACCAGTGTACTAGTGTGCCTTTTTTCTAATGACGTAAACTGTGATGATTATTTTATCTGTGTATGTTGGGTGTCTGGGGGCAGATACTTCTTTTAGTTCATAGGCTTTCAGAACAAGACTATCCATACTTGAAGAGTCTTATCCACTTCTGAACGTAATGCAGATAATGAGATCCTTGATTTTGTACTGATACCATAGTGAAGAACAACTTTGGAGGGGGTGGGGAATGGGAATTAGTGTATTTTGCATCTGGGAGGTATGTGGATTATCGTGGCCAGAGGGTGTATTGTGATAGATTGTTTGCAAAGATGCCACCAGCAATTTTTACCAGACTTTGACGTTTCTGCTCCCTCTCTCAAGAGGTAGGTTCTCTTTGCTTTTCCTTAAAATGTGGGCTCTCAAGAGGTAGGTTCTCTTTGCTTTTCCTTAAAATGTGGGCTGCACTTGTGACTTGCTTTGACCAATAAAATGAGATGAAAATTAAGCTCTGAGATTTCCAAACCCAGACCCTAGAAAGTAGCTTCCATTTTCTGCCCATTGAGATCCAGTGCCATGTAACAGAGCTCAAGTAAAACAACTGGATGGTGAGAGAACACAGGGAGAAAGCGGACAACTGGCTAATATCCATTCCAGCTACCCTAGCTGACTTGCCAGATAGGTGAGTAAAATTAGCCTCAGCATCCCAAACCCAACTCAACTCACAGATAAATGCAGCTCCAGCTGCAAACATACAGCATATAACAGCCCAGTTGATTCTAGGCAACCCAGAAAACTGCGAGAAAAAACAGTGTTTCTTTAAACCATTAAGTTTTAAAAGATTTTGTTATGCAATAATATACAACTGAGACATTCCCTTTTGAAGAACAGCCTTCAATAGGACTGAGGGGTGTTTTTCTAAAGAGAATTAGCATGATGGATTTATTTATGTGAGAAGTCTTAATTTTTCAAAATTTCTTTTCTCTTTGTATGTAGGACTATGCTCTGATCGAGGTATTATTGTTGGCAAATGAAGCTATTCTAACATTGTATAATCACTAGTGGGATAATTCTTTGAATCATTAAAAACAGAAGCATTCAAATGTTTTGATAAATATTGGTGTGTTCACTTGATGTGATAATTAGTCCATCCATATTTAATTCTAATTACTTAAATACTATTCTATGAATAATCATATTACTATTTAAAAACATGTTTGGGGATTTAAAAATACTAAAAACTACCCAGATTTAGCTTTAGACTTTCATCATGATAAAACAAAAAAAACTTGTTTCGCTGTATAATTTTTATCAGTTTCAACTAGTAAAATAGATACGTATAAAGAATATAATGTATAAATTATCAATAGGCCATTAACTCTTAACCATGGAAGGAGAAATTACACAAATTTCTGTCTATTTCATATTATAAATGCTAGCTTATGCTAAACTGCTATATTTCATTTATCCAACCAGGACTTAGTGCTATGTGAAAGGATAGGATTATGTTAAGTAAAGTGAGTGATCTCCAACAGAGAGTAGATTCAAGTATACCAGATAGAGCTTCCAAAAGCAGACTAAAATATTACCTTGGAGGGCCCTAAAAAAGTTATGTCTTTTAAACCTTTTCCTGGGTGATAAGGATGATGACGACCACGACAATGATGATCATGATGATTATGATGATGATGATTTGAGGAGCAATGACTCAGAAATGAAAAAAGTAGAGGTCGGTATATTTTGATATGGTTGGTCTTGGCAGATTAAGTTAAGTTCCATCATGGGAAGAACTTGGCAAGATACATGGACACGGGGTGAAATTGGCAGAGGCATCAGGCAAGTAGGAGCATGATGAAATAGGGACAAAATGATGCAGAAAATTAGCTTCACTTTCTATTTTTAAAAATTATTTATTTGTTTGTTTATTTATTTATTTGTCTGCACCGGGTCTTAGTTGCAACACGCAGGATCTTTATTGCCACGTGCGGGATCTTCCTTGTGGCATGAGGGATCTTCAGATGCGGCATGCAGGATCTTTTTTTTTTTAGTTACGGCATGCAAACTCTTAGTTGCAGCATGTGAGATCTAGTTCCCTGATCAGGGATCGAATCAGGGCCCCCTGCATTGGGAGTGTGGAGTCTTAGCTACTGGACCACCAGGAAAGTCCCTAGCTTCACTTTCTTAATAATTTTTACAAATGCTCATGCTCCATGTGACATGAATCTCTGCTTACCTTACACACTTGTTGCTTGCATAAAATATGGATGTCAAAAACCACATGATTTTCAAAAATATAGCATTATACACCTGTGAAGTTACTGTTATTCTTGTTTTATTGACTGCATCAAATGGAGATTTTTAATTCATTCATTTAAAACAAATATTTATTGGAAATCCAGATCCTGGGTCAGACACTGGATATTCAACATATTAAAAGGACCCTGATACCATCAAAAATTCTCAGTCAACTGGTGGATACTGATGGAAATATGTACAGTACTTTACAATGTAATCAGAGTCATAACAGAAGTGGGAATAAAATGACCTATTGAACAATGATTCTTCCTGGGAGATTCACAATATGATACTTATATTACTGTAACTTGAAGGATGACTAGTCATTCACAAAGCAGAGATGAGGAGCAGAAAAAAAGGCCACAAAAATGTGAAAGAAACAATGAGGAATTAAGTGTGCCTTTAGTCAATTATTTGTATGGACAAGTTGAAGAATATAAGGCTAGAATTTAATAGGACATTAAATGCCTTGCTAAGAATTTTGGCATGCTAATAATTTTGAATGTATCTTTCATAAAGTAAGATGAGCATTTTTTAACAAATATAATCAATAGTTTTAGAGAAAATCAAGCTGAAAACTATTCAGTGTCAATTTTATTGTCTAGTGCTTTTCATGGCACTGTTTGGCATATGAGGTAATTCAATAGAAGTCTTCCCATATCTTACTTCATATTACTAGAAATTACTATAGAAAAAATTATTTAATTTGTTCATTTTTCATAAATATCCATTGATACCTCCTAATTCAAAGCACTTTTCTTTGCTCCATAAGAGTTACAGAGGCGAATCAACCCTGTAGGAAATTTATTACAAGAGCTTTCTATATTTCTAGGGAATATAGGGTATGTACAATAAATATAAAGTAGAGAAATATGTGAGATTAAATGTAATTGGTACAGATTAAAACCTATGTAAAACCAATAAAAAATAGTTCCTTCTACAGAATTTTGGGGAGGCCGATGAAAAATAGTATTGGTCATGTAGACATTGCATCACATTTCAGATTTTGCTTATTTCACACAACATTTTTGGGGGGAACTTATACAAATGGATACATATAGATCTAGAAGTTATCAAACTTTTTTGGTAAAGGACCAGATACTAAATTTTATTTCATTCTTTTGTGTGTGTGTGTGTGTGTGTGTGTGTGTGTGTGTGGTACGCAAGCCTCCCACTGCTGTGGCCTCTGCCGCCACGGAGCACAGGCCCCGAAAGTGCAGGCCCAGCGGCCATGGCCCACAGACCCAGCCGCTCCACGGCATGCGGGACCCTCCCAGACCAGGGCATGAAACCGCGTCCCCCCACATTGGCAGACAGACCCTCAACCACTGCGCCACCAGCGAAGCCCCACATACTAAATTTTAGGCTTTACAAGCCAGATAGTCTGTGTTACAACTCCACAGTTTCATAGGCAGTGCATAAATAAGAATTGTGACTGTGTTCCAATAAAACTTTACGGGCATCACAGTTTGAATTTCACATAATTTTCACGTGTCACAAAATACTGCTTTGTGTTTTTTATCAACCATTTAAAATTTTAAAAGACATTCTTTGCTGTGTATTATGTAGAAACAGACAGCAGAATAAATTTAGCCTGTAGGCTGTAGTTTGCTGACCTCTGGTCTATCTAGTCCAGTCCTTTTTACTGCTGAATAGTATTCCATGCTTACAATTTCTCCATTGTGCATAGCTCAGAGAGGAATGACTGATTCATTGGCCAACCCATCTTCTACTATATTTTCCAAAGTAAACCAGTTTACATCCTTCATGATCATATAAGAGATCCCTTTTTTCCACATTTATACCAATACTCTGTATTCCTAAGCATGTATGTTTTCCCCAAGCTCATGTATAAGAAAACATATAAATTCAGGTTTGCTCTGTTATTTTATTTTGCAACAAAAACAATCACAAACTTAGAGAAAATGTGTACATGTGGTACAAATAACCTTTATTTTTCTAAACCACTTGTAAGTTGTCAACCTAATGTCTCATCATCTCTGAAAATGTTGTGCACATTTGAAGCAAACAAGGATATTCTGTTATATAACCACAAAAAACCAAGGGACAGAGCTAGGGAATCATACACATGCATGCGCACAAACACATTGTGTGTATATTTATTTCCATTTCTATCTAGATATATTGAAACCCGTAAGATCACTCCAGTACCTCCAAATGCAAACCTAATATCAGAAGGATCTTTCCAGTTTTCTCACTTTCCATTTCTGTAACACCCTTCTCAATGAGAACCTCAAAATCCTTAATATATTTACATATTTTATCACTCTCCATATATTTAATCCATCTTTCTTCATTATTGCCACACCTACTTTTGTGCATTTACCCTCCTCATTACCCTCAGACTCCAAGACTCCACCTCCAGGCTTTCATCTCATCCCCATTTGCCATTGCATAAAAGCCTTCCCCAAGTCTGGTTGCTCCTGTGGATGTAAAAGTTCTTCACACTGTTTGTGCTTTAATAACTCATAAAGGATATTCTCTCCATGTGGATATCCTCTATACTCTTCTTATATGCTGAATTACTATGCCAGGCCATACTTTCAACATTAACACTCTCCATAACCTACTTGGGATGTGATATCTTATGTCAAATTCCTTCTCTGCATGGGACACCCTTCTTATCCTGCTCAGGCTCTGATACCCTGTATCAGGCAACCCCCATGCATGGATGTGCTCTTGACTCTATTCAGGTTCTCTATCTCTATACTGGGCTTATACCCATCCTCACAATCACATGGATGCTCTCTTTACCTTGATCAGAGCTCTGATGCTCTACTCTGATACTCTATATCATGGCTTCCTACCCCACTCCACCCACTGCAACTACTACGTTGCTCTGCCCTACCTAATGCTTTTATACTTTAATTTTTCAGTAATAGAAGGACAAGGTAATAAGTATAGTTATAATTGCAATTTCAATTTGCCAGTTAACAATTTTTCATATATTATTTTTCCTCTCATATGAATTTCCTGTTCTTACATTTGACTATTTTTCTACTCAGTAGTTTTTCTTAGTGGTATTGATGTTTAGATATCTTCTACTTATGAATAATAGTAATCCAAAACCATAGAGAAAATCAATGAAACCAAGAGTTGGATATTTTAAAAGATCAACAAAAATGACAAATATTTATCTAGATTAACTAAGAAAAAGAAGACTCAAATAACTAAAATTAAAAATGAAAGAAGGGACCTTAAAATATTGTAGAAGTAGAATGGGTTATAAGAGAACACTTTAAGAAATTGTACAAAAACAAATTTGAGTACCTAAATTAAATGAATATATTCCCGGAAACAAACAACCTACCAAGACTTAATTAGGAAGAAATATAAAATCTGAACAGACCTAAAACTAGTGAAGAGATTTAGTCAGTAATCAAAAACCTCTCAACAAAGAAAAGCCTGGAACTAGATGACTTCACTGATTAATTGTATCAAACATTTAAAGAAAAATTAACACTAATGTTCCTCAACTCTTACCAAAGCAAATATAGAAGAGAAGGGAATACATCCAAACTCATTATATGAGGCCAGCGTTACCATGATAACAAAGCCAGACAAAGATAGGAAAAGAAATTTCAGATCAATATCCATGATAAATGTAGATGCAAACACATATACAATACCAGGAAACAGAATTTAACAGTTCATGAAAATAATTATACACCTTGACTAGGTGGGACTTATTCCTGGATGCAAGGATGGTTCAGCATAGAAAAATCACTCAATTTAATATAGCACATTAACAGAATGATGGGAAAAAAACTATACAAGCATCTCAATTCATGCAAAAAATGATAAAATTCAACATGCTTTCATAATAGAAACACTCAACAAACTAGAAATATAGGGAAACTTCCTCAAGTTTATAAGGTCTCATCTAACAACAAATAATCAATGCTGAAAGACTGAAAGCTTTTCTCTGAGATCAGGAACAAGACAAAAATGCCCTCTCTAGCCACTTCTATTTAACATAGTACTAAAAGTCTTAGAGAAATTAGGCAAGAAAGTGAAACAAAACACATCCATATTGGAAAGGAAGAAGTAAAATTATCTCTCTTCACAGATGACATAATCATATATGTAGAAAACCCTAAAGATTTCATTTTAAAAGGGGTTAAGAGTAATCGAGTTCAGCAAAGTTGCAAGATACAAAATCAACATGCAAAAGTCAGTTGCAATTTACACACTAACAATGAACAATCCAAAAGGAAAATTAAGAAATTCAATTTACAGTAGCATAGAAAATAATAAAATACTTAGGAATACATTTTTAAAAAGAGGTGAAAGGCTTTTATACTTAACATCAAAAAAACAGATGAAAGAAATTAAAGAAGATACAAATAAAGGGAAAGACAACCTGCATTCATGGATTGGAAGACATAATATTAAGATGACAGTACTATCCAAAGTGATCTACAGATTTAATGTAATCCCTATCAAAATCCTAATGACATTATTTTGCAGAAATAGAAAAATTCATTCTAAAATTCACATGGAATCTCAAGGGACCCTGAATAGCCAAAACAATCTTGAAAAAGACCAGATTTGGAGGTCTCACACTTAACGATTTCAAAACTCTTACAGATGTACAGTAATCAAGAGTGTGGTACTGACGTAAAGACAGATATATAGACAAATCGAATAGAATAGAGAGCCCAGAAATAAACTCTTGCATATAAGGTTAAATTATCTATCCTGGAGAATGTTCCATGTGCACTTGAGAAGAATGTGTTCTGATGCTGTTGAATGGAATGGTCTTTGTATGTCTGTTAGGTCCAATTGGTCTATATTGTTGTTCAAGTCCATTGTTTCCTTATTACTTTTCTTTCTGAATAATCTATCTACTTTTGAAAGTGGGATATGAAGTCCCCTACTATTATTGTATTGCTGTCTATTTCTCCCTTCAATTCTGCTATATTTGCTTTATTTAGTCTCCAATGTTGTGTGCATATATATTTACATTTGTTACATCCTCTTAATGAATTGACCTCTTTATCACTGCATAGTGACCGTCTTTGCCTCTTGTAACTGATTTTGACTTAAAATCTATTTAATCTGATGTAAGTATAGCTACCTCTGCTCTCTTTGGTTACCATTTGCATGGATTTTTTTTCTGTCCCTTCATTTTCAGGCTATGTGTGTCCTTAAATGTAAAGTGAACCTCTTGTAGGCAACACATTGTAGGAATTTCTTTTTTAAAAAAATCCATTCATATACTCAATATATTTTGGTTAGATAAGTGAATTCATTTACATTTTAAGTAATTAATGATATGTAAGGACTAATTATTTTCATGCTGTTAATTGTTTTCTATTTTATAGTTTCTTTATTCCTTCCTCTCTTTCTGTCTTCCTTTTGTGATTTGTTGACTATTTGTAGTGGAATGCTTTGGCTCCTTTTTCTTTAACTTTTGTGTAGAGGTTACTGTGAGACTTACATGCAACATCTTATAGTTATAACAGGCTATTTTAAGTGATAACAAATTAACTTGAATTGCCTACAAAACTCTATGCTTTAGTTGTCTCTGCCCACATTTTATTTTATTGATGTTACACTTTGCATCTATTCATGTGGTGTATGTATTAAAAAATTATTGTATCTACAGTTATTTTTAATACTTTTGTCTTTTAGTTTTTATACTAGACATAAAAGTGATTCACCCACTGTGGTTACAGTATTAGAGTATTCTGAATTGGAATATTTACCTTTACCAGTGAGTTTTACACTTTCATATATTTTCATGTTGTTACTTAATGTCTATTCATTTCAACTTGAAGAATTCCCTGTAGCATTTCTTGGAAGGCAGATATAGTGGTGATGAACTCTCTCAACTTGTGTTGGTCTGGGAATATCTTCATCTCTCCTTCATTTCTGAAGGGCAACATTGCTGATTTTAGTACTATTGATTAGGTGTTTTTTTTGTTTGTTTTGTTTTTTAACTTTCAGCACTTTGAATATATCATCCCACTTCCTCCTGGCTTGCAAGGTTTCTGCTGAGGAATTCACCGATAGTCTTATGGAAGTTCCCTTTTAAGTTATAAGCTTCTTTTCTCTACTGTTTTAGATTTTTAGAAATTTTATTATAATGTCTCTTTTACAAGAACTCTGTAAGTTTTGTTTGTTAGACACCTATGAGCTTCATGAACTTGGATGTCCAAATCTCTCCCCAGATTTGGGATGTTCTCAGTGATTTTCCTTTAATTAAACTTTCTGTCCTCTCCTACCCTCTTCTCTTTCTGGTACACTAATAATTTACAAATTGTTCCTTTTGGTGATATGCCATAGATCACTTGGGCCTTCTTCACTCTTTCTTTATTCTTTTTTTCATTATTCTCCTCTAAATGAATAATTTCAAAGGCCCTATTTTCTAATCCACAGATTCTTTATTCTGCTTGGCCATTCTGCTGTTGATGCTCTCTATTGCATTTTTTCATTTAATTCATTGTTTTCTTCCACACCTGAATTTGAATTTCTGTTCAGTTCTTTTTAATGATTTATATCTCTTCATTAAACTTCTTTTTGTGTGTGTGTATTGTTTTCCTGATTTTGTTGAATTGTCTTCCAGTGTTTTTTTGTAGATCATCAAACTTCTTTAAACAGCTATTTTGAATTCTTTATCAGATAAATTACAGATCTCCATCTTTGGGGTCAATTACTGGAAATATATTGTATATTTTGTGGTATCATCTTTCCTTTATTTTTCATGTTCCTTGAAATCTTGCACTGCTCTTCACATTTGAAGTAGCAATCACTTCCTCCAATCTTACTGTCTGACTTTAGGAGAGAAATACCTTCCATCAGCCCCACGAGGTATTCTAAGGCTTTCTCAGACCTTCTATGGATACATCTGCTCCATACTTCTTGCTCTATCTTGTGGCACAATTCTTAAGTTTGTATGTCTTCTTTTGATTCTGCAGAGCCAGGCTATGTGCTGACAACCTTCCTTTTGCTTTCCCAAAGGTAATCTGTCAAAGAGCCTCAGATTCAGGGTAGATTTCTGCACATGCTCCTTGGTTATCTACAAAAGGTTGCTCTTGCTGCCATCAGTAGGGCACACAGGGAGGTGGGGTTGTGTTTAGATGGTAAGCACCGAATCTTGGGAGTTCCTGTGATTCAGCTAGGGGAATCCAAATGTAAACAAACCCAGTGTCTTGTGGGTAGTCCTTTCAATGGAGTCCATGATGTGGTTAGTAGGATCTGCATCCCCTTGATATATTATGTTTCAAACTCTGGCTGTTGTTCTCCCACCCACTTCCCACTCCCCGGTCATACAGTTTATGACTCAGAACTCTCGATGAAGCAATAGAGAAATAGGCCTCTTTCTCAGCATACCACACAGATGGGGAAGTTGGGCATTTATACACAGGCTCTCACTTTTTCCTATGGAAGAAATCACTTGGCACAGAGTTGTGCTACTTTGGGGAGGTGTAATGTAGATTAAGTAAAACTGTTCCTCTTACCCTCTCCAACTCATCCATTCTCATTTTTTTTCCCCCAGCTGTGCTGGAATTCTCCTCTAGACTCCTTTACTTCTACAATGCTCTCTCATCCATGGATGATTATCTAATTCAGTATTCTCCCAGGACTCCTGGACCATGGGTGAGGGTAGCTGGAGTTTGTTCATGGAGCACTTTCATGTCCACAACTGGGATTGAGGTCTGTATACCTATTATCAAATTCACAGGTGTACAGGGCTCCTCCCAGGTCCCTTGGCATATGGTGAGAAAATCAAAGCCAAATGGGGCTATCACTGATTGCCCAGGGGTACTGAGTTGTTTCCGAGTCTACAGTTAGTTGATGAGTCACCTGCCTGGGTACTTGGTTTGTCTTTTCAAAACAGCACTCCTTATTCTTGGACTGCACCAGGGTTTTACAGTGTCCTACCTGGATTCCAAAGTTCCCACAAAGGCATTTTTGTCCATGGATGGATACCAAATTATTGTTGTTGAGAGGAGGATACTATGAGAAACATCTTATTTGGCCAACTTGCTGATGTCACTCTCACCGTGTATTTTCTTTTGTTTTTTTTTTATTAGATTGTTATGCTGTATTAAATTATTTAACTTTCAGATGATAATCCAACCATGCATAGTTGGGACAAATCCCACATGACAAAGGTCTATAATTTTTTAATATTTTCCTTGATTCTGGTTGCTAGTATTTTGTTGAGTATTTTTGGACCCATATTTATAAAAGATAAGATATCCATAGCGTCTGTAGTGTTAGTAGTTTTATTTTCTTGTAAAACTGTCTAGTTTTGATATCAAGGTAATACTAGACTCATAAAATGAGTCAGGAAGTATTCCCTCATCTTCTATTTTTTGGGAAGAATTTGTGAAAGACTGGTTTTAACTTTCTCTAAATGTTTGTTAGAATTCACCAGTGAAACCAACTGTGTCTGGCATTTTCTTTGTGGGTAGTTTTTCTTTTTTTTTTAATTAATTCAATCTCTATTTATAAAGAGCTCTTCTAATTGTTTCTTCAGAAGTCAGTTTTGGCAGTTTGTGTCTTCCTAGATTTTTGTACATTTAAGTTATCTAATTTATTGGCATACAATAGTTGAAGATACTCTTTCACAATGCTTTTTATTTCTGTAAGAGTGGTAGTAATTTCCACTGTTTTATTTATGATTCTATTAATTTGAGTCCTCTCCCTTTTTTCTTTGGTCAATATAACCAAAGGTTTGTCAATTTTTAAAAATCTTTGCAAAGAACCAACTTTTGGTTTCATGCGTTTTCTCTAATGTTTTCCTAGTTCTCTCATTAATTTCCTTTCTAATCTATTATTTCCCTTCTTTTTGTAATTAGATTTACATTTCTCATCTTTTCCTGGATTTGAAGAATGAAAAGTTATTGAAGTATTGTTTTGAGATCTTTCCTTTTTCTTTTCTTTTTTTTATGTTCTGATTGCTTTTTATCTTTTAAATTTTTAAAAAATATTTTTTGAATTTTATTCTATTTTTTTATACAGCAGGTTATTATTAGTTATCCATTTATACATATTAGTGTATATATGTCAATCCCAAACTCCCAATTCATCACACCACCACCACCACCCCCCACCACTTTCCCCACTTGGTGTCCATATGTTGGTTCTCTATATCTGTGTCTCAATTTCTGCCCTGCAAACCGGTTCATCTGTGCCATTGTTCTAGGTTCCACATATGATATTTGTTTTTCTCTTTCTGACTTACTTCACTCTGTATGACAGTCTCTAGATCCATCTCCACGTCTCTACAAATGACCCAATTTCGTTCCTTTTTATGGCTGAGTAATATTCCATTGTGTATATGTACCACATCTTCTTTATCCATTCGTCTGTCGATGGGCATTTAGGTTGCTTCCATGGCCTGGCTATTGTAAATAATGCTGCAGTGAACATTGGGGTGCATGTGTCTTTTTGAATTATGGTTTTCCCTAGGTATATTCCCCGTAGTGGGATTGCTGGGTCATATGGTAATTCTATTTTTAGTTCTTTAAGGAGCCGCCATACTTTTCTCCATAGTGGCTGTATCAATTTACATTCCCACCAACAGTGCAAGAGGATTCCCTTTCCTCCACACCCTCTCCAGCATTTGTTGTTTGTAGATTTTCTGATGATGCCCATTCTAACTGGTGTGAGCTGATACCACATTGTAGTTTTGATTTGCATTTCTCTAATAATTAGTGATGTTGAGCACCTTGTCATGTGCTTCTTGACCATCTGTATGTCTTCTTTGGAGAAATGTCTGTTTAGGTCTTCGGCCCATTTTTGGATTGGGTTGTTTGTTTCTTTAATATTGAGCTGCATGAGCTGCTTGTAAATTTTGGAGATTAATCCTTTGTCAGTTGCTTCATTTGCAAATATTTTCTCCTATTCTGAGGGTTGTCTTTTCGTCTTGTTTATGGTTTCCTTTGGTTTGCAAAAGCTTTGAAGTTTCATTAGGTCCCATTTGTTTATTTTTGTTTTTATTTACATTACTGTAGGAGGTAGATCAAAAAAGATCTTGCTGTGATTTATGTCAAATTGTGCTCTTCCTATGTTTTCCTCTAAGAGTTTTATAGTATCCAGTCTTACATTTATGTCTCTAATCCATTTTGAGTTTATTTTTGTGGATGGGGCTAGGGAGTATTCTAATTTCATTCTTTTACATGTAGCTGTCCAGTTTTCCCAGCACCACTTATTGAAGAGACTGTCTTTTCTCCACTGTATGTCCTTGCCTCTTTTGTCATAGATTAGTTGACCATATGTGCGTGCGTTTATCTCTGGGCTTTCTATGCTGTTCCATTGATCTATATTTCTGTTTTTGTGCCACTACCATACTGTCTTGATTACTGTAGCTTTGCAGTATAGTCTGAAGTAAGGGAGTCTGATTCCTCCAGCTCCATTTTTTTCCCTCAAGAGTGCTTTTGCTATTAGGGGTCTTTTGTGTCTCCATACAAATTTTAAGATTTTTTGTTCTAGTTCTGTAAAAAATGCCATTGGTAATTTGATAGGGATTGCATTGAATCTGTAGATTGCTTTGGGTGTAGTCATTTTCACACTGTTGATTCTTCCAATCCAAGAACATGGTGTATCTCTCCATCTGTTTGTATTATCTTTAATTTCTTTCATCAGTGTCATAGTTTTCTACATACAGGTCTTTTGTCTCCCTAGGTAGGTTTTTTCCTAGGTATTTTATTATTTTTGTTCCAATGGTAAATGGGAGTGTTTCCTTAATTTATCTTTCAGATTTTTCATCATTAATGTATAGGAATACAAGAGATTTCTGTGCATTAATTTTGTATCCTGCAACTTTTTTCTTAATATAGCCATTTAAAGATATAAATAGCCTTTTAAAAATTATTTAACTGTCTCCTTTAAGTTTTGGTATATTGTCTCTTCGCTTTTTTTCCCAGATATTTTCTAATTTCTCTTTTGATATCTCTTTTGACTCATTGATTATTTAGAGATGTGCTGTTTAATTTCCAGATACTTGTGAGTTCCAAACTTTTCTTTCTATTGTTAATTCTAATTCCTTTCATTGTGGTAAAACATGTTTTGTATTATTTATTTCCTTTTAAAATTTATTGCTGTTTGTTTCATGGCCTAGAATATTGTCTATCCTGGAAAATGTTCCATGGGTACTTGATAAAAATGTATATGATGCTGTTGTTGAATGAAATGTTTTATTAGAAGTCTGTTAGGCCTAGTTGGTTTATTGTGTTGTTCAAGTCTTCTATTTCCTTGATGAACTTCTGCCCTTATTCTATTGTTGAAAGTTGAGTATTAAAGTCTGCAACTATATTTATAAATTGTCTGTTTTCCATTTTTATCCCTCATACCACTCAGTCAGTTGCTCCTTGAATGGAAAGTCACAACAAACCTGAAATCTTACACTGTAAATCATAAGCCTGATGAGTCCTTTCATTGTTTTTCTTCTTCTTCATAATAAGATGAAGCAGATTGTTGTTTGTCTGTGCTGAACTAAAAAGTAGACAAAGATTAATGCAATGTTGACAGCAAAATATATAAAGAAGGAAATGGCTGAACCAGATAAACATTATAGGACAGGTTCGTCAAGTCTCTTAAGCAGTCTAATGAGATGACTGTTTATATAATATTTAGAGTTGGTAATTATTAAGAAATTATAAAAATCTCAGGTGTTCCTTGGTAAAAAGGAATTCTAAGTGTACATTATCTGTACATATGATTATCTTCTATCAATTATAATTATTTTTCCATTTCACAAATATCTTACATATATACTAATGCTGTATCTCTATGAAATTACGTGGATTAAAGGCCGAGGTATTTGGATAATTATATAATGTTTGTATATATTCATATGTATACGATCATATAAGATGATTACATGTATCTCTAATTCTCCATGTTCACCAATGTCAATTTATTGCCACATATGTGTATATATGTATATATATAGCCACATATGTGTATGTGTATATATATATATATATATATATATATATATATATATATATACGTATTTATATAAATGTTTACACAAATGCACTTTTTCAGTAAAGGTGAATTTAATTCACCATTTTCTTTGATTTTTGGTTATTATTTTTTACATTGAATGACATATTAAAAAACTTTAATTTTCAACTGGATACTTCTTTTTGGTTCACGCTAACCTATCTTTTGTATCAGGATCCAGCTGAGAAAACAAGCTGGGCATTTCAAATGTATGAGGTTTAACACAGGGAACTGTTTCCCCAGGTATTGGAAGGCAATAAAGGGATGCTAAGATACCCCCAAAATCAGTAGCATAAGAATAAAAGAATTAAAAAATGATACTATTAGAACTTAGGAGCTTAGACGATGAACCCTGAAGTTTTGGCACTTGTATCACCAAGGAGGGAGTATGAGTTAACAGGTGTTCATATTACTAAGGAGAATGTACTTAATGAGTGTTTGGACAACATAAGGGCCTGGCATAGGGTATGAGGGAGCACAGGAGGCTGATTCTCTGACTGCCAAAGAATAAGACCTGACTGTTGCAAGGAACTGGTAAGGCACACTCTGAGGCTAATCCTCGGGACACTGAAAGATGGAAACAGGAACCAATTGACTGCTGCTGCTATAACAATGTTGACAGGAACTGGAAACCACAAAAGTACAAAAAACAAAAAAGTATTTCCAATATCTCTACATTACTTCCCTATGACAGTCAGTGATATCTCAAAAAACCTATGCTATCCAACACTGTCTAGAAATTAACCTAACTTTATACAAGATATTTCTTTAGAATGTTACAAAATATTAATAGAGTCTAAAAGAAAGGCTGTAAACTATGGAAAGATTGTTTTTACAGGGGAAGACAATTTTCTAAAATTGATCTAATACTGCAATAGGAAAAAAAAATTCCAACATGGATGCCTGTTCAATGGAAAACACTACATCTGAAAATCATAAGGAAATATAAATTACCCAAAATAGACAATTTTGAATAAGTAAAAATATATGTTTTCATGGCTTACCATATATCAATTCATATTATAATGTCATGATAATCAAGGTATGTTGGCATTGAAATTGATAAGAATAAATGATGTAACTTGACAGAAAAGAGAGCTTAGAAACACCTACACTCATTAATGGAAAATCAGTTCAAAATAGAAATAGTCTTTCTAATCTTTGATTACTATAACAGTGGGAAAGGTGAGATAGCTTTTTAACTATATAAAAAAATAAAATTAAGTATATTTTGTACACTGTGTTCTAAAATTAATTTCAAATTCATTAAAATCTGAAATTTGAAACAGGCAGAAGGCCTACACTGACAGGGAGTCAAGGCTACAGAAGCTGAATAAGAATCATGACCACCTCTCCAAATTGCTGGGGCAGTGGCAACAGTAAAGCCATCCCAATTTCCAGTCCATCATCTTATACTTCTACTATGGTAGCAAGGAAAAAAGTTTCGCCATGGAGCAGAATCTGCTTCTACTGGTTTTTCAGATTGCCATGCTTATTATGTATAAAAATGAAAGCAAAATATGTTATAAAACTTTCCAAGCAAATGAGCATAGGCCATGCTGTCAACTTGCCATATGGAAGTTTTTTTAAAATAGAGGTGTTACAGGCAATGAAATTGATATTTAGAGGAATTAATAAGTATTTCCTATATTGAAAACAGGCAGAAGAAACAATTATAACAGTTATGAATGTGACCAACTTGAATCTTCCAGAGTCTGATAGCAAGATGACAATTTTTACTAGAAAATAGATGTTATAAGATTGATTTCTTATTCTGTGGCAAAAATGTAGTTACTGGCAAATTGAGTAGTCATTAAACAAATAATAAGATCAAGAAATTAGGTTCTTGCAACTACGGAACAACTAATGAAAGCGAGTGCTTTCAAGTGTTTGTAGAAATTTCAGTCAAATTGGAAATGAACGATGGTGTTTGCATCTCTAACTTGAGGTAAATAAAATTATTTGAAATACACAAGTATAAAGGCAAACATGGAAATATCTTGAGCAGTTCTAGAAAAATGCTTCACATAAGTTCAAAAACACGTTTCAAACATCTTCAAAGTGAATTAACACATGAAGACAAAGGAGTTTTCAACTCAAAGAAGTATTGATACAGATAAATGACATTATAACTGACAATAGAATGAATTTCATCTGTCTGTTTTATTAGTAGAAAATAATTCAAGATGGATGTTGAAAATGTATAAAGTAATCTTTATTTTTCAATCCAAAGGACTCTTTCAGTGATATTGGACTTACTTTGTGTGTACAGAAAAGTCTACTGATTGTATTGATGAAAACCATTAGCAAAGACATGAATGGAAATGAATAAATTAATTTTACTATTTATATAAGCTCAAAGCAATATTTTTTTTAAAAAGTATCACTGAATAGATAGAACACACTGTATTGGAAATGAGACAGGGCATCAACAACTTAAGAAAACTTCATAGTACAGGAACTTGCACATCTAATAAATATCATGCTGGGCTTCCCTGGTGGTACAGTAGTTAAGAATCCACCTGCCAGTGCAGGGGACACGGGTTTGAGCCCTGGTCTGGGAAGATCCCACATGCCGTGGAGCAGCTAAGGTCGTGCACCACAACTACTGAGCCTGCACTCTAGAGCCCGCGAGCCACAATTACTGAGCCCGCGCACCACAACTACTGAAGCCCCCGCGCCTAGAGCCCGTGCTTTGCAACAAGAGAAGCTACCACAATGAGAAGCCCGCACGCTGCAACTGGAGAAAGCCCACGTGCAGCAACAAAGACCCAACACAGCCAAAAATAATAAATAAAAATAAATAATTTTTAAAAATATCATGATTGTGTATGGGTTGATACTTTTATTTAAATACAATATATTGATACATACATATAGAAAAGTGCATGTTATAAGTATACCATGCAGAATTTTAAAAAATGGAACACACCTGTGTAACCAAATCCCAGATCAACAAACAGCAGCAGTAGTCCAGAAGCCTTATGCTCCCTACCCATCACTAACCTCCCACAAAGGTAACCACCATCCTGACTTGTCACAGTGATGATGAATTTTAGCTGTCTTGTACTTTATACAAACGTGGTCATATGACATTGAAGGAGTTAGGTACATGGTACTGCAAAGTATGCAGCTTTGGTATATTGATTATTTTGAGTTGAAGTCCCTTGAAAAATAGCAAATGTAGGGAGAGGATTTCTCTCAACTCCCTTCATATGCCTAAAGACAGATCTTAAAGGAACTAAATTTTCATAAATTCCCTCCCTAGGAGTTTCACTAACCAGGGAAAATTGACTCTTATCACAAGAGAGGAGACCAGACATTGACACCACACCCAGACAAACTATCATTCTTCTAAGGGCCTATTCATCTTTCCTAAAAATAACTTACTCTCCCTTTAAGTGGCTCATATCCTCCTTCACCTCCCCCTTCCCCTTTTTAGTACAATATATAAGCTTTCAAATCTCACCGCTTTTTTTGGGTATTCACTTTTTTTCCTGTGATGCCCCTGTGAATGTAATATTTAAAAATAATAAATTTGTATATCTTTTCTCCTATTATCTGCCTGTTATCAGTTTATTTCATAGACGGTAGAGGTAAAGTCTTTCTTCCTCTAAAACATGAACTGATTTTAGTGTTGCTATAGATTGAATTGTGTCTCCTCAAAATTTATATGTTGAAGTCCTAACCTTTGATGTGATGGTGTTTAGAGATGGTGCCTTTGGGAGGTAATTAGGGTTAGATGAGATCATGAGAGTGGGGACCTTACAGTGAGATGGCTGGTAGCTTATGGTGGCTTTGTAAGAAAAAGAACAGAGCAAGAGATCACTCTTTCTTTTCTATATGGTGACATAATGAGAAGGTAAGCCCGGAAGACAGCTCTCACCAGGAGTCAAATTGGCTGGTGCAAGCTTGATCTTAGACTTTGCAGCATCCAGAACTATGAGAAATTAAAGTCTCTTGTTTAAGCCACTCAGTCTATGGTATTTTGTTAGGATATCCCAAGCAGGCTAAGACAGGTATGGTTTATGTTAGTCAATGTTACATTTATTAAATTCATTCAGATTATAGAATACCCTTCAGTGATCCATTATCTTTGCTGTAATGTATTTGATTGTATGAAAAAAATGTATTTACCCACTCATTGATTATTTCTAGTTTTTGACAATTATGGGTAGTACTGCCACAGATAATTTAGTACATATCTTTTGAAACCGACGTATCTTTCGTGGAGTGGAATTGACAGAAAATTTGTTATAAACATGTTCAGCATTGGTAGGTTCTCTCAAATATTTTTTAAAAGGCTATACCACCAAAGTTTATGAGTATTCCCGTTGTCCTACATCCCTTGGAACATGTGTTTAATCCTCTTTTTTTTTTTTTTTGCATTTTAGCAATTCAGATGGGTGGTTAGTGGTATCTTCTTGTGATTTCAATTTGCAATTCCCTGATAATTAATGAACTTGAACACTTTTTCACATGTTTAATACCTATTTGCATATCTTCTCTTGGGAAGTGTCTGTTTAATTATTTTGCCCTATTATCTGTTCTGTTCTTTCAGGTTCTTCCTTTTTGATTCATTTTCTAGGTTATATTTTGGATAGTCATTCTTTGTTGGATGTTGTATTGAAACTAACTTTTCCCATCCTGAAACTCTTTTTCTTTCTCAGTCATGTCTTTTGATAAACAGGTCTTAAAATAAATTTATGTTTATTTTTCTTTATGATTACCACGTTTTTGCTCTGTTTAAGAAATATTTGCTTACTCTAAGTCACAAAAATATTTCCCTGGGGCTTCCCTGGTGGCACAGTGGTTGAGAGTCCGCTTGCCGATGCAGGGGACGCGGGTTCGTGCCCTGGTCCGGGAAGATCCCACATGCCGCGGAGCGGCTGGGCCCGTGGGCCATGGCCGCTGAGCCTACGCGTCCAGAGCCTGTGCTCTGCAACGGGAGAGGCCACAACAGTGAGAGGCCTGCGTACCGCAAAAAAAAAAAAAGTTTCCCTATTATTTTCTCTAACATTTTTATTGTGATACATTTAACCTTTAGACCAAATAAATTGGGACTGTATTTGTATATGTGATGAAATATAGAAATCAAATTTCTTTTTTATTCCATGAGAATAACCAATTGACCCAATACTCTTGGATTTTGATTGTATTGCAATGAATCTATTGATTATTTTATGGAAATTTGACAGCTTAATAATATTAACTCTCAATACTCAAACATATTAGATTCCTCCATTCATTTTGATATTTCTAAATTTCTCTTATATTTATATTTTTCTATTTAGCTTCCTTATACATCACTTAATAGATTAATTTTGTTGCTATTATAATTTCCTGTTGGTATTTATAAAACAAATTCTTTTTACTGAAGTATGGTTATTTACAATATTATATTAGTTTCAGGTGTACAATATATTAAATATTTTTATACATTATACTCCATTTAAAGTTATTATAAATTATTGGCTGTATTCTCTGTGCTGTATAATATATCCTTGCAGCTTATTTTATACAGAGAAGTTTGTGCTATGTATAAGTTTATATGTTGACCTTGTATCCAGTATCCTTGCTAAATTTTCATAGATTAATTTGGAATTTTATATACATAATCATGTTTTTTGAAATTCTGAGAGTTTTCATTCTTCCTCTCTAATCCACCTGCCTTTTACTATTTGTATTGCCTTATTTCAGGGGAATGAAACATCCAATAAAATGTAGAGTGGAAGATATGATAGCAGGTGAGTAGCCTTGTTCTGTTTTCTATATCAGGGAAAACTTTTCATTATATCATGTTGAGTATGATGAACACTGTAGATTTTTATAAAGATTCTTTATCAGATTAAGGAATTTCCATTCTATTTCTTGTTTGATAATATTTGTTTTGTTTTGTCTGTTTTATTTATAGTAAATGGGTTTTGATTTTTTTTCAAGTGCAGATTTTTAAAATTTATCATTATCACTTTTCTACTGTGTTCTGTTAATAAGATGAATTGAATTACTCTGAATAAGTCTCAAGTGCTAAATCATTCTTGCATACTTGAGATGAATCATATGTGATAATGATGCATATAAATATATACATATGCATATATCAATTTGCATATATGTTGTCATGTATATTTGTGTTTATGCTCTTGAAAGATACTGGTCTATATTTATTGTAATGTACATTCAGATTGTGACATTTACTTACTCTAGTTTATTTTTGCAGCTCTTTAAGAGACATAAAATTATATATATTAGTAATTATAAAAAAGTATTGTTTAGTTTGTAACATATATAAGTGTGATATGTATCAAATAATAGCACAAAATGTGCTGATGGAATAAAGCAACATAGGTGTAATGTTTCTCTATCTCATTGCAGGTAAGTTTTATAAATCTGAACTTGAATCTGTTAATGTGCATATGCTAAGTCCTAAAGCAGAATGCTAAGAAAATAACTAAAATAAATGTAGCAAAATTAATAAAGGAATTAAAATATTACAGTACAAAATATTCATTTAATGCAAAATACTTTATGATTCCACTTATGTGAGGATCTGAAATGAGCAAATTCATACAGACAGAAAGTAGAATAGAGTTTACCAGGGTCTTGGGACTTGGGGATAGGGGAATGGGGAATTATTGTTTATTTGATATGGATCTTTTATTTGGAATGATGAAAAGTCCTGGAAATGTCTACTGGGTATGTTTATACAACATTGTTAATGTCCTTAAGGTCATCAAATTATACACTTAAAAAATGGTTAAAATGGTAAATTTCATGTTAGGTATATTACACCACAATAAAATGTAAAAGGATGGAAGTATAAGATACAAATCATAATTAAAAGAAAGCTACAGTAACTATACTAGTATCATACTAAGTGCACTTAACGCAAGGAAAATTTCTAGGGATAAAGAGGGCCATTATGTAATAATAAAATGGGGAATGCATGAAAAAGACATAAGAATTCTAAATATGTTTGAACCAAACAATAGTGCTTCAGGAATCATTAAGAACAAATTTGTAGGATTGAAAGGGGAGATAGACAAATTCAAAATTGTCCATTAAACATTACACTGTCCTTAATACATAAAACAAGGAAACAGAAAACTAGCAAGGATACATAGAAGGTCTCATGAGCGTTATCAGCCAAAGGGGAAAGGGTGGAAGGAGGGTGAAATGGGTAAAGGGGATCAACTGTATTGTGATGGATAGAAATTAAATTTTTTGTGGTAAGTATGCTACAGTGAATACAGAAGTAGAAATATAATGTTGTACATATACAGAAGTGGGATAGCTGAATCATATGGTAGTTTTATTCTTAATTTTTTGAGGAATCTCCATACTGTTTTCTATAGTGACTATACCAATTTCCATTCCCCTTGACAGTGTATGAGGGTTCCCTTTCTCCACATTCTTGCCAACACTTGTTATTTCTAGCCTTTTTGATAATAGCCATTCTAACAGTTGTGAGGTGATATCTCATTGTGGTTTTGATTTGTATTTCCCTAATAATTACTGATATAGAAAATCTCTTCATCTGCCTGTTAGCCATCTCTATGTCTTCTTTGGAAAAATGTCTATTCAGCCCCTCTGCTCATTTTTTAACTGGGTTGTTTGCTTTTTTGTTGTTGAATTGTATGCGTTCTTTATATATTTTGGATATTAACCCCTTACTGTATATATGATTTGCAAATATATTCTCCCATTCTGTAGGTTACTTTGTAGATTGTTTCCTTTGTTGTGCAAAAGCTTTTCGTTTAGTTCCATTTGTTTATTTTTGTTTTTGTTTCTCTTGCCTGAGGAGACATGTCCAGAAAGATATTGCTAAGACCAATGTCAAAGAGTGTACTGCCTATCTTCTAGGAGTTTTATGGTTTTAGATATTACACTCAAGTCTTTAATCCATGTTGAGTTGATTTTTGTGTATGGTGTGAGATACTGGTCTAGTTTCATTTTTTTGCATGTGGCTGTCCAGTTTTTCTAACACCATTTATTGAAGAGACTATGCTTCTCCATTTTATGTTCTTTGACCCTTTGTTTTAAATTAATTGTTCATATATAAATGGGTTTTCTTCTGAGGTCTCATTTCTGTTCCATTGATCTGTATATCTTTTTTTTTCTTCTAATTCCCTGCTCTATTGATTACTATGGCTTTGTAACATAGTTTGGAAACAGGGAGTGTGATATCTCCAGCTTTGTTCTTCTTTCTCTAGATTGCTTTGGATATTTGGGTTCTTCCGTGGTTCCATATAAATTTTAGGAGATTTTGTCCTATTTCTGTGAAAAATGTCCTTGGGATTTTGATAGAGATTGCACTGAATCTGTAGATTCAGTATATAGACATTTTAACAATGTTAATTCTTCCAATCCATGACCACAGAATATGCTTCCATTTTTTTGTGGCTTCTTCAGTTTCTTTCAACAGTGTCTTATAGTTTTAGTGACTGGTATTTCACCCCCTTGATTAAGTTAATTCTTATTCTTATTGAAATTGTAAATGGAATTGTTTTCTTAATTGCTTTTTCTGATAGCTCACTGTTAGCATATAGAAAAGCAATAGATTTTTGTGTATTGATTTTTATCTTGCAAATTTACTGTATTCATTTATTATTTCTAATAGTTTTTTTGGTGGAGTCTTTAGGACTTTTTATATATAAAATTATGTGATCCTCCAATAGACAGTTTTACTTCTTCCTTTATAATTTGGATAACTTTTATTTCTTTTACTTGCATAATTGCTCTGGTAGGACTTCCAATACAATGTTGAATAAGAGTGGCAAGAGTGGGCATCCTTATCTTTTTCCTGAATTTAGTGAGAAGGCTTTCAGCTTTTCACCATTGAGTATGATGTTAGCTGTGGGTTTGTCATATATGGCCTTTATTATGTTTAAGTATATACCTTCTATGCCCACTTTATTGGTACCTTTTTATCATAAATAGGTGTTTAATACAGTCAAATGCTTTTTCTGCATCTATTGAGATGATCATATGTTTTTTATATTTTTATTTTTTTAGTTTAACTTTATTTTTATTTTATTTTTAATTGAAGTATAGTTGATTTACAATGTGTTAGTTTCAGGTGTACAACAAAGTGATTCATTTATATATATATATATATATATATATATATATATATATATATATATATACTTTTTCAGATTCTTTTCCCATATAGGTTATTACAAAATATTTAGTATAGTTCGCCATGCTATAGAATAGGTCCTTTTGGTTATCTATTTTATATACAGTAGTCTGTACGTGTTAATCCTAAACTCCTAATTTATCCCTCCCCCATATGGTTTTTTATCCTTAATTTTGTTCATATGGTATATCACTTTGATTGATTTGTGCATGTTGAACCATCCTTGCACCCCTGGAATAAATCCCACTTGATCATGGTGTATGATCCTTTTAATATGTTCTTGAATTTTGGTTTGCTAATATTTTATTGAGAACTTTTGCATCTATGTTTATTAGATATTGGCTTGTAATTTTATTTTTTTGTGTGTTGTCTTTGGTTTTGGTATTAGGGTAATTTTGTCCTTGTAAAATGAGTTAGGAAGAGTTCCTTCCTCTTCATTTTTTTTGGAAGAGTTTGAGGTGGATAAGTATTAAATATTCTCTGAATATTTGGTATAATTTACCAGTGAAGCTGTCTGGTCCTGGACTTTTGTTTCTTGGGGAGATTTTTGATTGCTTTTTCAATCTCCTTACTAGTGATCAGTCTATTCAGGTTTTCTGTTTCTTCCTGATTCAGTCTTGTAATGTTGTATGATTCTACAAATTTGTCCATTTCTTCTAGTTTGTCCAAGTTGTTGGTATATATCTATTTATAATATTCTCTTATAATTATTTGTATTTCTATGGTATGTTTTAATTTCTCCTCTTTTGTTTCTGATTTTATTTCGCAGATCCTTCTCTCTTTTTTTCTTAGTGAGTCTAGCTAACAGTTTGTCAAATTTGTTTATCTTTCAAAGAACCAGCTCTTAGTTTGATTGCTCTTTTCTGTTGTCTTTTTAGTCTCTGTTTAAGTTATTTCTTCTCTCATCTTTATTATTTTCTTCCTTCTACTGACTTTGAACTTTGTACTTTTTCTAGTTCCTTTAAATGTAAGGTTAGATTGTTAATTTGAGATTTTTCTTGTTTCTTGAGGTAGGCCTGTATTGCTATAAACTTCCCTCTTAATAATTTAATTTTTTTAATTAAAAAAATTTCTTGAAGTATAGTTGATTTACAATATTACATTAGTTTCAGGTGTTAGCATAGTGGTGAAGTATTTTTACAGATTATATTCCATCAAAAGTTTACAAGATAATAGTTATAATTCCCTATGCTATACAATATATCCTTGTTGCTTATCTCTTTTATACATAGTAGTTTGTATCTCTTAATCCCACACACCTAAAGTTACCCTTCCTTCTCTCCACTGGTAACCACTAGTTTTGTTTCTATATCTGTGAGTCTGTTTCTGTTTTGTTATATACATTCATTTGTATTATTTTAAAGATTCTACATATAAGTGATATCATACAGTATTTGTCTTTCTCTGTCTGACATTTAACTAAGCATAATATTCTTTAGGTACATCCACATTGCTGCAAATGAAAGAATTCCATTCTTTTTATGACTGAGTAATATTCCATTATATATATATATATATATATATATATATATACTGCATTTTCTTAAACCAGTCATCTGTTGATGGGCACTTGGGTTGCTTCCATATCTTGGCTGTTGAAAATAGTGCTGCTGTGAACATTAGGGTGCATTTATCTTTTCAAATTAGTATTTTCATTTTTTTCTGAATATATACTCAGGAGTACAATTGCTGGATCAAACGGTAGTTTTATTTTTAGTTTTCTTAGGACCCTTCATACTGTTTTCCATAGTAGTTGCACCAATTTACATTCCCACCAACAGTGTAGAGGGGTTCCCTTTTCTCCACATCCTCGCCAACATTTGTTATTAGAAGACTTTTTGATGATAGCCATTCTGACAGGTGTGAAGTGATAGCTCATTGTTGTTTTGATTTGCATTTATCTAATAATTAGCAAAAATAATAAAATGACATAAAAAGACAGCCTATGGAATGGAAGAAAATATTTTCAAGTTGTATGAATGACAAGGGGTTAATATTCAAAATATATAAACAGATTGTACAACTCAATATCAAAAAACAAACAACTTAGTCAAAAAACGGGCAGAAGACCTGAATAGACATTTTTCCAAAGCAGACATACAGATGGCTAACATGCAAATGAAAAGATGACTTTTTAAAATTTTTCATCAGATAACTCGTAGATCTTCAATTCTTTGGGATTGGTTACTGGAGCTTGTTTTATTCTTTAAGTAGTGTCGTATCTCCCTATCTTTTTGTCACCCTTGTAACCTTGTTTTGGTGTCTGTACATTTGAAGAAGGAACCACCTCTTCCAGTCTTTTGGGACTGGTTTTAGGAAGGAAAGACGTCCACCAGATAGCCAGGCTGGAGATTTTGGTGATCTCTCCACCTTTTTTTATAGATGTGCCTGCTCCTTTTATCTCACTCCTTTCTGGGCTGGGGGAGAGTCTTAAGATTGTGTGTCTTCTCTTAACCCCACAGAGCCAAGCTGGGTGCCGAGAGCCATCTGCTCCTTTTCCCACCCCTTGGACTGATATGTCAAGGTATTGGGCACAAACACCACTTCTCTCCCTCACTCCTGAAGGAAATGTCTTAGGATTGTGCATCTCTCCCTACCCCACAATGCCATGCCATGTGCTGTAAGTCACCATCCTTTTTCCCTAGGGTAGTGTATTGAGATGCCAGGATGATAAGTGCAAGCTCTACTTTTCGTCCTCTCTCCTAAAGAGGCAGTCTGAGTATTGTTCACCTTCACCTCATCCTGTAGAGTAGAACTGGCTGCTGAGATCTGTACTTGCTGCTGAGATCTACATGTTGTCTGCAGGGTATAGGGAGCACCAGCTGCAGGGGTGCATAAGTCACTGGCTGTCAGAGTGTATGGGGTGCCATTTGCAGGGATGCACTGGGAAGTTGTCAAGATCTACACGTCATCTGCTATGAGCCCTTGCTCCTTTTCTTTGCGCTCAATTCCCCAGATGATCCATCTGTGTCAATATTTTAAACATTTTTGGTATAGAGAGATAGAAGTGGAACTTTCAGGAAGTTCCCCCAAAGACTGGGGAAGCCAGACTCTCACTTCACTCTCTCTTTCCCCTGTGGGAAAAGTCTCAGGTTGGGAGCTCTCTTTTAGTTTGGAACTGTGCTAGCTTGGAGGAGAAATGACATGGGTAAAATGGAACTGTTCTTACCCTTTTCCGTGCAGCTGACGTCAGGTTTTGTGCTCCACCAGTGTACTAGGACTTCTTAACTGAACTCAGAAATGCACATAAATGTATTTTTGCCCATGGATGGTTGTTAAATTGGTGTTTCTGTGGGGATGGGAGTGAAGGCTGGACATTTTGCTCACATCACCCTCCCATCTAGAAAATACTTTGAATGTAAATTAAAATACAACATATCAAAAAAATACTACATATCAAAAAATATACATATAAAAATTTGTGAGACATAGAATATGTTTACACTGCTTTAGTGAGACCTAATTCATATACAATAAAATTCATCTATTTAGGACTTCCCTGGTGGTGCAGTGGGTAAGACTCCCAGTACAGTGGGCCTGGGTTCCCTCCCTGGTCAGGGAACTAGATCCCGCATACCGCAACTAAGATCCCATGTGCCACAACTAAGACTGGCACAGCCAAATAAATAAATATTTTTTAAAAATTCATCCTTTTGGGCTTCCCTGGTGGCACAGTGGTTGAGAGTCCGCCTGCCGATGCAGGGGACACGGGTTCGTGCCCCGGTCCGGGAAGATCCCACATGCCGTGGAGCGGCTGGGCCCCTGAGCCATGGCCACTGAGCCTGCGTGTCCGGAGCCTGTGCTCCGCAACGGGAGAGGCCACAACAGTGAGAGGCCTGTGTACCACAAAAAAAAAAAAAAAAAAAAAAATCATCCTTTTAAAATGTTCAGTGATGTTTAGTATATTAACAGAGTTATACAACCATCACCACAATCAATTTGAGAACATTTTTATCACAGCAGAAAAGAACCCCATACCCGTTAGCAGTCACTCCCAGTTCCTTCCTCTCTCCAGCCGGGCAATTTTTACCCCATTACAAAGTTTAGTTCTGTATTTTGACTCAATAAAGACGGCTATCCCTTATGCTTTTTTACCATCTTGATTTTATACTTAATTGAAAGTTTATGTAAATAAATATCATAAATGTGTGAAACATTACCTAAAGGATTTTCTAGTTTGGGGGTTGTGTGTGTGTGTGTGTGTGTGTGTGTGTGCTTTCTTCTGGTTATTGACCAGTACATGAAGAATTATGAAGTCAGATCTGATTTTTTTTAAAAATCATTATATAAAACTGGTTTTTCTTTGTCTGGTGGCACAAAGAATTTTTCTTTATTACTTAAAGTTCAGTATTTTTAGGAATATATATTATTTATCATGTATTTGATATATAATATCATATATTATATACAAACTATAATGTACCACACATATGTACAATATACACACATATATAATATAGCCTATGTAATACATTATTTAATTTGTATATAATTTATAAAATGTATCAGAAGTTTCTCTACCTGACTTTTCCTGAACCTCTGCTGGATCTCCACTCCTCTCAGCAGCATTTTTAGACCTTTTGTGTTTGTGTTCTCATATGTTTCCTTGTTCTTTTTGCTATTTCTTAGAAATCATTCTGAGAGAAGTAGAAAATTCTTACTTTATACCGCCATGTTCAAACGGAAGTCATATTATGTCTTTCTCAATATTCTTTAGTATTTTATTATTTTTCTTGGAATAGATATATAATTATGGGGCAAATATATATGCAATTTTTAAATGACCAATTTGTCCATAGTATATTTCTCTGATTATTAAAGCCTTTTAAAACTTTTTTATTCCGCTCTGTAAAGTTTTTTAGTGTTCTTCCTAAAGGACCGCGTATTCATTGGTGAGCCTCCCTCCCACCCCATGCTGACATTTTATTTACCCAAGTTCTCTGACTGTGCCCTCATTGTACTGGATATAAAATGTGTGTCTATTAATCAATGTTGAATTTTTCTTCCTCTCTTTCTGGGCAATCATGATTTGTGATATAATGTAATCAAAACATCAGTAATTCCACAAGATAAAACAGAAGAGAATGTGGACTAATTTTTAACGTGATACTATTAGAAAGCATGCCTTACCTTTCTGACCAGTAAACCAATACAGGATAGGAAACTGATTATTTTAACCAAATCAATGGGAAATTTCTGTGAATAATAGTAATATAAGCTAATACTGGGAGTCTTGCTTCTGTCACATCTATTTCCCTGAACTAATGCCTATTTTTCAGGTTTTAAAACACTTTATAGAACAACTTGAATTACTTTTTAAAGGTCACCATTTACATTTGCTTTTTTAAGCCTCATTCCTCCTATGTGAGATGAGCATGTGTTTCTGCCAAGCTTTGAATTTCTGTGACAAGCATGGAAGAATGCCTTGCTAATTAGAGAGGCTTAAATATTCCCTAATATTCTATCATCCATTTCGTTGATCTGAGACATTTTCTGGTTGAATGCATACCTGAATTTTGAGCATACAGAGGGAAAGCCATTTTTCTACTTGAAAAGCCTGAATATTACACAATAGAGATAACACCATATATCTACAGATTACTTTCTAGTCCAGTTTAATAATTCTAGGGAAAAATCACTAAACATCAAGACTAAAAATAAAAAAACAGATCCCAAAGTGATTAAGTTTATAGAGTTTGACTTCTTTTAACCTTGAGAAACATTTTCTCTTGGCACTCAATACACCAAAAACTCATTAGTAGGAATTTTCATACTTGATAATTTAATATAATTTGGACAGAAGTTCATCAAAAGTTGAACTAATTATGATAAATATAAACTGCTTATATTTTTACTGAAATTGAGACTCTACCCTAGAGTTTATAATATTAAAATACATAGATTTATTATAGATTATATGTATTGGGAAGAAATAACATGAATTTTATAGAAATCTATAATTCAACATTTTCACTAATTATTATTTTTCTGTATTAGTGACTAGTTTATTAAATGTCACTTTTATACTTTTGTGTGTTGTATACGTGTACATTATATAGTTGGCAATATTACATTTAATGACACAGTTCAGGAGACAAGGAGCATACGAAAAAACATCTTTTAATGTAATATCGAGTTCAATTTTGCATTCTTTGAAACAGTTTGGCTAAAGAGAAAATAAGAAAAAATTATGCTTATGTTACATTTCATTTATTGTATTTATTTCTTATGGAATGTAATCATTTTTAATTTTCCAGAATCATTACAACAATTAAATTGGTTTCATAAAAGCTCATCTGCATGTCAGTATCAAATTTAGAGTAGGAGTTTAAAAAATTTTTGGCTCTGGTGCTGACCCCCTAGATGATGTTAAGCAAGTAATTTACCCCTCTCCACTGCCAATATCCCACTAGGGATAAGGTTAATCATATTTGCCATCTATTTACCTCACAGTTAGATTAGTGAGGTGATCATTGGAAAGTGCTTTTGGAAGCTAAATGAGAAATAAATGCCAATTATAATTTACACATTATATGTGAGCTACTGATACAGTAATAAAAAAGAGTTTCACCCATTTTAAACCACTCAGGGAAAACATGATTACAGATAAACCTTTGGTATAATCCTCTGCAATAGTGGGTAACTTTTCTTACTACTTTAAAGAATTCCACTGTAAACTATTCACAGAAAAATAATTGAATTACATATTATCAAAACAACTGCCTGAAATATTCAGTCAAGAATTATTTGCAGCTCAGCGCTGGGACCTCTGAGGTGCCCGTGAACGGCTGGAGCAGACCTGGGCTGCCACTGGGACTTTGTGATCCACTTCCTTGGTGCCAAGGCGCTGCTGGCCTTGGGCCAAGGCGGGCAGCAGCCCTTGGAGATGGCAGCGCAGAGGTGCTTCTGCCAGTTAGCACCATTGGAGGCAAAACTGAGAGCTGGGAAGAAGTACAGGGATTTCATATGAGAAAATCTTTGGATTTTCAAGAGATACCACACATTACATCATCATCATCGTCATTGTCATCATCATCATGGTTATTATTATTTACAGTGGATGAATCCAGTGAAGTATAAAAGAAAAGATACCCAGGATCCTCAGTGGAGAGTCTTTCAGTCAAAAGCAGGAAAGAAAATCTGCCAGTTTTGCAGTACCATGATTTCATATCAGTTTCATGCCATGTGGCTGACAGGGTCTTGTTGCTATGGCCAAGTGTCAGGCCTGTGCCTCTGAGGTGGAAGAGCCGAGTTCAGGACATTGGTCCACCAGACACCTCCAGGCCCCATGTAATATCAATTGGCAACAGCTCTCCCAGAGATCTCCATCTCAATGCTAAGACCCAGCTCCACTCAAAGACCAGCAAACTACAGTGCTAGACACCCTATGCCAAACAACTAGCAAGACAGGAACACTATCCCACCCATTAGCAGAGAGGCTGCCTAAAATAATAAGGTCACAGACACCCCAAAACACACCACTGGACATGGTCCTGCCCACCAGAAAGACAAGATCCAGCCTCATCCACCAGAACACAGGCACCAGTCCCGTCCACCAGGAAGCCTACAAACCCACTGAACCAATCTTAGCCATGGGGGGCAGACACCAAAAACAACGGGAACTACAAACCTGCAGCCAGTGAAAAGGAGACCCCAAACACAGTAAGTTAAGCAAAATTGGAAGACAGAGAAATACGCAGCAGATGAAGGAGCAAGGTAAAAACCCACCAGACCAAACAAATGAAGAGGAAATAGGCAGTCTACCTGAAAAAGAATTCACAGTAATGAGAGTAAAGATGATCCAAAATCTTGGAAATAGGATGGAGAAAATACAAGAAACGTTTAACAAGGACCTAGAAGAACTAAAGAGCAAACAAACACTGAGGAACAACACAATAGGTGAAATTAAAAATTCTCTAGAAGGAATCAATAGCAGAATAACTGAGGCAGAAGAACGGATAAGTGACCTGGAAGATAAAATAGTGGAAATAACGACTGCAGAGCAGAATAAAGAAAAAAGAATGAAAAGAATCGAGGACAGTCTCAGAGACTTCTGGGACAACATTAAACGCCCCAACATTTGAATTATAGGAGTCCCTGAAGAGGAAGAGCAAAAGAAAGGGACTGAGAAAATATCTGAAGAGATCATAGCTGAAAACTTCCCTAATATGGGAAAGGAAATAGTTAATCAAGGCCAGGAAGCGCAGAGAGTCCCATACAGGATAAATCCAAGGATAAACACGTAAAGACACATATTAGTCAAACTATCAAAAATTAAATACACAGAAAATATATTAAATGCAGCAAGGAAAAAACAATAAATAACACACAAGGGAATCCCCATAAGCTGAACAGCTGATCTTTCAGCAGAAATTCTGCAAGCCAGAAGGGAGTGGCAGGATATATTTAAAGTGATTCAGGAGAAAAACCTACAACCAAGATTACTCTACCCAGTAAGCTACCACCTTTTAATTCATTGTTTGCAAGCCCCTCTCTAGAAGCAGACATCTCTAACAGGTGAATGACGCACACCAGTTTATGCGTCATGCCCTAGCTGGGTCAACTGACTAGGCTTTTAAAAAATATTAAATAATAGAGAAAACAATTATAAGGGCATCATCACTCACTTATATATACTACTTCTATAAAACATCTCAGTATTTAATTTATACTACAGAAGAGTTACAGAAACTTTCTAAAACTCCTTGTCTCCAAATAGTGGACTGGCTAAATAAGAACTGGTACATCCAGAAGATGCAGCCATTAAAAATAATCTTTGCCAGCTCTTTTTGGAGATATAGCTGACTCTAGGATTGGAGCAGGATATTACAACATGATTCTGGAACATCCTGTCATATCAGAAGTTAAATATGAAAGATCAGTGGATCATGCTAAAAAGGAATCAGGAAGCAGGAAAGTTACCTGGGCTTGGCCGGGAGGCCAGGCGTGCCGCATCGTGGGGAATGGGCTCTGGAGTGCATCCTCTGCTCGCTGCACGGAGGCTTGGGCGTGGAGAGGAAGCCGCAAACGCGGGCCACTCGCCGAGCTCCCCGCCCCCTTTTGCAGGAGCCATGGGCACTCCTCGGAGAATATGCCCAGGGATGGCGCCTGCCCAGGATCGGCCGTGGGGGAGGGGTGCCACGGGACTTAAGGACCCTCATGCCACGGCTGCCTTCTCCGGGCACTGAGGCACACTCTGAGTCCATGCCTCCAGACCGTTGCCAATCTCGTGAGCCTTTAGATTTCCACTGAGATTTCCGCCTGGCTCTCTATCCCCCACCCCTCCCAGACGCACCGCCCCCCGCCGCCCCAGTGGGGGGAGGGTGTTCCTGACCATCAGCTACATAGCTGGCAGGGTCTAGGGGCTTCCGCCAGGTGTCACGCATGTGCCTCTGAGGTGGGAGAGCTGAGTTCAGGACACTGGTCCACCAGAGAACTCCCGGCTCCACTCCACGTACTGTCAGACGGCGAAAGCTCTCCCAGAGATCTCCATCTCAACGCTAAGACACAGCTCCACTCACCGACCAGCAGGCTACGGTGCTGGACACCCTAGGCCAAACAACTAGCAAGACAGGAACACAGCTCCACCCATTAGCAGAGAGGCTGCCTAAAATCATAATAAGGTCACAGACACCCCCAAAACACAACAGATGCGGTCCTGCCCACCAGCAAGACAAGATTCAAGCCTCATCCAGCAGAACACAGGCACTACAAGTCCCCTCCACCAGGAATCCTACACGACCCACTGAACCAACCTTAGCCACTGGAGGCAGTCACCAAAAACAAAGAGAGCTACGAACTTGCAGTCTGTGAAAAGGAGACCCCAAACACAGTAAGTTTAGCAAAATGGAAAGACAGAGAAACACACAGCAGATGAAGGAGCAAGGTAAAAACCCACCAGACCAAACAAATGAAGAGGGAATAGGCAGTCTCCCTGAAAAAGAATTCAGAGTAGTGATAGCAAAGATGATCCAAAATATTAGAAAAAGAATGGAGAAAACACAAGAAACGTTTCACAAGGACCTAGAAGAACTAATGAGCAAACAGACAATGATGAACAACACAATAAATGAAATTAAAAGCTCTCTAGAAGGAATCAATAGCAGAATAACTGGGGCCGAAAAACGGATAAGTGACCTGGAAGATAAAATAGTGGAAATGACTACAGCAGAGCAGAATAAAGAAGAAAGAATGAAAAGAATTGAGGACAGTCTCAGAGACCTTTGTGACAACATTAAATGCACCAACATTCGAATTATAGGGGTCCCAGAGGAAGAATAGAAAAAGAAAGGGACTGAGAAAATATTTGAAGAGATTATAGTTGAAAACTTCCCTAATATGGGAAAGCAAATAGTTAATCAAGTCCAGGAGCACAGAGAGTCCCATACAGGATAAATCCAAGGAGAAATATGCCAAGACACATATTAATCAAACTGTCAAAAATTAAATACAAAGAAAACATATTAAAAGCAGCAAGGGAAAAACAACAAATAACACACAGGCGAATCCCCATAAGGTTAACAGCTGATCCTTCAGCAGAAACTCTGCAAGCCAGAAGGGACTGGCAGGACATATTTGAAGTTATAAAAGGGAAGAACCTACAACCAAGATTACTCTACCCAGCAGGGATCTAATTCAGACTTGACAGAGAATTTAAAACCTTTACAGAAAAGCAAAAGCTAAGAGAATTCAACACCACTGACCAGCTTTACAACAAATGCTAAAGGAACTTCTCTAGGCAGGAAACACGAGACAAGGAAAAGACCTACAATAACAAACCCCAAACAATTAAGAGAATCGTAATAGGAACACACATATTGATAATTATAAATGTAAATGGATTAAATGCTCCACCCAAAAGTCATAGACTGGCTGAATGGATACACAAGCAAGACCCATATATATGCTGTCTACAAGAGACCCAATTCAGACCTAGGGACACATACAGACTGAAAGTGAGGGGATGGAAAAAGATATTCCATGCAAATGGAAATCAAAAGAAAGCTGGAGTAGCAATTCTCATATCAGACAAAATAGACTTTAAAATAAAGACTATTACAAGAGACAAACAAGGACACTACATAATGATCAAGGGATCAATCCAAGAAGAAGATATAACAATTGTAAATATTTATGCACCCAGCATAGGAGCACCTCAAAACATAAGGCAAATGCTAACAGCCATAAAAGGGAAAATCTACAGTAACACAATAATAGTAGGGGATTTTAACACCCCACTTTCACCAATAGACAGATCATCCAAAATGAAAATAAATAAGGAAACACAAGCTTTAAGTGATACATTAAACAAAATGGACTTAATTGAAATTTATAGGACATTCCATCCAAAAACAACAGAATACATTTTCTTCTCAAGTGCTCATGGAACATTCTCCAGGACAGATCATATCTTGAGTCACAAATCAAGCCTTGTTAAATTTAAGGAAATTGAGATCGTATCAAGTATCTTTTCTGACAACAATGGTATAAGACTAGATATCAATTACAGAAAAAAAATATAAAAAATACAAACACATGGAGGCTAAACAATACACTGCTAAATAGCCAAGAGATCACTGAAGAAATCAAAGAGGAAATCAAAAAATACCTAGAAACAAATGACAATGAAAACACAATGACCCAAAACCTATGGGATGTAGCAAAAGAGGTTATAAGAGGGAAGTTTATAGCACTACATTCCAACGTCAAGAAACAAGAAACATCTCAAATAAACCTAAATTTACACCTAAAGCAATTAGATAAAGAAGAACAAAAAACCCAAAAGTTGGCAGAAGGAAAGAAATCATAAAGATCAGGTCAGAAATAAATGAAAAATAAATGAAGGAAACAATAGAAAAGATCAATAAAACTAAAAGCTGTTTCTTTGAGAAGATAAACAAAATTGATAAACCATTAGCCAGACTCATCAAAAAAAAAAAGGGAGAAGACTCAAATCAATAGAATTAGAAATGAAAAAGGAGAAATAAAAGCTGACGGTGGTGCAGAAATACAAAGAATCATGAGAGATTACCACAAGCAACTACATCCCAATAAAATGGACAACCTGGAAGAAAGGGACAAATCCTTAGGAAAGCACAACCTTCCAAGCCTGAACCACGAAGAAGTAGAAAATATATACACAGCAATCACAAGCACAAAAATTGAAACTGTGATTAAAAATCTTCCAGCAACCAAAAGCCCAGGACCAGATGACTTCACAGGCGAATTCTATCAAACATTTAGAGAAGAGCTAACACCTATCCTTCTCAAAGTCTTCCAAAATATAGCAAAGGGAAGAACACTCCCAAACTCATTCTAAGAGGCCACCCTCACCCTGATACCAAACCAGACAAAGATGTTACAAAGAAAGAAAGCGATAGGCCAATATCACTGACGAACACAGATGCAAGAATCCTCAACAAAATGCTAGCAAACAGAACCCAAGAGCACATTAAAAGGATCACGCATCATGATCCAGTAGGGTTTATCCCAGGAATGCAAGGATTCTTCAATATACGCAAATCAATCAATGTAATACACCATATTAAGAAACTGAAGGATAAAAACCATATGATCAACTCAATGGATGCAGAAAAAGCTTTAGACAAAATTCAACACCCATTTATGATGAAAACACTCCAGGAAGTAGGCATAGAGGGAACTTACCTCAACATAATAAAGGCCATATATGACAAACCCACAGCCAACATCGTTCTCAATGGTGAAATACTGAAACCATTTCAACTAATATCAGGCAAAAGACAAAGTTGCCCACTCTCACCACTATTATTCAATATAGTTTTAGAAGTTTTAGTCACAGCAATCAGGGAAGGAAAAGAAATAAAAGGAATCAAAATCATAAAAGAGGAATAAAACTGTCACTGTTTGCAGATGACATGATACTATACATAGAGAATCCTAAAAATGCTACCAGAAAACTACTAGAGATAATCAAAGAATTTGGTAAGGTAGGAGGATACAAAATTAATGCACAGAAATCTCTTGCATTCCTATACACTCATGATGAAAAATTTGAAAGAGAAATGATAGGAAACAGTCCCATTTACCAGTGCAACAAAAAGAATTAATTACCTAGGAATAAACTTACCTAAGGAGACAAAAGACCTGTATGCAGAAAGCTATAACACTGATGAAAGAAATCAAAGATGATACAAACAGATGGAGAGATATACCATGTTCTTGGATTGGACGAATCAACATTGTGAAAATGACTATACTAACCGAAGCAATCTACAGTCAATGCAATCCCTATCAAACCACCACTGGCATTTTTCGCAGAACTAGAACAAAAAATTTCACAATTTGTATGGAAACACAAAAGACCCCCAAAACCAAAGCAATCTTGAGAAGGAAAAACGGAGCTGGAGGAATCAGCCTCCCTGACTTCAGACTATACTACAAAGTTACAGTAATCAAAACAGTATGGTACTGTGATGAAAACAGAAATATAGATCAATGGACCAGGATAGAAAGCCCAGATATAACCCCCCATACATATGGTCACCTTATCTTTGATAAAGGAGGCAAGAATATACAATAGAGAAAAGACCGTGTCTTCAATAAGTGGTGCTCAGAAAACTGGACAGGTACATGTAAAAGAATGAAATTAGAACACTCCCTAACACTATACACAAAAATAAACTCCAAATGGATTATAGTCCTAAATATAATGTCAGACACTATCAAACTCTTAGAGGAAAACATAGGCAGAACACTCTATAACATAAATCACAGCAAGATCCTTTTTGACCCACCTCCTAGAGAAATGGAAATGAAAACAAAAATAAACAAATGGGACCTAATGAAACTTAAAATCTTTTGCACAGCAAAGGAAACCATAAACGAGACAAAAAGACAGTCCTCAGAAGGGGAGAAAATATTTGCAAACGAAGCAAGTGACAAGTGATTAATCTCCCAAATATACAAGCAGCTCATGCAGCTCAATATCAAAAAAAGCAAGGAACCCAATCCAAAAATGAGCAGAAGACCTAAATAGTCATTTCTCTAAGGAAGATATACAGGTTGCCAACAAACACATGAAAGGATGTTCAACATCACTAATCATTAGGGAAATGCAAATCAAAACTACATTGATGTATCATTTCACATGGGTCAGAATGGCCATGATGAAAAAGTCTACAAACAATAAATGCTGGAGAGGATGTGGAGAAAAGGGAACCCTCTTACACTGTTGCTGGGAATGTAAATTGATGTAGCCACTATGGAGAATAGTATGGAAGTTCCTCAGAAACATAAAAATAGAACTACCATACGACCCAGCAATCCCACTACTAGGCATATACCCTGAGAAAACCATAATTCAAAAATAGTCATGTACCACAATGTTCATTGCAGCACTGCTTACAATAGCCAGGGCGTGGAAGCAATCTAAGTGTACACCAACAGATGAATGGATAAAGAAGATGTGGCACATATATACAATAGAATATTACTCAGCCATAAAAAGAAATGAATTTGAGTTTTTTGTAGTGAGGTGGATGGACCTAGAGTCTGTCATACAGAGTGAAGTAAGTCAGAAAGTGAAAAACAAATAGTGTATTCTAACACATATATATGGAATCTAAGAAAAAAAGTTCTGATGAACCTATGGGCAGGGCAGGAATAAAGACACAGATGTAGAGAATGGACTTGAGGACACGGGGAGGGGGAAGGGTAAGCTGGGACAAAGTGAGAGACTAGCATTGACTTATATATACTATCAAATATTAAATAAATGGTTAGTGGGAAGCAGCCACATAGCACAGGGAGATCAGCTTGGTGCTTTGTGACCACGTAGAGGGGTGGGAAAGAATGCATCCGGGCTTCCCTGGTTAAGAATCTGCCTGCCAGTGCAGGGGACACAGGTTTGAGCCCTGTTCCGGATCCCACATGCCGCAGAGCAAGTAAGCCCGTGTGCCACAACTACTGAGCCTGGGCTCTAGAGCCCACGAGCCACAACTACTGAAGCCCACACGCCTAGAGCCTGTGTTCTGCAACAAGAGAAGCCACTGCAATGAGAAGCCCGCTCACCACAACAGAGTAGCCCCCGTTCCCCACAACTAGAGAAAAGCCCACGTGCAACAGCGAAGACCCAACGCAGCCAAAATTAATAAAATAAATTTATTTTAAAATTAATTAATGAATGCAGCCTATGATTCCCCAGTTCATTCCAAGTTTATTAGTCAAAGTTGAAAGAGCCCTAGTACATATGGATAGAGCCAGACTTGGAATATCAGTAGCATTTAGGTTTCAAGTTTTTGCTACATATATTTTCCTAATAGGTTACAACTGATTCCCTAGGTATTATGCTCTAAGGAGTATCAATTAATGCCTCCTTTAATTTTATTAAACAATTTCCTAGCATATTGACTTATTTTACTTTAAAACTGTGGAATTTTTTCTAGGAAGACATATACTAGCAGAAAGAAGTTGGTCAAGTTATTCTAACTCCTGAGGCTTACTCTGCTCTCAAACTTGCCCTAAATGCAAAGGTTTGTTATCAATGCCAGTTACCAATATTTCCCTTCTCTTTCTTCTCTTATAATTTTTAAACACCACTTGGCAATTCTGTTTAAAAACTATGTAAATTTTAATGGGCAATCCCATTTAGGCTAGAAAACTCTGTTAGAAAACAAAAATAACATCTTTAAATTTTGTATAATGGTTACAACTCGTTCTATTAACACCTATTTCTTCATTAATACTATCCAGCATTTAAAGTGATACATTTTACCCAACTCCCTTACTTTTGGCAAGTCCTTTAGCCTGGGTCTCACTTTCTCCATTTGTAAAGTCGGGGTAATTATATCCACCCAATCTACCTCATAGAGCTGCTGTTAAAGGATTTTAAAAAAAGTGATACATTTAAAATAACTTTAAAATATGCACAAAAATGATTTAAAGCACTGTCATAAATTTGTTATCCAAAATAACTGCTATTTCATTGACTTCTTATTCTTTTATGTGCTATGAGTGCACAATAAAAGGAAATAGTAAAGAACAAGATTGACCATGAGTTGCTTCAAGAAGGATAAATATGATTTGCATCAGACAGAGGAATAGAAAGCCCAGTCTCATGGAGGAAAATAACATGGTCAAAGATGTGGAGGTAAAATTGAATATGATGTGTGGAAAATATGAGCTCCTTTTCCCTAAAACTATTCTAGGAAATTTATATTATATTTTATTATACACATTAGAATATATATTTCTATGTCATTTTGATTGTTACTTACTCATGCTTTCTGTCAATGCTGTTTTCTCTCTCAGATACTTCTGATGTTGTGGGTTTCACATTTGGTCAATTTGCCATATGATATTCATTAAATTATACTCAAGGGTCAAATATTTATATTGGAATTTTGAATACATATGATTTGGATAGTTTCCACATTAGCAAAATACCTTTCTTCCCAAAGAATTAATGCATCTATACTCTGAAAAAGTAGATAATTAAGGGATTTTAATCTGCTTTTCTTGCCAGTGTTTAACTCATTAATAAGTATTTGTGATTTCATCTTTAAAAGTGCCTGAAAATTAGGTCATCAGTAAAGTGAGTGGAATAGGATGATTCATTTTCATATGCAGAAATCAGATAAAACAAACCTTAAAAGAATCACTTGATTTTGTCTTCTCCACTTTACCTTTGGAGAAAACAATTGTGTCCTTTGGAGTGAATTCTCTCTCATTATAGTTAATTACATACTTTAGATGACAAAATTCCATTTGAAGAAAATTATATAAAATAGTGACTTAAATTCCCAGTTGATATTCCACTTTGTATATGCAAAGATGGAATCAGTGATATTAAAATGAGAGCACTTATCTTTAACTCTTAATGGGAAAAATACAGTTTATTATCATGTTATTATCTTCATTTTTGCTTAGTTTGGTCTTCCCTGTAGTAGAATTTCAGAGATCCATATATCTTTCTTAGCAGCAACTAATAGAGTACGAGGAGAGTCAGAGCCACTTCCTTTTGTATATTCATTTATTTTTAAATATTTGTGCCATGACCTCTTCTGTATAGATTCATAGACCTCTTTCCCATGCTAAAAAGTTACGAATAAGAATTCAAAGTTTAACTTTATTTTCCAGTTTTAGTAGTGTTACAAAACTTATTTTTGTTTACAGTGGCTGTATTAGACCCTATGTTCTCCATAGGCATCACCCATGTAGATATATACATTCTGTTAATTCTAAGCATTGGAACTTCAATAAAATATTCAGTAGTACCTCATCAAGATGTGAATGAAAGAAAAGAATGCATTATAAGTTTGTAGAGTTGTTCTCCCCCCTTGTCTTCTAAAGAAATGAAACTTTACTTGCTCTGATAATCACCAAGATCCACTTTTAGGTTCAAAGGGATGATGAGCGGAAAAGAGAATGACAGAGAATGAAGGTAGTTGAGATGTGTCCAATTTTGTTTCCGTAATTGATGGCGATGAGATAGAGGAAGAAGAGAGAAGTAGGGGAAAGGGGAAGGGAGGTGGGAGAAAGGGAGAGAGAGAGAGAGAAAGAATATAGGAAAACGCAGCTGCATTGAGGGGACTTGCCAAAAATGTGGGACTTCGGGGAAGAAATGGATACACTTAAATATTAATAACTATCATCCTATGTTATTAATGTTAATTATTTTGCTACCCCCTCAAAGAAAAAACAACAAAACTAGGCTCAAGATCTTCATTGTTTGTAAATATTTTTTAAAATTTATTTTTTATTTTTGGCTGCGTTGGGTCTTTGTTGCTGTGTGCGGGCTTTCTCTAGTTGCGGTGAGCGGGGGCTACTCTTAGTTGCGGTGCGCAGGCTCCTCATTGCAGTGGCTTCTCTTGTTGTGGAGCACGGGCTCTAGGCGTGCAGGCTTCAGTAGTTGTGGCTCACGGGTTCAGTATTTGTGGCGCTCAGGCTCTAGAGCACAGGCTCAGTAGTTGTGGCACACGGGCTTAGTTGCTCCACGGCATGTGGGGTCTTCCCGGACCAGGGCTTGAAGCCATGTCCCCTGCATTGGCAGGCGGATTCTTAACCACTACACAACCAGGGATTTGTTGAAATTGAACTTTTATTTATTTTGGAGCTGATAACTTTTGAAAAGTTTCTTAAGGTGAGTATGAAAGTCTATCTTTTTTATTTGGCTTCAGTGTTTACTTGTAATAATAAGCTAATAAGCTTTTATACACTCAGCTACCTAATATCAGTGGGAAGATCTGGAAAAACAAGAGCTTAAGAATGCATACTAAAGTGGCAGTTGAACACTTTATATATATTTCTAAGATATGTTTCCATTTTTGAGTTCTGTAGTTATTCTTTGAACATTTACTTTGGTTGTTATTTTTGATGACCCTTCAGTTTTCCAATCAGCCAAATGCCTTTTGTTTTGGATTTATTCATGCTTCAACAAAGCAGACCTCTTTTCTCTATATAATAAATGTGTTTTAAACACCCATATAACACCTCAACAATTCATATCTAATCAAATTTAAATAATTCTGATTCAGAAGTAAAAAATATATAACTATTACATACTATTTTCTTTCTTTTTCTATAACCACTGTTTTACTATATTTTTCCTTTCTTCACTTCTTCTCTAGCTGTGTTCTAACCTAGTCCAGGAACTAATAAATTTACCAGGGTTCACAGGGTGGACCTTGCATAAATGTCAGGTCCCGTCCTCCTGTCTGGTGGAACTAACTCTAAGTCACTTGCAAATTTAACTTATTTTGCTAGTTTCTAGACCAAACGTGATCTAAGGCAGGAGGAATTAAAAGAAACATCTAATTGAATAATCTTGGACTTGGTGTTTGAATCACCTCTCTGCTGTGTCATTCCAAATTGTATTGATCACAAAATGCTGTTGATTCAACTTTCTAGAGAGAACAACAATCTCTGCACCCATAAAGTACTAAAGCTTTTCATCTCCAGCTTTTTTTTGTTTATTTTTTCTAAATTAGCAACATTTTCAGTTCAAATTCTGATAACCTGAAAAGTTTGAATCCATTGGCAGGTTGCACTATGACATTTACACTGTGCACTTTGTTCTTTAAAAGTCACACATTCACTGACTCAACAAATATGTATTGAGCACCTCATTCATTTGTTTACTGAATATTTACTCAACTGCCTCTCATGCCGAGTACTGCTGGTTGAACACGATAGACAAACTCTGTCCTCATGGAGCATATTTTCTGTCTTACCTCTTCATACTGGTGAAAGTTTGACCATATAGCACTTCAGATTAACTCATGTTTTGAATTCTCTGTAGCTCTGCATGTATGGTGTTGGCAAAATAGTGATAAAGAAATTGTATGAAGAATTAGTCAAATATCATCAGCAGGGCTATGCTCATAGGATATTACATTTACACACAGTCACACTATTACTCTAAAAGGTTTTCTTTTTTCATATTAACTTGGAGGTTTAGTTTTTAGGTGCCAGACGGGGGAGGGTTCTAAATCTAAAGATATAGATATATCTTTATATCTATAGAGATGTAAATATGAAGCTGTCTTATACACCTCTAAGATTAGGGATATAATAATATTTCAAGAAGAAAATTCTTGCTGTAGGTCGGTTTTCTCTGCTTCTTCGTTTGCAACAAAGAATATAGATGTTTCACAGTTCCCATGGTTTGATTCTGGTCATCTGGTAACTCCACCTGATTTTCTCTCTAATACTCTTCTTCATTCCTGGGACTGAGAATGTAATTGGCCCAAACTGGATCATCTGTTTACTCCCAGTCCAGTCAGTCATGGTTGAGGGCCTGGAGAGACACATGGTTACAGGGAGTCAGACTCTCAAACTGTGTGGATGGGAGAAGAGATTCTAGAGAAGCTGAATTATGTGCTAAACAAAGAAATATCCAAAAATTGTTCTAATAGTGCAGAGTAGTAGCAGTGGTAATAGTAGTAGCAACAGCAGTACCGACAATGATAATTTAAAAAATATTCTTACTATGGACTTCAAACTGTTTGATATTAATATAATAATGACAAACACATTTTTACTAGCTTTTTATTGTGATAAAAAGATATATAACAGAATTTACCATTTTAAGTGTACAGTTCAGCGGCATTAAGTCCTTTCATTTCACCATCATTCTCAAACTTTATCATCTTTCCACACTGAAACTCTGTGCCCATTAAGCATTAACTCCTCATAACTTCCTCTACCCAGGCACTGATAAACCATTCTACTAACTGTCTTTATGAATTTGACTACTCTAGGTACCTTATGTAAGAGGAATTTTATGATACCTATCCTGTTGCGTCTGGCTTATTTTACTTTCAAGGTTTATCTAAGTTGTAGCATTATGTCAGAATTTCATTCCTTTATTTAAGACTGAGTAATATTCCACTGTATGTATATCACGTTTAGTTTATTCATCTGTCAACGGACATGTGCATCATTTTCACTTTTTGGCTAAATAATACTGCTATTAACATTGATGTACAGATATTTGTTGAGTCCTTGCTTTCAGTTCTTTTGAGTACATACCCAGAAATGGAATAGCTAGATCATATGATAATTTTATGTTTACTTTTTTGGGAACGTCACACGGTTCTCCACAGTGTTTGCACCATTTTATATTCCCACAAGCAAAACATGAGGATTCCAATTTCTCTGAATCCTTGCCAAAACCTGTTATTTTCTGGGTTTTTTAATTTGTTTGTTTATTTGTCTCTTTGTTTCCTTTTGATAATAGAAATCCTAATGGGTGTAAAGTGGTATCTCATTAAGATTTTGACTTGCATGTTCCTAATGATGACTGATGTTGAACATCTTTTCATATGCGTATTTTGCATCTGTGTATCTTCTTTGGAGAAATGTCTATTTAAGTCCTTTGCCCATTTTAAAATAAGATTATTTTTTCTTTGTGTTAAATTGTAGGAGTTCTTTACAGAGTCTGGATATTACTTATCAGATATTACTGGTAAACGTTTTCTCCCATTCTGTAGGTGGCCTTTTCACTCTATTGATAAGTGTTCTTTGATGAAGAAAAGTTTTTCATTGTGATGAATTATAATTTATCTAATTTTTCTTTTGCTGTCTGTGCTTTAGCTGTCATATCCAAGAAATCATTGCCAAATCCAAAGTTCTGAAGCTTTCCCCTATGTTTTCTTCTAAGAGGTTTATAGTTTTAGTTCTTACCTTAAGTCCGGTGATCTATTTTGATTAAATTTTTGTATATCATGCAAGGAAAGGGCCTAACTTTATTCTTTTTCATGTGGGTATCCAGTTTTCCCAACATCCTTTGTTGAAAAGACTGTCCTATCCCCATGGAATGTTCTTGGAACCCCTGTCAAAAATCATTTGACCATATTTGCAAGAGTTTATTTGGGGGCTCTCTATTCTATTTTATTGGTCTATGTCTCTGTTTATGCCAGTACTACAAAATTTTGACTATTGTAGCTTTGCAATTAGATTTGAAGTCGGGAATGTGAGACCTCTGAGTTGGTTATTTTTTTCAAGATGGTTTTGGCTATTTTGGGTCTCTTGCAATCCCATGTAAATTTTAGGATGAATTTTTTATTTCTGCAAAAACGTTTCTGGGACTTTAATAAGGATTATATTGAATATATCGATAGCTTTGGGTGGTGCTAATATCTTAGCAATATTAAGTCTTCCAATTCATGAGCATAGGATATCTTTTTATTTACTTCCTAAGATTCATGAAGGGCCTCTCTTTGTGCCAGAGGATATAGGCAGTGGTTTTAATTTAATAAACCCTGGACTGTTGTGAGGTCCTTTTTAAAATTTGTTTGATTATAAGTTACACTGATTAAGTGAGATAATTCTTGCATAATTTTGCAGAAATAAACTACTGATTTGCCAAAGAAAGCCATTTCTTTTCTGTCCCACCTATTACAAATGTGGCTTATTATCCTGATAATTTGATATTGAATATGCTAATGATACAGGTGAATTGAAAAGATAAAACATATTCAACATGTGAACCAAATAACTATCTCTGTAATGTAAAAGGTTAAATGGAGAAAAACATAATTTGTTCTGGTGATGACACGTGGTCATCATTCTTTTTTTTTTTTTTGCGGTACGCGGGCCTCTCACTGTTGCGGCCTCTCCCGTTGCGGAGCACAGGCTCCAGACGCGCAGGCTCAGCGGCCATAGCTCACGGACCCAGCCGCTCCGCGGCATGTGGGATCTTCCCAGACCGGGACATGAACCCGTGTCCCCTGCATCGGCAGGCAGACTCTCAACCACTGCGCCACCAGGGAAGCCCCGTGGTCATAATTCTATAACTCTATATAACATCTGGTTTTGGAGTATGAGAAGCTATAGAGTACTCTTTTCTCTTCCATTTTGGATTCATTAGTGGGGAAAAAGGTAGGTATAGAACTACTAAAGATTTACTTTATAAAGATCCGAAGGGAAAGAAGCTTTCTTGATTAAATGCAGTGCTGTATAAATTCTCTGTATCTCTAGAAAAGCTGAGTTGCTAGTCAAGCTCTAAAGTGGGTAATATAGTTCAGTGGAGTGGAATCACATAAACTCTTGAGTGGATTATTAGATGACTGGAGTAAAGTCACTATATTACAAGGACCATTATACATACTCACATGTATATGCATAAATGCACACACTACTTTTCCAACAAAATGTACATGAGGCATCAAGACTCTGAATAGACTGTATGATGTTTGAAATTGTGTTGAGGGAGGTTGATTGTAGCAGACTTGAACATATTTAATCCTTTTTGGAGAATATTTTATCAACTTCATCAATGTAAAAATTTCACTCTGTGTACTGAATTTGTTCAGTATTCAGAAGGCTGTCTGTTCATGAGGATATTCTTATGGTAATTTGATTGATCTATGTCTTGGCTTCTTGGGGTTCTTTTGATCAACACATGCAAGAATTCCATTCAGCTAAATCATATGCCTCATTACTCTGGCTTTTAACTTTATACAGGGTACTTTTGGCTTTATAAAGAATAGAGATCTAAATAAAATGAGAAGACAACCTACGGAATGTGAGAAAATATTTGCAAATAGTGTGACCGGCAAGGAGTTAACTTACAAAATATACAAACAGCCCATATAACTCAATATCAAAAAAGCAAACAACCCAATTTAAAAAATAGGCAGAAGAACTGAATAGGCATTTTTCCAAAGAGGAAATGCAGATGGCCAATAGGCACATGAAAAGATGTTCAGAATTGCTAATCATCAGGGAAATGCAAATCAAAACCACAATGAGATGTCACTTCACACCTGTCAGAATGGCTCTCATCAAAAAGAACACAAATAACAAATGCTGGCAAGCATGTGGAGAAGCAGGAACCCTCCTTCACTAAATGTAAATCGGTGCAGCCACTGTGGAAAATAGTATGGAGGTTTTTCAAAAAACTAAAAAGAGAACTACCATATGACCCAGGAATTCCACTCCTAGGTATACATCCAAATAAAACAATAACATTAATTTGAAATCATTCATGTGCCCCATGCTATATTTATAGCAGCGATATTTATGACTTCCAAGATATGGAAGCAACCTAAGTGTCATAAACAGATGAATGGATATAAAAAGATGTGGTATGTATATACACTTATATTCATACACCATGGAATACTCCTAAGCCATATAAAAGAACAAAATCCTGCCATTTATAGCAACATGCATAGACTGGGAGAGCATCATGCTAAGTGAAATAAGTCAAACTGAGAAAGACAAATACTGTATGATATCACTTACACGTGGACTCTACAAAATACAACAAACTAGTGAATATAACAAAAAAGAAGCAGATTCATATATACAGAGAACAAACTAGTGGTTACCAATGGGGAGAGGGAAAGGAGGCAGGGCAATATAGGGGTAGGGGTGTAAACTATTAGGTATAAAGTAAGCTACAAGGATATATTGTACAACATGCAGAACATCAGCCAATATTTTATAATAACTATAAATGGAGTATAACCTTTAAAAATTGTGAATGACTGTATTGTACACCTGTAACTTATATAATATTTTATAGCAACTCTACTTCAATAAAAATAATAATCAAAAAAGATATCAAAAAAAGACTAACTTTACAACTTTTTTTTAACTTTTACTTTTCTGTTTTTGGTCAGATAAACCTACTATACTTCCATTAAATTCAAACCATATCTTATCACTAGGTGGAAAGTATGCTTTTCTCCATATTGTATGTGGAACTAAATATCTTCTCCATACTGAAACTGAGGACATTTCACTGGATGTGGCCTCCTGTTAATCCCTAAGTAGGTTATTGTATGTTAGTTTCCCTTCTATCTGTCTACACACACTGACATGGTACAATTGTTTTATTTATACGATTCTAAATCTAGTATCATATGCAGCAATGATTATTCTCTTCAAAGTCTTAAGCATCACATTGGCACAATCATAGTGGTAATAAAAAAGGTACATTTATTTAAATGAAGATTATTTTGCTTCAAATTCCCAAAATAATTTTGTGCAAAAATGGAAAACATATTCATTCTTTTATAAGTTAATACTAATAATTCCCCAGCCTTATGTATATGGAAGGGGGTTTTCTGTAGATTAAGAAATTATTTTCACAGGAGCGTATTTAAAATCACAGAAGCATGGAATCTCAGAGCTCAAAGACAGCAGAGTGGTTCTCTACTCAAATATTTTACCCAGTTAAAAAATTCCCTTTATGGATCAACTTTCAAAATAGTTGAGTAAAAACCTTGATGTACTTGCTCTCCCTCTAAAAAATGAAAATATGGGTAAAACAAATGAAACAGACTATTTCTTAATTCTGATGATTACAAAGCACAGAACAAACAGAACATGGTCTGTCCAATATAAATTACTGAATCTGAGTAAGACAGCAACATCTGACATTTTAATTTATGTCTGTTTCTTTCACCCATCCTTCCCAGGCTAACTGGTGCAGTAGCCAAAAGCTGCAGACAAATGGAGAGACTGGACCTCTTTTGGAGTTCTCTTAAAAGCACCATCCCTAGAGCACAATAAATGTTTTATACAAAATTATTGGTCCCTGGAAAGTCAGCATTCTCAAATTCTGGTTACTATTTGATTTGATTCAGTTATCTAAACAATAGCAAAATCTGGGAACACCTCAGCTGCCTGACTGTGATTTCTGATGGGACAAAGTAGAGCCTGGCCAAGAGTTTAAAAGGATATACTGGAAAATTAAATAATAATAGAGAACATTGGAAAGCTCTGACCCATTTCTGGCAAGCTAAAGAATTCACTTATGTGGAAAGCTCTGCACATACCTAGTAAAAATCCATGAAGGAAAAATTTCCCAGTCACTCACCTCTAGGTGATCTTGAGAACCTGTGCAAGCAGAAAGTAAAATCTAAGGCTGCCTTGTAAACTTCTTGAAGTTTAAGAATGCTCTTTCTCACATATGTCCCCTTGGGAAAAAAAGTAGAAGATAAAAAGGAAAGGCATTTAAGGAAATATGATTAATTCTTGCCTGACTGCTAAATTAAACTGACACAAGTGTGGTCCTTAAGAAGCCCACACTTAAAAATAAAACAAGAATTTAACAGGAAAAAACTGGCAGAACATTCACTGGCTATACACTTCCAGGAATATATAATCTATTTTATTAGCCCAATATTGTTGCTATGCTAATAAACAGAAAGAAAGTAAGAAACAAGAACAAACCAGCAACAGCAACAAATTCTTTGGGGGTGGAAGGACCTGATAGCAGGCTTGTAACAATATATTATCTAAAATATCTAGTTTTCAGTCAATAAGTAAAAAACACTTAAAGAAACAGGAAAGTATGTCACATACAAAAGGAAAAAAGTAATCAACAGAAAAAGTCCCTGAAGGACCCAGATTTTGGACTGAGTAAATAAGACTATATTGGCTATTATAAATATTTTCAAAGAACTAAAGGAAACCATGTCTAAAGAATTTAAGAAAAGAATAGGAACAAAGTGTTACCAAATAAAGAATATCAATAAAAGGATAGATATTATAAATAAAAGAATAAAAGATAAATTCTGGAGTTGAAATAAAAATGTACTAGAGGGGTTTAAAAATAGATATGAGCTGGCAGATAAAGAATCATCAAACTTGAAAGTTTGCTAGTAGAGATTATGCAGTCTGAAGAGCAAAGAGAAAAATATATAATAAAAGAATTACAAAAAAGAAGGGAGCCTCAGAAACCTGTGGGATATCATCAAGCATATTAAAGTACAGGTGAGTCACAGAAGGAAAAGATAAATTGAACAGGACCAAAAAAGTACTTGAAGAAATAATGTATGAAAACTTCATAAATTTTAAGTAAAATACTAAGTTACACATTCCAGAAGCTTAAAGATCTCCAAGGAAGAAAAGCTCACAGATCCACATCTAGACACATCACAAATTAGTGAAAGTCATAGACAAAGAAAATCTTGAAAGTAGCAAGAGAAAAAAATTATCATATAAAAGTGATTCTTTAATAAGATTAGCAGGTGAATTCTCATGAGAAAACGTGGAGGCCAGAAGGCAGTGGGATGACGTTCAAAGTGTTTGAAGGAAAAGATTGTTAGTCAAGAATTCTATATCCAACTAAACTCTCTTTCAAAAATGAAGAGAAATTAACACTCCTAATAAAAATTTAAAAATTTTTTGGTCTAGTTTTGTGAAAAATACCGTTGGTAATTTGATAGGGATTTCATTGAGTCTGTAGATTGCCTTGGGTAATATCGTCATTTTGACGATATTGATTATTCCAATCCAAGAAAAGATACACTTTCCATTTCTTTGTGTCATCTTTGATTTATTTCATCAGTGTCTTATAGTTTTCTGAGTACAAGTCTTTTGGCTCCTTAGGTAGATTTATTCCTAGGCATTTTATTCTTCTTTTTAGGATTGCTTTTTAAAAAAAATTTTATTTTATATTGGAGTATAGTTTATTAACAGTGTTGTGTTAGTTTCATGTGTACAGCAAAGTGATTCAGTTATAAATATACATGTATTTATTGTTTTTCAAGTTCTTTTCCCATTTAGGCTATTACTGAGTATTGAGCAGAGTTCCCTGTGCTATACAGTAGGTCCCTGTTGGTTATATATTTTAAATATAGTAGTGTGTACATGTTAATCCCAACCTTCCAAACTATCCCTCTCCTCTACCCTCCCCCCTGTAACCATATCAAGTATCTTTTCTGACCACAATGCTATGAGATTAGAAATCAACTACAAGAGAAAAACTGCAAAAAACACAAACACGTGGAGGCTAAACAATATGCTACTAAACAACCAATGGATCACTGAAGAAATCAAAGAGAAAATCAAAAAAATACCTAGAGACAAATGAAAACATGCATGATGATCCAAACCTATGAGATACAGCAAAAGCAGTTCTAAGAGGGAAGTTTATAGCAATACAATCCTACCTCAGGAAACTAGAAAAATCTGAACAAACAACCTAAGCTTATACCTAAATCAACCTAAACTTATACCTAAAACAACTAGAGAAGGAAGAACAAACAAAACCCAAAGTCAGTAGAAGGAAAGAAATCATAAAGATCAGAGCAGAAATAAATGAAATAGAGATGAAGAAAACAATAGAAAAGATCAATGATACTAAAAGCTGGTTATTTGAAAAGGTAAACAAAATTGATAAACCTTTAGCCAGACTCATCAAGAAAATAAGAGGGCTCAAATCAATAAAATTAGAAATGAAAAAAGAGAAGTTACAAAGGACACCACAGGAATACAAAGGATCATAAAAACTACTACAAGCAATTATATGGCAATGAAATAGACAACCTAGAAGAAATGGACAAATTATTAGAAAGGTACTATCTCCCAAGACTGAACCAGGAAGATAGAAAATATGAACAGACCAATCACAAGTACTGAAGTTGAAACTGTGATTAAAAATCTTCCAACAAACAAAAGTCCAGGACCAGATGGCTTCATGGGCGAATTCTATCAAACATTTAGAAAAGAGTTAACATCTATCCTTCTGAAACTCTTCCAAACAATTGCAGAAGAAGGAACACTCCCAGACTCATTCTCAATGAGGTCACCATCACTCTGATACCAAAACCAGAAAAAGATACCACAAAAAAAGAAAATTACATGCCAGTATCACTGATGAACATAGATGCAAAAATCCTCAACAAAATACTAGCAAGCCGAATCCAACAATACATTAAAAGGATCATACACCATGATCAAGTGGGATTTATCCCAGGGATCCAAGGATTTTTAAATATCCACAATCAATCAATGTGATACGTCACATCAACAAATTGAAGAATAAAATCCATATGATCATCTCAATAGATGCAGAGAAAGCTTTTGACAAAATTCAACACCCATTTATGATAAAAACTCTCCAAAAGTGGGCAGAGAGGGAACCTACCTCAACATAATAGAGACCATATATGACAAACCTACAGCTAGCATCATACTCAATGGGGAAGAGCTGAAACCATTTCCTCTAAGATCAGGAAAAAGACAAAGATGTCCACTCTCACCATTTTTATGCAACATAGTTTTAGAAGTCCTAGACATGGCAATCAGCAAAGAAAAATAAATAAAAGTGGGAAAAGAAGTAAAACTGTCACTGTTTGCAGATGACATGATACTATACATAGAGAATCCTAAAGATGCTACCAGAAAACTACTAGAGCTCATCAATGAATTCAGTAACATTGCAGCATACAAAATTAATACACATAAATCTGTTGCCATTCTGTACACTAGCAGCAAAAGATCAGAAATCATTCTGAATGTAGGTGGTGAACTCTGCTCATTCTTAATCTGTGACACACATTAAAAATTTAATTGTGGAACTTGAGGGTTTTTTTTTTTCCTTTTTAAATTTTATACTAAGCTCCTTTACAAAGTATCATCAGTAGGGTTATTCTACTGGAAACTTGATCTACCATTTTACCTGTCATTTTTATCTTTACCTCATTTTCCGATCAACATATATATGGCATGCATCTCTGATTAGCATGCATCCGAGTAACTGATAGAAAGTAAAGAATAAAGTGTTGCAGCATGCTGTTAAAACATATTCAAGGTTGATCATCGTTGAGTGTGTTGCTTAACCAACTATGAATCCATGCATCTATATTGTCACTAAGCCCTTATCTCTCCATTTTGGCCGCACCAAAAGGCTGATCAACTATCCTGGTTTGCTCAAAACTTAGGAGTTTCATGGGATGCAGAACTTTCTGTTCTAAAACTGGGGCAGTTCAAGGAAAACCAAGACAATTAGTTACCCCTTAAGTGTATAATGAAAGACTGTTTCTTGTCTAGTGTAAATTCAAAACTCCAGAATTTTATTAGCCCTCTGAATTAAAAAGTGCATATAGAGAACTGGCTGATACCTGCGATTCTCTTTCTAAATTTACTTTGAGGTTAAGTTCACCAAAGACCATTCTGTATTTTGATAGGAAATAATATGTAATTTCTTTCTTGGGGGACTTTCTGAAGGATACTTTAAAATTAATTGTGTGTAGTGAATCTCAGAGAGTGACTGATTGAAAAGGAACTGATTTAATCAACAGTGCCCTAGTTGGTACTTTGTAAAAAATAGTCAAAATCTCAAAGAAGTCAATGTTAGCAGCATGGCGGGTGGGTGTGGGTGTGGATGGGTAATACTAATTCCTGAGCAATAGCAAAAAAAGGAAACCAAACTTCTCTTGGAGTTTGATTCTGATGTTAACTAATCCTCATCCACTCAACATAGTTTCCATTGCATAGTACTGTGAAACAAATATATTTAAAATACAGGTCAGAGAAATTGGGTATTTTCCTTCTCCAAATACACTAAAAACTGTGTTGATTTATAGCTTAATTATTCTGAAGCATCCTACAATTTTAAGTTAGAACAAATCCTGCATGCAGTAACTCTGGTTCTTCCTATTCTGCACCTGTATCCCATATCCAAATCATTCCAGGGAACCCTAACATAACAGAGATATCAAAATAGATTATAGAAAGGAAAAGGGAAATATGTTACTTAAAGCAATTGCTTTTTTATTCTTGCAGAACTCTAATAAAGTCGTGTTCACCTCTTTATAGCTGGAGAGGCCTCTGTGGAATTTGGGAATTTTCTTCTGGACATTTCCTTTTATTCATTTCCTGTATGTCATCTTTCTCAACATCATAGGAGCAACCTTTGTTCTAATCATTCATTCTTTCATTCTAACAAGTTAACAGTAAAGATAGGCTTTCCCATTTCATTCTTTTTTTAAAAAAATAATTTATTTATTTTTGGCTGCATTGGGTCTTCATTGCTGCACACAGGCTCTCTCTAGTTGCAGCAAGAGGGGACTACTCTTCGTTGCGGCTCGCAGGCTTCTTATTGCAGTGGCTTCTCTTGTTGCAGAGCACGGGCTCTAGGTGTGCGGGCTTCAGTAGTTGTGGCACGTGGGCTCAGTAGTTGTGGCTTGCGGGCTGTAGAGCTCAGGCTCAGTAGTTGTGACGCATGGGCTTAGCTGCTCCGGGCATGTGCGATTTTCCTTGACCAGGGCTCGAGCCCGTGTCCCCTGCATTCTTAACCACTGCGTCACCAGGGAAGCCCCCATTTCATTATTTACATTTGTCCAGAAAGGATAAGAATAGTCTGTTTTGAGTATTCTTTTGCCATAATATCTGTTCAAAACTGATTTTTTAAAGCTTCCTTTTTCTATCTATGATCTCTGTCTATGTTCTGAAACACGATGTTTATTACTAAAGAATAATATAGAAAATGCATTGCACTTTCAATACAGGAAGGTGGTTAAATGTCAAGTATTTCTCAGAATAGTCTTCAAGGCAGCAATTTTGCTTGATTAAGAATCTAGGCTTTCAATCCTTGTGTGTGAGCAATTCTGTTATGAACTATAATTTCTTTTCATTTGTTGAAAACTATTTGAAAATATATGTTCAGTTTATAAGTTTCATAACTATATTTGGTCATGACTCTGAGGTTGGATTTTGTTTAATGAAATAATATGTCACATGTTGGCTAAACCATAAAAATTAAAAGTATTTTCAATAAACTTAGATTTGGGTAGAGATTTCTAACAAAATTATTTTTAAAGTTTAAACTTTATGGTTAGTGCATGCTTTATGAAGAATAAGTTCTCAGTAAGTTTAAAATAAATATTTTAAGCATAGAAAAATTTATTAATGCATTTTATTATTCATATCCATGGCTATGGAATGAACTATCATTTCCTATTATTTTCACTTTTTTTCTGTAAAAAGTGCTATTTTTAACTTGAAGATTAATATCTCAAATAGGTATTGAAAAATATAATTTAATTCACATATTTTTTTAGTATATCTAGTGTTTAAATTTCTTTTAGAGTATAGTTGTTTTACAATGTTATGTTAGTTTCTGCTGTACAACAAAGTTAATCAGCTATATGTATACATGTATCCCCTCCCACTCCCACCCAATCCCACCCATGTAGATCATCATAGAGCCCTGAACTGAGCTCCCTGTGCTATACGGAAGGTTCCCGCTAGCTATTTTAGACATGGTAGTATATATATGTCAATCCTAGTCTTCCTATTTGTGCCACCCTCTCCTTCCTCCCAACCGTGTCCACATGTCCATTCTCTACGTCTGCATCTCTATTCCTGCCCTGCAAATAGGTTCATCTGTACCGTTTTTTTTAGATTCCACATATATGCGTTATTATACGATATTCGTTTTTCTCTTTCTGACTTGCTTCACTCTGTATGATGGTCTCTAGGTCCATCCACATCTCTACAAATGACCCAGTTTCATTCCTTTTTATGGCTGAGTAATATTCCATTGTACATATGTACCACATATGTACCACATCTTCTTTACCCATTCATCTGTTGATGGACATTGAGGTTGTTTCCATGTCCTGGTTATTGTAAATAGTGCTGCAGTGAACATTGGGGTACATGTGTCTTTTTGAATTATGGTTTTCTCAGGGTATATGCCCAGTAGTGGGATTGCTGGGTCATATGGTAGTTCTATTTTTAGTTTTTTTAACGAACCTTCATACTGTTCTCCATAGTGGCTGTATCAATTTACATTCCCACCAACAGTGCAAGAGGGTTCCCTTTCCTCTACACCCTCTCCATCATTTATTGTTTGTAGATTTTTTTGATGATGGCCATTCTGACTGATGTGAGGTGTTACCTCATTGTAGTTTTGATCTTCATTTCTCTAATAATTAGTGATGTTAAGCATCTTTTCATCTGCCTCTTGGCCACCTGTATGTCTTCTTTGGAGAAATGTTTATTTAGGTCTTCTGCCCATTATTCGATTGGGTTGTTGGTTTTCTTTTGATATTGAGCTACATGAGCTGCTTGTATATTTTGTAGATTAACCCTTTGTCCGTTGCTTCATTTGAAAATATTGTCTCTCATTCTGAGAATTGTCTTTTCATCTTGTTTATGGTTTTCTTTGCTGTGCAAAACCTTTTAAGTTTAATTAGGTCCAATTTCTTTATTTTTTTTTTTTTCATTTTCATTACTCTGGGAGGTGGGTCAAAAAATCCTGCTGTGATTTATGTCAAAGAGTGTTTTTCCTATGTTTTCCTTTAAGAGTTTTATAGTGTCCAGTCTTACATTTAGGCCTTTAATCCATTTTGAGTTTATTTTTGTGTATGCTGTTAGGGAGTGTTGTAATTTCATTCTTTTACATGTGTCTGTCCAGTTTTCCCAGTACCACTTATTAAAGAGACTTTCTTTTTTCCATTGTATATTCTTGTCTACTTTGTCATAGATTAGGTGACCATAGATGCATGGGTTTGTCTCTGGGCTTTCTATCCTGTTCCATTGATCTATGTTTCTGTTTTTCTGCCAGTGCCATACTGTCTTGATTACTGTAGCTTTGTAGTATAGTCTGAAATCAGGGAGCCTGATTCCTCCAGCTCCATTTTTCTTTTCCAAGATTGCTTTGGCTATTCGGGGTCTTTTGTGTTTCCACACAAATTGTAAATTTTTTTGTTCTAGTTCTGTGAAAAATGCCATTGGTAATTTGATAGGGATTTCATTAAATCTGTAAATTGCTTTGGGTAGTATAGTCATTTTCACAATACTGATTTTTCCAATCCAAGAACATGGTATATCTCTCCATCTGTTTGTATCATCTTTGATTTCTTTCATCAGTGTTTTGTAGTTTTCTGAGCACAGGTCTTTTGCCTCCTTAGGTAGGTTTATTCCTAGGAATTTTATTCTTTTTGTTGTGCTGGTAGATGGGATTGTTTCCTTAATTTCTCTTTCTGATCTTTCATTGTTAGTGTATATGAATGCAAGATATTTCTGTTCATTAATTTTGTATCCTACAACTTTACCAAATTCATTGATTAGCTCTAGTAGTTTTCTTGTGGCATCTTTAGGATTTTCTATGTATAGTGTCCTGTCATCTGCTAACAGTGACTGTTTTACTTCTTTTCCAATTTGTATTCCTTTTATTTCTTATTCTTCTCTGATTGCTGGAGTTAGGACTTCCAAAACTATGTTGAATAATAGTGGTGTGAGTGGACATCCTTGTCTTGTTACTGATCTTAGAGGACACACTTTCAGTTTTTCACCATTGAGAATGATGTTTGCTGTTGGTTTGTCATATATGGCCTTTATTATGTTGAGTTAGGTTCCCTGTATGCCCACTTTCTGGAGAGTTTTTATCATCAATGGGTGTTGAATTTTGTCAAAAGATTTTTCTGCATCTAATGTGATTATCATATGGTTTTTATTCTCAAATTTGTTAATATGGCCTATCACATTGATTTTCATATAATGAAGAATCCTTGCATCCCTGGGATAAATCCCACATGATCATGGTATATAATGTGTTGTTGGATTCTGTTTGCTTAAATTTTGTTGAGGATTTTTGTGTCTGTGTTCATCAGTGATATTGGTCTGTAAGTTATTTTTTTATGATATCTTTGTCTAGTTTTGGTATCAGGGTGATGGTGGCCTCATAAAACAAATTTGGGAGTGCTCCTCCCTCTGCAATTTTTGGGAAGATTTTGAGAAGGGTAGGTGTTAGCTCTTCCCTATATGTTTGATAGAATTCACCTGTGAAGCCATCTGGCCCTGAACTTTTATTTGCTGGAATATTTTTAGTTGTAGTTTCAATTTCATTAGTTTTCTTTGGTCTGTTTATATTTTCTAATTCTTCCTGGTTCAGTCTTGGGAAGTTGTACCTTTCCAAGAATTTGTCCATTTCTCCCAGGTTATCCATTTTATTGGCATATAGCTGCTTGTAGTAGTCTCTTATGTTCCTTTGTATTTCTGCAGTGTCAGTTGTAATTTCTCCTTTTTTATTTCTAATTTTATTGGTTTGAATCATCTCCCTCTTTTTCCTGATGAGTTTGGCTAAAGGTTTATCAATTTTCTTTATTTTCTCAAAGAACCAACTTTTTGCTTTCTTGATCTTTGCTATTGTTTTCTTCATTTCTATTTCATTTATTTCTGCTCTGATCTTTATGATTTCTTTCCTTCTACTAACTTTGGGGTTTTTTTTTTTTTGGTTATTTCTCTAGTTGCTTTAGTTGTAAGCTTAGATTGTTTATTTGATATTTTTCTTGTTTCCTAAGATGAGATTGAATTGCTATAAACTTCCCTCTTAGAACTACTTTTGCTGCATCCCATAGGTTTTGAGTTGTCGTGTTTTCATTGTCATTTGTTTCTATGTAATTTTTTATTTCCTCTTTGATTTCTTCAGTGATCTATTGGTTATTTAGAAGCATATTATTTAGCTTCCATGTGTTTGTGTTTTTTATAGTTTTTTTTCCTGTAGTTGATTTCTAATCTCATAGTATTGTGGTTGGAAAAGATGCTTGATACAATTTCAGTTTTCTTAAATTTTCCGAAATGTGATATATCCTGGAGAATGTTCCATGTGCATTTGAGAAGAAAGTGTATTCTGCCACTTTCTGGTGGAATGTCCTATAATATCAATTAAATCTATACAGTCTATTGTTTCATTTAAAGCTTGTGTTTACTTATGTATTTTCTGTCTTAATGATCTGTCCATTGGAGTAAGTGGGGTGTTAAAGTCCCCTACTATTTTTGTGTTACTGTTGATTTCCCCTTTTATGGCTGTTAGTATTTGCCTTATGCATTGAGGTGCTCCTATGTTGGGTGCGTAAATATTTATAATTGTTATATCGTCTTCCTGGATTGATCCCTTTATCATTATGTAGTGTCCTTCCTTATCTCTTGTAACAGTTTTTATTTTAAAGTGTATTTTACCTGATATGAGTATTGCTACTCCAGCTTCTTTTTGATTTCCATTTGCATGGAATATCTTTTTCCACCCTCTGACTTTCAGACTTATGTGTCCATAAATCTGAAGTGGGTCTCTTGAAGATAGCATGTATATGGGTATTGATTTTATATCCATTCAGCCCTCCTGTGTCTTTTGGTTGGAGTATTTAATCCGTTTACATTCAAGGTAATTATCGATATATATGTTCCTATTACCATTTTCTTAATTGTTTTGGGTTTGTTGTTGTGGGTCTTTTTCCTCTCTTGTGTTTCCCTCCTAGAGAAGTTCCTTTAGAAATTGCTGTAAAGCTGGTTTGGTGGTGTTGAATTCTCTTAGATTTTGCTTATCTGTACAGCTTTTGATTTTTCCATTGAATCTGAATTAGATCCTTGCTGGTTAGAGTAATCTTGGTTGTAGGTTTTGCCCTTTCATCACTTTAAGGATCTCCTGCCACTCGCTTCTGGCCTGCAGAGTTTCTGCTGAAAAATCAGCCAGTAACCTTATGGGGACTCCTTTGTATGTTGCTTTTCCCTTGCTGCTTTTAATATTTTTTCTTTGAATTAAATATTTGTTAGTTTGATGAATATGTGTCTTGGTGTATTTCTCCTTGAGTTTATCCTGTATGGGATTCTCTGCACTTCCTGGCCTTTATTGACTATTTTATTTCCCATTTTAGGGAAGTTTTCAACTATAATCTCTTCAAATATTTTCTCAGACTTTTCTCTTTCTCTTCTTCTGAGACCCCTGTAGTTCATATGTTGGTGCATTTAATGTTGTCCCAGAGGTCTCTGTGACTGTCCTCATTTCTTTTTATTCTTTTTCTTTATTCTGCTCCTCGGTAGTTATTTGTACCACTCTATCTTCCAGCTCACTTATTCGTTCTTCTGCCTCAGTTAATCTGCTATTGATTCCTTCTAGTGTATTTTTCATTTCAGTTATTGTGTTGTTGATTTCTGTTTGTTCTTTACTTATTCTAGGTCCTTGTTAAACATTTTTTGTACTTTCTCAATCCGTGCCTCCATTCTGTTTCTGAGATTTTGGATCATCTTTACTATCATCACTCTGAATTCTTTATGAGGTAGGTTGCCCATTGCCTCTTCATCTATTTGGTCTTGTAGATTTTTATCTTACTGCTTCGTCTGTAACATATTTTTTTGTTGTCTCTCTTTTTTTTTTTTTTTTTTTTTGATGGATGGGGCTGTGTTCCTGTCTTACTGGTTGTTTGGCCTGAGACGTCCAGTACTGGAGTTTGCAGGCAGTTGGGTAGAGCTGGGTCTTGGTGCTGAGATGAGGGCATCTTGGAGACCTCTCACCAATTAATATTCCCTGGGGTCTGAGGTTCTCTGCCAGTCCAATGGTATGGACTCGGTGCTCTCACCACAGGAGCTCAGGCCCTTCCCCTGGCCCAGTCGTTCAGAGATTGCTCCTGTCCCTTTAGGTGTCTGAGGTTCCGCACCAGTGCCCTGGGAGATGCCCTAGTTGTGAGGAGATGAAAACTCCACATTTTCCTACTCTGCCATCTTGACTCCTCCTCTCACATATCTAAATTATTTTTTAAGGTTGACAAAGATTTAAATATTGACAAATGGTGTTAAAAAATGAAAATTTAGTCACTAATAAAATTTAAATTAAATTATATATCTCCAAAATGATAAATGAAAAAATGTGGAAATATAGAAAGGTAAATGCAATACTCTGTTCTTCAGTATGTAGCCTTTTAAAATTGGCTTCTTTCACTTAGTAATATGCATTTAAGTTTTCTCCATGGGTTGATAGCTCATTTATTTTTAGTGCTAAATAATGTTCTATTGTCTCAGTGTACCACAGTTTATCTGTTCACTTACTAAAGAAGATCTTGGTTGCTTCCAAGCTTTGGCAGTTTTTGGCAGTTATGAATAAAGCTGCCATAAATGTCTGTGTGGACGTTTCTGTATGGACGTAAGTTTTCAGTTTGTTTGGGTAAATACCAAGGACTGTGATTGCTGAATCAGATGGTAAAAGTATGTTTAATTTTGTAAGAAACTACCTTTTTGCATTCTCACCAGGAATGGATATGAATATGAGTTCCTTTTGCTCCACACCTTCACCAGCATTTGATGTTGTCAGAGTTCTGTGTTTTGACCATTTTAATAAGTGTGTTGTTGTATCTAATTGTTGTTTTAATTTTCATTCCCCTGTTGACATAGGATTTGGATCATCTTTTCATATGCTTATTTGGCATCTGTATATCTTTTTTTGGTGTGGTGTCCGTTATGGTCTTTGCTGCATTTTAAAATAGGATTACTTTCTTTTTGCTGAATTTTAAGAGTTCTTTGTATATTTTAGATAGCAATCCTTATCAGATGTGTCTTTGCAAATAAATTTGTCCTATCTTTCATTTCTTTTTTTTTTTTTTTTCATTCTGTCTACTTGTGGGTTACTTAAACATTTTCCAGGGTTCCATTTTTTATTAATTACCATTGTTCTTGAGTTTAACCTCTTGTATAGCTTTTTCAGTATTTGTTATTATCATTACATTATGTATATATAATTTATTATAATCTATTGTTATGTTTTTACCTGTTTTGTGCAGAAACCTTGACTTCCTTTACTCATCCTTGTTTAAATTATAACTTTCTTAAATATATCCTACACATCAATTTATTTATTTTTTATTGAAGTATAGTTGATTTACAATATTTCAGGTGTACAGCAAAGTGATTCATTTACACACACACACACACACACACACACACACACACACACATATTCTTTCCCCAATTCTTTTTCATTATAGGTTATCATAAGATATTAAATATAGTTCCTTGTGCTCTACAGTAGATCCTTGTTGTTTATCTATTTTATATACAATAGTGTGTATCTGTTAATCTCAAATTCCCAATTTATCCCTCCCTCCTCTTTCCCCTTTGGTAACCATGAGTTTGTTTTCTAGGTCTGTGAGTCTATTTCTGTTTTGTAAATAAGTTCATTTGTATCATATTTTTAGATTCCACATATAAGTGATATCATATGATATTTGTTTTTCTCTGCCTGACTTACTTCACTTAGTATGATAATATCTAGGTCCATCTATGTTGCTGCAAATGGCATTATTTCATTCTTTTTTATGGCTGAGTAATATTTTATTGTCTATATATATACCACATCTTCTTTATCCATTCATCTGTTGATGGACATTTATGTTACTTGCATGTCTTGACTATTGTAAGTAATGCAGCTATGAACATTGGGGTACATTTCTGGAATTTTTCACAGAATTAGAACAAAATTTTTACATTTGTATGGAGACACAAGAAATCCCTAATAGCCAAAACAACCATGAGAAGGAAGAACAGAGCTGGAGGAATCACATTCCCTGACTTTGGAGTATACTACAAAGCTACAGTAATCAAAACAGTATGGTACCAGCACAAAAACAGACACATAGATCAATTGAACAGGATAGAAACTCAGAAATAAACCCATGCAGTAGGGAAGTTCCTTAAAAAACAAAAATAGAGCTACTATATGATCCAGCAATTCCACTCCTGTGTATAAATCCAAAAAAATGAAAGCTCTAATTTGAAAAGATACATGCACCCCAGTGTTCATATTAGCACTATTTACAATAGCCAAGACATGGAAACAGCCCAAGTGCCCATCAACAGATGATTGGTTAAGAAGATATGGTGTGTGTATATATATATATATATATATATATATATATACATACATACATACACATATTACTCAGCCATTAAAAAGAATGAAATATTGCCATTTGCAGCAACATGGTTGGACCTAGAGAATATTATATTTAGTGAAGTAAGTGTGACAGAGAAAGATCAATACTATATTATCACTTATATGTGGAATCTAAAAATAATAAAAAATAAATCTGTATACAGAACAGAAAAAGACTCATAAACATAGAAAAACAACTTATTTTACCAACAGGGAAAGGGTGGGGGAGGGATAAATTAGGAGTACGGGATTGACAGATAAAAACTACTCTACATAAAATAGATAAGCAACACGGATTTACTGTATAGCACAGTGAGTTATATTCAACATCTTATAACCACCTATAATATATAGACGTATAATCTATAAAAAATAACTGATTCAGTTTGCTGTATTCCTGAAAATAACATAATATTATCAATCAACTATCCTTCAATTTAAAAAAATTGTCTAGCTGAGTCTTTTTACTGGTTTGTATGAGGTTCAGTGGCTTCTGTCCATGATAAGCAAATGCTCAAGTCATGTTTCTCCCTGAAAGTACCTGTCTTATTCCAGAAATTAGGTGGGTTGATTTCCCTGAGACTTCTGTGATCAGACAAGATCAAGACATCAAAGATTTGCCTTTTGTCCATGTTTTTTGTGAGTGATGCTCTTTCAAGCTCTCTATATTTCTGAATAGAAACCACACTTATGGAATTTTTAATTTCAGCAATGTTGTTTTCTATTCTATCAGTATTACTTGACTATTTTCCACACCAACATACTCTGTGTTCAATGTTCTCTTTTATTTCTTTAAACATTGAAAATATTTTTTATTATGTTATCTTCTATAATGTAATAGCATATTGGGATTCCACTCAATTGTTTTCATTGACTCTTGCTCATGTTTTGAACTGCTTTCTTTTGTGTTTTGTAGTTTCTGGGTTGATTCCTTTAAGTGTTTTTTTTACCTATCACCCTAAGGTGCTATCAATTCAAGACATTTTTAATTATTTGATGGCTGTACGTATATTATACCACATATGTAGTATACCCCTGAATCATACATCTGTATGAGGATAGTCGATGTTAAATTTCTCAGTGAATGATTTTTTTCATATGGAGTCAAGGGTTATGTATTTTACCTTGTTTTTGGATTAATTTCTTATTTTTATTTTAAACTGAGCTTTCTACTACTATAAAGACTATTAGAAATATGGTAGAATACTTTTATAGCCTTTCTAAGGGGGGGGGGTCAGCAAATTATGGCTCACATCTGGACTGTAGCTAAATACAGCCTGCCAAGAATGGTTTTTACATTTTAAAGAGTAGTTTGAAAACAAGCAAACAAAAAACAAAGAAAAATATGTTACGATGACCATACATGACCTACAATATCTGAAATATTTACTATCTGGCCTTTTCTGAAAAAAAAAAAAAATCCCTGACTCTTGATCTTAAACCCAAGAGTCATTAATGAAAAAACTAAACAACTTGACCTAATTAAAACTTCAAATTCCTGTTTGACAAATTACAATAGATTCAAAGTTTAAAATGTTACAAAATGGGAACAAATATCGATAAATTAAAATTTAATAATAGATGAACATAGTTCTTTTCAAGAGAATATAAATGTCTTCTGCAAATCAATGAAATAATAGTCTTTTTAGAAGGCAATTTGATAATATACATAACATTTAAGATGCATATATGCTTTGAGCTAACAGTTGAATTTCTAGTAATATTTGACAAGTGGTGAGATTATGTTTCTAAAGATGTTCACTGTTGAATTGTTTATAACAGTGAAAAACTTCAAGAAATATTTTAGGAATAATTCACTAAATTATCATACAACCCATCCATGTCATAATCCCATCTAAAATTTAATGAATATCTACTATAAACCTGAGACACAAATGATTTACATGTATTAATTCATTCAGTGTTCATGGACCACCAGTTTGAAAGGTTCAATTATGCTCTCTAATATGTAGGAATGAAAACAGTCTCAATGAGGTTAAATAACTTGCCATAACTCACACAGGTAGTGAGTGGTTAGCAAGTATTCTAATTTGAACATTCTGATTTCAGAGTTCACACTCTTAATCACTTTGCTATATTGACACTCCATGTAACGCTATCTCGTTATTAAAAGAAAAATATAAACCTGTATATAACATGCAAAAACCTTTAGATTTATTTTAATGAGATAAAAATAATCACAGGGCACTATATATACGTTGAAAACCACACCTCATGGAGATATACATATATATATATGTGTGTGTATATATATATATATATATATATATATATGAGCAATGTATGTAAACAGAACAATGTACACCAGAATATTGACAAAAATTACCTCTTGAGGAGAGTGTGGGCAGTTAACAGTAGGTGGTAGTAGCAGAGTGGGAAAAAGCTCAAATTTAGCGTACTTATGTGTAAAAATCACTATTGCTTGAAGTTGTCCAATGAGAATATGTTAATAGAATTATTGGTTAATAAAAAGAAATAACTTAATGTGGATTTCATTGTAACAAAATCTTATTTACCTTTATACTAACATTTTAGTAAGAGCCTTTGAACTTAATAGAGTGATGAGTGCTTAAATACAAAATTGATACATCAGTGACTTTTTAAGCAGTTCAGTATGGTAAATGGAGGATATGGATGATGGTCCACTTGGCTTAGAATTAACAACCTCCTTAAAACTTCAGTGAAATGCTTGAATCTAATGAAAATTCCCATCTCTGTTTTATTGCAGTGGTATCACACCATTGGCATGCTAAAGAATTTGTCAGGCTTAACTATGCTCCTTTGTCTTTTGCAAGGAAAAAAAAAAATCTTTGTGGGAGGCAAAGACTGTAGATGCTGTCATGCTACCAATTTAAAAACAGAGCTGAATTTCTCAGATTTTTATCACTCTAGTATCACATATCCATAGCAAGATGTCTGGTGGACTACCGTACAAAATCTTTGACATTGAGCAAAACATTTAGAACTGTGCTAATTAAGCTTTTTTGTGACAATGCAGTTAGATTTTGTTATGGTTATTCAAATAATTTGGGGAAATAGCTGAAAATAACATTTATAGATATAGGTATAAAGCAGTGCACAAACCATGGATAATATCCCACTGTACTTGTGTTTCAGAGTTTTTAAAGAAGTTTTCTGACCAGTCATACTTGTAGAAGATGAAAAAGAAAAAATATAACTTATTTTAAATAACCGTCTGTTAAGGTGAAAGAAGTAACAATATATTTTTAAAAGATTAATACTCTATTTACTGTTTAAAAGATGGTTATTTTAATTATATTTAAGCAGTATACATTGTTTTATGAACAATTGAATTATTTCTATGTGCATGTCATTATTCTGCGCCCTGAGTAAAAGAAAAGATACTATGTCCTTCCATTAGAAACTGTTATCCTAAAGAAAGTAGAAGTTAAACATGTAAATAAATAAATGATCACACTTTGGAGCTAAAATAGCCTAGGAAAACATTTTTTTGGAGAAAGCAAACAACTCAGCATGGAATGTTCAGCAAAATTTTGAGAAGTCATAAATTTAGGTAGACTTTAAATAATTTTGGAAACTCTGTTCATGAGGGAGGTATATGAAAAAGGAATATAATGAGTGAAGTCACAGAGAACTAATAGAATATAATATATTTAAGAAAGAGTGGATATTATTGTGTATGAATATGTGTTTGTGTGTGTGTGTGGTATGGTAATTAGGTAGGGAGTGGAAGGTGTATTACAAGAATATGAGGAATAATATATAGATTGAGTAAAATTGTGCTTGTTCTTTTATGCCATGCTAAGAAAAGAATTTATATTGTAAAAAATAGTGAAGTGTTTCAACCATAGATTTTACAATAATGAATAAGGGATTTAGAAGGAACACTGATGGCAGAAAAGACTACAGATTGATTAAGACATTTCCTTAGTTAAGAAGACGAGTTTGAGGCCTACTACAAAAATCAAAGCAAGGTTTGAAAAGAGCATATACATTCCGAGTTATATGTGAGATAGAATTAATAGGGCCTGGTGCCCTGAAATTCCATATGAAAAATAATTGCAGATTATTATGATGAGAAACTCTAGGGACAGTAAATACCAGGGGAGGAAATTAAATGACTGCCCATGAATTCATTTATTTAAGGACAGAATTACAAGTGACAGAAAGTATAAACCCATGTCAATTCTTTCATTTGTTTATAGTTAATACACTTAATTCTCCAGAGTAGTTTTAAGTTTGCAGGAAATATAGAGTTCCAATATACTCCCTGTTGACTTAAAACAAATAGACTGCCAGCAAAATGGGTTTATTCGGGATCAACAGAGAATTATGATTTAGTGTTTGCAACCATGGTGAGCCATGTGTAAGTCCCTCCCTGGCAAGTGAAGAACTCTTTATAGAGGGGAAAAAGAAGTTGGGAGGGCTATAGTAAACAATGAGTTCATGGTTTTTCATTGGCTGAGTCCTTGCCAGGAAAGTTGAGGAGTTTCTTCTTTTTGTTGGGCTTTGCTATTGTTGCATGGTGTGAGAACCCCCCTTCTGGTCTCTCAACTCTATTTAATTAAGATTTTTATTCATTAATTTTTTATATTTTCCCCTTTTGATCAAGATCTTTCTCCAAAAGTATCACTGATCAAGAGTCAGGTTTCCTGTTTTCAGTGACTTTTTGTCCTTCAATACCAGGAGGAACCTTTCCTGGGTATATTGTCTCATGTCAGAGGAAAAGTGGACAGATTGAAAACCTACTGAGGTCACATATGAGTAACAAAAAGAGGTAGGAGGGAAAACTGTCAGGAAGTTTTAAAATAAAGTTCATATGCTATCAAGATCAAGGCACTGGAGATCATCTTAAGTGTTATGTCATCATCAGAAGTTTGGCAACAAACTTCCAAAAGGCCTGGTCTGGATATCCTGGAAAAGCTGTCTCATTAGATGTCCTATGCTTCAATTCTGGGAAAACATTACTTTCAGGACAACAGATGCCGTGCATGTCCAGCCAGGGTTTGGTGCTTTCTTTACATGTGTCACTTGAATCCAGGAATCTATTCCTCGGAGTTTGTCCAGTGAGATTGAAGAGAGTATTTCTTTTCTGATAGACAAAATCTCAAGGTTGCAAAGTATGATGCTTAAGGTCTTTGTCTCCTGAGAGCACACTGTGAAAGATTGCTCTACCAAAACATGGTTATTTTTAATAGAAGAAATTAGGCTTTTGCAATATTGGAGTATGTCTTTTTTAATCAGTTGTATGTCAAAAGAGGCAGGAGATAAGTGCATTGGGTGTCATAACTATCTCAAAGAGCGAAAGTTTATGAGTTCTAAAAGGGGTGGATATAAGAGTTAAAAGAACCAAGGGCAATGCTTTTGGCCAAGGTATTTGCAGAGCCCTTAAAATTTTGCCAATTAAGTCTTTATATTTTTACTGAAGTATAATTGATTTACAATATTATATTAGTTTTAGGTATACAGCACAGTGATTTTACAAATTATACTCCATTATAAGTTATTACAAGATAATGTCTGTAATTCCCTCTGTGATACAACATATCCTTGTTGCTTATCTATCTTATACATAGTAGTTTGTATCTCTTAATCCCATACCCCTAATTTTCCCCTCCCCCTTCTCACTCCCCTTTGGTAACCACTAATTTGTTTTCTATATCTCTGAGTCTGTTCCCGTTTTGCATATACATTCATTTGTATTATTATTTAGAGTACACGTGTAAGTGATATCATAGAGTATTTGTGTTTCTCTGCCTGATTTATTTCACTAAGCATGATATCCTCAAGGTCCACCCTCAGTGCTGCAAATGGCAATATTCCATTCATTTTTATGGTTGACTAATAGTCCTTTTAATATATTCACCGCATCTTCTTTATCCATTCATCTGTTGATGGACACTTGGGTTGCTTCCATGTCTTGGTTATTGTAAAGTGTTGTTATGAACACTGGGGTGCATGTATCTTTTCAAATTAGTGTTTTCATTTTTTATGGATGGTAGTTCTAATTTTAGTTTTTTGAGGAACCTCCATATGTTCTCCGCAGTGGGTGAATCAAGTTACATTCCCATTGACAGTGTACAAGTGTTCACTTTTCTCCATGTCCTCGCCAACATTTGTTATTATTTGTAGACTTTTTAATGATAGCCATACTGACAAGTGTGAGGTGATATCTCATTGTTTTGATTTGCATTTCTCTAATACTTAGTGATGTTGAGCATTTTTTCATGTGCCTGTTAGCCATCTGCGTGTCTTCTTTGGAAAAATGTCTGTTTAGGTCTTCTGCCCATTTTTTGAGTGGGTTGTTTGTTTTTTTGATATTGAGTTTAAGAGCTGTGTATGTATTTTGGATATTCATCCCTTGTCAGTTGCATCATATGCAAAAATTTTGTCCCCATCCATAGGTTTCTTTTCATGTTGTCAATGATTCCTTTGCTGTGCAAAAACTTTTAAGTTTAATTAGGTCCCATGTGTTTATATTTGCTTTTATTTCTTTTGCCTAACAAGACAAATAAAAAAATTTTTGCTACAGTTTATATCAAAGGGTGTTCTGCCTGTGTTCTTTTCAAAGAGTTTTATAGTTTCAGGCCTTACATTTAGGTTTTTAATCCATCTTGAGTTTATTTTTTTATATGGTGTGAGGAAATGTTCTGATCTCATTGTTTTACATATAGCTGTTCAGTTTTCCTAGCACCACTTATTAAAAAGACTGTTTTTTCTCCAGTGTGTGTTCTTGACTCTTTTGTTGTAGAGTAATTGACTAGACATATGTGGGTTTATTTCTGAGCTCTCTATACTGTTCCATTGAACTATGTGCCTGTTTTTTTGCCAGTACTATGCTGTTTTTATTACTGCAGCTTTGTAGTGTAGTCTGAAGTGTGGGAGGGAGATATTTCCAGCTTTGTTCTATTTTTCTCAGCTTGCTTTGGCAATTTGGAATACTCTGTGATTCCATGTGAATTTTAGGATAATTTGTTCTAGTTCTCTGAAAAATGTCATGAGTATTTTGATAGGGATTGCATTAAATCTGTAGATTGTTTGGAGTATTATGGCCATTTTAACAATATTGTCTTTTCCAGTCCAAGAGCATGGGTTATCTTGCAATTTCTTTGTATCACCTTCAGTTTCCTTCATGAATGTTTTATAGTTCAGAGTATGTCTTTCACCTCCTTGGTTAAGTTTATTCCTAGGTATTTTATTCTTTTTGATGCAATTTTAAATGGGTTTGTTTTTTATTTTCTGATATTTCATTATAAGTGTACAGAAACACAACAGATTTCTGTATACTAATATTGTATCCTGCCACTTTGCTGAATTCACTTATTAGTTCTAATACTTTTTGGGTGGAGTTGTAAGGGTTTTCTATGTAAAGTGTTGTGTCATCTGCAAATAGTTCCAGGTTTACATCTTCCCTTCCAATTTGGATGTCTTTTATTTATCTTTCTTGTCTGATTGCTGTGGCTAGATCTTCCAATACTATTCCAAATAGAAGTGGCAATAGTGGGCATCCTTGTCTTGTTTCTCAATTTAGCAGGAAGGCTTTCAGCTTTTCAACATCGAGTATGATGTTAGCTGTTGGTTTGCCATAAATGGCCTTTATTATATTGAGTTATTATCCCTCTATACTCGCTTTGATGAGAGTTTTTATCATAAATGGATGTTGAATTATGTCAAATACTTTTTCTGCATCAGGAGATGATCATGTGATTTTTATACTTCCTTTCATTAATGTGGTATATTGCATTGACTGATTTACAATTATTGAGTCATCCTTGTGTCCCTGGGATAAATCCAGCTTGATCATGTGGTATGATACTTTTTTATATTTTGTTGGATTCAGTTTGCTAATATTTTGTTGAGGATTTTTGCATCTATATTCATTAAAGATATTGGCTTTAATTTGCTTTTTTATAATATTTTTGTCTGGTTTTTGGTATCAGGGTAATGGTTGCCTTGTAGAATGAATTTAGGAATGTTCCCTCCTCTTCAACTTTTTAGAGTAGTTTGAGAAGCATAGGTATTAGTTTTTCTTTATATGTTTGGTTAGAATTCCCCTGTGAAGCCATCCTATCCTGGATGTTTGTTTGCTTGGAGTTTTTTTCTAAAAAAATCAATTTCACTACTAGTGATTGGCCCATTCAAATTGACTGTTTCTCCTTGATTCAGTCTTGGTAGGTTGAATGATTCTAGAATTTTTTTTCCATTTCTTCTCTGCTGTGAAATTAGTTGGCATATAAATTTTCATAGTATTCACTGATGAGTTTTTGTATCTCTGTGGCATCTGTTGTTATTCCTCGTCTTTTATTTTTTATTTTGTTTATATGGGTTCTCTCTCTTTTCTTCATAGCCTAACTAAATTTTATCAATTGTGTTTTTTATTTTATTTTATTTATTTCCTCTCTGGTCTTTATTATTTCTTTCCTTCTTCTGAAGTTGGGCTTTGTTTCTCTTCTTTTCTAATACCTTAAATTGGTAGGTTACGTTGTTTATTTGAGATTTTTCTTGTTCCTTGAGGAAGGCTGTATCACTATAAACTTGCCTCTTAGAACTGCTTTTGCTGCATCCCAGAGATTTTGGAGTGCTGTGTTTCCATTTTCTTTCTTTCTTTTTTTTTTTTTTTTGCGGTACGCGGGCCTCTCACTGTTGTGGCCTCTCCCGTTACGGAGCAAAGGCTCCGGACACACAGGCTCAGCGGCCATGGCTCATGGGCCCCGCCGCTCCACGGCATGTGTGATCTTCCCGGACCGGAGCACAAACCCGTATCCCCTGCATCGGCAGGCGGACTCTCAACCACTGTGCCACCAGGGAAGCCCCTCCATTTTCTTTTGTCTCAAGGTGTTTTCTGATTTCCTCTTTGATTTCTTCATTGACTTGTTGGATTTTTAATAGCATATTGTTTAGTTTCCATGTGTTTGTTCTTTTCCCGTTTTTCTTTCTGTAGTTGACTTCTAGTTTCATACATTTGTGGTTGAAAAATGTTGATATAATTTCTCTCCTCTTAAATTGTTTGAGTCTTGTTTTGTGGTCTAGTATGTGATGTATGCTCAAGACGTTCCAAGTGCATTTGTAAAGAATGTGTGTTCTGCTGTTTTTGGATATAATGTCCTGGAGATATCAATTAAATCCAACTGGTCTGTTTTGTCATTAAAGACCAGTGTTGCCTTATTGATTTTCTGTGTGGATGAAGTGTCCATTGATGTCAGTGGGGTGTTCAACTCCCCTACTATTATTGTATTATTGTCAATTTCTCCCTTTATGTCTGTTAGTATTTGCTTCATATATTTAGCTGCTCCTGTAAAGGGTGCATATATGTTAATGAGTCTAATATCTTCTTCTTGTATAGAACCCTTTCTCATTATATAATGCCCTCCTTTGTCTTTTTTTATAGCCTTTGCTTTAAAGTTTATTTTGTGTGATATGAGTATTGCTAATCTGCTTTCTTGTCATTTCTGTTTGCAGGAAATATCTTTTTCCATCCCTTCATGTTCAGTCGATATGTATCTTTAGCCCTGAAGTGGCTCTCTTGTAGGCAGCCTATTGAGGGTATTTTTTAATCCAATCAGCCATTCTGTATCTTTCCATTGGAATATTTATTCCACTGACATTTAAAGTAATTATTGATAAGTATGTATTTATGTCCATTTTATTACTTGTTTTCTGGTTGTTTCTTTAGTTTTTCTCTGCTCATTTCTTCTTTTTGTTTCTACCCTTGTGGTTTGATAATTTTCTTTAGTAGTATGCTTGTGTTCCTTTCTTTTTGTTTTTGTGTATCTGTTGTCAGTTTTTCATTTGTCCTTACCATGGAGCTCATATATGTTAACCTTTAATTATATCTACCTGTTTTAAATTGATATTTATTTAAGTTCCTACTCATTCTAAACATCTACATTTTTTACTCCCCTTGCCCACATTTTGTGTTTTTGATGTCATATTTTACATCTTCGTGCTTATACTTTTACTGTTTATTATAATTTATTTGCTTTTATAATTTTTTGTTTTTTATTCTATGTATTGGCTTATTTAATTGGTTGATTCTCAATCCTTACTATATATTTGCCTTTCCTATTGGGATTTTTCCTTTCCTATATATTCTTACTTCTTTTCAATTTAAAGGACACCCTTCAATGTTTCTTTTAAGGCAGGTTTAGTTTTGGGTTTTTTTGTTGTTGTTTTCATTGGGTTTTTTTGTTGTTGTTGTTATTGTTTTTTAAGTAAGAAGTGGATTTATTTAGAGAGATACACATTTCATAGAATGTGGTCCATCTCAAAAGGCAAGAATGGCCTTTGGAGAAGCACACTCCACAGACAGAGTGTGGGTGGACCATTCTCAGAAGGCGAGAGGCCCCAAAATATGGTGTGGTTAGTTTTTATGGGTTGGGTAATTAGGCTAATAGGCTAATGAGTGGGAGGATTATTCCAACTATTTCAGGGAAAGGGTGGGAATTTCCAGGAATTGGGCCACCACCCACTTTTTGGTCTTTTATGGTTAGCCTTGGAATTGTCATGGTGCTGGTGGGTGTGTCATTTAGTATTGATGAACTCTTAGTTTTTGCTTGTCTGAGTTATTTATCTCCCCTTCTATTTTAAATTATAATCTTGCTGGGTAGAGTATCCTAGGTTGAAGGTTTTTCCCTCTCAGCACTTTGAATATATCATGCAACTCCCTTCTGGCCTGCAAAGTTTCTGCAGAGAAATCAGCTGATAGCCTTATGGGGATTCCCTTGTATTTGATTCTTTGTTTTTCTCTTACTGCCTTTATAATTCTCTTTTTATCTTTAAATTTTGACGTTTTAACTATGATACGTCTTGGTGTGGTTGTCTTTGAATTCTTCTTATTTGGGACTTTTTGCTCCCTGTACCTGGATATCTGTTTTATTCTTCAGGTTTGAGAAGTTTTCTGTCATAATTTCCTCAAATACTTTTTTGATTCCCTTTTCTCTCTTTTCCTTTTGGAACTCCTATAATGCGAATCTTGGACTGCTTAAGGTTATCCTAGAGAATTCTTAAATTGCTTTCTTTTTTTAAGTTTGTTTTTATTTATGATGTTCTCATTGGGTGATTTCCATTATTCTATCTTCCAGATCACTTATGCATTCTTCTGTATCACTTAGTCTGCTACTCCTTTATTCTTCTTTTAAAATTTTAGCTATCGAATTATTCATTTCTGATTTTTTTTTATATTTTCTAGTTCCTTGTTGACATGTTCACTATTTAAATTCTTTTTCTTAATTAAGGTAACGTTTTATTACCAATATTTTGAATATTTACCTGGTAAATTGCTTATTTCTGTTTAAATTTTTCAGGGTTTTATTCTTGCTCTTTAAATTGAGAGTAATTCCTCTGCCTTTTCATTTTGCTTAACTTTCTCTTCCTCTATACATTTAGGTTAAACAGGTACCTATTGAAGTCTTCAAGTGGGGTTCTTATGTGGGAGTGTCTCTATACAGTCTGCATATTCCTAATGACTTTGTTGGGAGAGCTGGATTTGATGTGGACACAATTCACTCATTACCTCAGGGTGCGCTGGTAGCTATCACCTTGGTAAGGAGTAAACCTGGAGTTGGAGGGGCTAGAGCCTGCACCAGGTGTGAGGTGGGATTTTCTCTCTGTTCATGGCCATCACTGTCCTCTCAGGGGCATGTTCTGTTCCCATATTGTTAGAGGAGAAACCCTGAGGGTCATGCTGGAACTTGCTCTTTTTCCTTTAGATTTGTATTTTTTTTCCTCTCCCCACACCAGGACCTTTGCCCCAGAGGAGGGGAGTGCTGAACAACTGGGGCCCGTGTGCAGACAAAGGTCCAATGTGCTCCCTGTTTAGGTACCCATATCTGTGATCAAACACAGCCTCTTGCGAAAGTCCCCTTTTTCTCTCACAGCTGATCACTGCCCACTGCTTCCAATGCCCCTGCCCTGTTGTGGAACCACTGCAGGGCTGGCACAGCTGGTGTGATCTCTCTGCATGTACCAAGGGGTGATCTATGGCAGAATGGCTGCTGTCAGAGATCTGGGAGTCTTCTCGGGTGCTTCTTGAGGAAGCGCCAACAGTGGACACCACTGCACCATCCAGGATCTGCCCTGGGACTGGGTTCCCTCCTCAGATGGAGCCTGAGCCTGAGGAGCTGAGGGAGAGAGACAAGATGGTGCCAGAGGTGGAGCCTGAGGCAAAGAAGCCTGGGAAGAAGAGCCTGAGTCTTTGGGAGCCATCCTATCTTTCTTTAGTCATTTGTTTGCTTCAGTTAATTTTAAAATTTTATTCTGCAGAGAGGCAACTTTAAGCTCCCAATAACATTTGGAAGCCTCAAAGTACTAATCGAAATAGGCTTACCATTCAGTTCTGGAAATTTTAGAGCTATAGTGATCCAATTCCGTTTTAAGAAAATTAAGTTTGGTGATTTCAAAAGTTTCCCATAGTGGCCATTGATATTCTAAATTACCTATGGGCAGGTTTATCCATTTAGTTAGAAACGTGCATGAAGAAAGACCATGGTCTTGATATATAAAATTGGCTTGAGTCCCTATGGGAGAGTGCCCTCAAAATGTTTAGATAACTGGGATCCCATTTCTCAGAGGTTTTTCTCTAGAGTAGAATAATCATATTCAAACAGCTTAAACAGCTTGTAGCTCAAACAGCTCAGTTCAAATAGCTCATAACTCAAATGTCCTGCAGGCTTAATACCAGCCAGTTCTAAGGGAATAGCTTGGTCCTGGAGGAGCCAGGCTGAAGGCTTCTCAGCCAATTTGCATAGAACAGCTCCTCTTCTAAAGGAATGGGATGATGGCTGAACTGGCAGTTTCAGTGGATCAACTCCTTTTCCTGAAAGAATGGGTAAAAGACTTTTCAGCCAGTTTCAGTTGAGACAATCTGATCTCAAAATTAAACTGAAGTGCCAAACAAGTACTTGCACACAGAACAAAGCCTTAACTAGAAAGGTGAAACCTTAAAATAGATGCTGAATAAAGCCTGGATAGCTTCAAATGCAAAAGGGGAGACTCAGATCCAGGATAAAGATATACCTTTAAACTCCAGGGTTAGTGAGAAAAGCAATGAGCAACAATGGGCTCAATTGTGGGTATTGCATCTGTTTGCTCATCAGCCCTTGAGCAGTCAAAGGTCTTCTCTGGTCCCTGAACCAGCCACCAAAAAGTTGACCTAAAACAAGCTGCTAGTTATTTCTCTAGCAAAAATGGATTTATTTTTGATCAGCTGAGAATTGCAATTTGGGGTCTACAACCATGGTGAGCCACATGTGAGTCCCTGCATGACAATGGAAGGATAACTCTTTTATAGAGGGGAAAAGGAAGTTTGGAGTGCTATAGTAAATAAAGAGTCCATGGCTTTTCATTGGCTGAGTTGTTGCCAAAAAAGAGGAGTCTTTCTTTTTCTTGTTGGGTTCTACTCTTTTCACAGGGAGTGAGTGTTGCCTTTTCTGGTCTCCTGACTGTATTTAACTGAAGTTACTGTTTATTAATTTTTTTTACACGTCTCATTTCCCCCACAATCACGCCTATTATTATTAACATTTTTCATTAGCATGATTAAAATTAATGAGCTAATAATTGGTAACTAAAGTCCATAGATTACATTGGGATTTACTCTTTGTGTTGTACATTCTATAAGTATAAAAAAATGTATAGTGAGATATAAGCACCAATACAGTATCATACAGAATATTTTCACTACCCTAAAAAATCTATTTTAAATTATTCATCCCTCTCTCACCCTACCTTCAACCTCAGGCAACCACTGATCTTATTACTACTCCATAATTTTGCCTTTTCCAGAATGTCGTATAGTTGGAGTCACACAGTATGTAGCCTTTTCGAATTGCCTTCTTTCACTAGCAATAAGCATTAAGGTTCTGCCATATCTTTTCATGGCTTGATAGCTCATTTCTTTTTAGCACTAATATCCCATTGCCTAGACATATCACTGTGTGTTTAACCATACACCTATTGAAAGACATATTGCTTGCTTCCAAGTTTTGACAATTATGAGTAAAGCTGCTATAAACATTTGTGTACAGGTTTTTGTGTGGATGCAAGTTTTCAACTCATTTGGGTAAATACCAAGTAGTACAATTGCTGGATCAAATGGTATGAGTATATTTAGCTTTGTAAAAAAACCCAAAAAACTGCCAAAATGTCTTCTGAAGTGGCTGTACTATTTTGTATTCCCACCAGTAGTGCATGAGTGTCCTTGTTGCTCCACATTCTAGCCAGTATTTGGTATTGTCAGTGTTTTGGATGTTAGCCATTCCAGTGGGTTTGTAGTGCTATCTAATTGTTATTTTAATTTGAAATTACTTGATGTACTATGATGATGAATATCTTTAGATATGCTTATTTTCCATCCATATATCTTATTTGCTGAGGGGTCTGTTTAGATCTTTTGCCCATTTCTAAATGAGTTGTTTGTTTTCTTATTGTTAAGTTTTAAGACTCTTTTTGATGTATTTTGGGTACCACTCCTTTATCATATATGTGTTTTGCAAATATTTTCTCCTACTCTGTGTCCTGTCCTTTTATTCTCCTAACAGTGTCCTTCACAGGGCAGAAGTTTTTAATTTAAATAAAGTCCAAATTACCCTTTTTTTCAATAGAGCATCCTTTGGGCGTTGTATCTAAAACATGACCACCAAATCCAAGGTCACCTAGATTTTCTCCTGCTATATTCTAGAAATTTTAAAGTTTTGAGTTTTACAGTTAGTTCTCTGATCCATTTTGAGTTAATTTTTGTGAAAGGTATAAGATTTGTGTGGAGATTCATTATTTGTAATTCAAATATTTCCAAAATTGTTGTTATAAAATCAGGATGATGTTATAAGGGTGAAATTGGCAGATATTACAAAGTGATAAAGTCATCCAAATGAAATTTTAAAATAATGTTTAAACTAAAATCAAACAGACAAATAAATAACAAGAAAAGGAAAAGTCTGACACTTGAGGAAGGGAATGTGATATTCATGAATGATGAAGAAAAGTACAACTACCCAGTTTTATGTTTCCATCTTCTCAGGCAAGATGAATTAGTTTCAGATCAGAAAATATGTAATCAACATTGGTAATGGAAAACTGTATCCAATGGTATGTCAGAAGAATATAAGAGAGCACCTGGTTACTCTAGATGTATTCAAGATTCCGGATCTAAATTAATTACAGAAGAAAATTCTGAATGAGTTTCATAATTATATCACCAAATCTGCCAACAAATTTTTAGTCATTGTAAAGAATATGAAAGGGGTTAGAAGGCTGAATATGGAAAAACATGGTCCTTATTTTTCATGAAAACGAAAGAGCATTTTGGTGACATATCTCTTGATTTCAGGAAAATTATAAAATCAATCATTAAATAAGTTAACAATTATAAAATGAGATGAATGAGCACTAATTAATACATTCACTTGTTTTTTTGACTAGATTACTAAACAATACCTCAGGAAAATATAGCAATAGACATAGTATGTCTGTATTTCATCAGAGTCTCAATGTGTCCTTCTGGAAAAGATGGAAAGATCTGGGATAACTGATAATAATGTTAGGATTTCTAACTCACAGGGACAGTGCTAATTTCTGAGTCCCTGTCAACCTAGAGTGCATTCACTAATATCATGCCACAGACATCTCTCCTATTAATAATATATAGCGGCTACCAGGGAGAATATCGATGGCATTCAGTTGTAATTTGCGTATAACATTAGAGTGAGAAGAAGACTTAGTATGTTAAAACGAAAAATATATTTTCATAGACTAGAACATTAGTTGAATCTAACCACGTAAAATTTATTAGAGATACATGTAAAGTCCTACAGTTATGTCAATAATTTTTATTTATACACATGTTTGAAAAACCTGATTATATTTACCTAAAAATAAGAGTCTGTTGGTGGGGTGCACATTTTGCTGACTTCACATATTTGAGGGATTCCATGACTACCAGCAGAGATAAAATGCCTAGTGGCATAAACAATGCCCCCCACCAAAGAAGAAATATTTATCAATTAGGGCTATGCAGAATTGGAATGGGCTTCTTTGAATGGCTGTGTATTCAATAATGTTGAAGTATTAAAGAAGCAGCTAGAAAACCATGTATTATTGTATTCGGAGGAAATTCAGTCATTCAGTGGAGGATTCAATTGGATAATCATTAAGGTCCCTTCTGACTGAAATTGACTTGACAGTATTTTTTAAAGTATGCAATTTTTTGTTGGAAAATCAACTCAAAGTACTTTGAAATGCATATTCATAGTATGTAAAATCTTCCCCACTTTGTTCTCAAAACTGGCTTCTTACAATCTCCATAGTTGCATATTAACCACACACTAGTATAGTCAGGTAAAATCAGTTCCCTGATGTTCTCTGATAAAGTAAAAATACTTTATTAATAGTGGAATATTCTCTTTTCATTGTTTGTCACGGTACTGTTGTACAGTACAATGGTTAATTGCCTGGCTGTTTCATTTTGCATTAGTCTGGACACTGCTGTTTAATAAGACAATGGCTTACATTTTAACAATTACAGTCCTATTCATTGAGATGGAGACATGTTTGCATGCTGACAATAAATGAGGGACAAACAGGAGTTTGTTTAAAGGCTGAACTGGAAACAGAAACAGTAAGTGTAAAGTCAATAATTAGAATCATTACTTCTGTGCCACTGAGGATTAATTTTCATTGGCAATAGCTTTTAGACCTAGTTGATGATTCTTGGAAAAATAATTTTCTATTTTCTGAGACAGATGTTGTCATAATTTACCCTGGCAATCTCTTAATCCTCTAGCGACCATAAGATTAATATCCATTAGTGAACAATCATGCATAGGTTGATATCAACTGAATAGAATATTTAACTGATGGCTGGTGTCCTATCTGTGAGTGTTAGCACATCATACAGCTATAAACATTTTTTAAAGCAGTGTATTGTGCTTGTGTCCATTTCTCCCCTTTCCCAAATTTGTAAAATATTCTTTGCTGTTCTGATAATCACATATGATGGCTAAGAATAAAAAAAAATTTAATTAAGGCTACCGAATTTTATTGCAATTTATAGATTACAATAATTACAGTAATATATCTGGCGATCAGTGCATTTTCAACAGTTCCACTAAACTAACTTTTACAGATGCTGAAAAGCATTGTACAAGGGCTGTCAGAATTTATCTCATTTGTTTCTAATTCACCTAAGTGCCTTCACTTTTTCTTTTCCCTCTGGAATTGCCATAATCATCATTCAGTTCCTTCACTCAACAAAAGAATACATTGAGAACTCTAACAAAAAAATACATTGAGAACTCTAACAAAAATTCTTTAGGGTAGAGCAAATTTCTATTCTCTTTGATGGTGCTCTTGTTCACACTACTTGCTTGGATTCTGACTTCTTGTATCTTTGTCTAATTGATAAGACCTGATATAATTCACTTTGGCACATGAGCCAACTCTTAACTCTGAACTCTGACACCTTCAGGTTTTATTTTCCCACCCATTGATATTAATTTTCTATTGTCGCTGAAACAAATTACCACAAACTTGGTGAATTAAAACAATGCAAATATCTGATCATTCTGTACCTCAAAATTCTGACATGAGTCTCACTGGGCTAAAATCACGTTTTGGGCAAGGCTGCATTCCTTTCTGGAGGGTCTAGGGGCAAACCCATTTTCTTTTCTTTTCCAGCTTCTAGAGGCTGTCTGCATTCCTTGGCTTATGGGTGTCTTCCTCCATCCTCAAAGCCAGCAACCATAGGTTGAGGTCTTGTCACATCAAATCACTTTGAACCCTTCTGATTCCCTCTTCTACTTTTAAGGACCCTCCTGCTTTGGGCCCATCCAGATAAGCTAATATAATCCTATTTTAAGGTCAAATGATTAGCAACGTTAATTCCATCTTCAACCTTAATTCCCCTTTACTATGTAACCTAACAAATTCACAGGTACTGGGGATTAGGACATGGGCATATTTGGGGGCCATTATCCTGCCTGCCACAGTTAAAATAAATACCTGACTTTTCATTTCTGATCAAGATTGAACTGGACTTACCTTTCCACCTGAAACAATTAAAAATTCAGACAAAATACATGAAACAATGCTTTTCAGGTCATCAAGTAGAACAGAACAGTAACCTCTAAAAAAAGAATAAGCAGACAATGTGAGCCCTGCAGTTGTCCCAACTTACTGCCTAGAACGAGCTTAAAGGTTTCAGTGCAGGGATCAGGAACCCATACAAAGCCTGGCAATCTCTTTGAGTTGAGGAGATAGAGCTGCAAGTCTGGGATGACTAACACAGCTAAAATTCACAGGACAGAATAACAGAGTGCTGCACAGACAAGTAGATCCCAAGATAAGAAGATGGTCTCCCTCAACTTTCCTACTGAGTACTATTGTTTTTTTTTTAACCTGTGTATGTTTATTTATTTATTTATTTTCTTAATAGTCATCCATTTTATACACACCAGTGTATACATGTCAATCCCAGTCTCCCGATTCATCACACACACAACCCCCATCCCTTGGTGTCCATATGTTTTTTCTCTACTTCCATGTCTCAGTTTCTGCTGTGCAAACCAGTTCATCTGTACCATTTTCTAGGTTCCACATACATGCGTTAATATACGATATTTGTTTTTCCCTTTCTGACTTACTTCACTCTGTATGACAGACTCTAGGTCCATCCACATCTCTACAAATGACCCAGTTTTGTTCCTTTTTATGGCTGAGTAATATTCCATTGTATATATGTACCACCTCTTCTTTATCCATTCGTCTGTCGATGGGCATTTAGGTTGCTTCCATGACCTGGCTATTATAAATAAGGCTGAAATGAACATTGGGGTGCATGGGTCTTTTTGAATTATGGTTTTCTCTGGGTATATGCACAGGAGTGGGTTTGCTGGGTTATATGGTAATTCTGTTTTTAGTTTTTAAGGAACCTCCATACTGTTCTCCATAGTGGCTGTACCAATATACATTCCCACCAACAGTGCAAGAGGGTTCCCTTTTCTCCACACCCTCTCCAGCATTTGTTGTTTGTAGATTTACTGATGATGCCCATTCTAACTGGTGTGAGGTGATACCTCATTGTAGTTTTGATTTGCATTTCTCTAATAATTAGTGATGTTGAGCAGCTTTTCATGTCCTTCTTGGTGATCTGTATGTCTTCTTTTGAGAAATGTCTGTTTAGGTCTTCTGCCCATTTTTGGATTGGGTTGTTTGTTTTTTTAGTATTGAGCTGCATGAGCTGTTTATATATTTTGGGGATTAATCCTTTGTCAGTTGATTCATTTGCAAATATTTTCTCCCATTCTGAGGGTTGTTTTTTCGTCTTGTTTGTAGTTTCCTTTGGTTTGCAAAAGCTTTTAAGTTTCATGAGGTTGCCTTTGTTTATTTTTGTTTTTTATTTCATTACTCTACGAGGTGGATCAAAAAAGATATTGCTGTGATTTATGTCAAAGAGTATTTTTCCTATGTTTTCCTCTAAGAGTTTTATAGTGTCCAGTCTTACATTTGGGTCTCTAATCCCTTTTGAGTTTATTTTTGTGTATGGTGTTAGGGAGTGTTCTAATTTCATTCTTTTACATGTAGCTGTCCAGTTTTCCCAGCACCACTTATTGAAGAAGCTGTCTTTTCTCCATTGTATATCCTTGCCTCCTTTGTCATAGATTAGTTGACCATAGGTGCGTGGGTTTATCTCTGGGCTTTCTGTCTTGTTCCATTGATCTATCTTTCTGGTTTTGTGCCAGTACCATATTGTCTTGATTACTGTAGCTTTGTAGTATACAAAGCTCTGAAGTCAGGGGGTCTGATTCCTCCAGCTCCGTTTTTTTCCCTCAAGACTGCTTTGGCTATTTGGGGTCTTTTGTGTCTCCATACAAATTTTCAGATTTTTTTTCTAGTTCTGTAAAAAATGCCATTTGTAATTTGATAGGGATTGCATTGAATCTGTAGATTGCTTTGGGTAGTATAGTCATTTTCACACTATTGATTCTTCCAATCCAAGAACATGGTATATCTCTCCATCTGTTGGTATCATCTTTAATTTCTTTCATCAGTGTCTTATAGTTTTCTGTATACAGGTATTTTGTCTCCCTAGGTAGGTTTATTTCTAGGTTTTTTGTTGCAATGGTAAATGGGAGTGTTTCCTTAATTTCTCTTTCAGGTTTTTCATCATTAGTGTATAGGAATGCAAGAGATTTCCATGCATTAAGTTTGTATCCTGCAACTTTACCAGGTTCATTGATTAGCTCTAGTAGTTTTCTGGTAGCATCTTTAGGATTCTCTATGTATAGTACCATGTCATCTACAAACAGTGACAGTTTTACTTCTTCTTTTCCAATTTGGATTCCTTTTATTTCTGTTTCTTCTCTGATTGCCATGGCTAGGACTTCCAAAACTATGTTCAGTAATAGTGGTGAGAGTGGACATCCTTGTCTTGTTCCTGATCTTAGAGGAAATGCTTTCAGTTTTTCACCATTGGGAATGATGTTTGCTGTGGGTTTGTCATATATGGCCTTTATTATGTCGAAGTAGGTTCCCTCCATGCCCACTTTCTGGAGAGTTTTTATCATCAATGGGTGTTGAATTTTGTCAAAAGCTTTTTCTGCATCTATTGAGATGATCATATGGTTTATATTCTTCAATTTGTTAATATGGTGTATCACATTGATTGATTTGCATATATTGAAGAATCCTTGCATCTCTGTGATAAATCCCACTTGTTCACGGTGTATGATCCTTTTAATGTGTTGTTGGATTCTGTTTGCTAGTATTTTGTTGAGTATTTTTGCATCTATATTCATCAATGATATTGGTCTGTAATTTTCTTTTTTTGTAGTATCTTTGTTTATATCTATACAAGCCTACCTCAAGAAACAAGAAAAATCTCAATAAACAATCTAATGTTACACCTATAGGAACTAGAGAAAGAAAAACAAACAAAACCAAAGTTAGCAGAAGGAAAGAAATCATAAAGATCAGAGCAGAACTAAATGAAATAGAAACAAAGAAAACAATAGCAAAGATCAGTAAAACTAAAAGCTGGTTCTTTGAGAAGATAAACAAAATTGATAAACCATTAGCCAGACTCATCAAGAAAAAGAGGGAGAGGACTCAAATCAATAAAATTAGCAATAAAAAAGGAGAAGTTACAACAGACACCGCAGAAATGCAAAGCATCCTAAGAGCCTACTACAACCAACTCTTTGCCAATAAAATGGACAACCTGGAAGAAATGAACAAATTCTTAGAAAGGTATAACCTTCCAAGACTGAACTAGGAAGAAATCGAAAATATGAACAGACCAATCACAAGTAATGAAATTGAAACTGTGATTAAAAATCTTCCAACAGACAAAAGTCCAGGACCAGATGGCTTCACAGGTGAATTCTATCAAACATTTAGAGAAGAGCTAACCCTCATCCTTCTCAAACTCTTCCAAAATATAGCAGAGGGAGGAACACTCCCAAACTCCTTCTACGAGGCCACCATCACCTTGATACCAAAACCAGACAAAGATGCTGAGTACTATTTTAGTGCATGTATATGAGGAAACTACCTGAGGCCCAATCAATAAGCAACCAAAAAGAGCCAGGGAAACAATACTGTTAACTCAGCTTTGGGAATAGTTCTTGTTCCCACAAGCCATAGTTGGAAAACTAATAAGAATACTCAGGAGGGTATTGTCTAAGGAGGGAGGCAAAATTAAGCCTGGATAAAGACTGCTGTGCTCCCATCTAATAAACTTAAAGTCAAATCCCCAAAGGAGAAAGTATTTCCAAGTAACATAATTGTGTCCAAGAAGAAAGCTAAACTATATTTATTGAACACAATGATATCCAGTACTCAACAGTGACACAAAATCACTGTGTCAGGCATCCAATAAAAAGTTACAGTGCATGAAAAGAAGTGGGAAAATATAGCACCAAAAAGAACTGACTAGAATCAGTCTCAGCAAGGATGGAAATTATAGAATTAATATAAAAGGACATTAAAATATTTAGTATTGACTATATTCCATATGTTCAAGAAGGTAGGGAAAGATTGGGCATGTTTAGTAGATGCAGAAAATATATAGAAACGCCCAAATAAAGCTTCAAGAGATGAAAAATGCAACATATGAATTAAAAAATTATTATATGGGACTATGTAGTTTAGACACTACAAAAAAGATTAGTAAACTTGAAGATACAGCAACTGAAACTATCCAAAATGAAAAAGTATGGCATTACACTTTCTGATTTTAAACTATATTATAAAGCTATAGTAATCAAAACAGTGTGGTACTGGCATAAAAACAGACACATAAATCAATGGAACAGAATTGAGAGCCCAGAAATCAACCCAGGCCTATATGGTTAACTATTTGACTTGGGAGACAAGAACACTCAATGCAGAAAAGACAGTCTCCTCAATAAATGGTGCTGGGAAAGGTGGATATTCACATGTAAAAGATTGGAAGTAGACCCCCATCTTTCACCATAAACAAAAATGGATTGAAGACTTAAATGTAAGACCTGAAATCATAGAACTGGAAGAAGACAGCTTCCTTGAAATGGGTCTTGGCAATGATGTTTTGGATGTGACACCCAAAACACAATCAACAAAAGCAAAGCTAAACAAGTAGGGCAACATCAAACTAAAATGCTTCTGCAGAGTAAAAGAATCCATCAACAAAATAAAGGGCAACCTATGGAATAGGAGAAAATATTTGCAGATCATGTACTTGCTAAGAGGTTAATATCCAAAATATGTAAATGACTTATACAACTCAATAATAATAATAATCCAATTTTTAAAATGGGCAAAGGACCTGAATAGACATTTTTCCAAAGAAGATATTCAGATGTCCAACAGGTGTATGAAAAGGTGCTTGACATTACTAATCATTAGGGAAATGCAAATCAAAACCACAGTGAGACATCTCTTCACACCCATTAGAATGGCTATTATCTAAAAGGAGATAATAAATGATGACAAGGTTGTGGAGTAAAGAAAACCCTTGTGCACCGTTGGTGGGGATGTAAGTTTGTGCAGCCACTATGGAAAATAGTACGGAGGGCCCTCAAAAACTTAAAAATAGAGGTACCATACGATCCAGCAATTCTACTTCTGGGTATATACCATAGGAAACAAAATCACTAGGACACAGAGATACCAGCACCCCAATATTTATTGCAGCATTATTTACAGTAGCCAAGACAGAGGAACAACTTAAGTGTCCATCAACAGATGAATATAAAGAAAATGTGGTATATGTATTCAATGGAATACTATTCATCCATAAGAAGAAGGAATTCCTGCCATTTGCAACAACACAGATGGACTTTGAGGGTAGTTTGCTAAGTGAAATAAGTCAGACAGAAAAAGGGTTGGGAGTTTGATTAGCAAGGAGAGTATGTAAAATTGTCATTAGAGATCTTGCAGAAACTTACCAGAAAAAAATTACTTGGTAGGTTTTCTGGAGAGTGTCAAAGGCTCACTTGAAGTATGTGCTCTTTTTAGGGAAATGTTGAAACACCATATTTTGTATAGCTATGCATACTAGTTTCCCATAGCTACCATAACAAATTACCACAATTGTAAGTGATTTAAAACATTACAAATATATCATCTCACAGTTCTGGAGGTTAGAAGTTCAAAATGGGTCACACTTGGCTAACATTAATGTTTTGGTAGAGCTGCATTCCTTTCTGGGGGCTTTATGGGATTGTATTAGATTCCTAAGGCTGCCATAACAAATTACCACAAATTTAGTGGCTTAAAAAAGCAAAAATGTATCCTTTTATATTCCGGAAGCCAGAAATCCAAAATCAAGGTGTCAGCAAGTGCCACCCTCACTTTGGAGGCTCTAGGAGAGAATCCTTCCTTGCCTCTTCCAGCTTCGGGTAGCTTCACATGTTCTTTGGCTTGTGGCTATATCACTTCAATCTTTGCCTTCATCTTTAATTGCTTTCTCCTCTCCACTGTCTTCTATTCTTCTGTCTGTCTCAAATCTCCCTGTTTCTTTATCTTATAAGAACATTTGTCATTGGATTTGGGGCCCACTCAGATAATCCAGGATAATCTTATCTCAAGATTTGTAGTTTAATTACATCTGAAAAATTATATTTTCCAAATAAGGTAACATTCAGTTTACACAGTGTACAGGGATTTTACATGGGGGCCACCATTCATCCCATTATGGACCCAGTCTGTTTTCTTTCATTTTTCGGCTTCTGGATGCTGTGCGCATTCTTTGTCTCATGGCTCTTTTCCATCTTCAAAGTAAGAAATGGCTGGTTGAGTATTCCTCACCTTATATCACTCTGACTCTGAATAAGAACCCGTTATATTGCCCCCCACGCCACCCCAATAATCCCGAATAACATTGCCCTCTCAAGGTCAGTTGCTTAGCAACCTTAATTACCTAATCTAAGTTCAAGGGAGTAGGGGGTGGACATTTTGAGGGAACAATTAGTCTGCCTACCACACTATAGAAAGTGAGGATGCCCTGTGTTCATCAGAGACACATATTTTCCCATATTTTTCATAAGTCTGTTCCATGTCCATAATAACAAAATCAGGCATATTTAATTTCCAGTTGAGTTATTAGCCAATCTAATTCTAAAATGTCTGTACAATGTTGATGTTATTCTCTCTGCAAGAAAGCAGAGATTGCTTATAAATTTAATCACATTTAGATTTCATCATATATAACTTTGTGCTCAACTTCGCTAATATTTACTCATGTGCAGAGTTTTTCATCCTTGGAAATGAAAATAAGTCAGAGGATATTGACTGGATTATATTGATTTAATTACATTGTTCTTACTATAGTCAAATACAAGTTTTTAAAATAAAAACTTCGAAGTCGTATTGGGGGTTTTAACTATGAAAGTTCTTGCAAAAAAGTCAAGTGTTGTTTTGTCTTGGGCTATGGAAATGGAAATGTGCTGAGTGTTTTGTTTCTTTGTTTTATTTTTGTTTTCATGCTCTCATTAAAGATGACCTTAACGTTATTCAAGCAAATGTAATTATTACTGGTGTTACTGTTGATTTTTCATAGCATTCTAGTACATACCATTACATACCATTTTTTTCTTCCAGTTTTATTGAGATATAGTTGACATACAGCACTGTATAAGTTTAGGGTATACAGCACAATGATTTGACTTAACATTATGAAATGATGACCACTATACGTTTAGTGAACATTCATCATCTCATATAGATACAAAATTGAAGAAATAGAAAACAAATTTTTCCATGTGATGTGAACTCTTCGGATTTACTCTTTTAAGCATTTTCATACATAGCATACAGCAGTGCTTACCGTATTCATCATGTTGTAAATTACATCCCTACTATTTATTTATCTTATAACTGGGAGTTTGTATCTTTTGACTACCTTCATCCATTTCCCCCTCCCCCCACTTCTGGAAACCACAAATCTGATCTCTTTTTCAATGAGCTTGTTTGTTTGTTTTTGAAGTATCCATTAGTGATCTTTTAAGGTAGAATTTGCACAACTTCTGGACTAGGCTTACTTTAGTAAATAGGGAGGTTAGATCATTTAATAGAATTTTATACTCTTATTATAGAATAATGAGAAATATTCAAAATTTATCCAATGAAATAGTTTTTCTTAAGTCATTTCCTGCTTTTTATTAATCCAAAGTATAAAGTTCACTAATGTTAGTAGTTTGACAATAATCTAAAAAAGGTATGTAAAAATCAGATATCCCTATAATCAATTACACTGAAAGCATGACAATAAAAATAGATATAAGATGTAGGTTTCATCAGTAAAGGTGCATTCCCTGGTTCAGTGATATCACTCCAAAATGCTGGGCACCAAATGAGTTATAAATCTGAGAAAAATTAAATCACAGTTGAGTGTATGTTACTGAAACACAACGTACATAGAGGATGAAATAATAAAATAACTGTGAAGTTAGAACTATTCAGTAATCTGTTCAATAAATATATTTTGAGCATGTTATGTATGATAGGTATAATAGATTGAACGATCAAATGAATCTAATGCAGGTTGGTAAATGCCACTATAGGAGACATGCAGGGTGTTAGGAGTACACGTATGAGGAGCTCTCATTCCTAGAACATGAAAACACTGTAGAAGATATAATCCTCTGATTTTTTTTCTCTCAGATAACATATAAAGTTAAGGAAATTATATATCTAGTAGCACGCCAACAACAATAAGAAATCAAATACTATAAAGGATTTGGAATATAAATGCTAAAGAGAATTAGAAAAAAGTAAAGGTCATTGGAGCAGTGAGCTAATGGAGAAGATGGAATTTGAGCAACTGATGAAAGAGTTGACCTTCAGTAAGTGGAAGTGTAGTGCAAGAATATTATAGTCAACGAGTACAACATATAATAGAGGAACAGTGACAAAGATGGCAGCTAAGGAGATGGGAAATAAGAGAAAGGTGCAGTAAGGACTGGAACAAGAATTTTGTGGAAGGGGGTAGTAAGTGATAAGCTTGATTTTAAAAAAAAGTGAGCCAAGATTGTGAAGTATTGGAGATTTTTGATTTGTTTAGGTCATTTATAATGAGCTCTTGTGTCAACCATGAAAGTGCAGCTCTAAGATCTCATGTAATAGACAAAAGACCCCAGGAGCACCCACAGGTGGCTGCCAGTAAATGACTGAAAGTCACAGTGATACTAAGGCAGATCCATTCCTATGAGATGTAGGACTAATCTCACAGGGCGACTTTGGTCCCAGGATACCATATTAGCCTGATGTAAATTTTCCTAAAACTGTGCTGCAGTCTGAGACTCTTCCTCGCTAATTCTTTCCTTCACAGAGCCCAGACTTGCAGTGTAGAATAACAGCTCTTTCCCTCTTCTCCAGCTTCCTGTCCTACCTTTTTTCCCCCCTCACAGGATTTTCTGGCAATAAAATTTCTTGCCTTTCTGACAGCACAACTCTTATTACTTCTTAAGCTGGAAAATGCAATAATGAAAATGAGATTTTATTAGAACTAAAATTGTAATGCTATAAACAGAGAAGTAAAAAATAAAGCCCTGGAAATTGGGAGGGTATGGATTTATTTAACAGCTATATGATGATGACATGAAATTCAGATTTGGGAAGAAAATGATAGAACAGTTATGATGGAGAATTGCACAGTAGATCAATGTTTGCTCTGGTAAAAAGAAGCAATACAGATATCCAATAAAGGATTTCCTTCCAAAATATATAATGAACTTCTTCAAATCAATTTAATAAAAGACTTGAACAGGTTCTTCCATATAGGTGATTCCAAATCTCCAGCAAATATATTAACATGTAGTCAGCATCAATTAGTCATCAGAGGAATGTTAATTAAAATCAGATTGAGAAACTATTAAATGCTCATAATAATGGTTAAAATTTTAAAAGCAGATAGTACCAAGTTTTGGTTAGGATGTAAAACAAGCTGATTTCCTACATACTCCTGGTAGGAGAATAAACTGTTAGATTCACTTTGGAAAAGCATTTGGCAATAGCTAATATAGTTGACTAATATGTAAACTCAATAGCCCAGGACTTCCCTTTCTTTCCTAGTGTGTTCATTCTCATTGCTGTGCAGTTTCCATTCTTTGAATATACTAAAGCTTATGTATTCATTCTACTGTATGTATATAAATTTTAAAACCAAGGAGAACTAATTCGTGATGCTTAAAGTCAAGATAGTGGTCATTCTTGGGTGACTGTGCTTCAGTGCTGCTGAAAATATTATATTTCTTGGCCTGAATGATGGTTATCCATATATTCACTTTGAGAAAATTCATCTAACTGTACAATTATGATTTATGCATCAATAAAATATTGTACATTGTATATTGTATATGCATATTGTATTTAAATATTAAGAGAAATTTTAAAATAACAAAAATATGGTCTTTCCAGATTAAAATGTTCATATTATTCTTATTCTATTGATCTTACTGTATATGCTTTTACTGTTAGAGTTGGATTTGTTGAATGTTCATTATTTTCTAGATTTATCAATTTAAATAGGATTTGACTTTCCCATTAGACAGTAAAACCTTGAGCACTAGACTATTTCTAATCTTCATATCCACTCATGGATCTCTCCTTAAACAAAAGATACAGTGCTGCTAAAACCTTAGGTCATTGCTCTTGTATCTCCATTTCTTGTGTGAAGGATACACACATACACACACACACACACACACACACACATTCGTGTATGTGTGTGCTAGGTTGAAAATGGTATTTATTTTTAACTTCCTGATCTTATCTCCTAATTACCTTAAACTTCCATAATTATGTTTTCATTATTAAGACTTCTTTTGCATCGTGCTGTTTTTTTAAATTTTTTTAATTTAATTTTTAAGATATTTATTAATAGGTGCTTGCAGTTTGACTTTTTTGAAAAAAAAATCAAGCTGTAAACTTTTACTACAAATTAAAAATGAGGTTCTTAAAAATCTCAAACTTGACCAGATATTAAACAATTTAAAAACCTTTAAAAGTGTATTGAGAAAAACAAGGCTTTAAAAAAAATGTTTTTCATTACCAAAAAGAGACGTCTTTAGGTAAAAATAATAAAAACCCCATGCTGCATAGATAACGCAGATAGTTCTGGTTATCTGGTCAACAGGCACAAAGCAAGCACTTAAGGTCTTGGGCTCCAATCTTTTGTTCATTTCTTATTCATTTTCATTTCTTCTTATTGGATGACTAAACCGGATGATGGTAGAGATGATAAGTGGGCATTTACTCAGCCCTGCCCTGCTCAGCCTCGTAGCAGATGAATTCTCAGCTGGTGGCTAGGCTGCTTTTGTCTCTTTGCCGTCTCGTGGTTTAGGGTTTTCTGGGCGTCTGCGTCAGCAATTGAAGTGGCGGCGGTACAGACATTGAGGCGGCTGCTGACCTTGGGTCTCATCTCCTTGAGTTTTTCTCATCTTCTTCATTGCCGTCCTCTCTGGGCTGTCTTTGGCCAGGAGGGCCCCTGTGGTATCATGATCTATAACCCTGATACATATTCTGTCTCACTGGTCTACCTTGTTCCCCTGCACCCTGGTTGTCAGCACCCTCCAACCTGCACAGGAGGGTTGGAATACAGTGGTCGTCACCCATAGGGTCTCCGCATGTAGTAGGGTGGGAACCTTCGCCTGCGGTAGGGCCTGGCCTTCGGGAGCACTCTCCGATCCCTCATCCTTTTCCCCACTCACACTATTCTGGTAATTCTGCTGGTGGTTGAGTGGAAGACCCCTGCGATGTGGAGAGCGTCTATAATGGTTACGGTCTGGTGCACATGTACCGCCTTGCGCTGGAACTCCACAAGGGCCTGTAACATTTGCTGTCTCCGCGTCCTTTTCTCCTTCAACAACATCAAACTCCACAGTCTCTCTGTCTCCTATACTGCGAAGGTACTTCCTGGGGTTCTTCTTCTTTATGGCAGTCTGGTGTACAAATACATCTTCCTTGGTGTCATTCCTCTTGATGAAGCCATATCCGTTTCTTACGTTGAACCATTTTACTGTTCCCTAAACCTTCGTTGCGATGAGTTTGTCGCCGCCGTTAGGCACCGCCAACGTGAGGTCGCCGGGGCCACTGCTCCCTGCACCGCTGCCCGTCAGACCCGGCTCGGGGTCTGCAGCGCTGAGGGGGGGGGGGGCGGCGGGAGGCTGCTGGGTCTCGCTGCTCATGGCTGCGGTGATGGTGACTGGGGCCGGCGGCTGGCAGCTGCGGCTCCTCCCGGGCTGGGATGGTCACAAGGCCAGCTGCGGTGGTGGGGCTGCTCAGCGCCTCGCTGGGGTCCTGCTCTTCAAATTTAAGTGAAACAGTTGCCACTACATTGTCATGCAAGGACTCGCTATTTGCCCTAATGAACCATTTTCACATCTTTGCCAGTAAGGTTCTAGATGTAGTTTAGATTCTGCCAGTGAGATGTACCAGAAAGAGACTTAGAAAGCAGAAGAGTAAAAGAAGTCGTTTGTCCTTATTACAGGAGGCAACAAGTGTTGATATTGGGTTCACCAGACATGACTAATTGTCACAGTCAGCCAGAGAGTCCTTCCCTCCCTGTAAGTCACATATGTTAGAGCTGCAGGGAAAGTGACATTTTCACTTGTTTCCTACATTGTCTTTACCAAAATTGCTGTAGTGAATCTGAAAGCTGCTGGAGCTCCACAACTGATTTCCAAGCCTTGCAATGCTTTTAAAGCACTTAATAATACTTTGTATTAAATCCCTTTTCAGAAGAAATACCTAGAATGATTTTTATATCCCACATCATGTTGATATAGTCTCAATATTATAATGTTTGAGGAAATAACTACTTTTAACAAACATAACTAATCCAATTACATTTTCTTAGGTGAATTATTCAATTCAGCAAGTACATGTGCTTTTATTGTTTTTTAAAGTTCATTTTTACCCTTGCATCAACTTATGTTAGGGCACATATCAATTACCAACAATTATTCATTGGCCATCTACAGGCATGCCTCTGAGATACTATGAGTTTGGTTCCAGATCACTACAATAAAGCAAATATTGCAATAAAGTGAGTCAAACAAATTTTTGGCTCCCAATGCATATAAAAGTTATGCTTACACTATACTATAGTCTATAAAGTATGTAATTGCATTATGTGTAAAAAAAAACAATGTACGTACCTTAATTAAAAATTAATGCTAGGGGGAGGGATAAATTAGGAGTTTGAGATTAAAATATACACACTACTATATATAAAATAGATAACCAACAAAGACCTACGGTATAGCACAGGGAACTCTGCTCAGTATTCTTTAATAATCTATAAGGGAAAAGAATCTGAAAAAGATTAGATATAGGTATATATATAACTGAATCACTTTGCTATACACTTGAAACTAACACAACATTGTAAATCAACTATACTTCAATAAAAAAATAATAATGCCGTTGGAAAAATGGTGCCGACAGACATGCTTGATGCAGGGTTGCCACAAACCTTCATTATATAAAAAACACTGTCTATGAAGAGTGATAAAGCAAAGTGCATTAAAACTAGGTATGCCTGTACTATCTTTTGAACACTGTGCTATGTCCTGGTATTATAAGAATGTTGTATAACATGCTTTATGCTTACAATTTTATATTAGAAATTGTAATCCTTGGTCTTTGGCAACCAAGGCTTCTTTTGTAATAAAGACACTTGGATTAAGTAACAGATTGTCTTATTTTATCCCACACCATAATCTGTCATAAGAATTGATTGCACTATAAACTTTACCGTTTACTTAATAAACATAATGTCCTTCTATGTATACAAATCTACATTTGTTTACAGAGTTACAAAGATGAATACAATATGGTCCATTTCTCAATGTGCTCACAATCTAGTGGTGAGGGCAGGCATAGTTATGACAAATTATAACGAGTTTAGGTTATGATGAACTCAACATAGAAGTAAAAAAAAAATACTACAATAGCATAAGCAAAGTGTTTTATTCTGCATCAAGAGTTGAATAAACCTTGCCATATGAATAGAAATGTTGTCTGCCCCTAATTTGAATTCGATCAAGGCTAAAGAGGAAGAAGGACATTTTGGACAAACAGAACAGCTAGAAAGTGATACAAATGCATCAAAATAAACTATTAGGTAATCAAAAATATTTTGATTACCTAATAAACTATTAGGTAATCAAAATATTTCAATATTTCAAAAATATTTCAGTATTTCAATCAATGATATTGGTGTATACATTGCATGCTATCAGGATGAGTTTGAATTTTATTCTCTAGGCAGTCAAGAGCCAACAGAAGAGAGCTAGCAGTGGAGAACATGATCAAAGTTGGATTTAGAGAGAATTCCAGTGGTAATGGGAATTCTGGAATAGAGGGGAGAATAATAGGTGTCCTGAAAATACCAATGTCCTTCTTTTGCTTTGTCTTTAATGCCTATTTTGCAAAGGTGACTTGCCTCATCGGCATAACTGCTGTAGTGTAACTGCCTGATATTAAGCTTTTTGATTGTAACGTAAGTGTCCGATATTAAGCTTTTGATTGCCGAGGCATCCATTGCAAAGACATCCATCTCGAATAAACATATTGCCAGGTGTATGACACAGCTCAGCTAAGTAAAAAACCAGGCTGCCCCACACATGAGGTTTCCCTTTTAGAAAACCCTGAGTAACCTAGGTTTACTGAGAGTGACCTTACTTTTGCCTTCCCGTGCTCTAATTCCCACTCTTATGCTTTAAATTCTCCAATAAAGAGTGAACCTGTGAGGCCTTAGGCACCCCTCTTTTGGACCCTGATAAGGGCAGAGCCCCAGGTTGGTGCTCGCTCTCTCTCGCTCTCTCTCTCTCTCCCCCTCTCTCTTTCTCTGCTCATGACTTTGCTGTGTAGCCCTTGGGTGTGCCACGTACCCTCCAGGACCTGTGAGTAATAGATCTTTTCTTCCCCCCAAAGTTCCTTGATGGATTTTTGCTGATGTGCATCTTGCAATCATAATAAGAACCACAAGGGCCTGTCCAGCCACAACACTGGCTTTGGTTGGGAAAGTATCTGTGGGCCCAGGTGAGTACATTAGAAATTCCTAGCCAATAGTATCACTATTGGCAGGCTGAGAGTGACACAAAACAACTGGCTTATAACAAAAATGAGGTACTTAACAACTGAAGTTCCTCAGACAAGGGTCCAAAGCCGATCTTTCAAAAATAATATTTTTTTGAATTGTGCTATGTATAATGAGAAATATTAATGTATGACTTTATGAGCTTATACATGGTTAGTTACCTTAATTTATTACAGTTTTAATGTTTTTGTTTTTTCAAAAAAGCAAGCCCATAATTTGTATAATTGGTCTAAATTCTATCCATTGTACACTTTGTCTAATGATACCGTTGATCAATTTACTCTTTTTGAACAAATTTGTCCTATTATTGAATCCCCGATAAGCAGTAAGAACTGAGAAATCTTTCAACCTGAAGTGGAGCATTAGAGATAGGGTCTCAAACCTAAGATAGTTTATGACAGACCATTTTATATTTAAGAAAAGCAATGTAAAAATGTATACACTATCGTCTAGTCCAGTAAAAGCTAGCTCATTACCTACATTTCTCCAATTTTTCAAGGACAAATATAACTTCTCTGATTTTTTTTCTTCATTATTCTTTCTTTTGCTCTGTCTTTTGTCATTGAACACATTTTTGCTGGAGCCCAAGGGACAAAAAGTGCATTTTAAAGTCAAATACATAAGCTGTAATTAGGCTCAGGACCTGATTTTTTTAGTGAAAAAATTGAAGTCACATTATAGTTCAGATTTGTCCTTATGGATAAAGATGTTAAGATCACATCTTATTATGTCTTGTGCTTCTTTTGGTCACATTCAAGAAACAAACAAACAAAAAATTCAATTATTTAATCATTATATCTTTTTCTTAGTGGAGCAATGGAATCATCATATTATTTCTCTGTTTTTATTATTCATCTTCCTGTGCTCTATTATTACTGATAGAATGACAAGGTTAAAAATAATGCCTTTTGTTCAATACTTCTGAGTGTCTTTGAATGCCATACTTTTGAACCAAATTAAACATTATTCTTAACATTTATTATATTCCAAAACCAGGAAAGATACTCATAGGGAAATATTTAAAGAGTTCTACTTTCTCAAATTGCCCTTGGATTGACTAGTGAGTAAAAAACCATGTTCTTGACTCACTGGGTTTAAATTCACCATCGGAGTTATCTCCAGAGAACTGCATTTCTACATCTAGGGAGACACTTCTTGCTTGTCATTCTTAATTGAGAGCAGCAGCCCAAGTAACACAACAGTACAAAGACCATCAGTAAAAATGTCACATCAAAATGAATTAAAGGAAATGGATTTGCTAGCTATCAGTGTGTCTGTCAGGACATTACCAATCTTGACTCTCACATATCATATGTATGAACTGTTTATCATGGTTGATTTTTCCTGCTGCAATGTGTACACTAACAATTATAGCAATTGCCTACACAATGTAAAATCAGTTGGCATAAAGCTATCATAAAAATTGTGTGATACTACTGCAAGTATGAGCATACAGATTAATTGAACAAAACAGCAATTATAGAAGGACAAAGAGAAGTTAGTTATTTAGTATATGATAAATAGAGCATATCAAATTGAAATGAAAAAGAGTTACTATTCAGTCAAGTATCTTAGGATAAATAGTGATTTAGGAAACACATATATAATTTCTATAACTACATCTATATGTTTTTTACTTCAATAGATACTATATGGACTAAAGCAGTGGTTTAAAGCCAGGAGGTACATGTCAGAATAATTTTTTCAGCTCTCTCAAAATATACATTACAGCTGGTTCACTTGAAAAAATTGGGACAAACTAAAATATCAAAAATAGAAGATGTTATTTATTGGTGCATCAAATCAAAAGACTGTTAATGGAAGAGATATAAGGATAACATCTAATTTTATTGACATGAAAAACATCATAATATAATATTGAGAAAATTGACCAGGATACGAAATTGCATGCATAGTATGCCAGGGGTGGGGAGTAAAAGAGAGAGAAAGAATGGAGAAAATACACCATAAAACAATAATGATTATCCCTGGATGTTGGAATTAAAATAGATTTTTCCTATTTCATTTACTCTGTTACCTTTGCTTATCTGTATTTTCAAATTTTTCTTCCCTTAGCACATATTACTTTTACATTAATAATATTATCAAAGTTAGAAAAAAGACTGAGTTATATATATTATATATTATAAGTATATATAAATAATGCATTATATATTATATATAATGTATAATTTCTGTATTATATATTATAATTTATATTCTGTATTATATAATTTCTATATTGTATTATATAACTGATATAATTTCTGTATTATATATAATATATATAATTTCTATAACCAATTCTATTTCACCTAACGTAATTAGTTTTACTTACCTTTCTTTTTACTGTGTCACCATGATATAAATACAACCTGTTGAAAAGTGAAAATTGAAAAATCCAATCAACCATGTCTCTTTTCCACACATTTCTTTCTGTGAACTGAATTAACTGAAAAATTGGATGATTTATAGAAATAATGATATAATACATTGAATAGTAAATGAAAAGTATATCTGTCAAACTATAATCATCATAGTATTTTAGAATTGCAAAAAACTTTAGAAATCAGATAATATAATTCTATCTTCCTGGAAATGAGAAAACTGAGTAATCAGTAGTCTTTTTTTAAACATAATGTGGATACTGAACATGTATTTCTCAGAAGACTGCATAGGAAAAAATGGAAGCAACGACAAGAAAAGCATACAAATTAAGAAGCAAAATGATGAAACAACCAGTTACAATGTTCTGGTAATTCTTTCCAGGACTGTGTAATTTTGGATTAAACTAAACTGTCCCTTTAGAGAAGAGGTAAAAATCAGACCTAAGGAATTGTTTTCAAAAGGAAAGGCTGATCATCTTGTTCTCCACGGCTTCTCCTCATTCTTAAACTTGCATAAAAATTTCTGAACCTCATAGAAAAACTCTCTTCATTGGTAGGGTGGTCAGAGTTCCAACAAATTAAATCCTCAAGTAATGCACCTGTAACAAAGGCAATGGGAAAAAAGATCCACAACTTCCAAAATCTTGTCACAATTGGAAGACTCTAGCCCACAAAATAGAAAGGAGCACATTTGTGTGAGGCAATAGATTGAAATTTCAATCAGGCAATAGATTGAAAGCAGAATCACCATGATGATACCAAAGGCATGCAGAAATGGAATATACAGTACAACCAATATAAAAATTATTTTGTTATAAAACTATTGTCTATTACCCCCAAAATTGTTTGTATCCATTTTAGTAACCAAAATGTATGATTATTTTAAAAATTTACTTATGCCTGATTTATATCCATATTATTACTTCTCCATTATTTTGTTTCCTCGCTCAGTTAATAGATTTATGCCTTTAATTAATTTTTATTTTCAAGATAAGTAGATAGCTTATTTTCAAATTCCTTACAGATTCAGGCTTGATTTCTGCTGTCTTCATTCATTAAAACAACTTGGTTGGTGGAACTGCTTGTGTTCCAAATTTTATCTGCTCAGATTCTCAGAATATTTCTTTCTTTATGTCTTGCGTTGAATGTTGCCAAAGAATAAATCTGAGGACAGCTTGATTCTTATGTTTTTCTGTTTGTATGAACCAACTCGCTTTTCAGGTCTCAGTGCATAAACAATTATTTTGTAAATATTTGAAATATTTTATTTTGCCAGGATGTGTCTGTATTTGGGCTATTTTCCTTTGACTCCATGGGTGTATGGTGATTGTGTGGGCATACATACACACAAAGCATACACACATACATACACACAAAGCAAACTTCAGAAAGAACAAAGCTGGAGACGTCACACTTGCTGATTTCAATCTATAATATAAAGTTGTAGTAATCAATGCATTATGATGATTGCATAAAAATACACATAGATCAATGGAAAAGGATAGAGAGCCCAGAGATAAACCCATGCATATACAGCAAATTAATTTATGATGAGGGAGCCAAGAATATACAATGGGAAAATGATAGTCTCTTCAATAAATGGTTTTGGAAAAACTGTACAGCCATATACAAAAGAATGAAACTGGACCACTATGTTATACCATACACAAAAATCAACTCAAAATGGATTAGACTAGAACATAAGACCTGAAATCATAAAATTTCTAGAAGAAGACGTAAGGTTTAAGCTCCTTGACATCAGTCTTGGCAATGATTTTTTAGATTTGACACCAAAAGCAAAGGTAACAAAAGCAAAAATAAGCAGTTGGGATTACAGCAAACTAAAAGCTGCAAAGGAAACAACAAAATGAAAAGGCAACCTATGAAATGGGGGAAAATATTTGCAAATCATATATCTGATAAGGGGTTAATATGAAAAATATATAAAGAACTCATACAACTCAATACAAAAATTACAAACAAGCCAATTAAAAAATGGGCAAAAGATGTGAATGGACATTTTTCCAAAGAAGACATACATACGGCCAACAGGTACATGAAAAGATGCTCAACATCACTAATTATTAGAGAAATGCAAATCAAAACTACAATGAGGTATCACCTCACACCAGGCAGAATGGCCATCATCAAAAAATCTACAAACAATAAATGCTGGAGAGGGTGTGGAGAAAAGGGAACCCTCTTGCGCTGTTGGTGGGAACGTCAATTGGCACAGCCACTATGGAAAACAGTTTGAAGGTTCCTCAAAAATTAAAAAGAGAACTATAGTATGGTCCATTAATTACAGTTCTGAGTGTTTATCTGAAGGAAATGAAATCACTGTTGAAGAGATACGGGTACTCCCATGTTCATTGCAGCATTATTTGCAATTGCCAAGACATGGAAATAACCTAAGTTTACACTGATGGATGAATGGATAAAGAAAATGTGAGAGATATATATTCCATACATATAATATATAAAAAAACACTATATAGTTAATAATGTTAATCAATATTAATTAATAATTTAAATTCATATTAATAATGTATGATATATAGCTATATTATTCATCCATAAAATAGAAGTGAATCCTGACATTTGTGACAGCATGAATGAATCCTGAGGACATTATGCTAAGTGAAATAAATTAGACAGAGAGAGGTAAATACTGTATGATCTCATTTAGATGTGGAAGCTAAACAAACAAACAACAATAAAAAACCCTAAACTCATGGATGCAGTGTACAAATTGGTGGTTGCCAGAGGTGGGGGAAGAGGTCTGGACCAAATGGGTGAAGGTTATCAAAAGGTACAAACTTCCAGTTATGAGATAAATAAGTCCTGGAGATTTGATATACAGCATGGTGACTATAGTTAGCAATTCTATATTATATATCAGAAAGTTGCTAAGAGTAGATCTTAAAAGTTCTTATCATAGCAAAAAGTTTGTAATTATATGTGGATACTATAGTTGGTAACTATACATGGATGTCAACTGTTGTGTTAATCATTTCAAAATATATACATATATCAAATTATTATGGTGTACACCTAAAACTAATACAATGTTTTAAGTCAATTATATATCAATTTTAGTAAATATTTTTTAAATCAAGAAAAAAACTATTAATTTTCTTACTTTCTTTTCTGAAAAAAATGAACACTAAATAAAGCTACACATCTCCTCATTTTTTCTTCTTCCCTATATGTCCTCTTTTACAAGATTCCAGTTATATTTTTATCAGTGCTGATTCCTTTGTAAATTATGATAGAACGGCCTAAAGATTTTGGGGGGATAAGTGGGATATAAATCTTAAGTAAAGTAAAATGCTCGAATATGTTTTCATTTATCCTTATGAAAATATATGATGACTCCATGTTGGAAATTGTGAAATTTACCCTTTTTTGCTGTAATGAACAAATTTCTTCTGTCTTCGTTGAATTAAAAAATTGCTATGAAATTTGCAGTAGTCACTTAAATTCTGTTTTAAAAATTGGTTGATACTTATGGATTCTCCCCTAAATCTGTTGAAGAGTATTAGAGTTTTTATCCATGGGCCCATGAAACCCTAATTCTGTTGTTACCCTATTTTAAAGAAGTCTTAAACTCAGTCATGGCTCTGAGTTAAAGCTTAAGGAGGATGTTTGCATAGTGAGTGTCAGACATTTTCAGTGTTAATATACAGTTGTCCCTCTGTATCCTCAGGGAATCAGTTCCAGGACCCCTTCCCTGTGGACAGCAAAATCTATGCATGCTCAAGTCCTTTATATAAATTCGCATAGTTTTTGCACGTAACCTGTGCACATCCTCCCATATACTTTAAATCTCTTCTAGATTACTTATAGACAATTGTCTAGATTACCATTGTCTAGATTACCTAAGACAATGTAAATGTTATGTAAATAGCTGTAAGTACGATATAAATGCTATGTAAATAATTGCCAGTGCACAGCAAATACAAATTTGGTTTTTGAAACTTTCTGGAATTTTTTTTCACATATTTTCAATCCATAATCAGTTGAATCTGCAGATGCAGAAACTGTGGATACAGAGGGAAGACTGTATAACATCTTTTGGCACAGTTGACTGTAAAGATTTTTTCGGTGGCCAAATGGTACTTATATTTCACTCAAAAGTATGTCTGTCATAGAATCGGAAGAATAACAGGTTGCATGAATATCTGCAACAGACTGTTAATTTGTTTTTTTGTATTGTTAGCCTCAGTAGCCTCTTATGATCTTTTGTATTTCTGTGGTGTTGATTGTTACTTCTCCTTTTTTATTTCTGATTTCATCAGTTTGGACCCTCTCCCTTTTTCTCTTGCTGAGTGTGGCTAAAGGTTTATCTATTTTGTTTATGTTTTCAAATAACCAGCTTTTAGTTTCATTGATCTTTTCTATTGTGTGTGTGTGTGTTTTTAGTCTATATTTCATTTATTTCTGCTCTGATCATTATGATTTCTTTCTTTCTACTAACTTTGGGTTTTATTTGTTCTTCTTTCTCTGGTTCCTTTTGGTATAAGTTTAAGTTGTTTATTTGAGCTTTTTCTTGTTTCCTGAGGTAAGCTTGTTTTGCTAGAAACTTCCCTCTTAGAATTGCTTTTGCTGCATCCCATAGGTGTTGGATAATTGTGTTTTGTTTTTTTCTTTGTCTCTAGGTATTTTTTGATTTCCTTTGATTTCTTCAGTGATCCATTGGTTGTTTAGTAACATATTGTTTAGCATCCACATTGGTGGTTTTGCGGTTTTTTTCTTGTAGTTTATTTCCATTTTCATAGTGTTGTGGTTGGAAAGATGCTTCATATGATTTTAATTTTCTTAAATTTACCGAGGTTTGCCTTGTGGCCTAGCATGTGATCTATACTAGAGAATGTTCCATGTGTACTTGAAAAGAATATGTATTCTGCTGCTTTCAGATGGAATGCTCTATATAAATATTAAGTCCATCTGCTCTAATGTGTTATATAAGGCCTGTGTTTTATTACTGATTTTCTGTCTGGATCATCTGTCCATTGATGTGCTAGGTGTTAAAGTCCACCACTATTATTGTGTCACTGTCGATTTCCCCTTTTTTGGCTGTTAGCATTTGCCTTATATGTTGAGGTACTCTTATGTTGGGTGCATATGTATTTACAATTGTTATATCTTTTTCTTGGATTGATCCCTTGATCATTATATAGTGTCCTTCTTTGTCTCTTATAACGGTCTTTATTTTAAAGTCTATTTTGTCTGATATGAGAATTGCTACTCCAGCTTTCTTCTGGTTTCTATATGCATAGAATACCTTCTTCCATCCCTTCACTTGCAGTCTGTATGTGTCCCTAGATCTGAAGTGGGTCTCTTGTAGACAGCATATATACAGATCTTGTTTTTGTATCCATTTAACCAGTCTGTGTCTTTTGGTCGGAGCATTTCATCCATTTACATTTAAGGTAATTATTGATATGTATGTTCTTATTGCCATTTTGTTAATTGTTTAGGATTTATTTTTGTAGGTCTTTTTTATTTCCTTTCTTTACTGCTCTCTTCTCTTGTGTTTTGATGACTATCTTTAGGGTTGTGTTTGGATTGCTTTTTCTTTTTGTGTGTGTATCTATTATAAATTTTTGGTTGGTGGTTAACATGAGGTTTTGTATAGCTATATATATATATATACATGATTGTTTTAAGTTGCCAATCTTTTAATTTCAAATGCATCTTAAAAACTCTGCATTTGTATTCTCTTCCTCTAATGATTACTGTTTTTACTATCGTATTTTACATCTAAGTGTTTTGTGTCTCTTAACTGCTTATTGCGTATATAGATGATTTTACTATTTTTGTGTTTTTACCTCCCCACTAGCTTTATGTGTGGATGATTTCCTACCTTTACTCTATATTTGCCTTTACTGTGAACCACTATATGCCAATAAAATGGACAACCTAGAAAAATGGACAAATTCTTAGAAAGGTATAATCTCTGAACATTGAACCAGAAAGAAATAGAAAATATGAGCAGACCAACTACCAATTAGAAAATTGAGTTAGTAATTTAAAAACTCCCAACAAACAAAAGTCCAGGACCAGATGGCTTCACAGGTGAATTCTATCAAATATTTAGAAAAGAGTTAATACCTGTCCTTCTGAAACTATTCCAAAATATTGCAGAGGAAGGAACACTTTCAAACACATTCCATGAGGCCACCATTACCCTCATACCAAAACCAGACAAAGATATCCCCAAAAAGAAAATTACAGGCCAATATCACTGATGAACATGGATGCAAAAATCTGCAACAAAATACTAGCAAACCAATTCCAACAATACATTGAAATATTCATACACCATGATCAAGTGGGATTTATTCCACAGATGCAAGGAGTTTTTCAATATCCATGAATCAATCACTGCAATACATTACATTAACAAATTGAAGAATAAAAACGGTATGATCATCTCAATAGATGCATAAAAAGCTTTTGATAAAATTCAGCATCCATTTATGGGAAAAACTCTCCCAAAAGTGGGCATAGAGGAAATATACCTCAATATAATAAAGTCCATATATGACAAACCCACAGCTAACATCATACTCAATGGTGAAAAACTGAAAGCTTTTCCTCTAAGATCAGGAAAAGGCAAGAATGCCCACTCTTGCCACTTTTATTCAACATAGTTTTGGAACTCCTAGCCACAGCAAAAAAGATTAGAAAAGGAAATAAAAGGAATCCAAATTGGAAAGGAAGATTACTTCTTCCTGTCACTGTTTGCAGATGATATAAAGCTATATATAGAAAATACTAAAGGCACCACCTGAAAACTACTAAACCTCATCAATGAATTCAGTAAAGTTGCAAGATACACAATTAATGTACAGAAATCTGTTGCATTTCTGTACACTAACAATGAAGTATCAGCAAGAGAAATTACAGAAACAGTCCCATTTACTGTCACATCAAATAGAATGAAATACCTAGGAATAAATTTACTGAAGGAGGCAAAATACCTGTACTTTGAGAACTGTAAGATACTGATGAAAGAAATTGAAGAAGACACAAATAGATGGAAAGATATACTGTGTTCTTGGATTGGAAGAATCAATGTTGTTTGTTAACATGACCATACTACCCAAGGCAATCTAGAGATTCTATGCTATCTCTATCAAAATAACAATGGCATTTTTCACAGAACAAGAAAAAATAATTTTAAAATCTATGAAAGCACAAAAGACCCCAAATAACCAAAACAATCTTGAGAAAGAAGAACAGAGCTGGAGGACTCATGCTCCCTGACTTCAGACTATACTACAAAGATATAGTAATCAAAGCAGTATGGTACTGGCAGAAAAACAGACACATAGTTCAATGGAACAGGATAGAGACTCCAGAAATGAACCTACGTGCTTATGGTCAATTACTCTATGACAAAGGAGGTGAGAATATACAATGGAGAAAAGACAGTCTCTTCAACAAGTGGTGTAGGGAAAGCTGGAGAGCTACAGTAAAACAATGAAATTGAACATTCTCTAACACCTTATATTGTTAGTCTTTTTACTAACTGCTGATGACATTGTGGCACGAAACAGAATTTTAAAAAGTGTTTCTAACTAACTGAAGTTTTTTTCCCCAGATAACATGGCTTTTAAAAACTCCCAGAAATAACCCAGCTTTAGATACTTCCCTGTCTTGAAAAATCCAAAAGGAGACATAACTTTCAGTAGTATTTATGGTATCATTAAGTAGGCCTTTCACCTTCGTATAGGTCAGTTTTTGCAAATATTGATTCCACTAGCCTGTGTATTATATAATTATCATCAAGAGAAATCTACAAGTTAGCTGCAGTAATTTTCTAGAATTCGATCTAATATATTATTCTGAAGGTGAAAAACAACAGAAAAATCAGGTTCTCATTTATGCCATCTCCTGGTTATTTATTGAAAAATATTTTTGAGCACGGGTGAAGTAATCTTAGTATGAGAACAAATAAACTAGGGTGTAGCCTTTAGCCATTGAAAGATGATGATCATTTTCTTCAGGGAAGGATTGATGCAGAGGTTAGAACCCTGTTTTTATCAGTTGCATGTGTGAATCATCAACTTGTTACATGTGCCTAGTGACAAAGTGTAGTGAGGGAAAGTGTTTATTTTTAGTTTCTATCCATGTAAGTCTCAAACTGGGAATTTCCTCTCACATTGTCTTCATTATTGCTACTATATGTCTTCCCTGCTGCAATGGAAAATATTTTATCTTATGAGGCATTTTCAGCCTTTGAAGTTTAAAGATTGACTTTGGAAAGAAGGTACTGTACTGAGGCTCTGTAAATATTTAGAGTTTACTGTTGTTAGGTTGAGACTAATTCTCTGATTTGATGTTGCTGGTGTAAATCTGTCTGATGCCCAGTAAGTGTCTGTCTGTCTAATGATGTGTCAGAGTTGATAAATGGGCCCATTATAAAAGACTGAAAACATTAAAAATATGTCAATATTATTAAAGTCCAGAAACTGAACATATGTCATGTTATGTGTATTCTATACACCCTGATTCATATGAGTCTGATGAAGATGGATGATGGGAACTGGCTGCAAAAATATATAAGTTAATGAAATTAAACTGTATTGTTGGTGATGGATGAAGTCTCAGTTACCAGGTGTTTAATAATAGTAGAGATAATGCAAAAACTGAAAAGGGATTCTGGTTTAATTATGTATTTTCTGTGTAGCTTCACTAATGAATTTAATTGGTCTCTGGGAGATAGCACAACTGAGATGTCAAAAAGCAGCTTTAGCCTCCCAATCCAGAGTAGAATGGCAATTTAAATAACAATCCTTGAATAATAGTAAGAGAAATAATATTAGAAAGATCTACTGAGATAAATAAATGCAATTGTAACTGAAGCATATATCAAATAATTCTATGCATCATCTGTGTGTATAACCTATGGGAATTAATTCTTTGTATTTACTTTTCTTGATAATTCACTGTTTTGATATATTAACAACATTTAAATTCCTTCTAAAATATATCAGGGTTATGCTGTTTGCTGTCCTCTAAGCCATATGCTATTAATTAATTTTACTTTTTTAAGTTTGATATATGCCAGCTGTCTTAATCCATTTGGGTTGCTTTAACAAAAATACCATGGAAACATTTATTTCTCACAGTTCTGGGGGCTGGGAAGTCTACCCTCAGGCCACCCACAGATTCAGTGTCTGTTGAGAGTCAGCTTCCTAGTTCATATATGGCCATCTTCTTGTTGTATCTTTACATGGTGAAGGGGGAGAACTCTGGTCTTTTCAGTTTCATAAGGGGGCACTAATCCCATTCTCAAGGGCTCCACCCTCTCGACTTAATTACCTCCCAAATGTCCTGCTTTCAAATACAAGCATATTAGGGACTTAGGCTTCAACATATGAATTTTGGGAGAACATAATCATTCAGAGCATAGCACCAGCAAACTAAGCTTTTTCATAAATTAAGATTGTTATAGTTATTATTTTCTAGAATCTATACATAAGGGCCTCCCCTGATGGTGCAGTGTTTAAGAATCCACCTGCCAATGAAGGGGACGCGGGTTCAAGCCCTGGTCTGGGAAGATCCCACATGCCGCAGAGCAACTAAGCCCCTGTGCCACAACTACTGAGCCTGCACTGTAGAGCCCATGAGCCACAACTACTGAGCCCACGTGCCACAACTACTGAAGCCCACGCCTAGAACCCATGTTCCGCAACAAAGAGAAGCCAACACAATGAGAAGCCCGCTCACCACAATGAAGAGTAGCCCCTGGGCTTCCCTGGTGGCACAGTGGTTGAGAATCTGCCTGCTAATGCAGGGGACACGGGTTTGAGCCCTGGTCTGGGAAGATCCCACATGCCGCGGAGCAACTAGGCCCATGAGCCACAACTACTGAGCCTGCGTGTCTGGAGCCTGTGCTCCGCAACAAGAGAGGCCACGACAGTGAGAGGCCTGTGCACCGCGATGAAGAGTGGCTCCCGCTTGCCACAACTAGAGAAAGCCCTCGCACAGAAACGAAGACCCAACGCAGCCATAAATAAAAATAAATAAATTAAAAAAGAAGGCTCAACATTTAAAAAAAAAAAAAAAGAGTAGCCCCTGCTCTCCACAACTAGAGGAAGAACACGCACAGCAAAGAAGACTTAACACAGCCAAAAATAAATAAATAAACTTATTTTTAAAAATTTATACATGAATGTTGGGACAAATGTAGAGGCTTTTTCTACTTACATGCCAGTATTGGAGGTTTTATCCATATTAAGTTTTCACCAAGATTTGGGCAACAGAGGATTTTTTTTTCCCTACCTTCTTAAGTATTGTCTATGCATGAGGCTTGAAGGCATATTGATGTTTCCTGGGTTAGACTTTGTATGAGAGATGATTACTGAAAATCTGAAAGACTGATTTTTAAAAAAATTCAGCAGATAGAAACAGCAAGCAAAAGTCAGTGATCTTTTACATGCAAAAAACTATTGCCACATTTGAGCTATAGAGAGTACCTGCCTTACTGTGACACATATCTGGGTTGAAAGGGAAAGGACAGATCTGCTTTCACTGGATGCAAATACATTCTCAATACCACCCTTTACCCACAAATGCAGTTGTTAAAACGCTGAGCCATTTTTGTATCAGTACAATAGTCCAGTTTTTTTTTTTTTTTTTACAAAGCAAGCCCACTCACTCAGTGTTAGAAAAGGTTGAGAATGGAAATCTGGATTGGCTAAGACTTGTCTAATGCAACCTTCCTTAATATGCACATCACATCCTGCCAGCTATACTGCAGGGAGCAAGTGGTTATCACACAAATGTGCATCCTCTGAGCCAGAATAAACACCCGGTTACTCTCCATCTAAACTCATTTTCTAGAAGGAAGAGAAAATATATAGGAACACAAAAAGAGAATGAAGAAAGGGGGGGAATGAATAACCCTTTTCCCTTTTCTAAGAAGGCAACAACCAATAGAACTTTTTTTTTTTCTTACCATTTTCTACTGGGAAAAAAAAAAAAAAAAAAAGCTCTATCTCAGCCATTAAGCCAAAGAGCAACAACTTAAGTTTCCAAGCTGTGAAAGGAAGTAGCAACTTGTGCCAGGTAGGAAGTCCTTTCTGTCTCCTCTTTAAGTTTTCTAAACCATGATTTCTCTGTTAAAATCCTAGTACTGACTTCTAGAGATCTGGTGTCTGTCATCTACTTTTTCTTGAATGAAAAAGCCCTTGGTGAAACTTCATTACTAATGACCTTCAGGATATTTATTGGAAAGGAGAGGAGACAGTGCAATAAAAGGAGGCAGTCTCTACTATTTTCTTGAGCAGAGGTGTGGGGAACATTAGGATGCAGCTGACAAAACTGCAGCTGTTGCCTATCTATGAACTCGTGTCCCAAATTAGTAAAAATGAGCTGTTTTGCAATTATAGAAACAGCTGCTCTGCTTATTTAGGAACACTGTTGCAATAGCTTTTATAAAATATATCACCATATGTTTTGTTCTGTACAATAAGTGAAAGTGGCTTAGGGTACTCAAAGATATGCTACAACTTAACATATTGTTTTAGTTTTCTGAACACCTTGCATATTTCATTCATAGTTTTTCAGCTCTGAATTTCTTTAGTGGCAGTTGTTTCTCTTACAAAAGATCGATGTCTTTCCCATTTTCTACTGTATACATTTAACAATATATGCTTTTCCATTCCCTATACCTATTGGGATTTGAATTTGAAAGGCCTTCTTGAATTTATTCACTTTCCCATGCCTCATTTATAAAATTCTTAGATTGTGAACAATTTATTACAAAATTCTTAATTTAATATTAATTTTTTTCTTAGCTCTCCTTCTCATTTCTTTTATTTAACTTGATGTGTATACTTAATTTCACTCAAGCCTTCACTTTATGTTTTAGGTTTAGGTTAGAAAAGTGAATTTTCAATCTGCATTTATTAAAATGGAATCTAAAAAATGATGATCAAATGAACTTATTTACAAAACAGAAACAGACTCACAAACTTACAGAAAGAACTTATGGTTACCGGGGGAAGGGTTGGGGGGGAGGGATAATTAGGGAGTTTGGGATGGACAAAAAAAAAATTGTAAATCACTATATCATACACCTGTATGATGTATGATATTGTACATCAACTATATATCAATAAAAAAGAAAGCGAAAAAAATTAAATGGAAGTTATTTAATCTCTATTTTATATTTTGGTGCCTTAAAATGCATACATGCAAAATACCAGCTTCTGGCATTCTTCTTAAAACTTTTTTTTTTTTTTGAGATTGTGTTTCAAGTCACTTCCATAGTCATGTTTTCTATTTCAGGTAAATATTTGAATGGCTCATAGAACTCAAAAAGTGTAATATTTCTGTGTTCTCAATTTGTGATTAGTAAACATAGTCTGCAGAAGTTTAAACATATTTAAAATGATTACACCTAAATAATACTTAAAAATCGTTTATAAGTCTAATAATTTTCAATTTTCTAATACATATTAATACTGATATTTTGGTACTTTGGTCAAAATTCTGTTAAGTTAGTAAACAGTAGTAATGAATTCCAGGAATTAATAATTACTAGGCACCTATGATTGGTGAAAATTATGTATCTTATAAATGCTTTCCACTTATAGAGTTTAATGGCCAATCTATTATAAACATTATGGCCAAACATTTAATGACTAATAAGTACCCATACCAAAGAAGGACAATTAGGAAATTTATGAATCCTGGTCTAGTGAAATAATTAGTTTTGCATAGGTAAAATTCTATGCTTTAGTTACAGGCATAGGTACATGGGAATATTGACTGATCCTGAGAACCTTTTGAGAAATACATGAGTGTAAAATTCAAGAACATACATTATGATCTGCCATTTATTTTTCTAAGTAAGACAGAGAGTTGTTCAATTTAATGATCTAATCGGTTACCTAATCGTTTTTTTGTTTGTTTGTTTACATATCTGTCTGGACCTGAACATTAATTTCAACACCTATATGTATTTGTCTTATTAATTAATTAATTAATTAATGAACTAAGTCTACACCACTGAAGCAATCTGTTAGTGAAAAAAGTACCCAGTTAACCCAATACTTTTAAGATACCGTTTCGTAAATTCTTAATTTTAAATGACAGTAACACTATCATCTATGCCAAAGAAAAGTGAAGAATGTTACCATTTCTGCTGTTCATGAGTGGAACTTGCATTCCATTTTTTGCTAAAATTTATATTTCCTAATTTTTCATAACATCTATACAGGCAAGTCAGATTTTTTTCTATCTTTATCCAAGTCAGATTTTTTTCTATCTATATCATTATATAAAATGATGTATTTTTCACCAAGTTGTAACTTGGGGTGAGAGTCAATGAGCTCTGACTACTCTGTAGAGCCCAAAATACCATTACCAGGTCTAAGTGAGGATCAATGTTCTAACTAGGAATTTATGCTTCCTCTCACAATGAGTGGCTATTTTATGTTAAAATGTCTTTGAATTGAGCTTAATAAAATCCCTGTTTTCAAAAGTGGGATTTCAAACACAATCATAATAGCTTACCTAAGTCCTAATACAAAACACATAATAGTAAATTAATGCATTATTATGAATGATCCATCTTAAAGAGTCTAACATTGTGTTTGTCGATGGGACCAACTGTTTTGATTCATATGTCTGTAGAGAGAGATTTATACCAAATATAGAGAAGGGTAATCCATTTAATGTGTGAATAAAATATTATGTATGTGGAATTCCCTAGCAGTGCAGTGGTTAGGACTCTGGCCTTCACGGCCATGGGCCCAGGTTCAATCCCTGGTTGGGGAACTAAGATCCTGCAAACCCTACAGTAGAGGGTTTGCTCATTTCTGTAGTGGATATTACTCTGAGAAAACCATAATTCAAAAAGAGTCATGTACCACAATGTTCATTGCAGCTCTGTTTACAATAGCCAGGACATGGAAGCAACCTAAGTGTCCATCGACAGATGAATGGATAAAGAAGATGTGGCACATATATACAATGGAATATTACTCGGCCAAAAAACGAAACAAAATTGAGTTATTTGTAGTGAGGTGGATGGAACTAGAGTCTCATACAGAGTGAAGTAAGTCAGAAAGAGAAAAACAAATACTGTATGCTAACACATATATATGGAAACTAAAAAAAAAAAGTTCTGAAGAACCTAGGGGCAGGACAGGAATAAAGACGCAGATGTAGAGAATGGACTTGAGGACATGGGGAGGGCGAAGGGTAAGCTGGGACGAAATGAGAGAGTAGCATGGACACATACACAATACCAAATGTAAAATAGCTAGCTGGTGGGAAGCAGCCACATAGCACAGGGAGGTCAGCTCGGTGCTTTGAGACCACCTAGAGGTTTGCAACCACCTAGAGGTTTGCGATAGGAAGGATGGAGGGAGATGCAGGATGGAGGGGATATGGGGATATATGTATATGTATAGCTGATACACTTTGTTATAAAGCAGAAACTAACACACCATTGTAAAGCAATTATACCCCAATAAAGATGTTAAATAAATAAATAAAAGCTAAGGACTGCCGAAGATTACCAGAAAACCACCGGAAACTAGGGTAGACTCACAGAACAAATGTTTCTATTTTCAAAAGGAAACAACAGTGGTGACATCTTGATCTCTGACTTCTAGCCTCCAAAACTTACAAAATTTTTTTGTTGCTTAAGCCACCCAGTGTGTAATACTTTTTTACAGTACAGCAACCCTAGAAAACTCATACAGTACCCAAGAATTAAAAACATATGTTCAAACAAAGACTTGCACAGGAATGTTCAGAGCAGCACTGTTTACCATAACCAAAAGATTAGAAACAATCCAAAATGTCAATAAACTGATGAATGGATTAAAAAGATGTGGTATATTGGGCTTCCCTGGTGGCGCAGTGGTTGAGAGTCCGCCTGCCGATACAGGGGACACGGGTTCGCGCCCCGGTCCGGGAAGATCCCACATGCCGCGGAGCGGCTGGGCCCGTGAGCCATGGCCGCTGAGCCTGCGCGTCCGGAGCCTGTGCTCCGCGACGGGAGAGGCCACAGCAATGAGAGGCCCGCATACCGCAAAAAAAAAAAAAGATGTGGTATATCTATATGACAGAATATTATTGTCACAGAAATGAATGAAATACTGATACATGCCACAACATGAATGAACCTTCAAAGCATTATTATGTTAAGTGAAGGAAGCCAGACACAAAAGGCCGTATGTATGATTCCATTTGTGTGAAATATCCAGAACAGGCAGCAGAAAGCAACTTAGCTTCCACCAAGGTTGGAGGGAGGGATGAATGGAAAATAACTGTTTAAAGGGTATGTGGGATTTTTTTGAGGGAGGGATGATAAAAATATTCTGGAATGTAGTGATAGTTGTACAACATTATGAAGGCACTAAAAGCCACTAGAATTGTATACTTTTAAATGGTGAATCTTATATTAAGTGAATTTTACTTCAATAAAAATAGTGACAGCTGTATTTTAGGCATGGGAATTTGAATTTCATTGTTTTACTGAGACAAGAAAGAACATAGATATTGCAATTTGAAAATCAAGGTTTTAGCATTGCAATTTAAGGAGAAAATCATCTTTTTACTAGTAAACTGAGACAATTTTGTATGAAAGTCATTGAAGAAAAACACTGACTCCCCTAGTGCTATTTTTACCATCACTTTCTCATCTTAAGAGCAATTTTAAAAGTATGAAAAATTATGTTTATGACTTTCTCATTTCAGTTGACTTAGTATTATTTATGACTTTTTTTGTGAGATGACCTCTGTTTTCTATGTAATATTTATGCCAGACAATTTATTTTATAGCTCAGATGAGTCACAGGAAAGTGAAATATCATAACAGAGTTTTATTGCAACTAATTCCTGGGCCCTTAGCTACCCTTGCCTAAAAATCACTCTATTCAAAATCCAAGTCCTGTCAGTGGTATAGAAACATTATTGATTGTCAATAAGTTTCTTGAGTTGGTCAGCTCCTAGAGTGTATCTAACTCTTGATTGAATTGTCATCCCTGAACTAAAGTGTACACATATAATTTATCAGAAAAACTACCACGCACTACCACACCTTATTATTCATCTTTAGTTTGAACACTTCCAGCGAAGGGGAACTCACTATCTCTTGAAAAAAAGAAAATCCATATTATTTTTGATAGTTTAGGCTATCAGAAAGTTGTCCTTTTTATTTAGCCACTTTTTTCCCCTTCAAATTCTACTCCTTTGCCCTAGTTTTTTTGTATAAGGTAACATAGAATAAATATAATCTTTCTTCCATACACAATTATTTAATTTTTATTTTTATTTGGAAACATCAATCATATCTCCTTATAAATTCACTTCTTTGAAGCAATATCTGGAAATTTATTTTAGTCACATATACCAGATAGGCCACATCTCCTTCAATTTCAGCATGTTTTAGACTCAAATACTTTATTTTTGTTAAATTTTGCCTTGTTAGATTTAGCCCATTAGATCTTTATTGGTTGTCATCCTGCTGGTTATCATGTCAGCTCTTCGTTCCTTTTTTGTGTATGTTTTCCACAAATTTGATCAGCAAGTTACTAATGTCCTTCTTTATGTCACTAATAAAAATATTTAATAGGACAGGGCTGATAGACAACTTACTTAAAAATTTCTCCAGCTTAAAAATTATCCCTTAATCAGATCCCCATAGTTATGGACATTCAACTTCCATAGTTATGGGCATTCAACTACTTGTAACTCTGCAAAACTTCCTTTTTTTTCCACTTTGCCATCCTTTCCAAAATGTTATCATGAAACATCTAGTTCTAATTATTGTTTAGTACAGAAATGCAATAATTTTTGTAGAATTCCTATAGTTCAAAACACAAATGACTTTCTAATGAAAGCAAATTGAATTAACTTGAGCTGGATAATTTTCTTAGTAAATGTCAGTTTCAGAACTTTCCTTCCCAAAGGCATGCTCTGCTTCACCCCGCCACTGAGAAAATGTGATAATATATGACAAGTCTCCACAAGAAGGTAGATATTGGAATTAATATTCCTGGTCTGAAATCTGGAGTGTCTTCTAGAAACATATCTTGTTCACTGATTTATTTGCTCTGGTCCCTTCCCCTCCAAGTTACTGATTAATGTAGCCATTGTCAATCACTGGGACTAAGTCTCATTTGCTTGGTTCTGTTTCTGCATTGAGTTCCCACTTGCTTGACTATGTCTCTGAATATTTTCTTAAGCCTTGCCAGACCCTTTTTAGTGTGGAGCTGAACATTTGAGCATTTTTCTTATACTCTTATCATCTGGCATCTTCTCCAACCGGAATATGTATGTAAGGAGCTCAGCTGAGCTGGAGAGTGAGCTGAGATGTCAGGTGTCAGAATATCCAGTTAAAGCAACAAGCCAAAAATTAAAGTAACAATCAAGACTTTAGTCATTTACTGTAATTGTATAAGGAAGAGGTTAAAATTGGAAAAAATGCAGATCCCTTGTGTTCCATTTTTTCCAAGGAACAGCATGCTGGTAGAAGGTCAAGTGGATCAAGTGCAGATGTGGGGGTCATCTTACCATTGAAGGAGCCTGTATTAGGTTGCTTTGATAGGGCTGCTGTTATAGACTGAATTGCGCCCCCCCCCCAATTCACATGTTGACGCGCTAACCCTCAGTACCTCACAATGTGACTTTATTTGGATATAGGACTTTTAAAGAAGTGATTAAGTTAAAATGAGGTCACTAGGGTGGATCCTAATCCAACAGGACTAGTGTCCTTAGAAGAAGAGATTAGGACACATATACACACAAAGGGAAGAACATGGACGATACAGGGAGAAGATAGCCATCTACAAGGCAAGAAGAGAGGTACTCAGAAGGAACCAATCCTGCCAACACCTTGATCTTGGAACTCCAGCCTCCAGAATTGTGATAAAATAAATTTCTGTTGTTTAAAACACCCAATCTTTGTCATTTTGTTATGCAGTCCTAGAAAATGAGTATAGCAGCCATAACATTCTAAGTGCCATAGAATGAGTGTCTTAAACAACAGAAATTTATTCTCTCACTATTCTAGAGGCTAGGAGTCTGAGACCAAGGTGTCAGCAGGGGTGGTTTCTTCTTAGGCCTCTCTCCTTACAATGTAGATGGCCATCTTCTTCTAGTATCTTCATATGGTCTTCTCTCTAGGAGTTTCTGTATCCAAATCTCCTCTTAGGACATCAGTCAGATTGGATTACGGCCTAACCATGTGACCTCATTTTATCTTAATTACCTCTTTAAAAGCCTTGTCTCTGAATACAGTCACATTCTGAGGTATTGGGGGTTAGAACTTAGACATATGAACTTGGGGGGAAAACAGTTCAGCCAATAACAGAGAGCAGAACAAAAGACTCCGGCAGTTTTATCAACCCGGGGACCATGGAGAGTCAAGAAGGGGGAAGTCTAGGAATGGAAAAGTACTGAATACTAAGTCAGAGTGTGGAAAAGTGCCTTCAAGTTTTCCCCCTCCTTCTCCTACCCACTTAAGGAGGCCTTAGCAGAAGTGCCTAAAGAAGAGCTCTGCCCATGGCCTCAGATAAAGAGACAGGATTAAAGGCACTTGGGCTAGAAGTGCAAATAAGCGAAGAGCAAGACCAGCCAGAGGGGCCTGAGAACTTGACTGCAACTCCCTTCAGAGACTACAGTGCATTAACTGTGCATCAAATCTGGTATGGGGAGAGCAGCTTTTCCCCCATAAGGCCTGCCAGGTAAAGCCTTTGTGATTGTCTATGATCAGACTTGAAAAATCACTTATAAGTTTTTATCCAGGAGCTGGACTCCTCAATGTAATTTCACTGTGAAGATCTCTTGGATATTGATGCCAGCTGAAACTAGAACTGAGATCTGGAGGTTCCTTTTGGAATACACACTACCTTTGTTGGAGATCAGATCTAGAGAATGAAACGGTCCACCTTCCCCTCTCCCTGCTGATTTGCCATTGGCATCTCGACATGTCTAGATGCTGTTTTTATGACATAACTGACTTCTAATACAAAGCCCTTATTTGTATTATATAATTAAAACCCATTAATTTATAGATACATATTTTGATATCTTTTGTATAGTTACCATAAAACTCACTGACCCATTGCGTGATGTACTTTCATCTTTTTAGAAAAAATATTGTTGCATTTCATTACCTAAGTTTGTTGTCACTTCGTCCATTTACCATGACTCCTAAAACATTGTAAGCAGTACTTTGTCAATAGCATCTGGGAACTATTTTCATAAACTGAGACCCTTGATTTATATAAAGAAATTATGTGATCTCTTACAATCAATGCCAAACACCTTATCATTTAGTTTTTTTTTTCTTTACATCTTTATTGGAGTATACTTGCCTTACAATGGTGTGTTAGTTTCTGCTTTATAACAAAGTGAATCAGCTATACATATACATATATCCCCATATCTCCTCCCTCTTGCGTCTCCCTCCCTCCCACCATCCCTATCCCACCCATCCAGGTGGTCACAAAGCACTCAGCTGATCTCTCTGTACTATGCAGCTGCTTCCCACTAGCTATCTACCTTACGTTTGGTAGTATATATATGTCCATGCCACTCTCGCTTTGTCACAGCTTACCCTTCCCCCTCGCCATATCCTCAAGTCCATTCTCTAGTAGGTCTGTCTTTATTCCCGTCTTACCCCTGGGTTCTTCATGACATTTTTTTTTTCTTAGATTCCATATATATGTGTTAGCATATGGTATTTGTCTTTCTCTTTCTGACTTACTTCACTCTGTATGACAGACTATAGGTCCATCCACCTCACTACAAATAACTCAATTTCATTTCTTTTTATGGCTGAGTAATATTCCATTGTATATATGTGCCACATCTTCTTTATCCATTCATCTGATGGTGGACACTTAGGTTGTTTCCATCTCCTGGCTATTGTAAATAGAGCTGCAATGAACATTTTGGTACATGACTCTTTTTGAATTATGGTTTTCTCAGGGTATAGGCCCAGTAGTGGGATTGCTGGGTCATATGGTAGTTCTATTTGTAGTTTTTTAAGGAACCTCCATACTGTTCTCCATAGTGGCTGTACCAATTCACATTCCCACAAGCAGTGCAAGAGTATTCCCTTTTCTCCACACCCTCTCCAGTATTTATTGTTTCTAGATTTTTTGATGATGGCCATTCTGACTGGTGTGAGATGATATCTCATTGTAGTTTTGATTTGCATTTCTCTAATGATTAATGACGTTGAGCATTCTTTCATGTGTTTGTTGGGAGTCTATATATCTTCTTTGGAGAAATGTCTATTTAGGTCTTCTGCCCATTTTTGGATTGCGTTGTTTGTTTTTTTGTCATTGAGCTGCATGAACTGCTTGGAAATTTAGGAGATTAATCATTTGTCAGTTGCTTTATTTGCAAATATTTTCTCCCATTCTGAGGGTTGTCTTTTGGTCTTGTTTATGGTTTCCTTTGCTGTGCAAAAGCTTTGAAGTTTCATTAGGTCCCATTTGTTTATTTATGTTTTTATTTCCATTTCTCTAGGAGGTGGGTCAAAAAGGATCTTGCTGTGGTTTATGTCATAGAGTGTTCTGCCTATGTTTTCCTCTAAGAGTTTGATAGTTTCTGGCCTTACATTTAGGTCTTTAATCCATTTTGAGCTTATTTTTGTGTATGGTGTTAAGGAGTGTTCTAATCTCATACTTTTACATGTACCTGTCCAGTTTTCCCAGCACCACTTATTGAAGGGGCTGTCCTTTCTCCACTGTACATTCCTGCCTCCTTTATCAAAGATAAGCTGACCATATGAGCATGGGTTTATCTCTGGGCTTTCTATCCTGTTCCATTGATCTATCTTTCTGTTTTTGTGCCAGTACCATACTGTCTTGATTACTGTAGCTTTGTAGTATAGTCTGAAGTCAGGGAGCCTGATTCCTCCAGCTCTGTTTTTCGTTCTCAAGATTGCTTTGGCTATTTGGGGTCTTTTGTGTTTCCATACAAATTGTGAAATTTTTTCATTCTAGTTCTGTGAAAAATGCCATTGGTAGTTTAATAGGGATTGCATTGAATCTGTAGATTGCTTTGGGGAGTAGAGTCATTTTCACAATGTTGATTCTTCCAATCCAAGAACATAGTATATATCTCCATCAATTTGTATCATCTTTAATTTCTTTCATCAGTGTCTTATACTTTTCTGCATACAGGACTTTTGTCTCCTTAGGTAGGTTTATTCCTAGATATTTTATTCTTTTTGTTGGAATGGTAAATGGGAGTGTTTTCTTGATTTCACTTTCAGATTTTTCGTCATTAGTGTATAGGAATGCCAGAGATTTCTGTGCTTTAATTTTGTATCCTGCTACTGTACCAGATTCATTGATTAGCTCTAGTAGTTTTCTGGTATCATCTTTGGCAGTCTCTATGTATAGTATCATGTCATCTGCAAACAGTGACAGCTTTACTTCTTCTTTTCCAATTTGGATTCCTTTTATTTCTTTTTCTTCTCTGATTGCTGTGGCTAAAACTTCCAAAACTATGTTGAATAAGAGTGGTGAGAGTGAGCAACCTTGTCTTGTTCCTGATCTTAGTGGAAACGGTTTCAGTTTTTCACCATTGAGGATGATGTTGGCTGTGGGTTTGTCATATAGGGCCTTTATTATGTTGAGGAAAGTTCCCTCTATGCCTACTTTCTGCAGGGTTTTTATCATAAATGGGTGTTGAATTTTGTCGAAAGCTTTCTCTGAATCTATTGAGATGATCATATGGTTTTTCTCCTTCAATTTCTTAATATGGTGTATCACGTTGATTGATTTGCATATATTGAAGAATCCTTGCATTCCTGGAATAAACCCCACTGATCAAGGTGTATGATCCTTTTAATGTGTTGTTGGATTCTGTTTGCTAGTATCTTGTTGAGGGTTTTTGTATCTATGTTCATCAGTGATATTGGCCTGTAGTTTTCTTTCTTTGTGACATCCTTCTCTGGTTTTGGTATCAAGGTGATGGTGGCCTCGTAGAAGGAGTTTGGGAGTGTTACTCCCTCTGCTATATTTTGGAAGAGTTTGAGAAGAATAGGTTTTAGCTCTTCTCTCAATGTTTGATAGAATTCGCCTGTGAAGCCATCTGGTCCTGGGGTTTTGTTTGTTGGAAGGTTTTTAATCACAGTTTCAATTTCAGTGCTTGTGATTGGTGTGTTCATATTTACTGTTTCTTCCTGATTCAGTCATTGCACGTTGTGCCTCTCTAAGAATTTGTCCATTTCTTCCATGTTGTCCATTTTATTGGCCTAGAGTTGCTTGTAGTAATCTCTCATGATCTTTTGTATTTCTGCAGTTTCAGTTGTTACTTCTCCTTTTTAATTTCTAATTCTATTGATTTGAGTCTTCTCCCTTTTTTCTTGATGAGTCTGGCTAATGGTTTATCAATTTTGTTTATCTTCCCAAAGAACCAGCTTTCTGTTTTATTGATCTTTTCTATCGTTTCCTTCATTTTTTTTCATTTATTTCTGATCTGATCTTTATGATTTCTTTCCTTCTGCTAACTTTGTGGGTTTTTTGTTCTTCTTTCTCTAATTGCTTTAGATGCAAGGTTAGGTTGTTTATTCGAGGTGTTTCCTGTTTCTTAAGGTAGGATTGTATTGCTATAAACTTCCCTGTTAGAACTGCTTTTGCTGCATCCCACAAGTGTTGGGTCATCTTGTCTCCATTGTCATTTTTCTCTAGGTATTTTTTGATTTCCTCTTTGATTTCTTCAGTGATCACTTCGTTATTAAGTAGTGTATTGTTTAGCCTCCATGTGTTTGTATTTTTTACACATTTTTTCCTGTAATTGATATTTAGTCTCATAACATTGTGGTCGGAAAAGATACTTGATACAATTTCAATTTTCTTAAATTTACCAAGGCTTGATTTGTGACCCAAGATATGATGTATCCTGGAGAATGTTCCATGAGCACTTGAGAAAAATATGTATTCTGTTGTTTTTGGATGGAATGTCCTATAAATTTCAATTAAGTCCATTTTGTTTAATGTATCACTTAAAGCTTGTGTTTCCTTATTTATTTCCATTTTGGATGATCTGTCCATTGGTGAAAGTGGGGTGTTAAAGTCCCGTACTATGTATGTGTTACTGTCGATTTCCCCTTTTATGGCTGTTAGTATTTGCCTTATGTATTGAGGTGCTCCTATGTTGGGTGCATAAATATTTACATTTGTTATATCTTATTCTTGGATTGATCCCTTGATCATTATGTAGTATCCTCTTTTGTCTCTTCTAATAGTCTTTATTTTAAAGTCTATTTTGTCTGATATGGGAACTGCTACTCCAGCTTTCTTTTAGTTTCCATTTGCATGGAAAATCTTTTTCCATCCCCATACTTTCAGTCTGTATGTGTCTCTAGGTCTGAAGTGGGTCTCTTGTAGACAGCATATATATGGGTCTTGTTTTTGTATCCATTCGGTCAGTCCATGTCTTTTGGTGGAAACATTTAATCCATTTACATTTAAGGTAATTATCGATATGTATGTTCCTATTCCCATTTTCTTAATTCTGTTGGGTTTGTTATTGTAGGTCTTTTCGTCCTCTTGTGTTTCTTGCCTAGAGAAGTTCCTTTAGCATTTGTTGTAAAGCTGGTTTGGTGGTGCTGAACTCTCTCAGCTTTTGCTTGTCTGTAAAGGCTTTTATTTCTCCATCAAATTTGAATGAAATTCTTGCTGGGTAGAGTAATCTTGGTTGTATGTTTCTCTGATGATTTAGTTTTGTTTTGTGAGTGTTCCCTGTGCTGTACAGCATATCATTTTTGCTTATCTATTTTATACATAGTAGTTTATATCTCTTCATCCCATACCCCTATCTTGCCTCTCCCCCTTCCCTCTCCCCATTAGTTTTGTATATCTGTGGGTCCGTTTTCTGTTTTGTTATGTATATTCATTTTTTTAATTTTTAGATTTCACGTATAAGTGGTAACATAGAGTATTTGTCTTTGACTGATTTATTTCACTAAACAAAATACTATCTAGGTCCACCCATGTTGTTGCAAATGGCAGAATTTTATTCTTTTTTATGGTTGAGTAATATTCCATCATATATATATATATATATATATATATATATATAAAAAACATCTTTATCCATTCAATCTGTTCATGGACACTTAGGTCGATTCCATATCTTGGCTACTGTAAATAATGTTGCTATGAACATTTGGGTGCGTATATCTTTTCAAATTAGTGTTTTCATTTTCTTCAGATATATATAAAGTAGTAGAATTCCTGGGTCATATGGTACTTCTATGCTTAGTTTTTTGAGGAAGCTTCATAATGTTTTACACAGTAGTTCCACCAATTTACATTCCCAACTTCAGTGTAGGAGTGTTCCATTTTCTTCACAACCTCTTCACCATTTGTCATTTGTAGACTTTTTGATGGTAGCCATTTGACAGGTATTAGGTGATACCTATTGTGGTTTTGATTTGCATTTCTCTAATGATTAGTGATATTGAGCATCTTTTCATGTGCGTGTTAACCAGCTGTATGTCTTCTTTGGAAAAATGTCTATTCAGTTCTTCTGCCCTGTTTTTTTTTGTTGTTTTTTTTTTTTGCGGTATGCAGGCCTCTCACTGTTGTGGCCTCTCTCCTTGCGGAGCACAGGCTCCGGATGTGCAGGCCCAGCAGCCATGGCTCACAGGCCCAGCTGCTCCGCAGCATGGGGGATCCTCCCAGACCGGGGCACGAACCCATGTCCCCTGCATCGGCAGGCGGACTCTCAACCACTGCACTACCAGGGAAGCCCTCTTCTGCCCATTTTTAAATTGTTTTTTTTTTCTTTGGTATTGAGTTATATGAGCTGTTTATATATTTTGGACACTAACCGCTTAGCAGTCATAACATTTTCTCCCATTCAATAAGTTGTCTTTTCATTTAGTCAGTGGTTTCCTTTGCTGTGCATAAGCTTTTGAGTTTAATTAGGTCCCATTTGCTTATTTTTGCTTTTATTACTTTTGCCTAAGAGACAGATCCAAAAACATATTGCTACAATTTATGTCAAAGAATGTTCTGCCTATGTTCTCATCTAGGAGTTTTATGGTTTCAGGTTTTACATTTAGGTCTTTAATCCATTTTGAGTTTATTTTTGTACATGATATGAAGAAATGTTCTAATCTAATTCTTTTCCATGTAGCTATCCAATTTTCCCCACACCACTTATTTTATTCTTAGGATTTTAAATACCTGTGCAATTAGACATATGCAATGTACTTTACTTTTCTCTAACAAATTAGTATTTAATGGACAACTGTTTCCTTTCACAGCTAAATTTCAGTCCTATATCCTTTACTTGCCTTTATAGTTGAAATTCCCTTCATCAGATCAAGAAGTCACTCACAATATATATGCATGTCTGGCGTTACTTGATTCTTAGCTAAGAGTCCATTACTCAGGTATCATAAACAATGATGATCCATATAACTAAAAGAGATGAGAATCATATTATTGTTTTCTTTTTGTTTTGTATTTAATCTTGTTTAGTTGATATTGACACCTCTCCTTGTGCTTGGTTGGTGAGGTCATACATACTCCTGAACAATAACTGAAGATATATTATTGCTTTATCTTTCCTTATACTCATTTTTTCATTGATATTTAAATAATTTTTCTGAGAGAAATTGGATATACAGAACTGTAGCATATCTATAAATTTGAGTATTTCTGTTAGACTCATGAAATTTCAGCAGTAATTACTTTGTGGCACCATATTTTCTTCTTTTTAAACTAGAGTAAGATTGGAATTTTATAGTAGAAAGTTCAATTGCAGTTTTTCACGTTGTCCTTAAAGATACTTCCTAGGGTTCTTCTAGTGGTGATGTTTATCCCACCTGAATTCATAAGAGTTAGAAACAGTCCAAATTTTTGGCAAACTTCTCAAGTACTCCATTACATCCTAGAAATACATTCAGAAAGGCAGCATGCCTCCCTATTTGCCATATTGTCCCCTCAAATATTCCTCCATATCTCTTGGCAGCGAGATGCCTACCACCTCTATAGATTTTTTTTATACTTGCTAAGGCATATGCCACCTCCCTACTGTTCTGTGCAAAATGAGATGTGTACTTTGAGTCTCTTTCTATGTAAAAGACTGAGGAATTTTCTCATTCTGTCTTCAAAATGTATTGGACACTTAGATAAGTAGGGAGGGAGTAATACTGAATTATTCAAAAATTAAATATGTGATATTATGCAATGAGGTAAAAAAATAATTATAAGAGAAGAATTGGGGCTTGTGAAATTGTTTTTAGTCATTAAATACCAAGCATTGCTTGGTAGCATTCCATTTGAATTATTTAATAAATCTACTGGGAAAATGTTTAAATAGTATTTACAGACTAGTTTTGAAATAAGATTGCATCAAGACTGTAGACTAGATGGTGATATAAGTGATAGAAATGATGTGTTTAGAGTTTATTGTGACAGAAAATTTCCTAGTGGACCTCAGCAAATTGTCAGAGTTGTTCTGGGAATCATTCCAATTTATTGTCTTTTTTCCAGCACTTGATGAATTCCAAAATTGGTTTTACAGTTGTTGGTTTTTCGGTTGTTGACTAATATGAGACGTGTGCATAAACACACTTGGATTTATATGGTATTGAATCATGGCATTAGAAGAAATCCTAAGATGCCACCTTGTACTTTGCCTTGCTTCTAGACATCAGATAGAAAGAAAAAAAGTCATCTTTAGAAATAAAGGATTCAGGGAAAAGGGGTTAGTGAAAAATCTCCAACATGCATTGGTTTTGATTTTTAATAGACTCATACATTATTAATAACTCTATTTTATCCACAGGCATTTATCCAATCACATAGAAATTCTCTTCTTCACAGACAATCCAAAGCAAGGATAGTTCATTAATGTTAACCAAATTTGGTTGTAGAAAAGCAGGAGGTAGTTTTCAATGTAGATTTAATTGACTGAGGTAAGGTTTCCTTCATGGCTGTTTGATACAAAATTTAATAGTATTTCATACACTTTTCTTATTCATGGTTGGCATTTTGATAATGTCTTTTGTTTCCTGTCTCTCCTGTATACCTTTAGACTCAGTTAAATGTACTCATCAGTCTGTTCTCCCACTCCAGGGCTTACCCTTTCAGTTTTATGCTTCTATTGCTGGGAGCTTCTGGGCTATCATTTATAATCTTGTTTGTATTGTCTTCATTATGCTACTGAGCTTTGTTTGTAGCTGTCAGTAATTTCCCCACCTACTCAAAACTTCATGCTCTTACTATTTCTCTTCAGCATCTTTGCCAGTAGTTTACCATAATTTCATCACTTTCATGAGACATATATTAGGATAAGTGTAATTGCTATCTCATTGTTTCTATAATCACAATAATTTATATCAGTAATCACAATAATCAATGTCATATATGCTACTATAATATTATGTTTTGATCATGTGGAAAAATTTACATAGTTCCTCATTTTTTACAAGGCAGTTGATGACTTTAAAAAAAATCAAACCTTGTATCTAAAATTCTTTAAACTTTTAATTTGAAATGGAACATGGGATTTATCACTCAGCAGAAAGGCATTATAACACTAATTTGTTTCTTTCATCATTCCATTAAAATTTATTTAGTGTCTTCTATATTTCAGATACTGTACTATGCAATAAAGATTTATTGGTAAGCAAGATAGGCATAGTCCCTATAATCACACATCTTATGGTTTGTTGGGAAAGGTAACCCATAAAGAAGCAATATATTGGTATATGATAAATGTTAAGATTCAAATAAGCTGATGGTAGTATGTAGGAGGACAATCTAAGTTTTAGGTTATAGAATGAATTTACAGTCACAAGTGTAAAATATTTATATAGTAGTAGGCTAAGAATTAGCCATACAATATGTGTGTATGTGTGGATCAAACTATGTAGATTTGTGTTGCCTTGCATTTAGCAAATTGCTACTTCTAAACAAAAAACTATAAATCAAAACTCACCGATAATAGTTAAAGTACATTTTTTTTTTTTTTACCACAGCCAAGCCAGAAGGTTTCTAAATTTTCATGAACTGAATATGATTGTAGCATGTAGTTCTGGGTTGGTGGAGTTTCATTTTATTACATTATATTAGCATTGTTTTCCCATCTGTACAAACCTTCATTGATACTAGTAATAGTAATGTCTTACATTTATATAATGCTTTCAATAATTTCAGAATATTTTAACATCCATTATCATTTACCCTTGAAATAACCCTTGGATATGGTAGATTGTGCTATCTCCATTTGACAAATGAGAAAATGAGATAGCAACTCAAGAGACTTATAGAGAGAACCAAATAAATTGATGGTGGAATTGGGATTTGTGTTACTCATGTACACTGAGTACTCATGTACCTAGAGTAGCTTAATGTGCAAAGCCCATAACTCCTCCCCTTGGAGAACTCTTATTAGAAGAGCTAGTTTTTTTGTTTTCCTTTTTTGAAATGAGAATCTTCCATGGCCTGCAGCTCACAGCACTTCTATGGCGGGAGAATGATCCTCATTCTCTGTGATAAGAATGATCCTCATTCTTATCACAGCTGAGATACAAGTACGTTTGCAGCCGCTGATATCCTCATCATTGTACATACAGCTGAGATACAAGTACGTTTGCAGCCGCTGATATCCTCATCATTGTACATATATGCATGATGATTTTCTGTGTTATATTCTTTGCTTCATTAAAATATCTAGGTCAGGGTTTGTAGTCAAACAATAAATGTTACCAAAGCATAAGTGTGCTACTGATTGATAGAAAGCTAAGTATAACTTTTATTTTTTTTAAATCAGAATTGAGACTTCCCAGGCGGTCCAGTGGTTAACACTTCCCCTTCCAATGCAGGGGGTGTGGGTTCAATCCCTGGTCAGGGAGCTAAGATCCCACATGCCTCGTGACCAGAGAACCGAAACATAAAACAGAAGCAATATTGTAATAAATTGAATAAAGACCTTAAAAATGGTCCACATAAAAGGAAAACTCTTAAAGAAAAAAAAAGAACTGACAATAATGAGAATGCCCCTTTTAGAAGGTGCAATAAGACATAAGAAGAGACCCTCTCTGTACCCATGTAATTGGCAAAATTAAGTTTGTGCTTAAGCGAAAATACTCTACCAGTATTAAAACACCTTAGATTGTGATGGTAAAGTTGAAGGCCAAGGCAAAGTGAAGGTAAAGGTGTACAACATCAAATCCTGATGAATCAAGTATCTTCTTACTATTTTTAACATAACTTGCTATGTTTTTTTAAATTTTGTTTTGTTTCTTTGGCTATAGAGAAAAATGCCTTAGGAATAAAGATTTTTATTTCCTTAATTTAAAGGATGGTAAATTTTATTGTGAATTCTATCTCTTAAGATTTTGAAATCACTGAAGAAATGAAATTTAGTGATAATTCCTGGAAGAATAACAGAAACTTTATGATTCTAGAAATTATACCTCTTTTTGATAGGTTCCCATAGGTATGCCCTTGTTAGAAACTGTCTTGATTTTCAACAGTTTACCTAGAGACAAATTTTTTTTAACATCTTTATTGGGGTATAATTGCTTTACAATGGTGTGTTAGTTTCTGCTTTATAACAAAGTGAATCAATTATACATAAACATATGTTCCCATATCTCTTCCCTCTTGCATCTCCCTCCCTCCCACCCTCCCTATCCCACCCTTCCAGGCGGTCACAAAGCACCGAACTGATATCCCTGTGCTATGCGGCTGCTTCCCACTAGCTATCTACCTTACGTTTGTTAGTGTATATATGTCCATGCCTCTCTCTCGCTTTGTAGAGAAAAATTTTTTTTCTTCCTTCCTTCCTTCCTTCCTCCCTTCCTTCCTCCTTCCCTCCCTCCTTTTTTGCTTCCTTCTTTCCTTCTTTCCTCCTTCCTTCCTTTCTTTCTCTTTCTCTCTCTTTTTTCTTTCTTGCTTGCTTGCTTTCTCTATTCCTTTATATGCCCTGCTCCCTAGAACTAGTCATATTTAGCATAACTCTTTTGAAAGAGTATAGAATTACTTGATATTTTTGTGATAAAAGTTGACAATCTGGAATATAAGAGGGAGGGGAGAGAGAGAGAGACTGAGATTGAGAGAGATATTGACTGAGAAGTTTCACTATGAAATATCTAAAGAGGCTTAACAGAATTAAGGCCAAAAAGCTTACAAACATTATAGGTTTCATTCCTTATAGTTTATCATGTGCAATCTTACATGCAATTCATGTAGTTAATTCATAAATAAAGACTACAAGCGTTGGTTAAAGGCAGAATTACAATTAGTGTTTATATTATAGGGCTCAATTCACTATCAATCATGTTTAAATAACTGTTTAGTAAGACTTTTAGATATCAGCAATGCGGTATGTATGGACTAAGAACAGAAGTTTCTACCTCTTGATTATTATATCAATCGGGGTTTTTAGGTTCAAGCAACAGAAACCACTTTTGATTAATTTAAGCAGAAAATGTCATTTGAGGATATCTGAAAGCTCAAAGGATTTCCAGAAAGACAGGAGAATCAGGCTTAGAGTCTATGTGGCCAGAAAATATGCTCCAGGTAATGCCACAGTATTACGTTTCTAAAGATAACATTGTTATTGCTGCTGGTCAGAGACATCACAGCTTGCTACAGTCACTGACACCTACTAATGCTACCAGTAGAACCGATGCCACTCCAGGCTGTAGACATTGGATGTATATCTACTGCCTCTACTGTACCATCATCACAATCAATTCTGCTGGGTCCTGCTTCTTCTAGGCCATTGCTTCCCATTCAAAATCTGAAATAGTGAATATAATTTGTCAATATTAAGTCATGTCCCTGCACCCTAGATGCAAGAGAATCTGGGAAAGTGAATATCCAGCATTTAGAAACTTTGTAATAAGAGAAAATTCTGCATCATAAGGTAGAACATTCCCAAATATATGGAGTTTGTCAGCATTCAACAAGAATGACAGAAGTTTACTATAGTTGCTAATTCTGGTCATCATGAAGGTCATTTAGTGTGTCTATTCTCAAGCAAATATAATGCATAATAATTCAGAGGCTACTCCTTCCATTCTTAAGGAAGAATCCTTAATTTATGTTGCTTTAATTATCACTTATATGCACCTAAGAATTGGAATTATCCAGAGTTACTTAACACCACTGACACATTCTATCACCACTTGTAATTTTAAGTGACAACTTTATGGGAAATTACTCTGTCCAGCTGGAGCTTAGATGGAATGTGGCACAAAAGGCCTTCTTTCTTCTGCTACAATGACCTTTCAGCCTGTACAAGGATAATGCACTTGTTTCAATTTCTTTAGTATAAAGATAGGAAAATTTAATATCCAAATTACGATGAGATGGGGGGAAAAATGAAAGTACTAACTTTAACTTCCCTTTAAGTTCATAAGGGAAGGCGCCTAATAATTTAGGTTTCCTCCACGAAAGCTTTTCCCGTGAATACTTTCTCCACTCCATCTGCAGCTCTCCTCCTTTCAGTTTTGTACTCATATCTTCAAAGCATTATTTTATTCAAGTATTTCAGTCAGAAATACTATCCCCGTCCTTCAGAAAATTCTGCCCCTTTCCAGAGGCAAGAAAGAGTGTTTTTCTCTGATCCTTACCAAATCCTACAGTTTGACATTTGAATTGTGTCTTACTCTGTTCCGGCTACTATAACAAAATAGCACAGACTGGGCGGCTTTAAACAACAGAAATTTATTGCTTATAGTTCTGAAGGCTGAAAGTCTGAGATCAAGGTGCCAGAATGATTGGGTGAGGGCCCTCTTCCAGGTTCCAGACCTGTCATTGTGTCCTTACATGGTGGAAGGGGCTAGTCAGCTCAGAGGGTCCTCCTTTACGGAGCACAAATCCCATTTATGAGGGTCCACCCTCATGACCTAATCACCTCCCAAAGGCCCGATCTCCAAATACCATCATATTGGGCTTTAGGATTTCAGTATATGAATTTTGGGGGACACAAACATTCAAACGGTAACAAAGAGTAACCCCAGAAGCCTCAGATGGCTTCAGCTGGATGGACATTAGTAGTTCTTTTTAAGATTCTTCACTAACGATTTTATTTTCAATATCCCAAGCAGTGGAAATTCTTAGCCTGATATTTCTTTTATTATTTGGCTTATTAAACGTGCACATCTCTGAAGGTAAAACATTTTTTCTTTCTTTTCATCAGAAATAGCACAGTCTAAATCCATGTTGAAGAAAAAATATCCTATAAGCAAGGTTTTGGTTCTAAGTAAACATGTGTCTCTTACAGAGTTAGGAAATATCTTCTTTGCCTGAAGTAATCAGAAAAGTGTCATACAAGCTTCTTTATTTCCTCAGGGAATGCTGCTAGCCTCAATTCTGTGTTTTTCATAAAACTGAGGAGTGGCAGGCAGAGTTCTTGCAATTGTTCTCACCACACATCATCCCTAAAAATCAAGTATCTATAGCAATAAAGAATCAGCAAATCAATGTCATGCCTAATTTTACAGATAAACTCACCTAATTAAGTCCTTAGATTAAGGACTGTTAGGGCTAGAAAGTTGGTCAAGAGATAATCAAGTCCCAAACTTTCTTTAGATTTAAAAATGCTGAGGCTTAATGAAGAAGTGACTTTTCCAGTTGTCTCAGCCAGAAAACATGTTTACAGTTCACAAGCACATGCTAAATTACAAGCCCTGAATTTAATACCAGGAGCCCATTTTATCCAAATTATATTGTAACCTCTGTTAGCTAACCATAGAGGTACGCTTAAATAAACACTTTTAAATGAATGGTCCCACAGCACTATCATAAATTAACTGACATTTAATATTTTATAGCTAAACACATATTTTCTGTATTCCATGTATACTTAAAGATAAAAATATTGAATAACTTTCAAGATGGACATTCAGTGAATTAAAGATAGGCTGATAAAATAGGTAATGATTTTTAAAAATCATCTAGAGAATGGGGAAATAATTGGAACATTTGGATTTATTATTTATTTTTATTCTACAGAAGAGCAGATTTCAGAAGAAAGTACAAATTTCTTTCTTTCACTTTATGTGGTTTAAAATTAGCTTACAAAAATTTCTGTTTTGGGCTTCCCTGGTGGCACAGTGGTTGAGAGTCCGCCTGCCGATGCAGGGGACGTGGGTTCGTGCCCCGGTTCGGGAAGATCCCACATGCCGCGGAGCGGCTGGGCCCGTGGGCCATGGCCGCTGAGCCTGCGCGTCCGGAGCCTGTGCTCCGCATTGGGAGAGGCCACAACAGTGAGAGGCCTGCGTACCGCAAAAAAAAAAAAAAAAGAAAAAAAAGAAAAATTTCTGTTTTAACTCTGGCCTACCTGGAAACCAACAAATCAAATCCATGAATTATATAATTATAATGCATTTTGAGTGCTCACTTAATACCCATGATGACTGTAATGAACCCTAAAAATATTCAGAAAAAATAGAGTATTTATGTTTAGAATGTGGTATCAGAGCCTTGATTACTGATAGAGATAAACAGAGAATAAAGAGAGAATAAAAGACATTCTATTCTCTAGAATAAAAGAGTACCACATGGCTATATGTTAGGAAAGTAGTCAGTTTGCCAAAGAATTCTATTATTTGCTGAAGGAAACACCTTTTTAAGTTCATTTTTCTTCACAACTTAAATTAATGTAGTTTATATACAAGAGCTCATAATAAATTCCATTTTGGAGGAGGAGTAATTTCATGTGGAAATTTCCTTAGTGCTTTTCTTATGGTAAAATATTGTTCTAAATTATAAGCCAGGTTCAATTGACTATAAAAAAAGAAAGTCGAATATTCTTCTAAGTAGTAAGACATATCCATTACAAATTTGAAAATGGACATTAAAACAAGCATTAAAAAATTCATGAATTTCTAAATAGATTAAATTCATGCAAATGTGGCTATAAAAATTAACTTTAATATACCACCTTATGAACAGGTATCTTGGGCTACAATCTCTCAATCTCTCTCTCTCTCTCTTTCTTTACTCTCCTTTCTTTTTTCTCTTTTTCTGAATACTCACTAGGCCAAAATGGGCTTTTAAAAGAGTTTTGATATATCTTTTAAACTTGAAATCATTAGGGAAATTTGTTGTTTTCATGCAGTGTATTTAAACCTCAAAAAACATTTTAAGTCCGCAAATCTACAAAAGAAAAAAGAGACAAATATGTGCAATATGTAAACAAAGTTGGAAGAAACTTTGGACTTGGAGGGCATGATAGAAATAGGACAACCACAAAAAAGAAAAAGATTGGTTGATTAGAGTTAGTTTCTGAAGATTAAATGATGTATTAGAATTATTTCATGTACATCTTTCCAACATGGTAACGTATGTCCAAAAAGATAACATAGTTTGATTTCCATGTGGGATGTATAAGGCAGAAGGAGCATTGCTAGCACAATAAAAATGAGAAAATTCAGATAATCTAAAATGACATTTAGATTGATGTCACAGGGCAGACATGGCAGATAGGGCAAAGAGGTCTGAATTCCAAAGAGCCACAAACCTTCCCAAAAGAGAGACCCAGGATACAGAAATTCTATCCCCTGAGGCAGAGCAGTCCTGGTCAAGGGCTGGAAATGGAGATTGTGGATGGAGTCCTGGAAAAGGGCTGACTACAAAGTAGCAGAGAGAACATTTTGTGGTAAAAAAAGGTTCTAAATCTTGACTGTGGTAGAGGTTACATTATTATATGTGCTTGTCAAAGTTCATAAAACAAAATCTAAAAAGAGTGAGCTTTAGTATATGTAATTCATACTTCAGTAAGCTGAGTGTTGAAAAATGTAATAAAATAATTACTACTATAATATTCGTAGTCAAGTGTTGCTATCACCAAACTTTGAAGAGGTTTGAGCAAATTTTGTATATAAAATGAGTTAATTCTCAGAAGTCATTAGTTTTGTTTTCTGTAGTAAAGAGATTGGAATATACATTCTTGATTGGGGAATTAGTTCAACAGGTGTTTGATGAGCAACACGTTTACGAAGCTGTTTACCATTTATCAAGTGCTTTCAGTTCTCATTTAATTGTAAATACACACCTGGGATATGTTTACAACAGAGGATAGTGTATTGTACTAGGATCTTAATTTGTAAAAGTGACTGAAGGATCACATAGAGAGGTTAATTCCATTGAAAGAAGATTTTAAAAACAGTTCCCCCAGAAATGAGAGGCACAGCAGGCCATGCAGGACCACACAAAGTCTATCACATGAAGAAGTCAGTAAGCAGACAGAGGAATTGGGATTCTGCCTTTATGACTATGGTGGCAGGATGTGACTAGGTCGAGATGTCCCTTATGGGTAATAAGGGGAAACAGGCAGGTTAGGGTCACTGGCTGGGGAATTATAAAATGACTTTCTCACTCTGTGAAAGCTACCTTGCAATGAAGATATTAAGAACTTTGGCCCTGTGACCCAAAGGGCTTTTGGAGAGCTTGGGAATAATCGATGTCAAATAGCCAATACAGAATCTAGAAGCATGGTTAATACAGATAGATATTATTTCTGTCATATATAGGGAAACTGAGGCTTAGAGAAGTTAAACCACTTGCTTAAAAACAGACACAAAGCAAAGATCAGAGCCAGTTTTGGAATCAAATTCTTATGAGACATGTTCAACAATTTTCAAGTTATCCTCCCCAGACACACATGTACAAATCTACACTGTCTACATGTAATAAAAACAAACATTTTGATAAAATTCATTCAAATATACATATAGTAGGCACTGTTTGAGATCCTGGAAATAAAACAATGAAACAAAGTCTCTTGTTTTATTGCATGGAATAACTAAATTAACAATAAAGAGCTCAGTTGCATGAGCATGTAATCTTCATATTACCAATACTATGTTTTCCGCAACTAGTCTAAGAATCTCAGATCAAAATACTCATTATTTAAATCCATCTATTTCTAAATCATGCAGGCATCTTCTTTTTTTCCGTAAGAAGAGGAAATACCTTTTACATCATTTATAACGACAATGACTAGTTTTTATGTTATCAATACTTACTATGTGCCAACAGGCACTCTTCTAAACACTTTAGGTATATTGCCTCCCTTAATTCTTACAAAAATTTTCTGAGTTATGTACTGTTGTTACATGTTTTTTTTACAGATGTGAACCAAGATGCATAAAATATTATTTAAATAGAGACAGAGATTTGAACCCAGGAGGTCTGTATCAGTCCTTATTCTTAACTACTACATTAAATGGCATTCATAATATCCTTGGACAATATAAACTCAGGGTCACTGAGAATCAATACAATGAAACTTGAAAAGTAGTATCCCAAGACACCTTAAATCTAGTGTTCATTTCAGAGAAGATGAAGAATTAAGCCACCCAGAATCTCTCAATGGTATGATAGATTGAGCACTAAAAAATAGTCTGCATGGTTTGAGAGGTAATATGGCTTGGTTGAAAGAAAAGAGGGCTTTGGATAACATAAATTGTATTCCAGATTCTCATATATTAGGTCTATGCTTTTACAAGCTACTCTAGTTTCCTCATCTCTAAAAGGAGATAACCATCTTCAGGGTTTAAAGATTAAACATATATTACATAATAAAGTAGTTGGTGCAGTATCTGAAACAGCAATTAATATCAGTTACTTCCATTGCTTCTTAAAGATAGCTCTATCCAATATTTATCTTTAAAGCGTCACTTTTGTTCTTACCACACCAAGCTACATTGTTTTTCATGAAATAATAAAATAGTATTAGTGGCTTTTCTTAGAACAACATTTTAAGGAGTTACTCACCATTGATTTAAAACAAAACAAAGCAAAAACGCCTCCTGAAGAATGTGGAGACAAAAAAATAGGGACTCTCACTTCTCAGTTAAGTGAAAAGGTGTTCTGGTTTACTTCTTCCTCTATACTTTTTAGAAAACTGTAATAGCTCAGACTGTCCTAACAAAATACCATATACTAGATGGTTTAAACGTGGAAAGTTATTTCTCACAGTCCTGAAAGCTGGGAAGCCCCAAAATGGGTGCCAGACCATTTGGTTCCTGATGAGAGCTTTATTTCTGGCTTTTTTTTTTTTAAATCGAAGTATAGTTGCTTTATGATATTGTGTTAATTTCAGGTATACAGCATAGTGATTCAGTATTTGTCCAATTATATTCCATTATAGGTTATTAAAAGATATTGGGTATAATTTCCTGTACACTATACAGTAAATGCTTGTTGCTTATCTGTTTTATATATAGTAGTTTATATTTGTTAATCCCATACTCCTAATTTATCCCTCCCCCGACCTTCCCCTATGGTTACCACAAGTTTGTTTTCTATATCTGTGAGTCTGTTTCTGTTTTGTAACTACATTCATTTATTTTCTTTTTTAGATTCCACATATAAGTAGAAACATACAGTATTTGTCTTCTCTGTCTGACTTATTTCACTGAGAATAGTATTCTCTAGGTCCATCCACATTGCTGGAAATGGCACTATTTCATTGTTTTTTATGACTAATATTCCATTATATATATATATATATATATATATATACACACACACACACAAACATACACACATGTATATACATACATACCACATCGTCTTTATCCATTCATCTCTTGATGGGCACTTGGGTTGCCTTCATGTCTTGGCTATTGTTAATAGTGCTGCTATGAACATTGGGGTCCATGTATCCTTTTCAATTAGTGTTTTCTTTTTTTTTCTGGATATATAACCAGGACTGGAATTGCTATATCATATGGTAGTTCTATTTTCAGTTTTTTGGGGAACCTCCGTAATGTTTAACGTAGTGGCTCCACCAATTTATATCCCACCAACAGTGTTTGAGGGTTCCCTTTTCTCCACGTCCTGGCCAACATTTGTTATTTGTAAGCTTTTTGATAATAGCCATTCTGACAGGTGCAAGGTGATATGTCATTGTGGTTTTGACTTGTATTTCTCTAATAATTAGCAATTTTGAGCATCTATTCATATGACTGTTAGCCATCTGTATGTCTTTGGAAAAATGTCTGTTTAGGTCTTCTGCCCATTTTCTGGTAGGATTGTTCCTTTGATATTGAGTTGCATGAGCTGTTTGTATATTTTAGTGATTAACCCTTTGTCAGTCACATTATCCGCAAATATTTTCTCCCATTCCGTGAGTTATCTTTCCATTTTGTTGATGGTTTCCTTTGCTGTGCAAAAGCTTTTATGTTTAATTAGGTCTCATTCATTTATTTTTGCTTTTATTTCTTTTGCCTTGGAAGATTAAGAAATTGCTGCGATTTATGTCAAAGAGTGTCTTGCCTATGTTTTCTTCTAGAAGTTTTATGGTTTCAGGCCTTACATTTAGGTCTTTAAACCATTTTGAGTTTATTTTTGTATATCATGTGGGGAGTGTTCTAATTTCATTCTTTTACACGTGGCTGTCCAGTTTTCCAAGCACCAGCTATTGAAGAGACTGTCTTTTCTCCATTGTATATTGTTGCCTACTTTGTCATAGATTAATTGACTTTAGGTATATGGGTTTATTTCTGAGATCTTCATTCTGTTCCATTGATCTGTGTGTCTGTTTTTGTGCCAGTACCACGGTATTTTGATTACTGTAGCTTTGTAGTATAGTCTAATGTCTGGGAAGGTTATACCCCAAGCTTTGTTCTTTTTTCTCAGGACTGTTTTGGCATTCAGGGTCTTTTGTGGTTCCAAATAAATTTTAGGATTATTTGTTCTAGTCTTGTGAAAAATGTTCTGGGTATTTTGATAGGGAATGCATCAAATCTGTGGATTGCTTGGGTAGTATGGCCATATTAATAATAATTCTTCCAATCTAAGAGCACGGGATATCTTTCCATTTCTTTGTATCACCTTCAATTTCCTTCATCAATGTTTTATAGTTTTCAGCATATAGGTTTTTCACCTCCTTGGTTAAGTTTATTCCTAGAGGGTTTTTTTTTTTTGGATGCAATTATAAATGGGATTTCTTTCTCTTCCTGATATTTCATTACTAGTTTATAGAAGCACAAAAGATTTCCATATATTAATCTTGTATCCTGCAACCTTACTGAATTCATTTATTAGTTCTCATAGTTTCTGGCTTCTTCATGGCTTCCTGATGGCAACCTTTTTCCTGTGTTCTCACATGCTCTTTCCTCGGTGTGTGGGTGTGCACAGGGATTGTGAGAGGAGAGGAGAGGAAAGGAGAAGAGAAGAGAGACAGAGACAGAGAGACAGAGAGAAAGAGAGAGGAAGCTAGGTCTTTGATGTTTCTTCTTATAAGGACACTAATCCTATCATGAGAGCCCTACACTTATGATTTCATCTAACCCTAATTACCTCCCAAAATTCCCATCTCAAAATACAAAAAATTGTGGGTTAAGGACTCAAAATATGAATTTTGAGGGGAAACATTCCATCTATGAAAAACTAAAGGCCAAATCTTTTCATTATTCTCTTATTCGTATGTTCAAAACATAGAGCTTTTGACGTAAATATTTCAGTTGATGAAATATGACAGGGTGCTTAGAAGCTTGAAAGGAAAGCTTGAGTTAAATTAAATTATTTACAGGTTTTACTTTATATATTGACTTCTCCAAATAATTTTATTAGAATGAATCATCACTTTGAAAATCAGGATGACTCGTCAGCGGAATACTACTTGCATACTATGTCTATAAAGATCTTGGAGCTCAAAATATATCAATATGCATTTTAAATCTATATAAAAACAGAATGCATGTCTTAATCATTTGTTTTCCAGAGTGATAGAGTATCTACATGCCTGTTTGTATTTACTTTGTTGAGTATATGTCAAGCATCAACAGACATGTAGAATATGCCTATAAGTGACCTCCATTTTCCCACATATTTAATTTAATCTCTGGTTGTTTACTCTCCTTATTAGAGACTTTACATTTTGGGGGTCATTTTTGTTTGATTGTTTTTCTCATTCTGGAAAACTGATACGTGATTTTCACTTGTTCTTCCTAAAAGTTAATTGATGTATAATACTCATATGGATACTGACAACTGATCATGGGAATAATGGTCATTGATCAAAATGATAAACCAATAACCTGGGAACCCGATTTCAATAGAAGTACAATTTAGAACTTTGTGGATTTCTAGATAGGTCTTACAGTAAATTGAAATACAAACACATTAATTTTGAAAACCAATTTCCAGAAAATATGTAATTTTTTCTCTTCAATCACTTTTCAGCTTCAGAGAACCACTTGATATATACCATGCATATATTAGGATTGCTTGGCTTGAAAAGTAGTTAGCTTGGTACTTTTAAATAGATGCAGTTATTTATAGAAGATGACCTTCCACTTTCATTGTGTTATGGAAGAAGCCAAAGTGCCATTGAAAACTGCTCAATGGCCTTTGATAGAAACCATCATCACAGGAGCAAAGCTGAGGGTAGTTGACCTGTGACCAGTGTCACAGCCAATTTTGCTACTGCATTAGGAAATATCTTTTGGAAGCCAGTTGTCATAGATGCAGATGCGGTTTGTTGGAAACAATCCATGGCACACTTTGATCAGTGATTTTAAATGGTTGCCAATTTCAAAGTGCCTCCTCTCTAAAAATAAGAGGCTGGTTGATATTAAAGAGCAAGGCTACAGCTCATCCAGGAGAAGACCAAACAGATCCACATTGAACAGCTGCTGATGGGAGAAAGTTCCTAATGACCTTTAGAATATCATAATTGTGCCACAGCACTGATTCATAGTTGATCTTTTAAAAGCCTTAAAATGTCCATTGGAAAATCAGATTCTCAGAATTTCAACTATGGAATTTATGATTGCAATTGGAGAGAGATGGCCAGATTTCCTAGTCATATACCTAAAAATAAATGAATAAATAAAAGTGGAGCAGAGGAAGATTAATGATTGCTGAGTAAGCGAGGTCAGTCAGTGCTTATATGAATACAGGACGGAATTCTATCTCATATCATTAATGTATATTCTAGGATTAGTGACATCTCACTGAGAAAGGATATCACTCCATTGTCATACAAATATCATAAATAAATAATACAAAAGTTTACGAAGTAAGAAAATGTTCTGTGAATTTTGATTATGTAGCTAAGAGAGATTACAGGTATGGTAAATGAGAGGCTCTTAGAGAAAATGTTTACTTTTAAGCTACCCATATGTTTTTGCTGCTTTTAATCAACATAGGCATGTGAGATGGCTAATTCAAGTTAAGTAAGCCACCTGGAACCGCTGAGCAGCGATTTCCCTGCTTTTTTTCCCTTTCTGAACAAAGTAAACCAATAAGAATGAGCATAAAATCAGAGAAGATGGCTTCATTACCATAGTACCCAAGTTTATAACCTGAGAAAATAGAAATACACTTATATCTGGGTGTGTTTTTGTTTATATACAGTTGTCCCTTGGTATCTGTGGGGGATTCTTTCAGGACTCCCTGAGGATACCAAAATCCATGGATGCTGAAGTCTCGTATAAAATGGTGAAGTATTTGCGTATAACCTAGACACATCCTCCTGTATACTTTAAATCATCTCTAAATTACTTATAATACCTAATACAATGTAAATGCTGTGTAAGTAGTTGTAATACAATGTAAATGCTATGTAAATATCTGCCGGTGCACTGCAATTGCAAGTTTTGTTTTTTGGAACTTTCTGGAATTTTAAAAAATATTTTGATCCACAGTTGGTTGGATCCATGATTGTGGAACCTCATGTAGATACAGAGGGCCAACTGTATGTATATATTCATACATATATAAGTATGTATATACATATCATTAAAATATACACATTTATGTTTCAAATGTGGGCAAAAATAAATATTAGACATTCAATTTGAATCATAAATGACAGTAATATGGAGATCCTTTCAATTCCTAAAGGAAAGTTTTAAACTATACACTTTATAGCTATATTATCCTTATATAAGGAAGAAGAAAATTAATGGGGAAGAGTTGGAGAAGAAAGGAGATGGGGAAAGAGGCAGATGTATTATTTTAATATTTTTCAAAGTATGAAGATATAGGTATCACCTCATTTACTAATATCCATTTATCTATTCATAAAATATTTATTGAGCACTTACCATATGCTGTGTACTGGTCTGGGCATTGGTGATACAACAATAAACAAATGGAGAAAACCCTCATTTTCATGTAGCTTAAATTTTGTGAGGATAAATAAACAGTAAATATTTTCATATATGTGAGATAATGATGAAGAAAAAATAAAGCAGGGAAAAGGAAACAGATAGCCAATGGAAGTTATGGGAATTGGGAGTGCTATTTTTGAGAGAGTAGATAGGGTAGTCCTTTCTGAAAAGGTGACATTAGAGCAGCTACCTAAATGAAGTGAGAAAGCAAATCCTGAAGCTGAGAAAAAGCATTACAGGCAAAGAAGTCATTATGTACAATGGCCCTGAAGAGCTGGCTTAGTATATTCAAGGGATTTCAAGGAGTCTAGTGGCTGGAGTCAAGCAAACAACAGAAAGAGTGATGAAAGATCAGGTAGTAGAGGTAGTGGATGACCAGACTATGTAGGACATTATACACAAAAACATAAAATTCATGTTTTGTTCTGAATTAAATTGTACTGCATTGAGACTTCTGTGTAAAATAGTAATATGATATATGTTTCATAGAAATAACTTTGGCTGCTGTGTGGAGAATGGTAAGTAGAGGAGGTGAACTTTGTTCTCTTTTTTTTCAAGACTGTTTTGGCTATAAAAGACCTTGAAATTCCACATGAATTTAGGATTAGATTCTGTTTCTGCAAAAAGTTCAGTTGGCATTTAGATAGGAATTTTAGTAAGTTTTTAGATTGCTTTCAGCTGTATTGACATCGTAACAATATTAAATCTCCCAGCCCATGAACATATACTGTCTTTCCATTTATTTAGGTCTTTAAATATTTTTTTCAAAAATTCCTTGTTGTTTTCAGTGTACAGTTCTTGCACTTAAACATTTTTTAAAGTATTTCATCATTTTTTAATATTATTACAAATAGATTTGATTAAAAATTTTTTCTTTCTGATTGTTCATTGGTATTGTGTAGAAATACAACTGATTTGTGCATATTCTTCCTGTATCCCATAGCTTTGCTGAACTCATTACATCTAATACATTGTGTCTGTAATCCTCAAGTTTTCTATATGTAAGATCATGCTTTCTGTAAAAAGATAGATTTAATTATTTCTTTCCAATCTGAATCTTCTTTTTCATGTTCTTACCTTGTTGCTTTGGCTAGAACTTTCAGTAAAATGTTGAACAGAAGTGGCAAAAGTGGACATTGTCTTTCTTTCTGATCTTAGGGAGAAATAGTTCAGTCTTTCTCCATTGAGTATGATGTTAGCTGTGAATTTTTCATAGGTGCCCCTTATGATGTTAAAAAGTACCCTTCTATTCCCAATGTTTTAAGTGTTTTTATAATTAAAATGTGTAGGATCTTGTCAAATGCATTTTTGTGTGTCTATTGAGATGATTTTTTTTTATTTGTTCTATTAGTATAGTGTATTACATTGATTTTGCTTTGTATGTTGAACCACTCTTGTATTTCTGGGTTAAATCCCAATTGGTCATGGTGTAAAGTTCCTTTCATATCCTCAGTTTGGCTTGCTAGTATTTTCTTGAGGATTTTGCAATTCAAAGGGATATTGGTCTTTGGTTTCCTTTGCCTATGATGTCTTTCTCTAGCTTTGGTATCAGACTATTAGTGGCCCCATAGAATGAATTAGGGAATATCCCCTTCTCCTCTATTTTGTGAAAGAGCTTGCAAAGGATTTGTGTTTATTTTTTCTTCAAACGTTTGGTAGAAGTAACCAGTGAAGTTATATGGAATTAGCAATGTGCTTTAGAATGAAAAATAAAGACTTTTTTCTTATTTAAAATGATACATTTTAATAAAAGCAATAAATTCGGCACAATTATTTACACTTTTTTACATAATACCTCTAGAATTTGGGGTAGCCTGTCCATTACAGAGATAATAAAGTGGCATGAAATGCAATTATTGACTGTAACAGAATATCACCAAATGTCAGATTTTCTTTTTGCTCTTACTTTAGAGGTATTTCCTATCTTCTGAGAAGTTGTATACACGTTTAGAGGACTAGGAAGAAGAAATAAATACCAACACACAAAGCTGATATTCAATACGATTTTACAAACAGGCTGATTTGTAACCAGACCCAGGTGCGGCTGCTTGCAGCTCATGTGCCAATAATTCGAGAGGCAAGTGTCGGTAGAAAAGAAAGGTGCTTTAATCAGCAAACCAGCAATCTGGGGAGATGGTGGACTCATGTCCAGAGACCAAAAATTCTGTTCAGCCATGACAGTTTGTAAAGGGAAAAGTGGAGGGAAGAATCTCAGTGAATCATCGAGGCAGGAGGTTTGGTTCTGTATCATTCTCCATTGCGTGCAGACTGGCTGACTCTTCAGATATTATGTTGCCTGAATGATCTGCCTGCAGGATTGCTTAGGGGGGATGTTGGGGGTAGAGAGCTAGTCATTTTTTAACTGCTTAATTCGTCATTCTTACTTCTTTTTATCTAGGAAAAGAATCAACAGGTTATACAAGGCATGGTGTGCATTTAGGAGAGCAGAAGTCAGGAGTTAGTTTCAATTGCTTAGTGATCTCATTCCTGTAATTAGGTTCTTTTAAGGTTAGAGGGAAGAGAAATGGGCAAACAGGAAAGGGGCAAAAGAGCTGCTTCCAGATTTACAAATAAGCTATCCAAAAAATACTCAAACATAACCCTCAATTTATCTGGAATTTCCATTTATCATGCTGCTCACCTTTTACTCCCTAATCAGTCAATCAGCAACATCATTCTAGCCAGCCTACATTATTTCTGCTTAAACACAAGTTATTTATACATTTTTGCGTAGAAACACATCATTAATTTGGTAATTTACCTCTAAATGACTTAAATAAAAGTAGATTTAGAGAATAGCAATGACTGTCCCTATTCAACTAGCCTCTAAATTCTGTTAGATCTTAATAAATCTGGAATTAATTAAAAGACCTGTTAGTAAATCTGTGAAATATTAAAGCCAGGCACGCAAATCTTTGCTCCTGGCCCTCAAGTCACAGAAAGACAGGTAACAGTTGCAGAGGGCATAAAACTGTGTTTAAGAGGAAGCTGCTATTCGAAGCATGCAACAAAAGATTTACACTTACCTCTTGACAGTTCTGTTCAAAAAGTAATCTAAAGAATAGTATAAACAGTAAATCAAAGGAAATAAAGTTGATCGCTTAATGTATCACTGTAACCGAAAGTGGGGTCCAGCTGCTCGCAGCTCAAAAGCCAATAAAGAGGCAAGGTTGGTGGAAAGGAAAGTTTGCTTTATTTCAGATGCCGGCAATGGGGGTGGGTGGGGGGGCGGGGAAGGAGGACTCCTGTCCAAAGGATGACTCCTCACCACTGACAATCAGTGGGCAAGAGCTTTTATAGATGGAGGGAGGGGGCTACATGCAGAAACAGCAGTCAGCTCTGACAGTCATCTTGAAATTGGTCATGCGGTGTTCTGACTAGCGTCATCTTGATTCTTTTAAGTACAGTTAACCTTCAATTCCAGGGTCGTTTTGTACCCATTTCTCTGAGGCCAGTTCTCGGAATTGTGGCAGCTTATGTCATGGCTACAATTGGTCATCATGTAGTTAACTTCTTCCACCTGGTAGGGGTTTCAGTATCTACAACACAGCTCACAGGATATGGCTCAGAATATTACCTATAGCCCTTGAGAAGGAACTAAAGGTCCTTGACTTTGCTTAATGACTAAACTATTATCATTTGGTCTCCTTTGACTGTTTTACTTTGTTTCTGCATTTTCTCACTTCTCTGATTAAACTTATTCTTTGGCTAAATTTTTCCACAGACTAAAGGCAGGCTGAGGACATGTGGGTCAACGACCATAGGGTCCTGCTCCGTTTAACTACCACACTTAATTTTCTCTTCTTAACACCTACCTTTTTCTTTTCTTAACCTCTGATATAGAGGAATGAATATAAATGTATACTGTTTTCCCTGAACTTCCCCTTTGTACCTAGCTCCATTCTCTGTTCACACACCAGGCCGTAATTGCCAGGATAAATCACTTAGACTTGGTCCAACCCTGAACAAAAATTGTAAACCAGGGAAAGTTTATTTTCAGTGCCTCGTCAACTTCCTTTCTATCCCTAATTGACTTCTCATTCAATTCTTAATTTCTTTGTCATCATGTCACCTGATTGTACCTTAGGGCCAACCAGTAAAAGTTTCTCCCAATATCTATTTGCTCTGGATAAAGCTTTATAATTTAAGCATTTTTGCCGCTGAAAAGTAATTTTCTGTATCTCATTGACGTAAGGTCCTCCACCTCAAATTAGATTAAAAATTATGTCAGTTTCTGTGTTAAGATGTTATTTGTGATATCTACTGAGACACATTTGCAGTTTATCACAGAAAACACTTTTCACCAGGGGTTATTATTTAGGGTTCACAGACCTCTTACAAAATTCAGAATGTTCATAAACTTGGGTGGTGGGAACAAATTACATCTCTCTTTTCTCTGCAATGTCACTGAAATTCAGCATTTTCTTCTATTATAAAAGTTGACAACAGCCTAACGCATTATTAGGACTGTGATTGCCTCAGTGACAGAAAGATGGACATTGTTCTAATTCATTATAGCTGTTGCAGCTAAATGGCACTGATGTTCATCACTTCTTAAAAATTCTGATAGCAGATTCACTGTTATATGTTTTTAAGCAAGTTAACTGCTATGTGTATATATATAACTATATCACAATTTTTAATATTTTGATAATTATGTCAATGGTTTTCTTCCACTGCCATTCCATGTATTTTATTTTATGCACTTAAAATATTCTTCTTTCTCTCTCACACACACACACTCGGACAAATGAGCTCTCGAGAGGCAAGTCTGACACTTCGGCACAATGACTCCTCTCTGGTCCCCAGGAAAACTTCCGGCTGTCGCGCACGGGAGCCTCTGTGTCCTGGAGCCTCCTCCCACCCTGCCTGGCCTCCGGGCTGCACACCCGGGCCTGCTACCACGAGGCGGCTTAGCAAACACCTCCGAGAGAAAGTCTCCCCAGCGCCAACCCCAGGCCGCTTTCCCGAAGCTTTCAGGCAGCCTGGGGTGATGGGGGAGCGACCTGAGGGTCAGCCGAAGGTCAACTGCTTGGCCGCAGGCGGCCGGCGCCTCGCCGCCGTGGGTGGGTCGTGGCTGTTTCCCCAATTTCGATCTTGGATTGGTCCAGCTTGGCTTCTCCAGGGCGACCACCCAGAGGGCGCGTTGTTGGGGGATACGGTGGATCTTCCACAGTTAGAGAGTCAGGTACCCCGCCCCATGTCAGGTCAAAAGTCCTGCCGCGGACGTTTCCGGCCGCGAGGCTCCTCCCGTGCGCCGTGCGCCGTGCGCCGTGCGCGCGGCGCTACATAAATGAGGCCCCTCTGCTTCCCTGCAGCTGCGGCCCGGCCTTGCTAGCGGCTGGAGCGGGAGAAGGCTGGATCCTTCCGTTCGCGGGGGCGTGGGCCCCAATGCCACGGTCTCCCAGCACGACAGTGGCTCGGAGGTACTTGAACTTTTCTTTTGTTACTTTCGCCACCGTTCTCTTCCGGGCCCGCTCGCCCTCTGCTCCTGGGAAAGCATGGGGAGGAGTAGAAGCCAGCTCCAGACGGGGCTCCGTGCAGGGCTAGTCATGGGGCTCGGAGTTTGGGGCGGGGGTTGGGGGGTGTTTGCATCTTTAAGGAATCACTCCCCAAGCCACCACTTGTTTACGATCAAGGTTGGGTTTTCCAAATTCCTTATCTGAAATGGCATTTAGAAGCCAGCAGTGAAGACGTGAACTCAAACTTTCTCCCAAACGCATGGGCAACGTCTCCAAGATAGTCCTTTCAGAAGAGCTGAGCTTGTGGTAGGCCATTAATTCCCTTCAGGTGGTTCGGCCAAGCTTTTCTCTTAGGTGTGCCGGTGGAAAGGCTCTCTCAAAAGGGCTCCTCGAGTGAGGTCTTCCCCCTGACGCATTGGGACGTCCATGGCAGAGTGGATAGCCACCTCCCTAAGCACATGCCAAAGGTGAAGGCAGCCAACCCGGGGGTAGCCTAGATAATAAAACCCACAGAGTGAGAACAGAAGGGGTTCCCATGGAAATCCCCCTACTTGCTGGATATCCCATGTGCTGGATATTTTATATTAAGATATAATAATTAGCAGCAGATGTGTTATGGAATGAATTGGGTTCCGCTGCTCCCTGCTTACAAAATCAGTACTCACAGGTGTTGATAGAAAACCAAGATGTCTTTAATCAGAATACCAGCAATCTGGGGAGATGGTGGACTCAACGTCCCCCCAAAACCGCCTCTGCAGATTCTGCTCAGCCATGAAATCTTTTAAAGGGAAACAGGGAAGTAATCTGTTAATCATTGAGATAGGGAGTCAGAGTAGTCACCATCCCCCACTGTGTGCAGGGTTGTCGACTCCTCTTGATCTTCCTCTGGACGTTATCTTGTTCACACAGTTTGGTCACACAGTTTGTTAAGGAGATTACTGAAGGGGAAGCTAGGGAAGAGGTCTGGTCATCTGTTAATTATCCTTCATTTCTACTTTGATCTACGGTAAGAACCGACAAGTTAGGCAAGGTATTGTATGATTAAAAGATTGGAAAGATGTGCTTGGGCGGGAGATAAGTAGAGCATGGTTGTATGAGTAGATGTTGTATGAGTTGTCTGGTTTAAAATGTAGTTACAATATAGGTTTGCTAAAGTGACAAGAAAGGGGGCTTCCTGCTGAGAGCAGTTTCCTGCAAAGAGCTGCTTACAGGTGTACTACAACATCGAGGAGTGTGGGTGGATTGGCTGGGCTTAGAAACCGCCACTCTCTACAAGTTCTTTGAAAGAGATTTTTCTTCCTTAGGGAGGTGAGGTGGGTGGGAGGGAGGAATGGCCTTATATCTGGAAGCTGGAAAACTGGCTCTTGGGAGGTGGGGATGGGGGAGTAATAGCAGTTACTGTCTGAAACAGGTAAAGCCCAAACACCTGCTCAGCTGAGCTCTGGTAAGCAGGGGAGGGAAATCTTTCCAAGAATTGCCAACACAGTGGCCACACACACACACACACGCGCGCGCGCGCGCGTGCGATCTGTTTTTCACGTAAGTTCTCACTTATTCTTAGAACTTCAAAGAATAACTCTGATGTGATCCATCAGCGGAGGCACACTTATTTCAGAACATGACTTTGAAAAATGATTTTTTTGTTCTCTAGAAATAACACCCCTTCTCCACCCAGACACATGGAACTCAACATGTTTTCTGGCTTTGTGACGTCTTTAAGATGTGAACAAGGGTTTATATGTCAGTAGACATTTCTTCAGACCTTTTTATTTTTAGCTTAATTCAAGTGATCATTGCAGTGTGTTCTTTACCAGAATTCTCAAATGACACTGTTTCAACATTTACTCAGCACAGGAAAGTTAATGTGTATTGCTCCCACACAAAGGAGGAACATAGCATAGACCAAACACAGGATGTATCATTGATTGTCAGAGCCTTTTCAAGTCTATTCACCATTAAATAAAGTGTTGCCTATAAAAAAAATATTATTCTTAGAAGGGATCCATGGGATTCACCAGATTGCCAAAGTGGTCCATTGCCCAAGAAAAGGTTAAGAATCTCTGGTTAAATCCAAGTAGCACATCTCTTTGGTGACACAAAATGTCATAGAGAATACAAAGAAGGGACAATGCATGGTAGAGACTTACTTTACTCTCTCCACATGGAATAGACATCAGATTCACTTAGTGTTCTCATTTAAAAAAGACTGATACGTGAGTCCCACCTCATAGATTTTGATTGAATTGGTCTGAGAGGAAGCTTGAACACGAGATTTTTTTAATAGTTCCCAGGAAATTCTAAAGGGCAGTAAATGCTGATAAAACTTAATCTAAAGGAAACACTGATGGCCAAATATTGGGCACCAGCAAATGGTTCTGTATTGTAGGTGGAGGTTTGGGTATATATTTGGAAGGGTGTGGTTATAGGTCTTAATAAAAGCAGTTTAAGATCATTTTAGCTGTAAACAGTAGAAGTACAGTACATAATTTTTGACTTACCTTCAAATGCTCTTAAACATCCAAAGGCTTTGCACGTGATAAAATAAAATTTTAAGGTAAAGCTTACCCAGATATCTTTGGGGTTAACTTGATCACTGATTTTTCTAAGCAATTTCCAATTAATTTTGTATTAACAGTAAAATATCTCTTTTTAAAAATTGTATTGGGGCTTCCCTGGTGGCGCAGTGGTTGAGAGTCTGCCTGCCGATGCAGGGGACACAGGTTTGTGCCCCGGTGTGGGAAGATCCCACATGCCGCGGAGCGGCTAGGCCCGTGAGCCATGGCTGCTGAGCCTGCGTGACCGGAGCCTGTGCTCCACAACAGGAGAGGCCACAACAGTGAGAGGCCCACGTACCACAAAAAAAAAAAAAAAAAATTATTTATTGAAGTATAGTTGATTTACAATGTTGTGTTAATTTCTGTGGTACAGCAAAGTGACTCAGTTTTATATATATATATATAATATATATAATATGTATATATATTATATATATATATCCTTTTTCATTTTCTTTTCCATTACAGTTTATCACAGGATATTGAATATATTTCCCTTCTTGTTTATCCATTCTGTATATAATAGTTTGCATCCACTAATCCCAAACTCCCAATCCATCCTTCCCCCACTCCCTCTCCCCCTTGGCAACCACAAAGGAGGAACATAACATAGACCAAACACAGGATGTATAATTGATTATCAGAGCCTCTCTATGTCTGTGACTCTGTTTTGTAGATAAGTTCATTTGTGTCATATGTTAGATTTCACACATAAGTGATATGGTATTTGTCTTTCTCTTTCTGACTTCACTTAGTATGATAATCTCTAGGTCTGTCCATGTTGCTGCAAATGGCATTTATTTCATTCTTTTTTATGGCTGAGTAGTATTCCATTGTGTATGTATACCACATCTTTTTTATCCATTCATCTGTTGATGGACATCTAGGTTGTTTCCATGTCTTGGCTATTGTGAATAGTGCTGCTGTGAACATAGTGGTGCATGTATCTCTTTGAATTATAGTTTTGTTTGAATGTATGCCCAGGAGTGGGATTGCCAGATCATATGGCAACTCTATAAAATATCTCTTTAAAAGATAAAATAACTATGTGAATATGGCACCCAGATGAATTTTATTTTAATGGATGTACAGTCAGCTCTTGACAACTTGATTATAATGTATTTAATTTGACAGGCTCCTATAGGGAGAAAGTACCCATAACAGGTATAAATAGATGGATGACTAGATGGACAGATAGATAAACAGAGAAATAAATGTTTGTTTCACAAGCTGGCAGGTTTCTTACAATTGAGGTTTCAATAAAGCTGCAGTGAAGTCTGTGGATGAAAACCTTTTAAAAATATTTATTATAATTTGACATTTTAATAAAAACTACAGTGAAAGTCATCTATAGTTGTCTTAACCTTATGAAGAACAAACCGCTTGATGAAAAACATGAAACTTTAAAAAAAACTTTTTTTGAAGTTGAAAGATTCCCTCGAATGGGAGCAGAGCTTCTCTTTTGAAGGGTGATGGGGCAATATTGCATTGGCTATTACCAGATGCATGACACCCTACCCTCTAATGATATACATCTAAGACATACAGAATATGTGTTTCAGTGCTATTAAAATAATTGTGTAATGTCAAATTTTCCTCTTTGCGGGCTGTATGACCTTGGGCAAATTAGGATTCAGTTGTAATTTTTATTGATCAGAGGAATATTCCAAGGGTGAATTTTAAAAATATGAAGGGTAAGAATGTTAAAAAGAGTGGGAGGCAATGACAAGAAGAAATGAATATTGAATAAGCATGCACGTGTGCAATGCAACACGCTCTTCCTTAATTTAATTTTAAAAACCATTAAGGCTCGTTGAGAAATGTTTGTTAAGTGCTTTGAACTCTTTGGCGATTGACATTATGTAAATACAAGGGAGGATTTTGATTTAGAAAGGATACCATAAATTCCATACTCAGGATATGACATTTTACCAAATCATTGTTCAGCTCAGGGTTAAAAATAAGCTAACAAATAAGGATTTTAACATAAATATTTTTTTCTATAAAATTTTTCATTTAAGTAACATAAATCTCATCTCAATTCATAACAAATAATTTACATAATGAAATGAAACACGTTTTGAACCTTCACATAAGAGCATTTTGACTCAAGTACCACATGTTCTTATTCATAGGCTTTTTGTTGCAGGTAAAACAACAAAAAAATTAATTTGTATGGGACAGGAAAGCCATAAAGCTCAGTTTTGCAGATGAAAATGCTTTGAAAGAGATCTGCTTTATTTGGTATTTTCCTATGCCTTAGTTCATTTTGAATTTTACTCTCAAAAGTTCATGCTATTCCTTTGCATTTGTCCTTGGGATATATGCCTGCATTATATATGCCACTCATGCTATCTGCCACTCTGTTACTCCTTTCTAATGGAAACTGCTCCATTTAAAACCCTTGATGCCTGGAGAGTCATTATTTATATGTCCCCCTACACTCATCTCATCCTGGCCAGAACCAACTGGACTAAGAAGGGACTGTTGACCCAAGAGCTGACAAATCCATTTCTTGGTCTGGCTCAACTGTGAAAAATCACATAGCCTATTTTGGAAACTCGAACGAAAAAACATAGAAGGAAGCTGCCCCTTTACTGATAAAAAAAAAAATGTACATGGTTATGAGGGAACAAATGTGGAGTGCCATGAGATGAAATTCAAAAAGGTAAGGAAATACAAATTATGAATTATTAGAGAAGGCCAATTGGTAGTGTGAAATAAAAAGGCAGATATGCAGAATAGAGTTGAAAAAGATTACTACTGGAACATCACAGTGAAGCTCTATAGTAACTGCTGAAAATTTTTCTAAAGTTGCATTAATTTGGAACCACACTTCAACTCAAGTCTAGAAATCACTCTGAAAGGCAAATACTGTAAAGTCTCATTATCTTGGATTTTTATAAGATGCCCCTTTATTCATAATCATTCTCATAATAACTCTCTATTTGTACTAACTTGATTCTATCTGTATTATTTGCAATGAAAAGAATGAAAGACAAAAACACTTTTTTTTTTCCATTTGCAGCCTTTCAGGTAGGATATAGATGTATGGGAAAGACTACCACCAACACATGTGCACGCGTGCACATGCACACACACAGAATAAAAAGTTATAATAAGTTTTCATTCACTTACTCCAGACATTTATGGAGGTGGGGAGGCCACAAAGTATAGGAGTAGATGCAGCATGCTTTACTATAGAGTCATTTGGCCTCCAAAGTATCTAAAAGGAATATATCCTGCTGGTAACACAATCCATACAAGGAAGAATATTGTCAAATCTGAGCTGCTGCCCCACTGTGCTCTTTTATATTCTGGGATTAACTAAATAAATTGAGAAAAATTGATAATTAAAATTTAGAAAATGCAATTCTAAACATTTAAAACAAATTTTATAAACATAAGTTACCAAATTTCACTTCAGTACCTAAAAAAAGTAACTACCAAAAATTTACAGCAAACTATATTCTCAACAGTATAAAAATCATAGAAATATTTATTTAAATAACAAAGTAGAAACTTAAATCTCAGGTTGTCATAACTTCTGAACGAAAAACTAGAGCTAAATTTTACTCAGTAGAAATTGCTAATCATCAAATGTTATATCTGAAAATTTTTATATAAATCTATTTACACATTCAAAAATCCTTGGAATTCTATTATATTATCAATATTTAGGTATATGTATATGTCTATAGATATAGATATCTATATCTATATCTATCTATATATATACCTTGGTAAAAGTTGTATGAGTTCAACCAAGTTAACTTTATACAAAATTAATGATTTTTCAAAGTATCTTCTTACATTTAATCGTCGCTTATGTTTCATTATAACAATAAAGTAAAAGGAGTAAAAGTGGTGTATTACGTTTGAGATGTTAAGCTAGGAAAAAACCCTATTACTATGTGAATAAGGGTTTCTTATTTAAAGCAGAAGTAAGGGTATTTTAATAAACCCGTTAGAAGTTAAAAAAGTAAGTGTTGGCTGCAAGTTGTATTTCTATGAAAACTTCAGAAGCACTTGGTCATCAAAGCAAACATCCTTTGCTAATTTGTCTTCATATTTCCTCTTTGGAAAAAAAGGGCTACTTTGAAGGGATAAAACAAGACCTGCATTTTTGTTAGCAGATTCATAATAAACAGTCACAGGAGAGAGATATATCAGATCAAAGAAGAAGAATGACTCATTTCGAATATATGGAATGGAATGGAATGGAATAAAGTTGTCCCAAGTTGAGCATTTGCTCACAAACCTTAGTCTTTGCTCTATCATAAACAGGTCCTATTTTCATCTCAATATGTTGACTCATTAAATTGCCCTACACAGTTTCTTGAGGTTTTACTTCTATATAAAACAAAACTCAGTTTTCTGTGATCATAGCTACAGTTTAAAGAGAGAATTAACTTTATGACTTAGTAATTCTCCAAATAATTCTATTGATTCCTAACTTTGAAAATTTGGTTGTGCCAAATATTTCCAATTACAAATAGAATTAAACAAAAAGATTTAATTGTAGTAATCCCAGGGGGTTAAAAATAGACAGTGAATTTCCTTACTCTTCACTGCAGTGTACTCCTCTCTTCCCATAAATGTGCTGTTTTAAGTCTCTTATTTTCTAGTAATTTGTTGTAGCAGTAATAGAAAACTAATACAGCAAATTCCAGAGCCTAGGCCTGAAGAGACTTTGCCACTTCTGCCATCACCCTCTTCAAGTTCTGAGGTACTATAAAAACAAATACAACACCATTTATTGGCGAGACTGTCTTTCCCCCATTGTTATTCTTGCCTCCTTTGTCATAGATTAATTGACCATAGGTGCATGGGTTTATTTCTAGGCTCTCTATTCTGTTCCATTGATCTGTGTGTCTGTTTTTGTGCCACTACCATGCTGTTTTGATTACTATAGCTTCGTAGTATAGTTTAAAATCAGGGTGCATGTTACCTCCAACTTTGTTCTTCTTTCTCAAGATTTTTTTGGTTATTTGGGGTCTTTTTATGGTTCCATACATATTTTAGGATTATTCTAGTTCTGTGAAAAATGCCATTGGAATTTTGATAGGGATTGCATTAAATCTGTAGATTGCTTTGGGTAATGGACCCTTTAACAATAGATTCTTCAAATCCATGAGCACAATATATCTTTCCATTTATTTGTGTCATCTTTAATATCTTTCATCAATGTCTTAGGGTTTTCAGAGTGCAGGTCTTTCACATCCTTGGTTAAATTTATTCCTAGGTATTTTATTCTTGGTAATACAATTGTAAATGGGATTGTTTTCTTCATTTCTCTTTCTGATAGATGTTAATACTATATAGAAATGCAGCAGATTTCTGTATATTAATTTTTTATCCTGCAACTTTACTGAGTTTTTTAGTTCTAATAATTTTTTGCTGGAGTCTTGAGGTTTTCTGCATATAGTATCATATAGTCTATAATTATTTAATGTATTGTTGAATTCTGTTTCCTGATACTGTATTGCAGATTTTTGAATCTAAGTTTATCAAGGTTATTTGCCTGCAATTTTCTTTTTTTCGTAGTACCTTTGTCTTCTTTTGGAATTAGGGTAATCCTGGCTTTGAAAAATGATTTTGAAAGAGTTCCTTCCTCTTCAGTTTTTTGGAATAATTTGAGAAGGATAGGTATTAATTCTTTTTAAATATCTGACAAAATTCCCCTGTGAATCCATCTGTCCCTGGACTTCTGTTTGTTAGGAGGTTTTTGATTACTGATTTTCTGTTTCTTCAAGATTTAGACTCAGAAGATTGTATGTTTCTAGAAATTTATCTGGTTCTTCTAAGCTGTCACATTTTTGGCATATAGTTATTCATAGTATTCTCCTATGATCCCTTGTATTTTTCTGTTATCGATTGTAAGTTCTTCTCTTTCAATTCTGATTTTATTTATCTGGGGTCTCTCTCTTTTTCTCTGATAAGTCTGGAAAAACATTTATCAATTTTGCATCTCTTTTCAAAGAACCAGCTCTTAATTTCATTGTTCTTTTCTATTGTTTTTATTTTATTTTTTTAAACATCTTTATTAGAGTATAATAGCTTTACAATGGTGTGTTCGTTTCTGCTGTATAACAAAGTGAATCAGCTATACATATATATATCCCCATTTCTCCTCCCTCTTGCGTCTACCTCCCACTCTCCCTATCCCACCCCTCTAGGTGGACACAAAGCACTGAGCTGATCTCCCTGTGCTATGTGGCTGCTTCCCACTAGCTAGCTATTTTATATTTCGGAGTGTATATATGTCCATGCCACTCTCTCACTTCGCCTCAGCTTACCCTTCCCCCTCCCCATGTCCTCAAGTCCATTCTCTACATCTCCATCTTTATTCCTGTTCTCACCCTAGGTTCTTCAGAACCATATGTTTTTCAGATTCCACATATATATGCATTAATATATGATATTTGTTTTCCTCTTTCTGACTTACTTCACTCTACATGACACACTCAAGGTCCATCCATCTCGCTATAAATGACCCAATTTTGTTCCTTTTTATGGCTGAGTAATATTCCATTGTATATATGTACCATATCTTCTTTATCCATTCCTCTGTTGATGGACATTTAGGTTGCTTCCATGTCATGGCTATTGTAAATAGTGCTGCAATGAACATTGTGGTATGTGACTCTTTTTGAATTATGTTTTTCGCTGGGTATATGCCTAGGAGTAGGATTCCTGGGTCACATGGTAGTTCTATTTTTAGTTCTTTAAGGAAGCTCCATACTGTTCTCCATAGTGGCTGTATCAATTTACATTCCCACCAACAGTGCAAAAGGGTTCCCTTTTCTCCACACCCTCTCCAGCATTTATTGTTTGTAGATTTTTTGATGATGGCCATTCTGACCAGTGTGAGGTGATACCTCATTGTAGTTTTGATTTGCATTTCTCTAATGATTATTGATGTTGAGCATCCTTTCGTGTGTTTGTTAGAAATGTGTATATCTTCTTTGGAGAAATGTCTATTTAGGTCTTCTGCCCATTTTTGGATTGCCTTGTTTGTTTTTTAATATTGAGCCACATAAGCTGCTTGTATATTTTGGAGATTAATCCTTTTGTCAGTTGCTTCATTTGTAAATATTTTCTCCCATTCTGAGGGTTGTCCTTTCGTCTTGTTTATGGTTTCCTTTGCTGTGCAAAAGCCTTTAAGCTTCATTAGACCCCATTTGTTTATTTTTGTTTTTATTTCCATTTCTCTAGGAAGTGGGTCAAAAAGGATCCTGCTGTGATTTATGTTATAGAATGTTCTGCCTACGTTTTCCTCTAAGAGTTTTCTAGTGTCTGACCTTACATTTAGGTCTTTAATCCATTTTGAGTTTATTTTTGTGTATGGTGTTAGAGAGTGTTCTAATTTCATTCTTTTATATGTAGATGTCCAGTTTTTCCAGCACCACTTACTGAAGAGGCTGTCTTTTCTCCATTGTGTAGTCTTGCCTACTTTATCAAAGATAAGATGACCATATGTGCATGGGTTTATCTGTGGGCTTTCTATCGTGTTCCATTGATCTGTATTTCTGTTTTTGTGCCATTATCATATGGTTTGATGACTGTAGCTTTGTAGTATAGTCTGAAGTCAGGGAGCCGGATTCCTCTAGCTCCATTTTTCTTTCTCAAGATAGCTTTGGCTATTCGGGGTCTTTTGTATTTCCATACACATTGTGAAATATTTTGTTCTAGTTCTCTGAAAAATGCCATTGGTAGTTTAATAGGGATTGCATTGAATCTGTACATTGCTTTGGGTAGTATAGATATTTTCACAATGTTGATTCTTCCAATCCAAGAACATGGTATATCTCTCCATCTGTTTGTATCATCTGTAATTTCTTTCTTCAATGTCTTTTTTTTCTTTTCTTTTGCGGTACATGGGCCTCTCACTGCTGTGGCCTCTCCTGTTGCAGAGCACAGGCTCCGGACGTGCAGGCCCATCGGCCATAGCTCACGGGCCCAGCCGCTCCGCAGTATGTGGGATTCTCCCGGACCGGGACACGAACCCGTGTCCCCTACATCGGCAGGCAGACTCTCAACCACTGCGCCACCAGGGAAGCCCTCATCAGTGTCTTATAGTTTTCTGCATACAGGTCTTTCATCTCCTTAGGTAGGTTTATTCCTAGGTATTTTGTTCTTTTTGTTGCAGTGGTAAATGGGAGTGTTTCCTTAATTTCTCTTTCAGATTTTTTGTCGTTAGTGTATAGGAATGCAAGAGATTTCTGTGCATTAATTTTGTATCCTGCTACTTTACCACATTCATTGATTAGCTCTAGTAGTTTTCTGGTAGCATCTTTAGGACTCTCTATATATAACATGTCATCTGCAAACAGTGACAGGTTTACTTCTTCTTTTCCAACTTTGATTCCTTTTCTTTCTTTTTCTTCTCTGATTGCTGTGGCTAAAAATTCCAAAACTGTGTTGCATAATACTGGTTAGAGTGGACAACCTTGTCTTCTTCCTGATCTTAGTGGAAATGGTTTCAGTTTTTCACCATTGAGAACGATGTTGGCTGTGGGTTTGTCATATATGGCCTTTATTATGTTGAGGTAAGTTCCCTCTATTCCTACTGTCTGGAGTGTTTTTATCATAAATGGGTGTTGAATTTTGTTGAAAGCCTTTTCTGCATCTGTTGAGATGATCATATGATTTTCCTGCTTCAGTCTGTTAATATGGTATATCGCATTGGTTGATTTGCATATATTGAAGAATCCTTGCATTCCTGGGATAAACCCCACTTCATCATGGTGTATGATCCTTTTAATATGCTGTTGGATTGTGTTTGCTAGTATTTTATTGAGGATTTTTGCATCTATGTTCGTCAGCGATACTGGCCTGTAGATTTCTTTCTTTGTGACATCTTTGTCTGGTTTTGGTATCAGAGTGATGGTGGCCTCGTAGAATGAGCTTGGGAGTGTAGCTCCCTCTGCTATATTTTGGAAGAATTTGAGAAGAATAGGTGTTAGTTCTTCTCTAAATGTTTGGTGGAATTCGCCTGTGAAGCCATCTGGTCCTGGGCTTTTGTTTGTTGGATGAATTTTTTTTTTTTTTTTTTGCAGTACGTGGGCCTCACACTGTTGTGGCCTCTCCCGTTGCGCAGCCCAGGCTCCAGACGTGCAGGCTCAGCGGCTATGGCTCACGTGCCCAGTTGCTCTGCGGCATGTGGGATCTTCCCAGACTGGGGCACGAACCCGTGTCCCCTGCATTGGCAGGTGGACTCTCAACCACTGCATCACCAGGGAAGCCCTATTGGAAGATTTTTAATTACACTCTCAATTTCAGTGCTTATGATTGATTTGTTTATATTTTCTGTTTCTTCCTGGTTCAGTCCCAGAAGGTTGTGCTTTTGTACGAATTTGTCCAATTCTTCCAGTTTGTCCATTTTATTGTCATATAGTTGCTTGTAGTAAACTCTCATGATTCTCTGTATTTCTGCAGTGTCAGTTGTTATTTCTTTTTTATTTCTAATTCTATTGTTTTGAGTCTTCTCCCTTTTTTTTCTTGATGAGTCTGGCTAATGGTTTATCAATTTTGTTTATCTTTTCAAAGAACCAGCTTTTAGTTTTATTGATCTTTGCTATCGTTTCCTTCATTTCTGTTTTATTTATTTCTTATTTGATCTTTATGATGTCTTTCCGTCTGCTCCCTTGGTTTTTTTTGTTGTTGTTGTTCTTTCTTTAATTGCTTTAGGTGTAAGGTTAGGTTGTTTATTTGAGATGTTTGTTGTTTCTTGACGTAGGATTTTATTGCTATAAACGTCCCTCTTAGAACTGCTTTTGCTGCATCCTATAGGTTTTAGATCGTCGTGTTTTCATTGTCATTTGTTCCTAGGTATTTTTTGATTTCCTTTTTGATTTCTTCAGTGATCTCTTGGTGATTTAGTAGTGTATTTACCCTCCATGCGTTTGTATTTTTTACAGCTATTTTCCTGTAATTGATATCTAGTCGCATAGCCTTGTGGTCGGAACAGATACTTGATACAATTTCAATTTTCTTAAATTTACCAAGGCTTGATTTGTGACCTGAGATATGATCTATCCTGGTGAATGTTTCATGAGCACTTGAGAAGAGAGTGTATTCTTTTGCTTTTGGATGGAATATCCAACAAATATCAATTAAGTCCTTCTTGTTTAGTGTATCATTTAAAGCTTGTGTTTCCTTATTTATTTTTATTTTGGATGATCTATCTATTGGTGAAAGTGTGGTGTCAAAGATCCCTACTATGATTGTGTTACTGTCAGTTTCCCTTTTTATGGCTGTTATTATTTGCCTTATGTATTGAGGTGCTCCTACGTTGGGTGCATAAATATTTACAATTGTTATATCTTCTTCTTGGATTCATCCCTTGATCATTATGTAGTGTCCTTTGTCTCTTGTAATAGTCTTTATTTTTAAATCTATTTTTTCTGATATGAGAATTGCTACTCCAGCTTTCTTTTGATTTCCATTTGCATGGAATATGTTTTACCATCCCCTCACTTTCAGTGTGTATGTGTCCCTAGGTCTGAAGTGGGTCTCTTGTAAACAGCGTATAGAAGGGTCTTGTTTTTGTACCCATTCAGCCAGTCTGTATCTTTTAGTTGGGGCCTTTAATCCATTTACATGTAAAGTAGTTATTGATATGTATATTCCTACTACCATTTTATTAATTGTTTTGGATTTGTTATTTTAGGTCTTTTCCTTCTCTTGTGTTTCCTGCCTAGGGAAGTTCCTTTAGTATTTGTTGTAAAGCTGGTTTGTTGGGCTGTATTCTCTTAGCTTTTGCTTGTCTGTAAGGGTTTTAATTTCTCTGTTGAATCTGAATGAGATCCTTGCTGGGTAGAGTAATCTTGCTTTTAGATTTTTCCCTTTCATCACTTTAAATATGTCCTGCCACTCCCTTCTGGCTTGCAGAGTTTGTGTTGAAAGATCAGTTGTTAACCTTAGGGGGATTCCCTTGGATATTATTTGTTGTTTTTCTCTTGATGCTTTTAATATTTTTTCTTTGTATTTAATTTTTGATAGTTTGATTAATATTTGTCTTGGCATCTTTCTCCTTGGATTTATCCTGTATGGGACTCTCTGCGCTTCCTGGACTTGATTGACTGTTCCCTTTCCCATATTAGGGAAGTTTTCAACTATAATCTCTTCAAATATTTTCTCAGTCCCTTTCTTTTTCTTTTCTTCTTCTGGGACCCCTATAATTCAAATATTGGTGCGTTTAATATTGTCCCAGAGGTCTCTGAGACTGTCCTCCATTATTTTCATTCTTTTTTCTTTATTCTGCTCTGTTGTATTTTTTTCTGCTATTTTATCTTCTGGGTCACTTATCCGTTCTTCTGCCTCAGTTATTCTGCTATTGATTCCTTCTAGAGAATTTTTAATTTCATTTATTGTGTTCATCATTGCTTGTTTGGTGTTTAGTTCTTCTAGGTCCTTGTTAAATGTTCCTTGTATTTTCTCCATTCTATTTCCAGGATTTTGGATCATCTTTACTATCATTCCTCTGAATTCTTTTTCAGGTAGCCTGCCTATTTCATCTTCATATGTTTGGTCTGGTGGGGTTTTGCTTTGCTCCCTCATCTGTTATGTTTCTCTGTCTCCTCATTTTGCTTAACTTATTGTGTTTGGGGTCTCCTTTTTTCAGGCTGCAGGTTCGTAGTTCCCGTTGTATTTGATGTCTGCCTCCAGTGGCTGAGGTTGTTTCAGTGAGTTGTGTAGGCTTCCTGGTGGAGGGGACTGGTGCCTGTGTTCTGGTGGATGAGGCTGGATCTTGTCTTTCTGGTGGGAAGTACCACATCCGGTGGTGTGTTTTTGGGTGTCTGTGAACTTATCATGATTTTAAGTAGCCTCTCTGCTAATGGGTAGGGTTGTGTTCCTGTCTTACTAGTTGTTTGGCATAGGGTGTCTAGCACTGCAGCTTGCTGGTCGTTGAATGGTGCTGGGTCTTAGCGTTGAGATGGAGATCTCTGGGAGAGCTTTTGCTGTTTGACATTACATGGGGCCAGTAGGTCTCAGGTAGACTTATATCCTGAACTCGGCTCTCCCCCCTCAAAGGCACAGACCTGACACCCGTGAAGAGCAGCAAGACCCTTTCAGCCACATGGCTCAGAAGAAAAGGGAGAAAAAAATGAAAAAAAGAATGAAAGAAAAAAAATAAAGTTATTAAAATAGAAACATCTTATTTATAATTAAAAAATTTAAAGTTATATGAAATAAAAAAGAACAAAATAAAAAAAAAAAGAAGAGCAGCCAAACAAAAAACAAATCCACCAATGATAACAAGCGCTAAAAACTATAGAAAAAAGAAAAGGACACACAGAACCCTTGGACAAATGGCAAAAGCAAAGGTATACAGACAAAATCACACAAAAAGCAAACACATACACATGCACTAAAAGAGAAAAAGGAAAAAATATATATATGTATTAAAAAAAAGGAAGGGAACAATCAAGTCAATAAATCTACGAATGATAATAAATTCTAAACTAAGATAAACATAAAACCAGAAACAAATTAGATGCAGAAAGCAAGCCCCAATTCTATAGTTGCTCCCAAAGTCCACTGCCTCAATTTTGGAATCATTCTTTGTCTATTCAGGTATTCCAGAGATGCAGGGTATATCAAGTTGATTGTGGAGATATAATCTGCTGCTCCTGAGGCTGCTGGGAGAGATTTCTCTTTCTCTTCTTTGTTCGCACAGCCCCTGGGGTTCAGCCTTGGATTTGGCCCCGCAGAGCTATACAGATTATGTTTTTAACTTTTTTACAATTTGATAGAGGATTCGGCATTGACTATGTAGCATCATGATAAACATATCATAAAAGAATCATGAAATAAATTGCAAAACACATATGGCAGATTTCAGTTTCTAAGAACATAGTTAGCAACATAACCGAAGAAACTGCTAGGTGAAATATAAAACTCCTCATAAATGCATGAATAAATTATTGAGAGTGAAAGTGAAACACTTAGAGGCCAGGATTAATGAGAAAGTAGGCATGTAGGTTGGTAAATGAGCACTGAAACTGGAGTTTTTTTCTGGGATTTTTCCCATCCCTTTTTGAATACAACTTGAATTTTAATCGGGCATACACATGTAGGAATGAAAAGACAAATCCTATGACCTTCACTAGATCAAAAAGCCTTGGGTAAAGCTCACGTGCTAAAATGCTACAATGACATAGAGGGAGAAAGTGTGTGTATGTGTGTGCACACGCATGCACGTGAGAGAAAAAGAGACAAGGGAGAGACAGAGGGAGAGACAGTCTTGATCAAGGAAGTTGAACGCTTGCTTATATTGGTCTTGGCCCTGAGTAGAGAAGTGGAGAAGAAAACTAAATCTTCATGTAACCTCAATCCTCACTTGAACATGGGGTTTCAATTCACACTATTTGTTTGGCCAGAAAGAAAAAAGCCTAAATTAAATGTTTGAAGTATTATAAAATGCCGAGATACTTGGCAATACACAAACCACATCCTCTCTGGGGGACTGCCACAGCAAACTGCCACAAAGTTCCAAATAACAAAAATTAAAAATCAAAACTTAAAAACTATATCAGAAAACATTATTCATGAATGACACTTAGCAAAAATAATGAAAAGAAGTATTAGTTCATAGTTACTTTAGATTGTAAAGTTATAGGGAATAGAACATGAAATATGGATGTTAAATATCCTTAAAGACATAAGAAAGATTACTAATACAGTGAAAGCTGACTAAAGTACTTTCACAAAGTTTGAAATAGATTTGGAAGGAGAACAAAAAATTCTTTGAATGAAAATGTTAACCATTTAATTTAGAAAGACAGTGGAGGGCTTGCAGAGCAGATTAAACACAAATGATGAGAAAGTTGTTAAAAAGAAATAGCATAGCACAGGTGCTTTGTGACCACCTGGAGGGGTGGGATAGGGAGGGTGGAAGGGAGGGAGACGCAAGAGGGAAGAGATATGGGGACATATGTATATGTATAACTGATTCACTGTGTTATAAAGCAGAAACTAACACACCATTGTAAGGCAATTATACTCCAATAAAGATGTTTAAAAAATAAAATAAAAAATATAGTCTGAAGAAATTATTAACTTAGCACAATGAGATAAAAAGAGGAAAAAATACGAATGGTAGTTTAGGAAACATAGAGAAGAGTGGTAAATTATGACATATTTAATCAAGAGTGCCAAGGAAACATCAAGAGAGTATGGCAGAGAATTTCCCAAAATGTATCAATAACACCAATCTAAAGAGCCAGAAAACCGCAGTTCACAAGAAGAGTAAAATTAAATAAATCTGTATCACAGTAAAAGTACAAAATACAAAACTGGTAACATCTTAAAAATAGCCAGAGAGAATACAGATAACCTACAAAAACTGACAAGTACACTGACTTCTCAAGATCAGTAATTGAAGCAAGAAGGCCATGAAATAATACCTTTATCAAAATGAAAGACAGTAACCTTGTTAAGTTAGAGTTGTAGAGGCATTGAAACTATTTTTCACAAATCAGGGTAAATAAAGCTATTTTCATGTAACAAAAACTGAAACTTTTAAGGGACATTCTTCAGGAGGAAGAAAAATAATCTTAGAAGAGGTTTTAAAGAAATACAAAAGAATAATAAGCAACACCACCATACAAGTGGGTAAATCTTTAAAAAAATGATAAAGTAATATTATTGATGTCTATTTTTAAGGTTTAAAAAAAGTAAACATTGGTTAGGAACTTATAATTTGGGATTGGGGTTATTGGACTAAAATTATTCTAATACATTTTGTCAGGAAATGTTTAAAGATATTGATTAATTTTAGACATTGTTAAGCATATGAAAATGCCTATGATCAGCACTTAAACAGTAGTAATAGTATATACTTAAATAACGTATAGTTTAGGGATACACACTATAAAGTTTTATCACACTGTGATAAAATTATAAAGAAAGGAAAAGGAATAAGTTACACAAAATTCCAGACAGTGATTACTCTGATGGGATGAATGGAGATCACATTAGACCCAGGTACAAAAGGGTCTTTAAAATACTGGCAATATTATGTTTCTTAGCTGAGTATTGGTTACATGTGTATTTATTGTTTCTAAAGCAAAAATCACTTACACATGTGATATATATTCAATATAATCTGTGATAGATTCCATATAAAAAATATATAAAATTTACCACTGTGTGTGAAGAAATACTTTGCAGACTGAAAGATGCATAAATTGCTCTATATTTACTTGCAATTTCATGTAAATAAGATGGTGTCCATTTCCAACCACTTCATGCCTTTCTAAAAATTAATTATATACATTAAAGTCAAATTTATTAAAATGGAGAACTGGCTGCCACAAGTGCAATCAAAATATAAATTAGTTCCATATCCTTAAAAAGTTTCCTCTTGTCCTTTTGCTGTTTATCTACATCTGGAACCACTGATCTGCTTTCTGTCACTGTAATTTTGTCTTTTATAGAATTTTATATGAATGAATTCATATAGTATCTTGCCTTTTATATTTGACTTATTTAATGGAGCATAATGTCCTTGACATCCATCCATGCTTTTATATATATTAATATTTTCTTTCTTTTGACCAATGAACAATATTCTTTAATATGAATATAGCACAGTTTGTTTATCCACTTAGTTGATGGATTTTTGGGTTGTTTCCATTTAGGAGGATAACTACTGCTGCTATAAATATTGTGTATAAATTTTTGTGTGGACTTGTGCTTTAAATATCTTGGGGCAATACTAAGAATGTGAGTTCCATAAAATAATATACTAACATAGTTATGTACCCAACTCAACGTATGCCCTGAAATCGTGAAACTGAACATATATCAAGTTATTTAAATAGCCTTCTTTTAAACAGTGGAACAATCTGGATAAAATGTAACCATGTATTTGTCCCTGGCAGAGAGCTGATTGATGAAGAAAAAATATATATGCCTAGAGAGCTAAAGCAACTGAGTGCCACTAAGTTCATGATTCCAATCACTGTAGAATCTGAAAATATATTTGTGTAAGTGTAGTCTCCATGGATATTTATATGTGTCCTAGATTAAAAATGAAAAATGGGGCTTCCCTGGTGTCTGCCTGTCAGTGCAGGGGACACAGGTTCAATACCTGGTCCAGGAAGATACCACATGCTGCAGAGCAGCTAAGCCCATGCACCACAACTACTGAGCCTGCACTCTAGAGCCTGCGTGCCACAACTACTGAAACCCGCGCGCCTAGAGCCCGTGCTCTGCAACAAGAGAAGCCACCACAATGAGAAGCCCGCACACCACAACAAGGAGTAGCCCCCACTCGCCGCAACTAGAGAAAGCCTGTGCGCAGCAATGAAGACCCAACGCAGCCAAAAATAAATAAAAGTTAAATAAATTAGGAAAAAAACAATGGCTGATTCCTGCAGATGTGAATAACAATTAACAAATATATTTGCCTTCCCTGCACACAGTCCTTCTGCCAAAAGTACCATCCATGGACTTACCTAATGCTATATTCACCATTATAGTATTCTAAATAGCATTGCTTGTGATCAAGGAACTCGTTTATCAGCAAAAGAAGTGTGGTAATTGTCCATGCTCATGGAATTCACTGATATTACCATGTTCGCCACCATCTTGAAGCAACTATCAGTAAAATGGTGGAAGAGCCTTTTGAAGACAGTTACAGTACCAGCAAGGTGGCAATATTGCAGGGCTGAGGCAAAGGTCTCCAGAATGGTGTATATGATTTGAATCGGTGTCCAATATATGGTGCTGCTTTTCTTATAGCCAGGAATCACAGATCCAGGAATCAGGGGATGAAAATGGTACCATTCACTACTACTTCTAGTGACCCACTAGTAAATTTTTTTGCTTTTTGTTCCTATGACCATATGCCCTGCTGGCATAGAAAGTGTCTATTCCAGTAAGAACAAAATGCTGTCCCTTACATGATGCAAGAAATCCAGTGTGATCCATTCACCACGAGGCAGCTGGCTGATGCCTTAGAGCATGGTGCCATATTGAGGACTCAGTTTTGGTCTGTTGCTGGCAGATTAGACACAGCAGTGGCCATAGCCAGGTGAGCCTTGGTGCATGGAAGGCCACGTTGCTGAGCTCATGCTTATCTTCCTGATCCTGCCATCATATATACTTTGTTATTGAGCCCATTAGACAGTGACAGGGTAACTGGAGAAAGAGGCTAACTGGTATTCATAGAATGAGTTATGCTATCCATTTGATTATTAAAAATCTCCTCTGCTGAGGTCACCTTTTGGTGAGCATTCACATGGGACACAAATAGCTACAATTTTTCCCACTCAAAGAGGTATATCCACATACCTTTCCCCCAAAGTTTCTTGTCACTAATATTCCAATTGTGTTCTTTTCAAGTCACCCACCATCCAGGCAAACTGTTGGCCACAGCCCACAGCTGCAATATATTCACACATCTAACCACTTCTCCTTCCAAGCAAAGTAAATAATTAGGTGCACTAATCGAAGTTCTGCCCAACTGGAGGATTTCTCTTCACCGCTGTCCTTCAGGGATGTCCCAGGAAAGGGCTGTAATGTTGAAACTGTTCACTTTAAGGTAGTACTTGCATACCATGCAGAGTCATCTGTCAGTCAGACTCTAGTCTTCTATCCTCTGCCAACTGATTGTAGGGAACTCCTCATGAAGCCATAGGTGCAGGCTGGGAGAGAGAAGGCAGTGTATCAAGAGTGGGAATCATGGGCATTTGGGCCACTTCTTCATGTGCCTTATGTGTGCCTTCAGGGCCTACTTGGGCCAATCATGTATATGATCTCAATTCAATGATGGGGTGCTGCTACGCATGCCCAACTTGATGGCTTGATGGGTCAGATAACACCTAGCTCATGATGGGTAGCTAAGTTAGAATGGTAAATTGTTGAACCTTGGTTAAGCAATCAATTTTTACTAAGGCCCAGTAGCAGGTCAAGAACTTTTTCTCAAAAGGAGAGTAGTTATCCACAGAGTATGGCAGGACTTTGCTCCAAAATCCTGAGAGCCTGTGCCATGATTCACTTATAGGGTCCTGTCAAAGGCCCCTAAGAGCATCCCTATCTATCACTGCCACTTCAGGCACCATTGAATACGTTGGATCATATGGGCCAAGTAGCAGAGCAGCTTGCGCAGAAGCATGGACCTGTGGCAAAGTCTTCTCTTGTTCTGAGCCCCACTCAAATCTATCAGCTTTCCAAGTCCCTTGGTAAATGGGCCAGAGTAAGATGCCTAAATGGGGAATATCTTGCCTTTAAAATCCAAAGAGGCCTACTTGTCATTGTGCCTCTTTCTGGTCTTAGGAGGGGCCCAGTGCAACAATTGTCCTTCGCTGTCTTAGTTCGGGTAACTATAATGGAATACCATAGACTGTGTGGCTTATAAACAACAGAAAGTTATTTCTCACCACTCTGGATGCCGAGAAGTCCGAGATCAAGGTGCTGACAGATTCGGTGTCTATTGAGAACGCACTTTCTGGTTCATAGTGAGCCATCTTCTCTCTGTATTGTCACACAGTAGAAGGGGCAAGGGAATTCTCTGGGGTCTTTTATAAGGACACTAATCCTATTCATGAGGCTTCCACCCTAATGACCTAATCAGTTTCCAGTGACCTTGCTTCCAAATATTATCACCTTGGGGATTAGGTTTCAACATACGAATTTTGAGAGGACAAAACAGTGTATAACATTCACCTTAAAAGGGATGTCTCAACATGTTCCACACCTCACTGCCCTAGATATTTCACTGAGGTAAAAAGACCCTGAAATTTGTTGGATTTGTTTTCCACCTTCTGACATGCAAATATCTTAGCATTAAGTAAATAGGTGCTAATTCTTAATAACTATGTCCAATAAGCATAATGCCATCAATGTAATGAACGAGTGTGATACTGAAGCTGAATCTGGCCTCTGTACCTCTACATTGAATTAAATCTCGGAGACAGAATTTTGGGTGAAGTAGAAAAGAATAGCTTTATTGCTTTGCCAGGCAAAGGGGGCCAAAGCGGGCTAATGCCCTCAAAACTGTGTGTCCTTACCTGGAGGGGATAGTGAAGAGTTTTATAGTAATGGTTCAAAGAGAGCATGATCAGCTCATGGATATTCTTGTGATTGGTTGGTGGTGAGGTAAGTAGGGGTCAGCATCATCAACCTTCTGGTTCCAACTGGTCTGGGGTCTATGTGCTCGTGGGCAGCATACAGTTAACTTCTCCCACCTGGTGGGAGTTTCAGTATCTGCAAAACAGCTCAAAGATATTGTTTTGTATCTCCCTTGAGGGGGAAACAGGACCCTGCCCCAAGGCTGTACTATTGTTTCTTGACTATTCCTCCCTTGTCTCTGCATCCCCTCCCTTCCCTAATTAGGAGCTGTTTGAACTTGCCCATTGGAACTCAGGGAAGGTCATGGACGCTGTATGAAGCCTATTTCCTGTAATCAAGAAACAGGGGACACAGAAACACTTTTGTGCCCAAGAGCCCCACAGGGTCCTGCTTGGTTTCAATATCTTTTTTTTTTTGAACATCTTTATTGGGGTATAATTGCTTTACAATGGTGTGTTAGTTTCTGCTTTATAACAAAGTGAATCAGTCATACATAAACTTACGTTCCCATATGTCTTCCCTCTTGCGTCTCCCTCCCTCCCACCCTCCCTATCCCACCCCTCCAGGCTGTCACAAAGCACCGAGCCAATATCTCTGTGCCATGTGGCTGCTTCCCACTAGCTATCTACCTTACTACGTTTGTTAGTGTGTATATGCCCATGACTCTCTCTCGCCCTGTCACAGCTCACCCTTCCCCCTCCCCATAACCTCAAGTCCGTTCTCTAGGAGGTCTGCGTCTGTCTTTATTCCTGCTTTACCCCTAGGTTCTTCATGACATTTTTTTTCTTAAATTCCATATATATGTGTTAGCATATGGTATTTGTCTTTTTCTTTCTGACTTACTTCACTCTGTATGACAGACTCTAGGTCTATCCACCTCATTACAAATAGCTCAATTTCGTTTCTTTTTATGGCTGAGTAATATTCCATTGTATATATGTGCCACATCTTCTTTATCCATTCATCCGATGACGGGCACTTAGGTTGTTTCCATCTCCGGGCTATTGTAAATAGAGCTGCAATGAACATTTTGGTACATGACTCTTTTTGAATTTTGGTTTTCTCAGGGTATATGCCCAGTAGTGGGATTGCTGGGTCATATGGTAGTTCTATTTGTAGTTTTTTAAGGAACCTCCATACTGTTCTCCATAGTGGCTGTACTAATTCACATTCCCACCAGCAGTGCAAGAGTGTTCCCTTTTCTCCACACCCTCTCCAGCATTTATTGTTTCTAGATTTTTTGATGATGGCCATTCTGACTGGTGTGAGATGATATCTCATTGTAGTTTTGATTTGCATTTCTCTAATGATTAATGATGTTGAGCATTCTTTCATGTGTTTGTTGGCAGTCTGTATATCTTCTTTGGAGAAATGTCTATTTAGGTCTTCTGCCCATTTTTGGATTGGGTTGTTTGTTTTCTTGTTATTGAGCTGCATGAGCTGCTTGTAAATTTTGGAGATTAATCCTTTGTCGGTTGCTTCATTAGCAAATATTTTCTCCCATTCTGAGGGTTGTCTTTTGGTCTTGTTTATGGTTTCCTTTGCTGTGCAAAAGCTTTGAAGTTTCATTAGGTCCCATTTGTTTATTTTTGTTTTTATTTCCATTACTCTAGGAGGTGGGTCAGAAAGGATCTTACTGTGATTTATGTCATAGAGTGTTCTGCCTATGTTTTCCTCTAAGAGTTTGATAGTTTCTGGCCTTACATTTAGGTCTTTAATCCATTTTGAGCTTATTTTTGTGTATGGTGTTAGGGAGTGATCTAATTTCATACTTTTACATGTACCTGTCCAGTTTTCCCAGCACCACTTATTGAAGAGGCTGTCCTTTCTCCACTGTACATTCCTGCCACCTTTATCAAAGATAAGGTGTCCATATGTGCATGGGTTTATCTCTGGGCTTTCTATCCTGTTCCATTGATCTATCTTTCTGTTTTTGTGCCAGTACCATACCGTCTTGATAACTGTAGCTTTGTAGTATAGTCTGAAGTCAGGGAGCCTGATTCCTCCAGTTCCTTTTTTCGTTCTCAAGATTCCTTTGTCTATTCAGGGTCTTTTGTGTTTCCATACAAATTGCAAACTTTTTGTTCTAGTTCTGTGAAAAATGCCAGTGGTAGTTTGATAGGGATTGCATTGAATGTATAGATTGCTTTGGGGAGTAGAGTCATTTTCACAATGTTGATTCTTCCAATCCAAGAACATGGTATATCTCTCCATCTATTTGTATCATCTTTAATTTCTTTCATCAGTGTCTTATAAGTTTCTGCATACAGGTCTTTTGTGTCCTTAGGTAGGTTTATTCCTAGATATTTTATTCTTTTTGTTGCAGTGGTAAATGGGAGTGTTTTCTTGATTTCACTTTCAGATTTTTCATCATTAGTATATAGGAATGCCAGAGATTTCTGTGCATTAATTTTGTATCCTGCCACTTCACCAAATTCATTGATTAGCTCTAGTAGTTTTCTGGTAGCATCTTTAAGATTCTCTATGTATAGGATCATGTCATCTGCAAACAGTGACAGCTTTACTTCTTCTTTTCTGATTTGGATTCCTTTTATTTCCTTTTCTTCTCTGATTGCTGTGGCTAAAACTTCCAAAACTATGTTGAATAAGAGTGGTGAGAGTGGGCAACCTTGTCTTGTTCCTGATCTTAGTGGAAATGCTTTCAGTTTTTCACCATTGAGGATGATGTTTGCTGTGGGCTTGTCATATATGGTCTTTATTATGTTGAGGAAAGTTCCCTCTATGCCTACTTTCTGCAGTGTTTTTATCATAAATGGGTGTTGAATTTTGTCAAAAGCTTTCTCTGCATCTATTGAGATGATCATATGGTTTTTCTCCTTCAGTTTGTTAATATGGTTTATCACATTGATAGATTTGCGTATATTGAAGAATCCTTGCATTCCTGGAATAAACCCCACTTGATCATGGTGTATGATCCTTTTAATGTGCTGTTGGATTCTGTTTGCTAGTATTTTGTTGAGGATTTTTGCATCTATGTTCATCAGTGATATTGGCCGGTAGTTTTCTTTCTTTGTGACATCCTTGTCTGGTTTTGGTATCAAGGTGATGGTGGCCTCATAGAAGGAGTTTGGGAGTGTTCCTCCCTTTGCTATATTTTGGAAGAGTTTGAGAAGGATAGGTGTTAGCTCTTCTCTAAATGTTTGATAGAATTCGCCTGTGAAGCCATCTGGTCCTGGGCTTTTGTTTGTTGGAAGATTTTTAATCACAGTTTCAATTTCAGTGCTTGTGATTGGTCTGTTCATATTTTCTATTTCTTCCTGATTCAGTCTTGGCAGGTTGTGCATTTCTAAGAATTTGTCCATTTCTTCCAGATTGTCCATTTTATTGGCATAGAGTTGCTTGTAGTAATCTCTCATGATCTCTTTTATTTCTGCAGTGTCAGTTGTTACCTCTCCTTTTTCATTTCTAATTCTATTGATTTGAGTCTTCTCCCTTTTTTTCTTGATGAGTCTGGCTAGTGGTTTATCTATTTTGTTTATCTTCTCAAAGAACCAGCTTTTAGTTTTATTGATCTTTGCTATTGTTTCCTTCATTTCTTTTTCATTTATTTCTGATCTGATTTTTATGATTTCTTTCCTTCTGCTAGCTTTGGGGTTTTTTTGTTCTTCTTTCTCTAATTGCTTGAGGTGCAAGGTTAGGTTGTTTATTCGAGATGTTTCCTGCTTCTTAAGGTGGGCTTGTATTGCTATAAACTTCCCCCTTAGAGTTCTAAGGGGGAACTTGTATTGCTGCATCCCACAGGTTTTGGGTCGTTGTGTCTCCATTGTCATTTGTTTCTAGGTATTTTTTGATTTCCTCTTTGATTTCTTCAGTGATCACTTCATTATTAAGTAGTGTATTGTTTAGCCTCCATGTGTTTGTATTTTTTACAGGTCTTTTCCTGTAATTGATATCTAGTCTCATGGCGTTGTGGTCAGAAAAGATACTTGATACAATTTCAATTTTCTTAAATTTACCAAGGCTTGATTTGTGACCCAAGATATGATCTATCCTGGAGAATGTTCCGTGAGCACTTGAGAAAAATGTGTATTCTGTTGTTTTTGGATGGAGTGTCCTATAAATATCAATTAAGTCCATCTTGTTTAATGTATCATTTAAAGCTTGTGTTTCCTTATTTATTTTCATTTTGGATGATCTGTCCATGGGTGAAAGTGGAGTGTTTAAGTCCCCTACTATGAATGTGTTACTGTCAATTTCCCCTTTTATGGCTGTTAGTATTTGCCTTATGTATTGAGGTGCTCCTATGTTGGGTGCATAAATATTTACAATTGTTGTATCTTCTTCTTGGATCAATCCCTTGATCATTATGTACTGTCCTTCTTTGTCCCTTTCAATAGTCCTTATTTTAAAGTCTATTTTGTCTGATATGAGAATTGCTACTCCAGCTTTCTTTGGTTTCCATTTGCATGGAATATCTTTTCCCATCCCTTTACTTTCAGTCTGTATGTGTCTCTAGGTCTGAAGTGGGTCTCTTGTAGACAGCAGATATAAGGGTCTTGTTTTTGTATCCATTCAGCTAATCTGTGTCTTTTGGTGGGAGCATTTAGTCCATTTACATTTAAGATAATTATTGATATGTATGTTCCTATTCCCATTTTCTAAATTGTTTTGGGTTCATTATTATAGGTCTTTTCCTTCTCTTGTGTTTCTTGCCTGGAGAAGATTGTTTAGCATTTGTTGTAATGCTGGTTTGGTGGTGCTGAACTCTCTCAGCTTTTGCTTGTCTGTAAAGGTTTTAATTTCTCCATCAAATCTGAATGAGATCCTTGCTGGGTAGAGTAGTCTTGGCTGCAGGTTTTTCTCCTTCATCACTTTCAGTATGTCCTGCCACTCCTTTCTGGCTTGTAGGGTTTCTGCTGAGAGATCAGCTGTTAACCTTATGGGGATTCCCTTATGTGTTATTTGTTGTTTTTCCCTTGCTGCTTTTAATATGCTTTCTTTGTATTTAATTTTTGACAGTTTGATTAATCTGTGTCTTGGCGTATTTCTCCTTGGATTTATCCTGTATGGGACTCTGTGTGCTTCCTGGACTTGATTAACTATTTCCTTTCCCATATTAGGGAAGTTTTCAACTATAATCTCTTCAAATATTTTCTCAGTCCCTTTCTTTTTCTCTTCTTCTTCTGGAACCCCTATAATTCGAATGTTGGTGCGTTTAATGTTGTCCCAGAGGTCTCTGAGACTGTCCCCAGTTCTTTTCATTCTTTTTTCTTTATTCTGCTCTGCAGTAGTTATTTCCACTATTTTATCTTCCAGGTCACTTATCCGTTCTTCTGCCTCAGTTATTCTGCTATTGATCCCATCTAGAGTACTTTTAATTTCATTTATTGTGTTGTTCATCGTTGCTTGTTTCATCTTTAGTTCTTCTAGGTCCTTGTTAACTGATTCTTGCATTTTGTCTGTTCTATCTCCAAGATTTCGGATCATCCTTACTATCATTATTCTGAATTCTTTTTCAGGTAGACTGGCTGTTTCCTCTTCATTTGTTAGGTCTGGTGCATTTTTCTCTTGCTCCTTCATCTGCTGTGTGTTTTTCTGTCTTCTCATTTTGCTTATCTTACAGTGTTTGGGGTCTCCTTTTTGCAGGCTGCAGGTTCGTAGTTCCTGCTGTTTTTGATGTTTGTCTCCAGTGGCTAAGGTTGGTTCAGTGGGTTGTGTAGGCTTCCTGGTGGAGGGGACTAGTGCCTGTGTTGTGGTGGATGAGGCTGGATCTTGTCTCTCTAGTGGGCAGGTTCACGTCTGGTGGTGTGTTTTGGGGTGTCTGTGGCCTTATTATGATTTTAGGCAGCCTCTCTGCTAATGGGTGGGGTTGTGTTCCTGTTTTGCTAGTTGTTTGGCATAGGTTGTCCAGCACTGTGGCTTGCTGGTCGTTGAGTGAAGCTGGGTGCTGGTGTTAAGATGGAGGTCTCTGGGAGATTTTTGCCGTTTGATATTATGTGGAGCTGGGAGATCTCTTGTTGATCAGTGTCCTGAAGTTGGCTCTCCTACCTCAGAGGCAGAGCCCTGACTCCTGGCTGGAGCACCAAGAGCTTTTCATCTACAGGGCTCAGAATAAAATGGAGGAAATGTAGAGGGAATTAGTAGAAGTATGAGGAAAGAAAGAAGGAAAGGAGGGAAGGAAGGAAGAAAGAAAGAAAGAAAGAAGGAAAGAAGGCAAGAAGGAAAGAAAGGAGGGAGGGAGGGAGGGAGGGATGGAGGGAGGGAGGAAGGAAGGAGGGAAAGAAGGAAAAAAGACAGAAAGAAAGAAGATACAGTAAAAATAAAGTATAATAAAGTTATTGAATTAAAAATTCTTATTTATGAAAAAAAAAGGGACGGAAAGAACCTTAGGACAAATGTTGGCAGCAAAGCTATACAGACAAAATCTTACACAGAAGCATACACATACACCCTCACTAAAAGAGGTAAATGGGGAAAAATCCTAAATCTTGCTGTCAGAGACCACCTCCTCAATTTGGGATGATTCGTTGTCTAAAGGAGGGAAGGAAGGACGGAAAGAAAGAAAGAAAGAACGAAGGTAAAGTATAATATTGTTATTAAAATTAATTATTAAGAAAAAAAATTTAAAAAAAACATGGACGGATAGAACCCTAGGACAAATGGTGGAAGCAAGACTATACAGACAAGATCTCACACAGAAGCATACACATACACATTCACAAAAAGAGGAAAGGGGAAAGAATCATAGATCTTGCTCCTAAAGTCCACTTCCTTAATTTGGGATGATTGGTTGTCTATTCATGTGTTCCACAGATGCAGGGTATATCAAGTTGATTGTGGAGCTTTAATCCGTTGCTTCTGAGGCTGCTGGGAGAGATTTCCCTTTCTCTTCTTTGTTCTCACAGCTCCCAGGGCTCAGCTTTGGATTTGGCCCTGCCACTGCGTGTAGGTCGCTGGAGGGCGTCTGTTTTTTGCTCAGACAGGTTAAAAGACCCGCTGATTCGGGGGCTCTGGCGCACTCAGGCCGGGGGGTGGGGGGGAGGGAGGGGCACGGAGTGCGGGGCGGGCCTGCGGTGGCAAAGGCCGGCGTGACTTTGCACCAGCCTCAGGCGCGCCGTGCGTTCTCCCGGGGAAGTTGTCCCTCGATCCCGGGAACCTGGCAGTGGCGGGCTGCACAGGCTCCGCGGAAGAGGGGTGTGGAGAGTGACCTGTGCTCGCACACAGGCCCCTCGGTGTCGGCAGCAGCAGCCTTAGCGTCTCCCGCCCGTCTCTGGGGTCCGCGCTTTCAGCCGCGGCTCGCGCCCGTCTCTGGGGTCCGCGCTTTTAGCCGCGTCTCGCGCCCGTCTCTGGAGCTCCTTTAAGCAGTGCTCTTAAACCCCTCTCCTCACGCACCAGGAAACAAAGAGGGAAGAAAAAGTCTCTCGCCTCTTCGGCAGGTGCAGACTTTTCCCCGGACTCCCTCCCGGCTAGCCGTGGCGCACTAACCCCTTCAGGCTATGTTCAAGCCGCCAACCCCAGTCCTCTCCCTGCGCTCCGTCCGAAACCGAAACCCGAGCCTCAGAGCCTCAGCTCGCAGCCCCGCCCGCCCCGGCGGGTGAGCAGACAAGCCTCTCGGGCTGGTGAGTGCCGGTCGGCACCGATCCTCTGTGCGGGAATCTCCCCGCTTTGCCCTCCGCACCCGTTGCTGTGCACTCCTCCGCGGCTCCGAAGCTTCCCCCCTCCGCCACCCGCAGTCTCCGCCCGCGAAGGGGCTTCCTAGTGTGTGGAAACTTTTCCTCCTTCACAGCTCCCTCCCACTGGTGCAGGTGCCGTCCCTATTCTTTTGTCTCTGTTTTTTCTTTTTTTTCTTTTGCCCTACCCAGGTACGTGGGGAGTTTCTTGCCTTTTGGGCAGTCTGAGGTCTTCTGCCAGCATTCAGTAGGTGTTCTGTAGGAGTTGTTCCACGTGTAGATGTATTTCTGGTGTATCTGTGGTTAGGAAGGTGATCTCCGCGTCTTACTCTTCCGCCATCTTCAAGGTCCCCCCGGTTTCAATATCTTATTGGAGGAAAATGTGATCAATATCTGAGAATTCCATTATGGCATAGGGCTAGAGAGTTGCTATATCTCTGAAATAGGACATAAAGGTATATCGCTGGTCTTGCCAGCTGAAAGCAAATTGCTTCTGGTGGACTATATGGACAGGGTTGGATAAAAAGGCATTTGCCAAATTAATAGAGGCAAACCAGGTGCCAGGGGATGTGTTAATTTGCTCAAGCAATAAAACCACATCTGGTACAGCAGCTGCAGTTGGAATCACCACCTGGTAAAGTTTACAGTAGTCCACTGTCATTCTACAAGATTCATCTGACTTTTGCGTAGGCCAAATAGGAGAATTGAATGGGGCTGTGGTGGGAATCATCACCCCTGCATCTTTCAAGTCCTTGATGGTGGCTAATCTCTATAACTTCTCCAGGAATGTGGTATTAGGGTTCACTATTTTGCTAGTTAGAGGCAGTTCTAGTAGCTTTAATTTGGCCTAATCCATCATAATAGCCCTCACACCACAGGTCAGGGAATCAATGTACGGATTCTGCCAGCTGTTGAGTATATTTATCCCAGTTATGCATCCTTTGGGGGAAATAACCACAGGATGGGTTTGGGAACCCACTGGGCCCACTGTGAGATGCATCAGAGCTAAGATTTCCCTGATCACGTGACCTTCATAATTCCCTACTCTGAATGGTCAACTGCAGTGATATTTTGGGTCTCCTGAAATTAGTGTTCTTTGAGAGCCAGGGTCTTATAGTCCACAAACGGTCTGATTATTTTCTTTTCTCTAGTGCATTGGTTCCTTTGGGGAAGGCAGGGAGAAAGCGTAAGAGTGTAAAATTTTGGCAGTGTACTGGGATCCTTCCTCAAGGGGACCTGGCCTCTCCTTCATTCAAGGAGTTCTAGGTGTGTAAAATCGCTCAAGACTGGGAATTGACTGAGGATCCATAACTCTCTGTTTTTATGATCCAGTTTAGACTTTTGTTAACTTCATCTAGAACTTTTCTGATTATACAACTGAAATGATTCAGTAGGCTTCTATCCGTTTCAGTGCTACAGCCACCATGACTAGCCAACAGCATAGGTCTGCATAATTCAGGCTATTCTGTCGCTGCCTTGTCTCTACTGTCCATTATAGCAACCACACTTACCTTGCTTTCGGTGGCTCACTGCTGCACCTTGGCCCTTGCCACCTGACATTTCCTCGCACTATACTTAGATTAGGCAATTCAGTGACTGGAGTTCCATGAAAAGGTCTCACCTACACCGAAGAGCAATTACAGAGCTCTTCAAGGATTTTGGAAGTCCCCTCAGAAATTTATTTCTCAGCATTTTGATGAAAGGTGTGTCTTCTGAACCATCCCTGTGTTGGTGAGTAGGTCTTAAGTACCCACTCTAACATTCAAATCTCCCTAAACCTTTGAATTCCTTTCTGTACATTAAAACTAGGCAGATCTGGCTTTTCTAATTCACTCACTGTGCCACAGCATCAAAAGCAGAATTTCTGCTTAGTGAGCCCATCTCAATAAATTCTGCCTTAGCAACATTAAATTTGTTCCATCATTATCCCACACATCAACATTCTGTCCATTCTCACACATGTCCCGGAGATCTGTTGGTATAAATTAGAAAACTCAGGTAGTTCTTTTGATGTGTAGCACACATCTTCATGGGTCACAAAGTATACCTCATCTTTAGGGACCTGCTAAAACTTGAGTCTAGTTAAAGGTCTAGAAGCAAGGAGAGCTGGTCTTTGTAGGAGTTCAGGTTTCCTGAGGAGAGACTCCAGCACTCCATTGGAGAAAAAAAACAAATTACGAGTTTAGATGCAGTAGAGATGGTAAGAGGAGCTTTGCCAGCGCTGACTTCCCCCATGGCGGCACTGCATGGAGCTGAATTAGCCGGTGGTGACCTCTCCCACAGGGAAAGGGAGAGTAGTGAGTGAGTGCCTGGTTTCCTCAGCTGTGCAGGATGCTTCTGGAGAAACCAGTTTTTCTCCCACAGCACCCCAAGTATTGGAGTGGGACCTCCATGATGGGGGGGGGAGAGGAGACGGAGAAAGAGGCAGATAATACTAGCGAGCATTAAAAGGTTGTGGTTCTGCCTTCTTGCACTGTTAGTGGGAATGTAAATTGATACAGCCACTATGGAGAACAGTATGGAGGTTCCTTAAAAAACTAAAAATAGAGCTACCATATGACCCAGCAATCCCACTACTGGGCATATACCCTGAGAAAACCCTAATTCAAAAAGAGTCATGTACCACAGTGTTCATTGCAGCCCTATTTACAATAGCCAGGACATGGAAGCAACCTAAGTGTCCATCGACAGATGAATGGATAAAGAAGATGTGGCACATATATGCAATGGAATATTACTCAGCCATAAAAAGAAACGAAATTGAGTTATTTGTAGTGAGGTGGATGGACCTAGAGACTGTTATACAGAGTGAAGTAAGTCAGAAAGAGAAAAACGAATAACATATGCTGACACATATATATGGAAACTAAAATTAAAAAAAAGGTTCTGAAAAACCTAGGGGCAGGACAGGAATAAAGACGTAGACGTAGAGAATGGACTTGAGGACACGGGGAGGGGGAAGGGTAAGCTGGGACATAGTGAGAGAGTGGCATGGACATATATACACTACCAAACGTAAAATAGATAGCTAGTGGGAAGCAGCCGCATAGCACAGGGAGATCAGCTCGGTGCTTTGTGACCACCTAGAGGAGTGGGATAGGGAGGGTGGGAGGGAGACTCAAGAGGGAAGAGATATGGGGACATATGTATATGTATAAGTGATTCACTTTGTTATAAAGCAGAAACTAACACACCACTGTAAAGCAATTATACTCCAATAAAGATGTTTAAAAAAAAAAAAAAGATGTTCTGGATGATTGCAATCAGAACTACAACAGGAAACCCATGCAAAAGCCCCTGAGTAAACCTCACCAGAGAATCCCTGCAAATGGCACCAAGGAAACACGAGTTATTTGTCTAAACTTATCCTTCCTCACTGTACTCCAGCCATACTGACTCTTTGTTCCTGTAATTTTAGGCACAATTCCAGTATGGGGCATTCAAACCTGCTGTTGTTTTTATCTGGAATTTTCTTCTGCTGATATTCACATGACTCATGCCCGTACCTTTTTTTTTTTTTGCGGTACGCAGGCCTCTCACTGTTGTGGCCTCTCCCATTGCGGAGCACAGGCTCCAGCTGCGCAGGCTCAGCGGCCATGGCTCACGGGCCCAGCCGCTCCGTGGCATGTGGGATCTTCCCGGACCGGGGCACGAACCCATGTCCCCTGCATCGGCAGGTGAACTCTCAACAACTGTGCCACCAGGGAAGCCCTACCTTCTTTTTTTATTTTTTTTTCAGTTTTTTTAAATTAAAGAATATAATCCATACAATTAAAAAGGTGTAAAAAATTCAAATTCATTTTTCTTAAAAAAAAATTTTATTGGAGTGTAGTTGCTTTCCAATGCTGTGTTAGTTTCTTGCTGTACAGCAAAGTGGATCAGTCATGTGTGTATATATATATATATATATATATGTGTCCCCTTTTTTTTAGATTTCCTTCTTGTTTGGGTCACCACAGAGCATTGAGTATAGTCCCCTGTGCTATACAGTAGATTCTCATTAGTTATTTTATAAATAGTAATGTATATATGTTCCATGGTGTAATGGTGAGCACTCTGGACTCTGAATCCAGCCCTTACCTTCTTTAGGACTTTGGTCATATACATAGTGTGGTCTTTCATGACCATTCTATTTAAATTTGGATTCCCTGACACACTTTGTATTTCCTGTTTCCAATTGTTTTCCTCCATGCCACATATCTCAATCTGATATGTTTTACACTTTATTGTACTTATTTATACATTTATTGTCTTAATCCTCAAATTAGATGATGAATTCCAATATGAGCAAGAATCTTTGTCTTTTACTTAGCATTTCCTTAGTGCTTAGAAGGTTACAGGCCACATAGTAATTTCCCAATAAATATTTATGAGGAAATAAAGTAAGGAAGGAAAAAGGCTGGTAAGAAGGGAGAGAGGGAGTTTTTATTTTCTTCTATGTGCAATTTGATAGCAACTGAAGTTTTTTGGGTAATTGATGCCATAATTAGCTTTGCATTTTTGGAAGGATGCCCTGGGTTCTGGGCAGAGAAGGCCCTGACTACCTTTCCTACCACATCTCTTACGATTCCCATTCTTATTTACTATTCTGCAGCCACTGGACTTCCTTCTGACATGAAACACTCCAAGATTTTTTCTATCTCAAGTCATTTGCACTAGCTATTCCCTTGGCCTAGAATGCTTTTCCTCTAGACCTTTTCGTTACTTGTTCCTTTTCATTATTTATTTCTCAGATTAGATAACTTTCACCATCACAGGAAGAACTTTGCTAATGACCATAGCTAAATTACCCTACACCACACGTTCATTAAATCATTCTCTATAATATACTATGTTTCATTTTCATCATAGGTCTTATCATAAATTTAATTGCTTATTTATTTGATTTTGTGTTGATTTTCTGCCCCCCTCGTGTAAGTGGCATAAAGTTATGGCCTTTGGCTATCTAATTAGTTGTTTTATGCCTACTGCATAGAACAGTGTTTTGCACATGGTTGAAAAGCAGTAAACAATTAATGAGTGAATGAAAGGATGAAAAGAGGCAATATAAGCAAGGGTTGGCTTTTTGGGGGAGATGATGAACTTATCAGTTAAACTAGAAAAAATATGGTAGAAGAAAAGATTGAAAAGGTAGGTATACTGGCATTGGGCCATTACAACTGGGGTCTTTGATCAAATAACAGTGGTTTATGGATTAGCATATCCTTTACTTTTTCTGATTTACAAAAGAGCTCCAGTGAAGACTGCTGACATACTTATTTTCTAATTGCTCCTATTTTCTATCTACAACTTAGCCCTCCAAATTGCTAGGCCTCACATTTTAGAGTACATTTTAAAAAAAGGAAATGTTTGCAAATATAGATCCTGGTGATCTACCACAGAAATTGTGATTCAGTAGGCCTAGATTTTGTTCTAGGAATCTGAAATTTTGGTTAGCTTTTCAGGGAATTTGATGCAAGTTATACCTGGACTTCACCTTGAAAATACAATTCCAGATTTTTGTTTGTTTTAAAATGTAGTAGAAGGTTGATCTGTACTCAGTGCATTTCAAATATCTCCACTATGAACAAAGGATTCAGGCCAAAACACTTTGCAAGCTTAACCGGCTTGATAATATTTTTTGCATCATCCTGTACAAGACATAATTAATATTAAATTTAAAAAGGTTGCATATTAGCTTAGGGTGGTGTAACAAGATACCACAGACTGGATGGCTTAAACAGTAGGTACTTATTGTACACAATTATTGAGGCTCGGAAGTCCAAAATCAGAGTGCCAGCTGATTTGATTCCCCAATGAGGGTCTCCTCCTGGCTTGCAGATGGGAAGAAGGGAGGGAGGAAGAGAGACAGAGAGAGAGAGAACACAAGATCTCCTTATAAGGTACCAGTCCCATCACAAGGGTCCTACCATCATGACCTCTACTAAACCTAATTCCTTCCCAAAGGCCTCATCTCCAAATAACATCACATTGGGGATTAGGGCAACATTTGAATTTGGGGAGGACACTATTAAGTCCATGGCAAGTTGCAACTGTTGGGCAAGCATTTCAACCCCTAAATGTGCCTCAGTTTCCTCATTTGTAAAATGGAGATAGTAATGTCATCACCCAAAATAAAGCACATGATTCTTTGGAATAGAAATTAAATGAGTCAATGACAATGGGAGGAAAGTGCTAGCTAATTAATAGTAGTTTTGAAGAAGTAATTATTCACATAATAAAGAGGTGGAAGGAAAATCTGAATCTGGTTACAAGTTACTTTGAATAATTATATTTATAATTTTGGAAACAATATTTTCCTTCTATATGCCATTTATTTTACCCTAAAGTAAGTACATGTTATTCTAATAGTCCACAAATAATTTTAAACGATAAATACTATTTGCAGATACAAATTTGAGAGAGGATGTACATGACCATTCATTAGTGAGTTTGCAAACGTGAGATTCTTTTAGAATTGACATAGCCCTTCTTTTTGAGAATGATCCTATAAATGGAACGCAAGCAAATGAAAAATATTCAGTTGCTCACATGAATAGAAATGATGGTTGAACTAATCTTATGGCAGCTAAGACTAAATTGAACGTATGTGCTATGGATACTGTGTGGAAAATTGACTTTTTCCCCCAGCTTTGTTGAGATATAATTGACATATAACATTGTGTAAGTTTAAGGTGTACCATGTGATGATTTGATACACATATTTATTACAAATGATTTTCAGAATATGGTTAGTTAACACATCCATCACCTCATATAGTTATAAATTCTTGGTGTGTGGTGAAAACATTTAAGATCTACTTTCTTAGCAACTATCAAGTATATAATACAGAATTGTTAACTATAGTCACCATACTGTACATTAGATCCCCAGAACGTATTCACCTTATAACTGGAAGTTTGTATCCTTTAGCCAACATCTCCCCATTTTCCCTACCCCTCTACCATTATTCTACTCTGTCTCTATAATTTTTTTTTCTTTTAGATTCCTCATATAAGGAAGATCATACAGTATTTGTCTCTCTCTAACTTATCTCACTGAGCATAATACCCTCAGGTACCCTCCATGTTGTCACAAATGGCAGCATTTCCTCCTTTCTTATGGCTGAATATAGTCCATTGTATATATGTATGTACAAAATATATATATGTATATATTTCTTTATCCATTTGCCAGTGATGGACACTTAAGTTCTTTCTATGTCTTGGCTGTTGTGAATAATGCTGCAAGAACATGGGGGTACAAATAGCTCTTTGAGATCTGGATTTAATTTCCTTCAGATGTATACCCAGAAGTGGGATTTCTGGATGATATGGTATCTATTTTTAATTCTTTGAGGAACCTTCATACTTGTTTTTTCCATAATGGTTGTACCAGAAAATTGAGTTTTTATAAAAAGAATGTTCTAGAATGTGGCAGTGCCCATTTTCATACTAAAAAGTCTTTGACATTGTCTCCCTGTAGGTTTATTTTCACAAGATGAAAGTCAATTTAGACAATTTAGTCAAAGTAGAATTAAATTTGATACTTCTGTCTGATCTTTCATACTGTACAGATATGTATATTTAAAATAGTTTTAGAAGCTCAGTTTTATTGATTTGGACAATAAGTTGGCCACTCACATGTACATAAATTGCTTGTACTTATCTACTCTTGAGGAGAGGGTGGTAATTTAGAACTATTATCTACATATGTCAATGGATGAATTAAGTGCTCCAGTGCTCCAGTGACTGAGTGGAGTCAAACAATTTCAAAGAATCCATTGTATTTTCCACTTTATAAATCCTTTTCCCTGGTAATAAAACCATTTTTGGTAGATGCTTATTTAATCAGAAAAAAACAAATAATTATTTGTTTATAATAATAATAGTTTTATCATCATCATAATAAAATAATAGTTTAAAAATAAAAAGTTTTATAATCATAATTTTATCATAAATGGAGAGGAATATTTAAAGGAAGCAGAAGTCTTGTTCAAATACAAATAATGATGCTAGCATTTTTAGCTTCTGATCATTTGATTATACTGGGCATTGGAAATGACATCTCAGTCATAGTGTGGCATCATCCTATGTCTACATTTATCTACCTGACATTTCCCTGTATTTAGGTAACCATGCGTGGGTGAATGAACTTGGACTTGAAGGTTTAAGCTGTGATCAAAAGGGTATTAGATATGATTGGGTATCTCTCAGCCACATTAATGAGAAGTTAGACAGTCAGATGCTAACACAAGCAACAGATTCTGTCTCTGTTCTTTTAACATTCAACATCCATATTTTCTTATATGTATCACATATTAATTATAAAAATAACATTTCAGAGCTTACTGTGTACCAAATGTTCTGAGTTCTTTTATAGATTATCTCCCTTAATCTTCACAAGAACCCAGTAAGTGCCGTTATTACCTACTTTTTATAGATTATGAAATTGGGACCTAGAGAGTTGAAGAATTTACCCAAAATCACACAGATAGTAAGTGGTAAAACAGAGTTATGTATCTAAGCAGTCTTGTTTACCCTTAACTGAATCTCTACTCTTAACTGCCAACCTATAACATTATCAAAATCTGTTGGTTTTTTTCCCCCACTTTAAATAGCTCTTTAAGCTGTCCAAGTTTCATTAATCAATGAGTAATTCAATGTTTTAACCCCCAAGGAGTGTTTACATTAAATCTTTACTTTAATCCTAATAATTATTCAGTTTCACTGAAAAAGGACTAGCAAAACATAAATGAAGTAAAAGTGACAGTTTCCCCTTAACCTCACCAGTGCTGGTGAGTTAAATTCCCTGGATTTCATTTTCTCCATCTAAATCCTGAGGTAATGCCTGCTTGTTTATATTGCCACCTTCTTATTATTAAAATCAGTTAAAAATTAATAAATTAAATGTAAATATTAATACCAGTAGTATTAATATTATTTAATATCATTCATTTATAATATTATTTAATATCATTCATTGAATATCAATATCATTCATTTCATTCGATTATTTATTAAATATTAATTATTAAATTTCTGGAATTAATATTTCAAGTATGTGTTTGGAACTTTCATAAGTACTACTTCTTTTAGTTATTTCACACAACAGACACAAACTCACATAAAATTGTGAATTATGTATTATTAAACAGTTTTCAAATGAGGAAATTGAGGCACAAAGGTTATAAATCACACAACTAGAAAGAGGCAAAGTGGGGTTCAAAATGAAGTCTCCTGACACCACGAAATATATACTTTCCTACACATTATACTGAGTACAAATTGAAGCTAGCTATTGAAAAACACTATAGGCTGAAAACAATACCTATTATTATGAGATGGGTGGTGATGAGAGAATAGTGTTCTATAGCTCCATTTTGGTTATAGAAGAAAAGAACTTTTGAGGGATATATTAGAGTAGGCTAGATCATGGTAACAGATTAAAATATGAAATTGCTTAATAAATATGTAGTTCATTTCTTGCTTACCTAAGAGTCCAGGGAAGTTTCAGTTTTGTTAGTTCTGCCTTTTCTAAAACTTGATTTCTAGTGTTACCCAGGAGATTGCCATCCAGGTGGCCAGAAAGGAAAAAGAACCTGGAGAAAGCACGCTAGTTTCTTAAGAGCCTTGGCCTAGAAGTGACGTAGATCACATCTACCCACATGCCACTGTGGATAACTAGTCTTGTGACCACAAAAGACTAGTAGTGGTCACACAACTTGCTGGCTGGGTAACTGCTACCTAGGTACAATTGATAATAAAAAATAAGAAATTAGATTGAGCTGGACAGATAACCATCTAATAACCACAGGAAGTTATTCCTTGATACTGAGTTCAGCAACCACCTAAAAATGGATTGCGTATCAGAGGGTATTTTTTTGTTGTTATGTGAGGACCAGTGTGCCGATATTCATTGAAGTGACCACCCCTGGCTGATATGTGTGTGTAGGAGACAATGTACCTAAGGCAATTACAGATGAGAATAAACACAATAAAATTATATAAGTTCCATTTTTGCCACCTGCCAAAGGCTCTTTAATAGCCACTCACTTCTAATCATTCTCAAATGAAAAATAAATAGAATTGTAAACGTTGCTAGGATAATTTACTGTTCATCATAAATGAGCAATAAATAGAATACTGTTCATATATTTATAATCAAAATCAAATGAGAACAGTTGTTTGTTTGTTTTTTATTGAAGTCTTCAGCTTCCAGGCCATCAGAAGAGAAATAAAACTTTAGCAAGTAAGGACAAAAGGCACTTAGCAGCATCTGTTATCTTTATAAACTGTTGTTTTCTTTCTTAGACCTTCACAAAAGAAGGAAACTTAGAAATCAACTTTAAACCTCTCTATTCTGATTCCAAAGACTGAAAAAATACTGAAATAAGGCATAATGTCAGATTTTGTTTGGCAGGTTGAATAAAATAAAGTAATGGTTGTTTGCCTGCTGCTGAAAAAACAATTTTAAGGAGATGTACAGTTATCACTTTAACTGTAAAATAAATTTAGTTATTTGATTATTTATATAGACCTGAATCACATCTAGAATGGTATGGAATAAAGAATGAACTTTCACCTTATGCTATACTCTCTAAGCTACCTAAATATTATTATATATATTTTTTTACCTCCTCTTCAAGGTCAATGAATTGACAAACATTTTTATCGCCTATGTAAGTGCTGTATGAACAAGGACGGTGTCTTTTTATCAATTTGCCACTTGCGATGGTTTGCTAAATTTACCAGATGTTTTTATAGTAGTTACCATATTGGAGGCCTAAATGTGAAAAGCACACATGAACAATGAAACAGTATAGCTTGCTTTTCCTTTGTCTATATTTCTCAGTCACCTAAATACTTCTAGGTCAGAGGAAATTGAAATCATTATTTTTGTTGCTTATATTACTAAATTATTATGTTGGTTGAATTTTCTTTGCAAAAAATATGAAGGTCTCATGACTTCCTTGAATGCTTAAAGTATATATAGAGAACATGTTTGATGTGATCATAATTATTAAAGTGTTAACCTTGAAATTAAAAGATATTTTAATAGACTTTGTCATAGGCAGAAGTTGATTTGGACAACTCCCTTCCCTTAAATATTCAAAATGGATGTTGATTATTACTGGGTCACAAAAGTTTTACAGTTATTTTTGTAATTCTAAAATATCGTTAGCTAAGAAGAATGAATGAATTGTAATTGACCCACCTATGTAGCTCCAAAAGGTAAAGGCCATTATACTAGATTCTGTCCCTTGAGCTATCTGAATAGACATGTAACATTCACCACTATTTTTAAGTCTTTTCAGCTACAAAGAATCTATAATGTGTACAAGTTAGAATTCAGAAGATACCATAATTCTGACATTTTCATTGTAATACAAATATATAGACAGGAAACAGTTCACTTCAAACAATTTTCTTGAATATATTTATTGGCAGTTGGGTATTAACTTTGAGGAACAAAGATGAATAATACAGAGATGAAAGAGATGAATAAACCTCACTATTATTGTTTGAAAATGAAAAATGTAACCAGTCTCCACAGGAAAATGATTGTATATAAATTGAATTCATACGTTAGGCTAAGAAAACAAGAATTTTCTATTAAATGCATTTTAGTGGATACAAATCTTATGGATTTTTACGTTAATGTTGGTGCCTTACTAGGTATAAAAATTATTTGTACCTATCATTTGTCTTTTAAGCATGCTTCTTTTAGTTACTATAGCTACATTTTTAAAAATAAAACTTTCTGCAAACCAAATGAGCAAAGTGACAAGTGAAAATTTAAAAAAACCATAAAATTAAAGAAATATTTTTCTTTAGAGCCCTAACTACTTTGATTCAGAAAATAATTTTACTAATTCATTCTCATTACTCATTATATTTTATTCAGATTTTCTAGTTCTTAAGTCAGTATTCATAGTTTGCACCTTTCTAGGAATGTTCCCATTTCACCTAGTTGGTGAAATTTGGTTGCATGCAGTTATTCATAGTATTCATTCATAATAATTTTTATTTCTATAAAGTCAAAAGTTATGTCCCCTCTTTCATTTATGATTTTAGTCATGAGTCTTTATCTTTGTTTCTTGGTCAAATTACAGGTTGTCAGTTTGTTTTTGTCTCTTCAAAGTACGAACATTTTGTTTTGTTAGTTTTCTCTATTGTTTCTCTAGTGTCTATTTCTTTAATTTCTACTCTAATCCTTATTCTACCTCTCCTCGTTATGAATATAGTTTGCTCTTCCTCTTTATGTGTCTGAGGATGGAAGATTACGTTGTTAACTTAAGATTTTTCTTCTTTCTTAATATAGGCATTTACAGCTCTAAATATACCTTTGAGCACTGTGTTAACTGCATCCTGTAAGTTCTGGTTTGTTGTGATTCATTTTCCTTCATCTCAAAGTATTTTGTAATTTCTATTGTGATTTCTTTTTTGTCCTATTGGTTATTGAGTAGAGTGTTAACTCCCACAAATGTGTGAATTTCCCAAATCTCTTTGTATTATTAATTTTCAGTTTAACTCCACTGTGGCTTGTTTCATGGCTTAGCATATGATCTACCTTGGAGAATGTTCCATGTGCACTTGAGAGGAATGTGTGTTCTGCTGTTTTTGGGTAGAGTGTTCAATAGATGCATATTAAGTCTAGTTTGGTTATGTGGTTGTTCAAGTCTTCTATATCCATACTGATCTTCTGCCTAGTTGTTTTATCCATTATTGAAAGTGGAGTACTTAGTCTCTATTATTGTTGAACTTTCTATTTTCCCCACAATTCTGTCAGCCTTTGCTTCATGTATTTTTGTGCCCTGCTGTTCAGTATGTATATTTTTATAATTATTATAACTTCATAATTTATTGACACTTTTTTCATTATAAAGCTTTTTTTTTCATTTCCAATAACATTTTTGGTTCTTAAATCTATTTTACCTTATAATTAGTTTAGCCACTCAAGCTTTCTTATGGTTTCTGTTTGCAGGATACATCTTTTTCCATCTTTTTATTTCCAACCCAATTTTATCTTTGAATACAGTATGTCTTTGATAAGGTGTCTAAGGAGTGTCATATAGTTGAATCTGTTTTTAATTAATTATTTCAATGTTCATTAGTTTTTTTTTTAATTGGAGTATAATTGCTTTACAATGTTATGTTAGTTTCTGCTGTACAATGAAGTGAATCAGCTATATGTATACATATCAGGTTGGCCAAAAAGTGCCTTCACTTCTTAAGTAAAAAATAAAAGACTCATTTTCACCAAGAACTTTATGAACAACATATTCACCCTTTTGTTCCACTACTTTCTGCCATTTTTCAGACAACTTCATAATTCCATTTTCCCAAAACTTCTTATCTTTTTGAGCAAAGAACTGTTCCAGGTGCCTTTTACAGTCTTCCAGGGAATTGAAATTTTTAAAGGCCGAAATAAATGAAAATCCAAAGGTCCAATGTCTAGTGAATATGGCAGATGAATCAGAACTTCCCAGCCAGGCTGTAACAGTTTTTGCCTGGTCATCAAAGAGACATGCGGTCTTGCATTATCCCGATGGAAGATTATGCATTTTCTTTTGACTAATTCTGGACACTTTTCGTCAAGTGCTTCTTTCAGTTGGTCTAATTGGGAGCAGTACTTGCTGGAATCAATCGTTTGATTTTCTGGAAGGAGCTCATAATAGAGGACTCCCTTCCAGTCCCACCATATACACAACATCGCCTTCTTTGGATGAAGACCAGCCTTTGGTGTGGTTGGTGGTGGTTCATTTTGCTTGCCCCACGATCTCTTCTGTTCCACATTATTGTACAGTATCCACTTTTCATCACCCGTCACAATTTGTTTTAAAAATGGAACGTTTTCATTATGTTTCAGTAGAGAATCGCATGAGGAAATATGGTCAAGAAGGTTTTTTCACTTATGTGGAATCCAAATATCAAAGCGATTCACATAAACAGGCTGGTGCAAATAATTTTCAATGCTTGATTTGGATATTTTGAGTATGTTGGCTCTCTACCGCGTGGTATAAAGTTGATTGTTCTCAGTTATTGTTTCGATTTGATCGCTATCAACTTCAACTGGTCTACCTGATCATGGGGCATCATCCAGTGAGAAATCTCTAGCACAGAACTTCACAAACCACTTTTGACATGTTTCATCAGTCACAGCACCTTCTCCATGCACTGCACAAATCTTTTTTTTTGCATTTTGGTTGTGTTTTTACCTTTCTTGAAATAATAAAGCATAGTATGTTGAAAATGTTGCTTTTTTTCTTCCATCTTCAATATTAAAATGGTTATACAAAAATTCACCAATTTTGATAAGTCGTTTTTTAAATGCACGCTGATATGACAGCTGTCACATACAGTCTAACAGAATTGTTTCGAATGAAGTTAAAGACAACTAGATGCTGCTAGAGCCATCTTACAGAAAAAATTGAACGAACCTTTTGGCCAACCCAATATATCCCCTCCCTCTTGGACCTCCCTCCCACACCCCTCATCCCACCCCCTAGGTCATCACAGAGCATCGAGCTGAGCTCCCTGTGCTATATAGCAGGTTCCCACTAGCTATCTGTTTTACACATGGTAGTGTATTTATGTCAAACCTAATCTCCCAATTCATCCCACCCTCCGCTTCCCCCACCCGTGTCCACATGTCCATTTTCTATGTCTGCGTCTCTATTCCTGCCTTGCAAGTAGGTTCATCTGTACCATTTTTCTAGATTCCACATATATGCATTAATATACGATTTTTTTTTTCTCTTTCTGACTTCACTCTGTATGAAAGGCTCTAGGTCTGCATCTTTTTTAGGATTATTTAATCTATTCTCATTTAATTTTGTTCTTGGAGTTGAATTTATGTCTACCATTTAATTTTTGTTTTCTGTATGTCTCAAGTCTTTTTTGTTCCTGTATTCCTCCTTCACTACTTTTTTTGCATTATGAATATTTTCAAGTTTAAGATTTTGATTCCTTTAAAGAATTTTTCACTGTATTTTTGAGGGTTATTTTCTTAGTAGTTGCTTTAGGTTGTGCCATATGCATCTTAAATTCTCAAATCCACTTTAGGTTTATACTAACTTAATTTCAGTGAGATATAGAAAGTCACTCTTATTTAGCTCCATTTTATTTTCCCCCTTTTTGTGCTTATTTTTATACAAATTACATCTATAATGTTACAAACCTAAATGTATATTGTGATAATTATTACTTTTGAAAATTGTATGTCTATTAAATAAGATGATAAAAGAAAGGAGAACAGGTACACATTTATAAGATTTGTTACATTTAACTTATTATTTACCATTTCTGATTCTCTTTATTGATTCCTGTGTAATTAAGTTACCACTTGGTGTCATTTCCTCACTCCATTACATCTTTGCTTTCATTCACTCCTGTGCTGTTATTGTCATATGTATTACATTTCTGTATGCTATAGGCCCAACAATATAATTACATACATATTGTTTTATATATTTTCTTTTTTATGTAAGTTAAGAATAGAGAAGAAATGGACATTTATTTTGTCTTTCAAAATTACCTCTACCAGTGAGATCTTTTTTGTGTGTGTGGTTTTGAATCTCTGTATGGATTTATGACCTTTCAATAGAACTTTTAGTTCTATTTCAGGAAACTTTTAGTATTTCTTATAATGAGTCTACTAGTAATAAATGTTCTCAGTTTTTGGTCTTCTGGGAACGTCTTGCTTTCTTTTTTGAAAGATAGTTCTGCTGTCTATAAGATTCTTGGTTCACAGTCTTTTCTTTCAGAAGTTTGAATATGTCATCTCACTGCTGTTAGGCCTCCAATTTTTCTGATGAGAAGCTGTTCATACTATAGGTGTTCCCTTGTACATGATTTGTTTTTCTCTTCCTATTTTCAAGACTTTCTCTTTCACTTTGTCTTTTGGCTTTTCTACTGTGTTTCTGCATGTGAATCTCTCTGCATTCTATGTGTAGTTCATTGAACTTCTTGAATGTTTAGCTTAATATTTTTCAGGAAATTCGGGAAGTTTTGAGCAATTATTTATTCACATTTTTTTGGTCTTTTCTTTCTCCTTTCCTTTGAATAATCTAACTATATGTATGTTGTTGCATTTAAAGGTGCCTCATATTTCTCTGATATTCTGTTCATTTTTCTTCATAATGTTGTCTCTCTTCTTTAGATAGTATAATGGCTATCAATCTATCTTTGTTGATTTTTCTTTTGCAGTTTAATTCTACTATTGAGCCCTTCTAGTTAATTTTATGTTTTCATTCTTGTAGTTTTCAACTCCATAATTTCCATTTGGTTAATTTGTTATAATATCTATCTTTTAATTGATAGTCTCTCTTTGATAAAATGTTGTTATCAAACCTTTCTATACTTCTTTAAGCATAGTTTCCTTTAATTATTTGCATATATTTAAATTAGCTACTTTGAAGTCTTCGTTCAATATGACATCTGGCTACTCTCATGGGCAGTGTCTGTTGCCTCCTTTTTTTACTTATATGAGTCATAATTTCCTGTTTATTTGCGTGTCTCATAACTTATTGAAAACTGGCTATAATATTTTAGATAATATAGTAATTGTGTATACAAATTCCCCTTCAGCCCTATCCAGGGTTTGTTTTTGTTGCTGTTTGATTATTTATCTAATGACATGGTTGGACCATTTCAGTAATGTCTGTTTCCCCCAAAGTGTGAGAGACATCCACATAATCACACTGGGATGCACAGTTGTTTTAGTATGGATCTCTGCCTCTTTCTCTCTGGTATTCTCTGTTCAGTGGTCTGTGTCATTTGGTAGTAATCCAGCCTTTAGGTTCCAGTAATTACCAGTTGTTTGCCCTATTGTTTTCAACAGTGCCTTGGGGCTTAAGTTGTTCAATACTTTTTACCATTGAATTTGGACAGGGTTGATCTTGATGTCAGTCTTTGAGGTTTATTCTGACTCCAGAAGGGCTCCTAACTCTTTCTTTCTCTGCTTCTCACTGGTGAGCTAGAAGCCTGTTCTTTATCTTGTTGCTCTTAATTAGGAGGAGGTATTATTGTTATTATTTTTAATGGTAAAGCAGACTTTATTCAGGGGGACTACTACATTAGAGTGTCATAATAAGAGAGAGAGATTTGGCTTAATTCTGTATACAACAAAGACAAGTGGTGATTTATAACCAATGAACAGGGTAGGGGTCAGTGGATGGAAAATTACTAAGAGGAAACATCAGGGTTAAGGGAAATTTGGGTTAAACCCACTTGATAGGATTTTTGCTGAAGGCAAATCAGGGTAATATCAAGGGTGGGGGATAAGGAATTTGATCAGATATCAAGGGTGGAGAATTTTCACTAAACTGACCCAATAGCATTCTTGCTAAAACTGTACGAAACTGACCAAGGACAAAGGCCAAGGTCAGGGACTGGTCAGAAAGCAGACACAGCGGAGCCTGACTTAAGTTTTGTCGACAACCCCCTCCCACCTCCCCCCTCCCAGCTGAAGGAAAGAAGATCCATTCTTCTTTAGTTGAATAATGTAAGTCCATTTCTCATTTGGTGGAGGCTATTTGCTGGATGGTGGAAACAGTCAATATTTAATGAGAGAGGATTTCTCTGAAAATAAAAGAAAAACAAATAGTAGCAATTGGAAACCCAGTTTCTGAGTCCAGAGAATAGTCAGTTGAGATTTCTGGATGTTAGGCTCAAGCATGAAAGTCGTGATCAAATGCATATTTGCTGTGCAGTTTGAATCTCTTTGGTAATGACATCAGGTATTCCACTGAACTTTCTGAGTGGACCACACTGTAGCAGACATGAAGATCATCCATCAGTAATCTGTTGTGGTGATTTCTTTGAAGTTTTTATCAAGTCATCCAGGTTCAGCTTACAAGGCTTTGGCAAAAGAGCAGCTATTGAGGAGCTATTATTTTTGAGAGTACCCTTAGGCTTGAACTTCCCAATCTTCTGTTCCTAAAAAAGTCAGTTCTTCTGGGGAGAACTTTGTTGTATTTTTTGTTTTTCTTATGAACTGCTTCTCCACCTAGGCAAAAATACCTAAGCCACTACTATGGGCACTGGGTAAGGCAGTAGCCTCTGGTCTTCTCAGCCTGCTTCTCTCAACATAAAACCTCTTTCCTACAAGCATGCCAGGATGAGAGCAATTAGGACCCAGTATTCTCAGCCTGCTACACTTGAGATAGTGCCTCCATTCTATAGGTAGAGGCTGAATAAAGAAGTCCCAGCTATTTCAGCCACACTCATCAGGAATTTATTCTCTTCAATTTGGAAGTACAAAGAAAGAGAAATGCTGGCCTTATGCCCTTCCCAGAAAGATATAGTAACCCTTGATTGGGAGTTGACGGGAGAGGGAACACCATCTTCTTAACCAAACCCACAGAAAATGGAATTTACTTCAGGATGAGGTGGGTAAAAGGAAGGGAGGCAGCAGGAATGTTATTCATTTATTTTTCATTTTATGCCCAATTTTTTAAAAAATTAAAAAATTTAAAATGGTCTTAGATTTTCTGGAAAGTTGTGAGAATAATCCTGACTCAAATGTCTCAGACTCTCACTGTAGTTATTGAGTTTTAATAGTTTTTTTAGCTAGATATTTTTTGTGTTGTTCTATTAAGACAATTGCCAGAGACTTTAAATGGCTGGGTTTTTAAATAAAATTTTCAAAAATTTTGCTTTGTTTTGCCTGGGAGTAGGTCTGTGGCACACTTCATGCTACCATCCTGGAAGAAGAATTCAGTATCATCCTGCTTTTGAATTTATCTTGATTTATCATGAAGGGAACAGAACTAATATAACATTTTCCCATAAGCTATCCAATTATCTTAGTATTAACCAAAATTTTTTGTATTTTATTCAGTCATTTGAAATACCTTATTGCACATTGAATTACCATATCCATTGGGTATACTTCCAGATTTTCCATTTTAATGCATTACGCTGTCAGTATATTAATAAAAACCTAATATGTTTTAATTATATAGCCTTTATAAGCTGTTTTAATATCAGATATTTTTATACTTTTTTTCTGACTGTTTCAGTAAGTTTGTTCTTTTAAGTGTGTTTACTATAAACTTTTTGAAATCTACCGGGGGAAAAGTACCTAATGGTAATTTTATTAGGATGACTAAAATGTATAAATTTACCTTGGGATGAGTAGAATATTTATAAATTTAAGTCTTCTTTTCCAAAACCATATATTTCCTGTTTTTAAGTCATTTGGGAATCTTTGAAGTGTTTTATATCTTTCTCATACAGGCTCCGTATATTTCTTGTTAAGCTTATGCTCAATTTTTAAAAAAATCTTTTTAAAACAATTTACAGTAGTTTTAGATTCACTGAAATAAAATGGTAAGTAGTACAAAAGGTCCTATGTACCCTATACCCAGCTTCCCCTATTATTAACATCTTACATTAGTATTGTATATTTGTCACAACTAATGAGTAAATACTGATACATTATTATTAACTAAAGTCCATAGTTTATTCAGGTTTCATTAGCTTTTACCTAATATCATTTTTATGCTCCAGGATCTCATCCAGGTTACCACAGTTCATTGGTTGTCCTGAAACTCCTAATAGCTGTGATAGTTTCTTAGGCTTTATTTATTTTTGATGATCTTGAGAGTTTTTAGGAGTACTTATCAAGTATATTGTAAAATATCCCTCAATTGGGATTCGTCTGATGTCTTTCTCATGAATAGACTGGGGTTATGTGTTTGGGGGAGGAAGACCACAGCAATAAGGTGCCACTTTCATTACATCTTATCAATAAAACTGACTTATCAAGGATGATGGTAACATTGATCATTTGGCTGAGGTAGTTTTTGCCAGCTTTTTTCACTGTAAAGTTATTTTTTCCCCTATCCGTAATGTACTCTTTGGAAGGAAGTCAATATGTGCATCTCACATTTGAGGAGTGGAGATTTATATTCCACCTACTTGGGGGGTATAATCTACATAAATTATTTGGAATTCTTCCTCAAAGGAGATTTGTCTCTTCTTTCGCATTAATTTATTTAAACACTTATTTATATCAGTGTAGACTCAGGGATATTTATTTTATAGTTGGGGTTATTTTATCCTTTGGGATATTATCCAATATTACTTTAGTTGCTCAAATTGCTATAGCTTTGGCCTTTGGAAGCTCTTTCAGTTGGCTTCTGCATCCCTTTTACACGTTCACATCATTATAGATTTTGCTTGCTTGTTTTGTTTTGATTTAGCACTTCCTTAGTTTCTGGCACTGAAAGAGGCTCCAGGGTCAGCTTGTATATTTATTGCCATAGTCCTGAAATTAGCCATTTATAGCCAATTTTAAAATTTATTTTGTAAATAGGAGATTCTCTTCCTTTATATTTTCTAATTGGTTTTGTTTTTATTCATGAGTAATGTTAATTTTTATAAGTTAATTGCATTACCTGATATAGTTTATATCTTGTTGTAGCAGTTTTTACATGAATTCTTTACTTTTCAAGATGCATAGCCATATCATTTACAAATTAGGTTAGATTAACTTTTCCTTTCTTATATGTATAATTTAGGTGTTTTCTCCTGTTTAACTGCATTGACTAATATCTACAACATAATACTAAATAGTAGGAAAGATAAAGGGCATCCTTGTCTTGTTTCTGATAATAACAGAGAAGCCTTTATTGTTTCACTATTAAGTCAGATGGTGTTTTGTCTGCTTTGGATATTTTCTAACAGATATTTTAATAGATAAGTCTGTCACTTCTTCCAAGTCAGTGTTAATATGTCCCTTTTGCAGTTAGACTTAACATAAGCACCCTAACTAAAATCACACTCATATTACCAAACCGAATCCAATAATACATTAAAAGGATCATACACCATAATCACGTGGGGTTTATTCCAGGGATGCAGGATGGTTCAACATCTGCAAATCAATGAATGTGATACATCATATTAAAAAATGAAGGATAAAAATCATTTGATCATCTCAGTAGATGCAGAAAAACATTTGACAAAATCAACATCCATTTATGGTAAAAACTCTCAACAAAGTGTGTTTAGAGGGAATACATCAACATAATAAAGGCTATATAGGAGAAACCCACAGTTAACATCATACTCTGTGGGAAAAACTGAAAGCTTTTCCTCTAGGATTGGGAACAAGACAAGGCTGCTCACTCTCACCACTTTTATTCAACATAGTATTGGATGTCCTGGGCAGAGCAACTAGGCAAGAAAAATAAATAAAAGGCATCCAAGCCAAAAAGGAAAAAGTAAAACTGTCACTATTTGCAGATGATATGATACTATACATAGAAAACCCTGAAGATTCCACCAAAAAATTATTAGAATAAATGAATTCAGTAAAGTTATAGGATATCAAATCAATATATAGAAATCTGTGATGTTTCTACACACTAATAAGAAAGACAAAATAAGAAAACAATCCCATTACAAGTGTATCAAAAGAATAAAATATCTAGCAATAAATTTAACAAAGGAGGTGAGAGACATGTACACTGAAAACTATAAGACATTGATGAATGAAATTGAAGATACAAAAAATGGAAAGATATTTCATTCTCGTGGGCTGGAAGAATTAATATTGATAAAATGGCCATACTACCCAAGGCAACCTACAATCCCTATCAAAATTCCAATGGCATGTTTCATAGAACTAGAACAAATAATTCTAAAATTTGTATGGAAACACAAAAGATCCTGAATAGCCAAAACAATCTTGAGAAAGAATAACAAAGCTGGGAGGTATCATGCTCCCTGGTTTCAAACTATACTACAAAGCTATGGTCATCAAAAGAGTATGGTGCTGGCACAGAAACAGACACATAGATCAATGGAACAGAATTAAGAGTCCAGAAATAAACCCAATTAATCTATTTCAAAGGAACAAAGAACATACAATGGAGAAAGAGCAGTCTCTTCAGTGAGTGGTGTTGGTAAAACTGGACAGCCACATGCAAATAAATGAAAAGACCATTATCTTACACTATACACAAAATTAACTCAAAGTGGATTAAAAGTTTGAATGTGAGACCTGAAACCATAAAATTCCTAGAAGAAAACATGTGGTAACGTCATTAACATCAGTCTTAGTAATCTTTTTATGGATCTGACTCCAAAGGCAAGGTAAACAAAAGCAAAAATAACAAATGAGACTAAAACTAAAAAGTTTCTCCACAGCAAAGTAAACCATCATCACAGCAAGAAGGCAACACACTGAATGGGAGAAGATACTTGCAAATCATATATCTGATAAGGGGCTAATATCCAAAATATATAAAGGACTCATACAGGGCTTCCCTGGTGGCACAGTGGTTAAGAGTCCACCTGCCAATGCAGGGGACACGGGTTCGTGCCCCGGTCTGGGAAGATCCCACACGCCACGGAGCGGCTGGGCCCGTGAGCCATGGCCGCTGAGCCTGCACGTCCGGAGCCTGTGCTCCGCAACGGGAGAGGCCACAACAGTGAGAGGCCTGCGTACCGCAAAAAAAAAAAAAAAAACAACTTATACAACTCAAAACAAAAAACCAAACAACCCAGTTAAAAAATATGCAGAGGACATGAATAGGCATTTTTCCAAAAGAGGACATACAGATGGCTAACAAGAGCATTAAAAGATGTTCACAATCACTAATTATCAGGGAAATACAAATCAAAACCACAATGGAATTTCACCTTACACTTGTCAGAATGGCTACTATAAAAAAGACAACAAATAATTGTTAACCAGGATGTGGAGAAAAGGGAACCCTCATCCACTGTTGGCAGGACTGTAAACTGGTACAACCACTATGGAAAACAGTATGGAGATTCCTCAAAAAATTAAGAATAGAACTACCATAAAACCCAATTATTCCATTTCATGGTATTGTACCCTGTGATCATCGCATATATGCATCCCCATATTCATTACAGCGTTATTTATAATAGCCAAGACATGGGAACAACATAAATGTCTATCAACAAATGAATGGATAAAGAAAATGTGGTATATATACAATGGAATACTACTCAGCCTTTAAAAGAACGAAATTCTGCCATTTGTGACAACATGGATGGATTTGGAGGGTGTTACACTAAGTGAAATAAGTCAGATGGAGAAAGATGAATACTGTATGTGGAATATAAAGAAAAACAACCAATAAATTAAAACAAAAAGTTATCAACACAGAGAAGAGATTAGTCGTTATCAGAGGGGAAAAGCATTGGTGGTGGTGAAATAGGTGAAGGCGGGTCAACTCTGTGGTGATGGATGATAACTAGACTTGTGGTGGTGATCCCTCTGTAGTATATACAGATGTTGAACTATAATGCTGTAACTTGGAAATTATATAAGTAAATAAACAAATAAAATTGCACTCATTCTCACCCCACACATAAAATCAGGCCTTCTAATCTCCCTTGCATAACTTTATTTACTTCCACAAAACTTCTCAACTTCCAAAATACTATATACTGCATTTATTTATTAATCTCATTGTGTATTACCTGTTTCCCTGATGAGAATATAATTTCTCTGAGGACAGATAACTTTGTCTCCTTCACTAATCATCCTCACAGCCTAGAATGATGTCTGGCATACAGTAGTTCCTCAAGCAATATTTTATAATCAATGAATATATAAATTCTTCCTCTTGATCCTCAGAGTATTCCATTTTTATCTCTTCTATGGCAATATATTTTTAAGCTGTTTTATTTGTATACCTTGTATTGTACTAATGTTTCAGTCCCGTAAGTGTAGGGACTGTGGATTACTCATATCTTTATTAATTCCTCCAGCCAGAAATGTGTTTCATATGTAGTCAGTATTCAAAAACAATTTAAAAAGTCCAATTATTACATTTGTGTTTGCAGATCCAGATCAATAACAAGATCTGAGTCTGCTTGCAATATCAACTGCTAATCCAAATGGCACTGATTGAAATTTACCCTCTATCTTTTTGAACCACCAATCACTATTCATTCTCTTATTCCAGCCTCACAGCCTTTCTATTCCTTGAATATACTACATTTATAGAAACTCAGGGAGTATTTTTTCATGCTGTTTTCATTACATGAAATACTTACTTTTAAAAAAGATTTTAAAATAGGTTTAGCGTGATTTTATGTTCACAGCAAAATGTAGCAGAAAATAGTGTTCTCCTATATACCATGCCCCTACACATGCACAGCCTTCCCCACTTTTAACCTCCAGCACTAAAGCGGTACATTTGTTATAATCTATGAATGTCCATTGACACATCATTAACACCCAAAACCCACAGCAGGATTCACTCTTGGTGTTGAACATTATATGGGCTTTGACAAAAGTATAATTACATGTATCCATCATTATAGTTTCATACAGAACAGTTTCACTGCCCTGAAAATCCTGTCTTCTGCCCATTCATCGTTCTCTCTTCCCTAACCCCAACAACCACTGATCTTTATACTATCCCTACTTTTACCTTTTCCAGAATTTCATATATTGAATTATAAAGTATATAACCACTTCAGATTGGATTTCTTTACTTAGTAATATACATTTAAAGTTCCTCCATGTTTTTGAGGGTGTGGAGAAAAAGGAACCCTCCTACACTGTTGGTAGGAATGTAAGTTGGTGTAGCTACAGTGGAGAAGTGTGGAGGTTCCTTAAAAAACTAAAAAATAGAGTTACCATATGATCCAGCAATCCCACTCCTGGGCATATATCTGGAGAAAACTCCAATTTGAAGATACATGCACCCCAATGTTCATTGCAACACTATTTACAATAGCCAAGACATGGAAGGAACAAAAATGTCCACCAACAGATGAATGGATAAAGCAGATGTGGTACATACATACAATGGAATATTACTCAGCTATAAAAAAGAATGAAATAATGACCTTTGCAGCAACATAGTTGGACCTAAAGATTATCCTATTAAGTGAAGGAAGACAGAAAGACAAATATCATATGATATCACTTATACGTGGAATCTAAAAAAATTGATACAAATGAACTTACTTACAAAACAGAAATAGTCTCCAGGCCTAGAAAACAAACTTATGGTTACCAAAAGGGGAAGAGGGGGAGGCATAAATTAGCATACATACATATATATAATAGATAACCAATGGGGACCTACTGTATAGCACAGGGAATTATATTCAATATCTTGTAATAACTTATAATGGAAAAGGATCTGAAAAAGTATATAGACACACACACACATATATGTAAAAAAGGTTCCTCTGTGTTTTAAACAGTTTGATAGCTGATTTATTTTTATTGGTGCATAATATTACATTGCCTGGATGTACCACTATTTATTCAGATACTGAAGGACATCTTTGTTGCTTCCATGTCTTAGAAATTATAAATAAAGTTGCAATAAACATCTATGTGCAAGAATTTGTGTGGACATGTTTTTAACTTGATTTGGGTAAATACCAAGGAGTATGATTGCTAGATCACATGGTAACAGTACGTTTAGTTTTGTAAGAAACTGCCAAATTGTCTTCCAAAGTGACTGTACCATTTTGCATTCACACCAGCAATGAATGAGTTCCTGTTTCTCCATATCATCCCCAGCATTTGGTGTTATCAGTGTCTTAAATTTTTGCCATTCTAGTAAGTCTATAGTGGCATCACATTGTAGTCTTAATTTTCATTTCTCTAATTACATGTGATGGTGAACATCTTTTCACATGCTTATTTGCCACCTCTCTATCTTTGGTGAGCTGTCTGTTCATATCTTTAGCCCATTTAAAAAAATTTTATTGGAGTATAATTGATTTACAATGTTGTGTTAGTTTCAGGTATACAGCAGAGTGATTCAGTTATGCATATACATATATCCACTCTTTTTTAGATTCTTTTCCCATATAGGTCATTACAGAGTGTTGAGTAGAGTTCCCTGTGCTATACAGAAGGTCCTTATTATCTACTTCATATATAGTAGTGTATATATCAGTCCCAGTCTCTCAGTTTATCCCCCCACCATCCCCTGGTAACCATAAGTTTCTTTTCTACATCCATGACTCTACTTCTGTTTTGTAAATAAGTTCATTTATACCTTTTCTTAAAATAGATTCCAAACATAAGAGATGTCATATGATATTTGTCTTTCTGTGTCTGACTTCACTCAGTATGACAATCTCTAGGTCCATCCATGTTGCTGCAAATGGCATTATTTTGTTCTTTTTATGGCTGAGTAATATTACATTGTATATGTGTACCAAATCTTCTTTATCCATTCCTCTGTTGATGGACATTTAGGTTGCTTCCATATCCTGGCTATTGTAAATAGTACTGCAGTGAACATTGGGGTGCATGTATCTTTTTGAATTATGGTTTTCTCTGGGTATATGCCCAGTAGTGGGATTGCTGGGTCATATGGTAGTTCTATTTTTAGTTTTTACGGAACCTCCATACTGTTCTCCACAGTGGCTGTATCAATTTACATTCCCACCAACAGTGCAAGAGGGTTCCCTTTTCTCCATATCCTCTCCAGCATTTATTATTTGTAGATGTTTTGATGATGGCCATTCTGACCGGTTTGAGGTGATACCTCATTGTAGTTTTGATTTGCATTTCTGATGTTGAGCATCTTTTCTTTAGCCCATTTTTTAATCAGGTTGTTCATTTTCTTGTACAATTTTAAGAGTTCTTTATTTATTTTGGATAATAGCCCTTTATCAGATGTCTTTTGCAATTATTTTCTTCCATTCTGTGGCTTATATTCTATTTCCCTTGACAGTATCTTTCACCAAGCGAAGTATTTCATTTTAATGAAGTTCATTTTTTGAATTCTTTCTTTCATGGATTATGTCTTTGGTATTGTATATAAAACTTTATAGCCAATCCTGATGTCATCTAGAATTTCTCTTGTTATCTTCTAGAAGTCTTAGACTTTTGCATTTTATATTTAGATCTGTGATTAATTATGAGTTGATTTTTGTGAAGGGTGTAAGGTCTCAGTCTAGATTTATGTTTTTGCATGTGGATATCCAGTTATTCATGCAACATTTGTTGAAAAGACTGCCTGGGCTTCCCTGGTGGCACAGTGGTTAAGAGTCCGCCTGCCGATGCAGGGGATACGGGTTTGTGCCCTGGTCCGGGAAGATCCCACATGCCACGGAGCGGCTGGGCCCGTGAGCCATGGCCGCTGAGCATGTGCGTCCAGAGCCTGTGCTCTGCAACGGGAGAGGCCACAGCAGTGAGAGGCCCGCGTACCACAAAAAAAAAAAAAAAAAAAAGACTGCCTTTCGGGCTTCCCTGGTGGTGCAGTGGTTAAGAATCCTCCTGCCGATGCAGGGGACACAGGTTTGAGCCCTGGTTCAGGAAGATCCCACGTGCCGTGGAGCAACTAAGCCCATACACCACAACTACTGAGCCTGCACTCTAGAGCCCAGGAGCCACAACTACTGAAGCCCGTGCGCCTAGAGCCCATGCTCTGTAACAAAAGAATCCACCTCAATGAGAAGCCCACACACAGCAACGAAGAGTAGCCCCTGCTCACTGCAACTAGAGAAAGACTGCGTACAGCAACGAAGACCCAATGCAGCCAAAAATAAATTAATTAAATAAATTTTAAAAAAAGACTACCTTTCCTCCATCGTATTGCCTTTGTTCCTGTTTCAAACATAAGTTGACCATATTTTTGTGGGTCTGTTTCTGGGCACTCTATTCTGTTCCATTGATCTATTTTGTCTATTCTTTCACCAATACCACTCTGTCTTCATTATCATAACTTTATATTTAAGTATTGAAGTTGGATAGTGTTAGTACTCTCATTTTGTTCTTCTTCAAGATTTTGTTGGCTATTCTGTTTCTTGGGGGGTTTTTTTTGGGTTTTTTTTGTCTTTCCATTTAAATTTTAAAATCAGTTTGTCAATAGCCAAAGAAATGACTTGCTGGGATTTTGATTGGGATTTCATTGGATCTATAGACAAGGATTTAAAGGAAAGACATCTTGACAATATTGAGTCTTCCTCTCCATGAACATTGAATCTCTCTCAATTTAGTTTTTTATTTTGTTCTTCAGAGTTTTGCAGTTCTCATATTGATCTTATACATATTTTGTTGTATTTATACCCAAGTATTTCATTATGGGGGGTAATACTTTAGTGTGTTTTTGTGTTTTTAATTTGAAATGCCACTTGTTTATTGCTGGTATATAGGAAAGTGATTGACCTCTGTATATCAACCTTATATCTTGAAATCACTGTAATTGTTTTTAGTTCCAGGTGTTTTTTTGTCAGTTCTTTCAGATTTTCTGCACAGGCAGTCATGTCATCTGTGAACAAAGACAGTTTTCTTTCTTCCTTCCTAATCCATATACCTTTTATTTCCTTCTCTTACTGCACTAGCTACATCTTCTTATATGATGTTGAAAAAGAGTGGTTAATGGGGACATCTTTGCCTTGTTCTTGCTTCAAGTTTCTTACGATTAAGTATGATGTTAGCTGTTGTGTTTGTAGATGTTGGCATTATTGAGATGTTAGTTGTCATGTTGAGAAAGTTCCCCTTTATTTCTAGTTTATTGAGAGTTTTTTCTGAAGAATGTGCATTGCATTGGATTTTGTCATGATTTTTCTACATCTATTTATGTAATCATGTGCTTTTTCTTCTTTAGCTTGTTAATGTGATAAATTACATTAATTGATTTTTGAATGTTAAGCCAGCCTTACACAACTGTTATAAATCCCACTTGGTCATAACATATAATTATTTTTACACATTGTTGGGCTTGATTTGCTAATATTTTGTTGAGGATTTTTGCGTCTACATTCATGAGAGTTATTGCTCTGTAGTTTTCTTGTAATGTCTTGTGTGGTTTTGATATTAAGGTAATGCTGGTTTCATAACATAAGTAAGAAGTAGCCCCTCTTCTTCTATCTTTTGGAAGAGATTGCAGAGAATTAATAGAATTTCCACCTTAAATATTGGATAGAATTCACCAATGAACCCATCTGGCTCTGATGTTGTGTTTTGTTTTGGAAGGTTATCGCTTATTAATTCAAGTTTTAAATAGATACAGGTCTATTCAGATTGTGTAGTTCTTTTGTGAGGCTTGGCAGATTCTGTCTTTAAAGGAATTGGTCCATTTTAACCTAGGTTATCAAATTTGTGGCCATAGCATTGTTGATAGTATTCCTTTATTGTCTTTTAAACGTCCATGCAGTTTTTGGCAAAGTCTCCCCTTTCATTTCTGTGATTATTAATTTCAGCATTCTCTATTTTTTCTTAGTTAGCCTGGCTAGAGTTTAATGAATTTTATTGATATTTCCAGAGAGTCAATTCTTGGTTTTGTTTATTTTCTCTATTGATTTCCTGTTTTCAATTTCAGTAATTTCTGATCTAAATCTTTTCTTCTGCTTACTTTTTTTTTTGTGGTACGCGGGCCTCTCACTGTTGTGGCCTCTCCCGTTGCGGAGCACAGGCTCCGGATGCGCAGGCTCAGCGGCCATGGCTCACGGGCCTAGCCGCTCCGCGGCATGTGGGATCTTCCCGGACCGGGGCACAAACCCGTGTCCCCTGCATCAGCAGGCAGACTCTCAACCACTGCGCCACCAGGGAAGCCCTCTTCTGCTTACTTTGAATATAATTTGTTGTTCTTGTTCTAGTTTCCTAAAGTTGAAACGTATCAGTAGATTACTGATTTTTAGCTTATTCTTGTTTTGTAATATATACAATCATTTCTATAAATTTCCCTCTAAGCACTGCTTTTACTGCCTCACCCAAATTTTGATGTTATGTTTTCATTTTTATTAGGTCAAATTTTAAAATTTCTCGTGATATTTTTTCTTTGATTCATGTGTTACTTACAATTGTGCTGATTCATCTCCAAGTATTTTGAGATTTTCCAGCTACATTTCTGTTTTTCATTTCTAGTTTAATTCCTTTTTTGTCTGAGAGCATACGTTGTATTATTTCTATTCTTTTAAATTTGGTAATGTGTGTTTCATGACCCAGAATGTGGTCTGTCATGGTGAATGTTCCATGTGAGCTTGAGAAGGATGTATATTCTACTGTCATTGGGTGGAGTAGTCTATATATGTTGATTATATCTAGATAATTGATATAGATGTTCAGTTAAACTGTGTTCTTACTGATTTTCTGCTTGCTGAACCTGTACATTACTGATAGAGAGGTGTTGAAGTTTCCAGTTATAATAGTGACTTCATCTACTTCTCCTTGCAGTTCTAGCAGTTTTTGCCTCATATAGTTTGATGCTCTGTTTTTAGGTACATACACACATCAAAAATTGTTATGTCTTCTTGAAGAATTGACCCTCTGTCATTAAGTAATGTCCCTCTTTATTCCTTATCATTTCTCTTGCTCTGAAGAAGCTCTGTTTAAAATTAATATAGCTACTCTAATTTACCTTTGATTAGTATTTTTCTCCATCCTTTTAATGTACGTATCTGTGTTTAAAGTGAGTTTCTTGTAGACAACATATAGATAGTTGAGCCTTTTTTTTAACCCACTCTGACAATCTCTGTCCTTTAATTGATGCATTAGACCATTGACATTTAAAGTGATTATTGATATAGTTGGATTAATGTCTACCATATATGTTACTGTTTTCCATTTGTTGATCTTTTCTTTGTTCTTGTTTTTGTCTTCCACTCTTTCTGTCTTTTGTGGTTTTAATTAAGTACTTTGAATAATTCCATTTTCTCTCTTTTTATCAGTATAGCAAGTGTACTTCTTTTTTACAATGCAAAATTTGCCATGTATATTTATAACTATTCCATTTCAACATTCAAATACACTATAGTGCTTAATAGGTAGTGCAAGTACCTTATACTAATAAAGTATTCCATACTCCTCTCTTCCATCCCTTATACCATTGTTGCAATTCATTTAAATTATACATAATTTATAATCACTAAGCACATTGTTGCTATTATTATTTTATTTATTTATTTTTTGGCTGCACAGCATGCAGGATCTTAGTTCCCGGACCAGGGATTGAACCCATGCCCCCTGTAGTGGAAGCATGGAATCCTACCCATTGCACTGCCAGGGAATTCCCACTATTATTATTTTGAACAAACTGTTATCTCTTAGATTAATTAAGAATAAGAAAAATGAAATACTTTATTTTATCTTCACTTTCCCTAGTGCTCTATCTTTATGTAGATCCAACTTTCTGACCCATATTATTTTCTGCCTCTCTGAGAAAATTCTTTTCACATTTCTTGTGAGACAAGTGTACTTTATTCGTCTGAGAACATCTTTATCCCTCCTTTACCTTTGAAAGATAATTTTGCAGGGTACAGAATTCTGACTTGGTGGGTTTTTTTTTTTTAAACTTTAAATATTCACTCCATTTTCTTCTTGCTTGCATGGTTTCTGAGGAGAAACGGGATGTAATTCTTATCTTTATTCCTCTATAGGTAAGGACTCCCCCCCACCACCCCTGGTTTCTTTCAAGAGTTTTTCTTTATTATTGATTTTCTGAAATTTTGAATATGTTGGATATGCCTAGATGTTTTTTTAAGCAGTTATCTTGTTTGGTGTTCTTTGAGCATCCTGGATCTGTGGTTTGGTTTCTGACATTAATTTGGAGAAATTCTCAGCACTATTACTTCAAATATTTCTTCTGTTCCTTTCTCTCTTCTCCTTCTGGTATTCCTATTACCTATATGTTTTACCTTTCATAGTTTTCCTACAGTTCTTGGATATTCTGTTCCATTTTTTTCAGTCAATTTTCTTTCTGATTTTCAATTAAGAAGATTCTGTTGACATGTTCTCAAGCTCAGAGAGCCTTTCCTCAGCTGTGTCCATAAATATCATAAATCTATCAAAGATATTCTTCATTCCTGTTACAGTGTTAGCATTTCTGTTTGATTCTTTCTTAGAATTTCCATCTCTTTGTTTACATTACCCAGTTATGCTTGTGTGTTGTCTAATTTTTCCATTAGAGACTTTAGCATATTAATCATAGTTATTTTATTAATAAATTGCTTCTGATAATTCCAACTTTCTTGCCATATTTGCCTCTGATCCTGATTCTTGCTCTGTCTCTTAAAACTGTGTTTTTTGCCTTTTAGTATGTAGTTCTTTATAGAAAGCTGGACATAATGTCCTAGGTAAAAGAACCTGTGGTAAATGGTCTTTCAGTAATATGCTGGTGAGGTGCAGGGAGAAAGAAAGTGTCCTATAGTCTTATGATTAGCTCTCAGTCTTTTAGTAAGCCTGTGCCCCTGGACTGTGAACTTCAAAAGTGCTTCCATCCTCACATCCCTTTAGGTGGGACAATGGGATGGACAGAAGGGGCTGGCATTGAGTATTTCTCTTTCCCCCATTTCCCCTATTCCCCATTTGAAAAGCAAGAGGAAGGTGGAGTTGGGTATTTCCTTTCCTCCCGGTCATTTAGGCTTTGATAAAACTCCAGTAGGTCGGCTCTACTAAAATAGTTTCCCTTGAGGGTATGCCTTGTTAAGAACAACAGAATGCTTTGGTACATTTCAAAAAGGTTTATTTCTCCTCCTCCTGCCAGAATCATGAGGAAGTTTTCTCATCATAACTGTGAGAACATAGTATAGTTCCTGGCAGTAAAACACAAAAGTGTAGGCACGCTCCCCCCAAGACTGGCACCTCCTGGAGTTTTTAACTCTCAGATTTGTTTACATTGAACCTCCAGCCGTTTTCGAACTACAGGTTAAGTTTCCCTCCTCTGGTATTGGTTCCTATTTATATTTCTGCTTATGGGTGTCTGCTTGAAAAGTTACGATCTATATATCTGACTGGCTGTTTCTCCATTTTGGGGGGCAGTGATTTGCCCTGTAATCTCAGTTATCTGATAGATCTGAAAAGAGTTGTTGGTTTTCAGTTTTTCAGCTTTTTACTTGTTGTTAGTATGGAGTGATGACTTCCAAGCTCCCTTCCTGATGGACTGGAAACCAGACAGAATGTTTTCTTGATCTTCATGCAGCATCCCCACTTCATAAGTCACGAGGCTTTGTTTAATATATCTTATAACTATCAACTATGAACGAGTTAATTAGTTTACTTTTTGTGTCTGTCTCTCCAACTAGAAAATGAAGGATATTCCATGGAAACATGAACTTGTATGTCTTCTTTTTTTTTAATATTTATTTACTTATTTATTTATATTTATTTTTTGGCTGTGTTGGGTCTTCGTTTCTGTGCATGGGCTTTCTCTAGTTGCGGCGAGCGGGGGCCACTCTTCATCACGGTGCGCAGGTCTCTCACTGTCGCGGCCTCTCTTGTTGCGGAGCACAGGCTCCAGTCACGCAGGCTCAGCGGCCATGGCTCACGGGCCTAGTTGCTCCGTGGCATGTGGGATCCTCCCAGACCAGGGCACGAACCCGTGTCCCCTGCATTGGGAGGCAGACTCTCAACCACTGCGCCACCAGGGAAGCCCCTCTTTTGTATGTCTTCTTGATCACTCTATTTCTTTCATCTAAAACGATGACTAGCGCTCAGTAGGCTCTCTTAATTGTTTTGTAAATGAATGGGTGAATGAGTCATCAAGGGGTGCCTGAAATACAGGGTAAATCTGTTATTTTGTGTTTGTGTGATTCTTTGATTTGTTTTGGATTTTTCCACTTGTTTATCTTAGAGATATGTTTCCTTAGATGTAGATGACACTCTAAATATGCTTTTGAAATAGGAGTTCATCAGTATTTGGGCCAGTATCAATAATAAGAGTTGTAAATCTCTCAGTCTATGGCTGTGCATTTAAGCAGAATTATCTGTAACAGTCAATGTTGGATGCAATCTCTGTTGGATTCAGTTTCTTAAAAAATAAATTAATGCAAAGTGAACAATGGGAAGCAGTATGGAACAGATTTAAAAGGTAAATACTAATATAAAAGTTATCGTTACATGGCACTGGTGGGTTTTAGGTAACCCCATAGGCCTTCTATGGCTTGCTGAGAGTACATTCATCTCTAACTTTAGGAGTCCTGAATGCTACACACTAATAGCAATTAGCATTGTGATTCTGGGCACAGTCAGTTGCCAAGTTTCCATTCAGCTACTTTTTAACAGCCTTTCCAAACACTGACCTTTTCATTATCATTGTAGTTTCCTTGTTTGTTTGTTTTCCCCAATGTTTTTGATTCTTAATGCTGTTTATTTATAATGGTTTCTGGACTTTTTGCATGGCATGTATAAAGACATAAGAAAAGAGATAAAAATTGTAATAATTTCGTATATTTAAAAACAAAGATACCAAGAATGCTTTTCATAAAAACTGAATGCCTCATTGTAATGATAAATAATTTTACAAATTGTGAATATTAGAATAATCAATCTTGAGAAATTGTATCTAAAATTCTAGTGATGATCATCGTCTCTCTTAGACTATAAGTATCAAACCCTTCTTTAGAAACTAGTTTAATTGGTCTCTAACTCCTTAAGAGGAGTATGTCTTGTGTATTAATTACATGTGTCCTAATCTATAATTAACAGTTAAGAACAAATAAAGGCTTTGCTCATGTATTTTTTTATTCTACCAAATTTTATTTGTAATTAAGTTTATTGATTACAAGTATGACCCAAAACGCTGTCACTCATTCTCTAGTAGTTATCTAAATGTGGCCTGACAAAACTGTTTATGAGGATATCAGTTATGGATTTTCTTCCATTTTGATGATCAATAATGTAACAGTTGATTATATCAGTGAGCCAACCTGACTGAATTAGCCCTACAAGCCCCAGTCTAGCTGTGGTTATTTAAAAAAAAAAAGTCAAGTAGTGTTACAGGATCATATTGATATGTTTTCACTGGGTTGCTTGGCTTAACAACAGCCACTTGTTATTAGAGCTTAAAACAAACAAATATGCATTTCTGACTTACGTTACTTTAGGGTTTAAGGTACTTTTAACTCTGTTGAGGTCTCTTGAGTTTTTTGGCATACGTTGGCCTTATTAGACTTTACTGGGTCAGTATGTGCCGGGCTCAGTTAGACTTGGCTACACATGTCTCTGCATTTCTTGCCATTCAGAAATCTACACTAATGTATCCATTATCTTGGACATACTATTCTAATGATCGAGGGCCATATCTTTTAATGATTGAAAGCAACAAGGCCACAGGCCACAATTGCTTTTAAAGCTTCTGTTCACATGCAGCAAATGTGGCGTGGCCATGACCACCTCAACAGGGCAGAAAACATGGCAAGAACAAGAATGGAAGAAATGATAGTGAATAATAGTTCAATTTACCACAAAAGATTACTTCACCAACATACTCCTCTTTATTCCTAACTTTTATCCCTTAACATGGATAACAAATAACTATTTTTAGATCAGAAGGTTGCCAGTTATGATATTACATTCAGATATCAAGGACAAACACCAGATATTTTTGTTCTTTTCCTAACCATCAAAAGTATCATTGATTAATGTATTTAACCTTTCTTAAACCTATTAGTTTTTAGCCTGTAACCTCTTGAGTAATATGTTTTACACATTTAGTTTTGATTAAATTTTACTTAGAAAAGACAATTTTGTATATTTACAAGCAATTTTAGAACAGTCAGCTGGTGTGACAATTTTGAAAATCTAGTTAAGAATTAATTAGATAAACATGAATGTTAATGTATCTAAGTAGTTCATTGATAAGTTGTATTACCTCTTTACTATACAAAAATATATTGTTTGAATATTTCACTTGGTTTTGTTTCTGAAATGTGCTCAAGACTGTATGGCTTTCCTCAACTGTCGATTGGATCTGTTGTGACAGAATGTATCATAACATGGTGTATACAACTTGAACTAGGAAAATACATATGACTCTATAGTCATTAGTCATCCTTTAACATTTAATGGAACAGTGAATTCGTTTTTCCACTTTTCTCTCTTTCACTATTTCCTTCTTGTTTTAAAAACACAACTATTAAACATCCAATCACATGTAGCACTACACTGGCAGACACAGATACTCACACACAAAGCATGTGTGTGTATGTTTGAGAGAGAGAGAGGGAGGGAAACTCCTATCCCATGAGACCATTTCTGGTCATGTCCTTCTCTTACAAGTAGTCTTCCTATCAATTTTCTGGTTGCTTTGGTTCAGCATAGGTATAACAGGACAAACATAAGAAAGAAATATCTGTGCTCGAGTACGCATAGAGGAAGCTGGGACAGCTGTAAAAGTGACTAATATTAATAATCTGGAGCTGTTCAACTCTGTCAACCAAAGGAAAAATAATTCTCTTTCTTGCTTCTCTGAAAAGGCATAAGAGCCCATCTGTGTAGTGTTCACACAGTCTGCTTCCTTCTGAGGAGTCCCAGAAATAATGTTCGGTAGAAAGCCCACCAGTCCCATTTACTCTGCATGAAAGAGTACTGAACGCCACCAGACCGGCCATGAGTGACTTTTTGCTCCTCGTTTAGTCACAGTAAGAGTCATTTTCACACAGCAAGGGACAGGAAACTTTCAAACTAATAAAAGCATACTTCCAAAGAAATTTGCAAGAACAATTGAAATGACTAGTAAAAATTATCCAGTAAAATAACAGTAAAGCTATAAGCAGAAACCACAGGACTAAGAATATTGTTTGTCAACGGGGTAGGTGGGACTCTTCACTTGAGGCATAGGGACAAATCCCAACACTAAAGACCGAATCTGAATTGGAAATAGCCAGTAATAAGTGAATAATATTTAAAGGAACTTAAAATACATTACTAAAGTAAACCGTTAAATTATTTCACTGCTTGTTCTTCCTGTTGACCAATTTAGGACAGTATATTTGCATTACAAAATTTTGGTAACAGGTATTTTTTTCTTTTTCTCTTTATTTTTTGCTTTTCTTCCTACATATTTTTACATTGAATGTTTTATGTGAAGTGAGTGAATAATCATACACCAAGAAAGAGTTCATTATTGATATATTTTCAGTTGCCCACTTATAAAATCAGCCACTGAATTATTCAAAAGTTGAAGTATTGGACAGCATAGATCCAACAAGTATACTTATTTAACCATTCCCAAAACAGATGGAATCTAATTTCCTCAGGAAACTGTATATTTACAGTTTTTAATTTACATAATTTACAAAAATTTACATATTTACAAAAAGCTTTTTTTGTCTCTTTCCTACAACTCAATCCCCTTATTAGTTTTTTACTTAGACTTTTAAGAATTTTTAGATAATTGTATATTCTCACACGGTTGTAATAATAAAACATAGAGACACACTTTACCCAATTCCCCTCAATGATAACATCTTGCAAAACTATAGTACAATATCACAACCAGTATACTGACATAAATACAATTCATCTGTCTTAAGATTTTCTTGTTTTACTTGTACTCATTAATGTGCCTTCATGTTTAGATTTATGTAGTTTTTTCCTGTATCTACAACCACAATAAATACAGAACACTTCCATGAACACAAGGATCCTTGATGTTGCCCTTTAATAACCGCACACACACATGTACATCCTTTCCTCTACCCTACCTTAACACCTGCTAGTCAGTTCTCCATTTCTTTAACAGTGCATTTTTAAGAATGTTATATGGAGATGTCAGAGAAAATGGCAGAGTAAGGAACTCTGAAATTCCACCCATCCTTAAAAGTAATGAAAAAAACAAAGGAAACAGTCAGAATTAACGTTTCGGAAGTTAACCAAAATCCTGCAGCAACCCAATAGTTTGCAGCAATCCATTTTTAAGAAAAATTGCTGAATATCAGTAAGAATAGGGAGCTTTGGAGAATTTTAACTTACTCTGATCTGATCCTCTTGATCCTAATTAAACATTCTATTTTAGCAGGAAGGCATCCTGTTTAAGTTTAGAATGTAGGTTATGGTCTGCTTTTGTTGGCTGAGTTATCAGTGACACTTTAGTTTTCCAAGTCTTTGCAATGCTATCCTGGTTTGCATCATTCTTTTGACTCCACTTGAGTTCCCACTAGATCCCTGTTTGTAACATCTGTGGTGGAAGGCACTTCTTTGTGCGGCTGTGTGATATTAGATGAGCTTTCAGGAATGCTAGAATCTTGTGATGATGGGTGTTTCCTCTGGTCTGTTCCAGCAATCTGGTTACAATGAGTTTACCCCTCTTTCTGCTTGCGCTGCTGAGGAAGGGAAGCACCTTCCTGGGTCAAATTTTGCTGCAGGATGGAAGTCAGAGGCAGCAGTGTCTGCCATTTAGTGGAAGGTTGGGAGCACCCAGAACTGTCTAACCAACTGCCATGGGGTAGAAGCCTGAGAGATGCTGGGTTTAGTTGTTTCTCCACCACTGTGTGTAGGATTGGGAGCCTTCTGTTCCGGGTTACCTTCTGCTGGTGGTGGAGGGCCAGGAGACACCAGGCCTGCAGGTGGTGCTGGTAGTGGAATAGGTGCCAACCTGCTGCTGCCCGGTGTGGGGCGGGGGATGGGTTGACCAGCCCAGTTTCTGTGATGCTCTGGCACAGTGACCCACTGCTGCTAGGGTATGTGTATCCCCACTAAGTTCCTGCTGTGCTTTCCCTTTATAAGTTCTTTGGCCAGAGGGAACAGGCTTTTTAGTTGGTTTGTTTGAAATTTAAAGGCAAAAGGAGTTAACCCATTTTGTAAGAATTGTAGATCTTTAGACTTCAAAATAACATGTGCCAAGGGTCACACATGAGTATTAGAAGAAGGTGTTAAACATAGCAAGTGTCATATTGTGTCAGCAGCCATTTACTATATACTCAGCACTGTGCCAGGCATTATGTATATGGTAAAGAGGTATAATGTTTATGTACCTTCATATTTATGCATATTGTTTTAATTCATTTATTTGTATTCTAATTTAAATTTGTAACATAATGTGTTCATTGGCTAGCTTTTATTTTCTTTACCAAATAATCTGATTTTGTTTATGGGAAATAGACTCAATAAAACAGTGATACAACTATATATATGTATATATATCTATATATGTATATTTATATGCATATATTTATATATCTGCATACAGAGATATTTATATCTGTCTATTGTATATATTATATGTGTATGAAAAGTAGGTAGCTATTGATATCAAGTTATATAAAAAGATTCCTAAGTGTCTATCCATCCGTCTGTTAAATTTTCAGCAGAAAAGGGAAAATAAACTATCTCTTCCCTTAAATCTGAAAGTTATCTATTGTAGATAAACAATTAGAGTATATTTTATTCTAGTATATAAACATATAGTATTAATGTGCTTACTTGTATTAGCTATAGAGTCAAGTGTCTTTGTTAAGAGTCTAAAATGCTTCAAGTTAGCCTCAATCACTTAGTACTTTTTTTAGGCTCTTACATATTTCACTGTTCCTTTTCTGCATCTGAACAACCAGAAATCCTTTATCCCATTTAAGTGAGTGGTGAGCCTTATAATCAACCCCTTTCAGCTAGAGAATGTGTATATTTCTTTATTTTAACCATACAAGTAATACTTTGAATATCTAGCAATGTTTTTGACTGAGTGCTAGGATTCTATCTGAATAAACATCAATATTGTCAAATCCTTTAGCTGTATTAGAAAATGGAAGGTAAAGATCTTTACTTTTTATTTTTGGATTAAATCAAAGAGAGTCATTTTTGTGCTACTATTTTGAGCTGACAGTTTTATTCAGTTAGTAGTTTTACATTAACACATTTCTTTTTGACAAGAATTTGTTTGCATTAATGAGATATAAAATATTTCCTAAGCATAAGAAAGGATACCAGCATTGATTCAGTGTTCTTAATAATTAGTTGTGCCTTTAAAAAAAAATCTGAAAAAGAATATTTTAATGGATTCTTTTCGGCTAGTCTTAGAAATATGGGTTCATTAATGCATTTTATTATAGACCCCACAGGTAAGGGATACATAAAAGTATTTCTTGTATATGTGCAAATTTCCATATACACTGATATTCTTTTTAAGGGCTCTAATACTCATTCCAAAATATTAAAAAATAATTACAAATTTATTGTAAGGAGAGTCCCCTCTCCAGAAAACTCTGGCTAAATTTTGACAGAAGATAACAGTTGTCATATTAAAAAAGAAAGAAATTTGGACATTACATTATATTCTAAATTTAATCAGTAACATACTGAGGTTTTATAAGAATTTGCCAAAAATATTTCCTGAAGTTGTACCATTTTATTACATTCTCATTTTACACTTTCCACAATGCCTGACATTTAGAGTAAAACAATCTTGGCCTAGTTTTCTTTATGTGAAGATATTGATAAAAAGTTAATTTATTTAATAGATATAAAACTACTTAGATTTTCTGCTTCATGTTTAGTCAACTTTGGCAAGTTGTATTTCTGCAATGAATGAGAGTTCTATTGCTCCACATCTCAGAGAACACTGTATTGTTAGGCTTATATATTTCACCCATTCCAGTGAGTGTTTTGTTCATGTGAATTTTCATTTTCTAATGTCTAAAGATATTGAGAATTTTTCACATGCATATTGGATGTTTGTACATCACCTTTTGTGAAATGTCTTTTCAAATATTTTGGCATTGAAAAAATACTGGATTTTGTTATTAAGTTGTAGGAGCTCTTTATATATTGTGTATACAAATCATTTGTCAGATACAAGATTTATGAATATTTTCTCCCAGTTTCTGACTGTCTTTTCAATTACTTATTAGTGGCTTTTGGAGAGCAGAAATTTTAAATTTTGATGAAGTCTAATTTATCTTTTTTTTTTTTTATGTTCATTGTTTCCCTTCTAAGAAGTATTATTTTACCAAGGATGGAAATACTTTTCTCCTGTTTTCTTTAATAAATATTATAGTTTTTCATTTTATTGTTAATTCTGTGATTCATTTTGAATCAATGTTTGTGTATGATATGAGGTAGGAATAAAAGTTGTCCTTTTTCTCCCTTATATTTAGTTACTTCTTGACAGTTTGTTGAAAATACTGTACTTTCCTCATTGATTTACCTTGGCAGTGTTATTAAAAATCAATTAACCATATATGTATGAGTCTACTTCTATACTCTCCATTTTGTCAAATTTAAATATATGCCTATTCCAATTACACACTTTCTTGATTGCTGTAACTTTAGACTGAATCTTGAAATCACATGGTTAATATATCAAACTTTATTTTTTAATATTTTTTTCTATTTTAGGTTATTTACATTTTCATATATCTTTTAGAATAACCTTTTAAATTTATATGGAAATAGTCTGCAAGGATTTTAATCAAGATTGCATTAAATCAATAGGTTAATTTGGGGAAAATTTTATTTTATCACTATTGAGTCTTCCAATTGATGATGATGGTTTAAATTTCCATTTTTAGAGTTTATTTTTAAAACTTCTCTCATCAATATTTTGTGGGTTTGTTGTATCAATCTTGACATATTTAAAAATATGTTCCTATGTATTTAACTATAACTTTAGTGAAATTGTATATGACACATTTTAAGTTTTAAATTTTGTTCATAGCATACGTAAATGAAATTGATATTGGCCTTGTACTGCTAAATTTACTTACTAGCTATTGTAGATTATTGTAGACTCCTTAGGATGGTCTTTATATATGATCATGTCATCTCTGAATAAACATAGTTTTTCTTTTTTTATCAGTATGCATTTTATTTCCTTGTCTCGCCTTATTTCACTAAGAGGACCTTCAGTAAAATGCTGAATAGAAATGTTGAGAGCAGATATCACAGTCTTGCTCCTGATCTTAGGGGAAAAGCATTCAGTCTTTACCATCAAGTTTGAAATTTTCCATAGGTTTTTCATAGATGCCCTTTTTCAGGTTGAGAAAACCTCTTCTGTTCCTCTTCTATGTGTTGAAAGTTTTTGTTTGTTTTGTTTGATTATTAATAGGTGCTGAATTTTATTGAATGCTTTTTGAGCATTATTTGATTAAAACGTTATTTCTCTCCATTATGTTGTTAAAATTGTAAGTTATATTTTTCTTTTAATATTTGGCCAACCTTGTATTCTGGAATGTGTTGTATTTTCAAAATTTTTTTTATTCAATTAGCTAATGATTTAGGAAGGCATTTTGCATCTCTGTTCATCAGGGTTATTAGTTTGCAGTTTTCTTTCTCTTATTTGTCTGATTTTTATATCAGGAAAATTTTGTCCTCTTAAAATGTGTTAGGAAATATTTACTCTTCCACTAATTTCTGAAAGAATTTATGTAATATTTAGTATTATGGCAACTTTGAATGTCTGCTAGAATTTACCAGGAAAATCATCTAGGCCTGGAGTTTTCTATGTGTGAAAGATTTTGAAACAAATTAAATTTCTTTAATATATAAATCTACTCAGATTTTCATTTAAACTAAACTTTGGTAAGTTGTATTTTTTTTTTTTTTTTTTTTTTTTGCAGTACACGGGCCTCTCACTGTTGTGGCCTCTTCCGTTGCGGAGCGCAGGCTCAGCGGCCATGGCTCACAGGCCCAGCCACTCTGCGGGATCTTCCCGGACCGGGGCATGAACCTGTGTCCCCTGCATTGGCAGGCGGACTCTGAACCACTGCGCCACCAAGGAAGCCCGGTAAGTTTTGCAAAGATTTGTTTATTCCATGTAACTCATCAATTTTACTGTCCTACATTTGTTCATAATGGTGTCTTATTATCCTTTTAATGAGTGGAAGACTTATAATCATTTTCCCTGTTTTATTCCTAACAGTGGTAAGTGGTAAAGTTGAGTTCTTTCTCATTCTGTATCTATCAATCAATCAGTCAGTCATCTGACTACCTTTCTGTTTATTGATCATATATGGATCATATATCTAATTTATCTCTAAGTATTTATTGTTGATCAATCTAGAGATTTATGAATTATTACTGTTTTCAAACAATTAGCTTTTGGTTTTCTCAGTTTTCTCCATTTTTTTGTCCATGTTCTATTTTATTAAATTCCACTTGTATGTTTATTTATCTCTTTCCATCTACTTACTTTGTGTTGAATTTACTATCCATTCTCTAGCTTCTTAAGTTATAGAAGCCAAGATCATTGGTTTTAAACACTGTCCTATACTAATATAAACATTTAAAGTTATACTTTTCTCTTAGTCCTGCTCCAGCTGTATCCCACAAATGTTTGTATGCTGTGCTTTCATTATTCATTTCAGAATATTTCCTAAGTTCCTTTTGATATTTCCCTTGATCTACGGTTACTTAAAATCATTCTGTGTAATTTCCAAATGTTTGAGGATTTTCCAAATATCTTTTTATTATTGATTTCAAATTAAATTCCATTGTAGTCAGAGATTTGCTCTTTATTTTCCATCCTTTTTTAATATAAATTTATTTTATTTTTGGCTGCTTTGGGTGTTTGTTTCTGCGTGCTGGCTTTCTCTAGTTGCAGCGAGCAGGGGCTACTCTTCATTGTGGTGCGTGGGCTTTTCATTGTGGTGGCTTCTGTTGTTGCGGAGCACAGGCTCTAGGTGCGTGGGCTTCAGTAGTTGCAGCGCATGGGCTCAGTAGTTGTGGCTCGTCGGCTCTAGAGTGCAGGCTCGGGAATTGTGGCACACGGGCTTAGTTGCTCCATGGCATGTGGGATCTTCCCGGACCAGGGCTTGAACCCGTGTCCCCTGCGTTGGCAGGAGGATTCTTAACCACTGCGCCACCGGGGAAGTCCCACAATCCTTTTATCGTCATCGAGACTAGGTTTATGGTGTAGCATATGGTCTATCTTGGTCAATGTTGCATATATACTTGAAAATAATACTTATTTTGATATTGTTGAGAATGTTTCATAAATGTGAATTAGGTCATATTGTTGGTAGTGTTGTACAATTCTTCTATAATTGATTTTGTCAATTACTCTGAAGGTAATATTGACATCTCTAAATATAAATGTGGACTTGTCTTTCAGTTCTATCAACTTACTCTGTTAATCTTAAACTCTGTTATTAAGTACATTCTCTTTTAGTTGTTATAATGTCATTTTTTATGAATTCCTCCCTTTATCATTATGAAATGTCCCTCTTTGTCCCTGTTAATATGCTTTATACTGAAGTTTAATTCTGTAACCATTTCTGCTGTCTTGTGATTAGTAAATCAGTATTTTCATGCTGTATATTTTTTGACCCTTTTATTTTAAAGGAATCTTTGCCTCTAAAATTAGCATGTTTCTTGTATACCACATACATTTAGGACTGTATATTTACAGGCCATTTACATTAACAGCATCATTTCAATGTTGAAATATTTGGGTTTTTTTAGTATTTCTTTTTTTAAAAATTTTTATTGGAGTATAGTTGATTTACAATGTTGTGTTAGTTTCAGGTGGACAGGAAAGTGAACCAGTTATATATATACATATATCCACTCCTTTTTTAAAGATTCTTTTCCCATATAGGCCATTACAGAGTATTGAGTAGAGTTCCTTGTGCTATACAGCAGGTTCTTATAAGTTACCTATTTTATATATAGTAGTGTGTATATGTCAGTCCCAATCTCCCAATTTGTCCCTCCCCACCCCCGTATCCCCTGGTAAACATAAGTTTTTCTACATCCATGTCTACTTCTGTTTTGTACCCTGTTTTTTTTACATTGCACATATAACCGATATCATATGATATTTTTCTTTCTGTGTCTGACTTCACTCAGTATGACAATCTCTTGTTTCTGTAGAAATGTTTGTTTTAATCCTCCTGTCTTATTTATTTATAACTATGTTTTCCTTTATTTGTTTCCTTCCTTTGCTGTTTCCTCTTTGAGTGTTTTTAGCATTTCATTTATTTCCTCTATTGTCTTATTTTTATCTAATCATTTATTGTTTTAGTCTTTACAATATTCATCTTGAATGTATCACAGTCTATCTTCAAATAAGTGTACCACTTAACTTGTAATATTCCAAACCTTCCTTTGTCCAATGTTTAATTCAGTTTACTGTTATATATGTTATAAACAAATTATCATTGTTATTATTATCATTATTCCCTTTTCTTTGGGGACTATAATTGCATGTATCTCAGATTGCTTGATATTGTCTCCCAATTTACTGAGGATTTGTTCATTTATTTTCATTCATTTTCTTGTGTGTGTGCTTCAGTTTGGATAGCTTTTATTGACTTGTGTTAAGTTCAGTAATCTTTTTTTATCACAGTTTCTGTACTTCTGCTATGTCTATGCAGTGAAATGGTTCATTTAAGCTTGTATTTTTCAGCTTCAAGATTTCAACCTTTTATATATAGCTTTCATTCTTCTATTGTGCTCCTTATTATTTACTTTTAAGCAATTTATTCTTTTTTTAAGTTGAAATACAGATGATTTAAAATATTATATTAGTTTCAGGTGTAAAACTTAGTGATTTAGTTTATTTATAGATTATACTCCATGTAAAGTTATTACAAAATAATGGCTATATTTCCATTTGCTGTACAAATATATCCTTGTTGCTTATTTTATACATAGTAGTTTGTATCTCTTAATCCCATACCCCTATTTCGCCCCTCCCACTTCCCTCATCCCACTGGTAACCACTAGTTCTCTGTATCTGTGACTCTGTTTCTGTTTTGTTATATACATTTGTGCATACAATTGTGGTAGTTTGTGTATTTCTAGGGATTTGTACATTTCATTTATTTTTCTAATTTTTTGGTTTACATATGTTGCTATCATTCTCTTATAAGCCTTTTTATTTCTGTAAGTTCAATAGTAGTTACCTCATAAATTTTTTTAATTGAAGTATATTTGATTTACAATGTTGTGTTAATTTCTGCTGTATAGCAAGGTGATTCAGTTTTATATATAACTGAATACTAGTTATATATATATATTTATATTCAGTTATAAATATATATATTTATATATAGTTATATATAGTTATATATAGTTATATATATAACTATAGTTATATGTAGTTATATATATATTTATATATACATATATATAATATATATAATTATATATATAATACATATTTAAGTATAAATATATATGTATATATTAAATATATATTATATATTATATATATAAATGTTACATATATTTTATATATTTATTTAATAAATATATTTTATTTTGTATATTTAATAAATATATTTAGTGTTATATATTTAATGTTATATATAGTTATATATATATATATATATATACATTCCTTTAAAAATTATGTTCCATTGTTTTGTCATAGGTTATTGAATATAGTTCCCTGTGCTATACAGTAGGACCTTGTTGTTTATCCATCGTATATATAATAGTTTGCATCTGCTAATCCCAAACTCCCAATCCATCTTTCCCCACCCCCCAGCCCCCTTGGCAACCACAAGTCTGTTCTCTGTGTCTGTGAGTCTGTTTCTGTTTCGTAGGTAGGTTCATTTGTGTCATATTTTAGATTCCGCATATAAGTGATATCATATGGTATTTTTCTTTTTCTCACTTAGTTCACTTACTATGATGATTTTAGTAATTTGAGGCTTCTCTCTTTTTTTGTAGTCAATCTAGCTAAATATTTTTAAAATTCATCTTATATCTAAAAAAAGCACTTTTGGTTTTATTGATTTTCTCTATTGTTCTTCTGTTCCCTATTTGTTTTATCTAACTATAATTTTCATTATGTCCTTCCTTCTGCTAGCTTTGAGTTAGTTTGCTCTTTGTTTTCTAGTTCTTTAAGGTGTAAAGTTAGGTTACTGATTTGAGATCTTTCTTCCTTTTAATATAGGCATTTACAGCTATAAGATTTATTCTCAGCATTGATTTTGATGCATCCCAAAAGTTTGGTGTGTTGTGGATTTGTTTTTATTTGTTACAAAGTGTTTTATAATTCCTCTTGTGTTTACTTCTTTGACCAATTGGTTATTTGAGTGTTTAATTTCCACATATTTGTAAATTTTCCAGCTTTCTTCTGTTAGTACTTTCTAGTTTTATTCAATTGTGGTCAAAGAAAATATTTTGTATGACTACACTATTTTTAATTTTTTTCAGATTTGTTTTGAGTTTTAACATATGGTCTATCCTGAAAAGAGTTCTGTGTGCATTTTTGAAGACTATATATTCTGCTATTTGGGGGGTAAGAGGTAGTGCATTTATATGTGTTAGGTCTAGTTGATATATAGTGTTGGTCAAGTCCTCTGTTTGAATTCTCCAATTATTATTGTTAAACTTTCTATTTCTCCATTCAGTTCTGTCAGTTTAACTTGTTATATATTGAGGCTTTGTTCTTAAGTATATATAGTTTATAATTGTTATGTCACCTTGATGGATCAACTCTTTTATCAATATATAATGCCCTTTTTTATCTCTTGTAACAATTTTTATCTTAATGTCTATTTTGTATTTTGTCTGATACTAGTAAAGATAACACAGCACTCTTTTAGTTACTATTTCCATTGAATGTCTTTTTCCATCCTTTAACTTCAATCTATTTGTGCCTTTATAGCTAAAGTGAGACTCTTATTGACAATGTGTACTTGAATCTTATTTCTTTATCTGTTTACCAACCTCTGACTTTCAAAGGGTGTTTTCAATCCATTCACTTAAAATAATTACTGATAAGGAAGTACTACTTCTGTCATTTTGCTGTTTGTTTTCTATTTATCTCATATGTTTTTTGTTCATTAATTGCTCCATTTCTGTCTTCTTTTATGTTCAGTTGGTATTTCTAGTGTACTGTATTGACTCTCTTTTCATTTAATTTTCTGTATATGTTATAGGCATATGGTGGTTACTCTCAGGATTATATTTAACATTTTTAATTTAGAAAAATCTAGTTTGTACTAATGCCAGTTTAGCCTCAGTAGTATACAAAAACTCTGCTCCTATACAGCTTTTTCCTCTTCATGTTGTTACTGCCACAAATTAAATCTCTATGCATTATATTCCTATTAACAAAGATTTATAATATTGTTCGATGGGATTACATTTTAAATCATACAGGAAAAAAGAAAGTGGTGTTACAGACCAAAAATGTAATAACACTGACTTTTATATTTACCTGTGAACTCACCTCTATTAGAGTTCTTATTTCTTCATATGGCTTTGAGTTAAAGTCTGGTCTCCTTTCATTTAAGCCTGATGAATTCCCTTTAGGATTTCTTGCAGTGCAGATGTGCTAAAAACAAACTCCTTCAGCTTTTGTTTATCTGGAAATGTCATAAGTTCTCCCTAATTAAACTCCTTCAGCTTTTGTTTATCTGGAAATGTCATAATTTCTCCCTAATTTTTGAAGGGTAGTTTTTCCATATCTAGAATTCTTGGTTGGCAGGTTTTTTTTTTTAATTTCAACACTTTAAAAATGTCATCCTACTTCTTTCTAGCCTCCATGATTTTGATGAGAAATTGGCTGTTAATCTTATTGAGGATCCTTTGTATATAATGAGTCTCTTCTTTCTTGATTTCAAGATTCTCTCCTTTGTCTTTTTCTTTCTATAGTTTGATTATAATGTGTCTCAGTGTGGACCTTTTGTGTTTATCCTTTGGAGTTTTTGAGCTTCTTGGATGTATAGATTTATGTATAGATTCACGTGGGAAGTTTTTAGCCATTATTTCTTCAAATAATCCTTCTAACCCTTTCTCTCTCTTCTCTCCTTCTGCAAATCCCATTATGTGCATCTTGGTATGCTCAATGGTGTCCCACAAATATCTTTAGGCTCTGTTTATTTTTTTCATTCTTTTTCTTTTCTGCTCCTTGGACTAGATAATCTCATCTGATCTCTCTTCAGGTTCACTGATTCTTTCTTCTGACTAATCAAATGTCTGTTAGCACCCTTTAGTGAACTTTTTTATTTTAGTTACTGTACACTTCAACTCCAGAATCCCTATTTGGCTCTTTTTTATAATTTGTATCACTTTATTGATACTGTCTTTTTGCTGATACATGCTTTTCACAATTCCTTATAGTTCTTTGAACATATTTGTAATAGGTGATTAAATTATTTGACTATAAAGTCCAATGGCTGGGCTTCCTCAGGCATAGTTTCTATTACTGGGTTGGCCAAAAGGTTTGTTCAGTTTTTTCCATTAAGATGGCTCTAGTAGCACTTAGTTATCTTTAACTTCATTCAAAACAGTTTTGTTAGATTGTATGTGACAGCTGTCATATCAGCATGCATTTAAGAAAAGACATCAAAATTGGTGAATTTTTGTGTAGCCATTTTAATATTGAAGATGGAAAAAAAAGCAACATTTTCAGTATATTATGCTTTATTATTTCAAGGAAGGTAAAAACACAACCAAAATGCAAAAAAGGATTTGTGCAGTGTATGGAGAAGGTGCTGTGACTGATTGAACATGTCAAAAGTGGTTTGTGAAGTTTTGTGCTAGAGATTTCTTGCTGGACGATGCTCCACGGTCAGATAGACCAGTTGAAGTTGATAGTGATCAAATGGAGACATTAATTGAGAACAGTCAACCTTATATACCACGCGGGAGAGAGCCAACATACTCAGAATATCCAAATCAAGCGTTGACAATCATTTGTACCAGCTTGCTTATATTAATCGCTTTGATGTTTGGGTTCCACACAAGTTAAGTGAAAAAAACCTTCTTGACCATATTTCCTCATGTGATTCTCTACTGAAACGTAATGAAAACGTTCCGTTTTTCAAACAAACTGTGATGGGTGATGAAAATGGATACTGTACAATAATGTGGAATGGAAGAGATCATGGGGCAAGCCAAATGAACCACCACCAACCACACCAAAGGCTGGTCTTCATCCAAAGAAGGCGATGTTGTGTATATGGTGGGATTGGAACGGAGTCCTCTATTATGAGCTCCTTCCAGAAAATGAAACAATTAATTCCAACAAGTACTGCTCCCAGTTAGACCAACTGAAAGCAGAACTGGATGAAAAGCATCCAGAATTAGTCAACAGAAAACGCATAATCTTCCATCAGGATAATGCAAGACCATATGTTTCTTTGATGACCAGGCAAAAACTGTTACAGCTTGGCTGGGAAGTTCTAGTTCATCCATGATATTCACCAGATAGTGCACCTTCAGATTTACATTTATTTACATCTTTATGAAATTCTCTTAATGGAAAAAATTTCAATTTCCTGGAAGACTATAAAAGGCACCTGGAATAGTTCTTTGCTCAAAAAGATTAAAAGTTTTGGGAAGATGGAATTATGAAGTTGCATGAAAAATGGCAGAAGGTAGTGGAATAGAAGGGTGAATACATTGTTCAATAAAGTTCTTGGTAAAAATGAAAAATGTGTCTTTTATTTTTACTTAAAAACCAAAGGAACTTTTTGGCCAAACCAATAAGTGTGTGTGTGTGTGTGTGTGTGTGTGAGAGAGAGAGAGAGAGAGAGAGAGAGAGAGAGAGAGAGAATGGGTGAAACTTAATTGTTTCTTTGAGTATCATTTTTTTGTTGAAAATGTACTCATTAACATGATAATGTGTTAACTTTGTAAATCAGATTCTTTCCTTTATATGGTGTTTGTTGCTGCTGCTTTTTTGTGCATTATATGTTTGGCGCCTGCCTGTTCTAAACTATTTTTGTCAAGACACTGTGTTAGGTTTCTCCAAAGAAATAGAACCAATAAGATGTACACATATTTTATTGTAATTTTTTTATTCAGACACTCAATTCAAACTATTCAGGTTTGAGAGCACTTTCTCTGCATATCTACATTCTCTCTCCTACTTGGCCCTGCTTATTCTAGCTATTTCAGTTTCTATGAACTCCAGTTTCTTCTCTCCTTTGCTCAATGAGACATCAGTCCTTTGCTTGGGTTCCCCCTCTCTCAGCCAGTATCAAATAAATGCCTTGATGCAGAAAATCCAGACAATAGTAGGGCTCATTTCATTTGTTTTGATTTTCTCATGGATCACAATCATGCACTATTTTCCAATGCCTGAAAAATATTTGCTTCTTATATTTTTGTCAGTTTTCTAATTATTCATAGTGTGATAACTGTTCAGGTACAAGTTTATCATGGTCTCAAGTGGAAGTACCTGATATGTCGTGCAAGGTCATTTAAAATTTGTTCCATTTGAAATAATAATTTGAAAGCAAATAGAATGTAGACTCTTCGATTTGATCTTCAAGGTATCAACTGTCAAAACATTACATCATTTTTACATATAAATGGCAAATTATATCAAAGGGTTTTGAGTTATAAAAGGGTCACAATTTGAAGGCAAACATAAAGGTATAATAATGTACATACACAGTTTCAACCACAATTCCAACTTCATCTGGAGAGATTTACCTCCATGGTAGGATACTTGTAGTAGGAGTTTGAACTTTCAAAAATGCCTAAGTATTGTTATTTAGCATGAAAATTTGGCTTCCTGCTGTTGGATTGCCTCTGAATTTTTAAAAAATTATTCAAAAACTCCTTAGAAAAACCAAAAAACTGCTTTTGAAAGTTATATTTTGCCGTACAGTTCAAAATAGGTGATTAAAATAGTATCTTCCGGGCTTCCCTGGTGGCGCAGTGGTTGAGAGTCCGCCTGCCGATGCAGGGGACACCGGTTCGTGCTCCGGTCCGGGAAGATCCCACATGCTGCGGAGCGGCTAGGCCCGTGAGCCATAGCCGCTGAGCCTGCGCGTCCGGAGCCTGTGCTCCGCAACAGGAGAGGCCACAACCAGTGAGAGGCCCATGTACCGCAAAATAAATAAATAAATAAAAATAAAATAATATCTTCCAATTAATGTTATTGCTTCATAAAACCAAAGGTTGAGATAATATATTCAATGCTGGTTTATTAAGTTTAAATTACTCTAAATTATAATAATTATTGTAAAGTGTCAGTATGACTGGCCCAGAAGCAGGCATATTGGTGTTCATGATGTTTCATTACCCATACAGTGGTTTGTCACTGTCATTAAAAAAGGTGTTTTAATTATCACTGGTATCAGATTGACATTTTGAAAATAAAACAGCATATCAGAAGATACTCTAAGATTTTTAAAGAAATTACATCTTAACTTCCAAGGACTACCTCCTTTCCTTCATCTTTCATTCATGCAACATATATTCATTGAGTACAAACTATGAGTCAGGCATTTTTCTGAGTGTCGAGGATATAGCAGTGAAGAATGACTATCCTTTGCACACATATAGCTTATATTTTAGCAGAGAAACATATGATATACAAATTATACATTATATAAAAGTGTTAACTGCTAAGAAGAAAAATAAAGCACAGTAACAAATATAATGTGACTATATTTACAGAACATCTATATTGTACAACTATGGGTCATGTTTGGAATTCAGTTTTCAACTAAACATTCATTTGCTTCAATAGATTTCCCCTTATCTACTTAATACAGTTGTTGTGGCCTGCTAGTAAGACATTATGTGCTTGGATTTCATAAATATGTGTGGATTGTTTGTATGTTACATTTTCTCACAAAGTCTTCCTTAATATGTCTTACAAAAATACTTTTCTCAGAATCACAAAAGCATTTAGGCAGTGAATTATTTTTTGTCTGCCATAGACTTGCAAGTTGCAACCTTACTAATATATTTGCACATAACTTGTTCCCTCTATAAACAAACTCAGTCTTTGCTTTAAGGCAGAGTTACTGTCAAATTGCCAAGAAAAACCTTCAAGAGTGAGGAGAGAGAGAGGTATTTTATTTTTCCCCTTCTCATTTCTGAAAGTTTTACTTTATTGAGAGAAGGAGGGAAGGGAGAAGGACGGAAGAGAGAGGGAAAGTGGGGGAGAGAGGGAGGGAGGGAAAGGGGGCAGGGATGTGACAGAAAGAGAGAGGGAGAGAGAGAATGAATTTATTAAGCATTTTTAAACCTAGGAATTCCCATACAAGAAAGAATACAAAGCCCTATGAAACAGGAAATCTGACCAAAAGAATGACTGCTATGGGGGATAGTCAGAGATAGGAACCAGCATCCTTCAAGGTTTAGACAGGCTATCCAGGAGCATGCAGGTCCCATAAATACATAAATCTGAAAAGCAGATTAGGTTTAGACAATAGCAATAGCAGTTAGACAAGGCCAGTTACAGCAAATCACAAAGAATATCTAAAAGAAGTTATATCATACAATTTACAAATACAACATCTAAGAATGGTTAGGATTTGAAAAGATGGAGTGAGAAAGGGAGGTTATTCTATTAGGAGAAAAAGGTTACGTAACAACATGACAACAAATTCCTCTCCACTAAAAGAGAGGCAAAAGACATGTACTCTAAAAACTATAAGGCGCTGTTGAAAGAAATTGATGACACAGATGGAAAAATATATCATGTTCTTGGATTAGATGAATGAATATTGTTAAAATGACCATACTACCCAAGGCGAACTACATATTCAGTGTAATCCCTAACAAATTACCAATGGCATTTTTTACAGAACTAGAACAAAATATTTAAAAATTTGTATGGAAACACAAAGGACCCGAAACAGACAAAGCAATCTTTTTTTTTAAACATCTTTATTGGAGTATAATTGCTTTACAATTGTGTGTTAGTTTCTGTTTATAACAAAGTGAATCAGTTATACATATACATATGTTCCCATATCTCTTCCCTCTTGCATTTCCCTCCCTCCCACTCTCCCTATCCCACCCCTCTAGGTGGTCACAAAGCACCCAGCTGATCTCCCTGTGCTATGTGGCTGCTTCCCACTAGCTATCTATTTTATGTTTGGTAGTGTATATATGTACATGCCACTCTCTCACTTTCTCACAGCTTACCGTTCCCCCTCCCCATATCCTCCAGTCCATTCTCTAGTAGTTCTATGTCTTTATTGCCATCTTGCCCCTAGGTTCTTCATGACCTTTTTTTTTGTCTTAGATTCCATATATATGTGTTAGTATACAGTATTTGTTTTTCTCTTTCTGACTTACTTCACTCTGTATGACAGACTCTAGGTCCATCCACCTCACTACAAATAACTCAATTTCGTTTCTTTCTATGGCTGCGTAATATTCCATTGTAAATATGTGCCACATCTTCTTTATCCATTCATCTGTTGGTGGACATTTAGGTTAGTTCCATGTCCTGGCTATCGAAAATAGAGCTGCAATGAACATTTTGGTACATGACTCTTTTTGAATTATGGTTTTCTCAGGGTATATGCCCAGTAGTGGGATTGCTGGGTCATATGGTAGTTCTATTTTTAGTTTTTTAAGGAATCCCTATACTGTTCTCCATAGTGGCTGTATCAATTTACATTCCCACCAACAGTGCAAGAGGGTTCCCTTTTCTTCACACCCTCTCCAGCATTTATTGTTTGTAGATTTTTTGATGATGGCCATGCTGACCTGTGTGAGATGACATCTCATTGTAGTTTTGATTTGCATTTCTCTAATTATTAATGATGTTGAGCATTCTTTCATGTGTTTGTTGGCAGTCTATATATCTTCTTTGGAGAAATGTCTATTTAGGTCTTCTGCCCATTTTTGGATTGCGTTGTTTGTTTTTTGGATATTGAGCTGCATGGGCTGCTTGTATGTTTTGGAGATGAATCCTTTGTCAGTCGGTTCTTTTGAAAATATTTTCTCCCATTCTGAGGGTTGTCTTTTGGTCTTGTTTATGGTTTCCTTTGCTGTGCAAAAGCTTTGAAGTTTCATTAGGTCCCATTTGTTTATTTTTGTTTTTATTTCCATTACTCTAGGAGGTGGGTCAGAAAGGATCTTGCTGTGATTTATGTCATAGAGTGTTCTGCCTATGTTTTCCTCTAAGAGTTTGATAGTGTCTGGCCTTACATTTAGGTCGTTAATCCATTTTGAGTTTATTTTTGTGTATAGGGTTAGGGAGTGTTCTAATTTCATACTGTTACATGTACCTGTCCAATCTTCCCAGCACCACTTATTGAAGAGGCTGTCTTTTCTCCATTGTATATTCGTGCCTCCTTTATCAAAGATAAGGTGACCATATGTGCTTGGGTTTATTTCTGGGCTGTCTATCCTGTTCCATTGATCTTTATTTCTGTTTTTGTGCCAGTGCCATACTGCCTTGATTACTGTAGCTTTGTAGTATAGTCTGAAGTCAGGGAGCCTGATTCCTCCAGCTCCGTTTTGCGTTCTCAAAATTGCTTTGGCTATTCGGGCTCTTTTGTGTTTCCATACAAACTGTAAAATTTTTTGTTCTAGTTCTGTGAAAAATTCCAGTGGCAGTTTGATAGGGATTGCATTGAATCTGTCGATTGCTTTGAATAGTAGAGTCATTTATGCAATGTTGATATTTGTATCATCTTTAATTTCTTTCATCAGTGTCTTATAATTTTCTGCATACAGGTCTTTTGTCTCCTTAGGTAGGTTTATTCCTAGGTATTTTATTCTTTTTGTTACAGTGGTAAATGGGACTGTTTTCTTAATTTCACTTTCAAATTTTTCATCATTAGTGTATAGGAATGCCAGATATTTCTGTGCATTAATTTTGTATCCTGTTACATTACCATAGTCATTGATTAGCTCTTGTAGTTTTCTGGTAGCATGTTTAGGGTTCTCTATGTATAGGATCATGTCATCTGCAAACAGTGACAGCTTTATCGCTTCTTTACCAATTTGGATTCCTTTTATTTCTTTTTCTTCTCTGATTGCTGTGGCTACAACGTCCAAAACTATGTTGAATAATATTGGTGAGAGCGGGCAACCTTGTCTTGTTCCTGATCTTAGTTGAAATGGTTTCAGTTTTTCACCATCGAGGATGATGTTGGCTGTGGGTTTCTCATATATGGCCTTTATTATGTTGAGGAAAGTTCCCTCTATGCCTACTTTCTGCAGGGTTTTTACCATAAATGGGTGTTGAAATTTGTCGAAAAGTTTGAATCAATTGACATGATCATATGGTTTTTCTCCTTCAATTTGTTAATATGGTTTATCGCATTGATTGATTTGCGTATATTGAAGAATCCTTGCATTCCTGGGATAAACCCCACTTGATCATGGTGCATGATCCTTTTAATGTGCTGTTGAATTCTGTTTGCTAGTATTTTGTTGAGGATTTTTGCATCTAAGTTCATCAGTGATATTTGCCTCTAGTTTTCTTTTCTGGTGACATCTTTGTCTGGTTTTGATATCAGGGTGGTGGTGGCCTCGTAGAATGAGTTTGGGAGTGTTCCTCCCTCTGCTATATTTTGGAAGAGTTTGAGAAGGATAGCTGTTAGCTCTTCTCTCAATGTTTGATAGAATTCGCCTCTGAAGCCATCTGGTCCTGGGCTTTTGTTTGTTGGAAGATTTTTAATCACAGTTTCAATTTCAGTGCTTGTGATTGGTCTGTTCATATTTTCTATTTCTTCTTGGTCCAGTCTTAGAAGGCTGTACTTTTCTAAGAATTTGTCCATTTCTTCCAGGTTTTCCATTATATTGGCATATAGATACTTGTACTAATCCCTCATGATCCTTTCTGTTTCTGCAGTGTCAGTTGTTACTTCTCCTTTTTCATTTCTCATTCTGTTGATTTGAGTCTTCTCCCTTTTTTTCTTGATGAGTCTGGCTAGTGGTTTATCGTATTCTCAAAGAACCAGCTTTTAGTTTTATTGATCTTTGCTATCGTTTCCATTTATTTCTGATCTGAACTTTATGATTTCTTTCCTTCTGCCAACTTCGGAGTTTTTTTGTTCTTCTTTGTCTAACTGTTTTAGGTGTAAGGTTAGGTTGTTTAATTGACATGTTTCTTGTTTCTTAAGGTAGGATTGTATTGCTGTAAACTTCCCTCTTAGAACTGCTTTTGCTGCATCCCATAGGTTTTGGGTCGTTGTGTTTTCATTGTCATTTGTTTCTAGGTTTTTTTTGATCTCCTCTTTGATTTCTGCAGTGATCTCTTGGTTATTAAGTAGTGTATTGTTTAGCCTACATGTGTTTGTATTTTTTACAGATTTTTTCCTGTAACTGATACCTAGTCTCATAGCGTTGTGGTCAGAAAAGATACTTGATACAATTTCAGTTTTCTTAAATTTACCAAGGCTTGATTTGTGACCCAAGATATGATCTATCCTGGAGAACGTTCCATGAGCACTTAAGAAGAATGTGTATTCCCCTGTTTGTGGATGGAATGTCCTATAAATATCAATTATGTCCATTTGTTTAATGTATCATTTAAAGCTTGTGTTTCCTTATTTATCTTCATTTTGGACTATCTGTCCATTGGTGAAAGTGGTGTGTTGAAATCCCCTACTATGCTTGTGTTGCTGTTGCTTTCCCCTTTTATGGCTGCTGGTATTTGCCTTATGTATTCAGGTGCTCCTATGTTGGGTGCATAAATATTTACAATTGTTATACCTTCTTCTTGGATCAATCACTTGATCATTATGTAGTGTCCTTCTTTGTCTCTTGTAATAGTCTTTAAAGTCTCTTTTGTCTGATATGACATTTGCTACTCCAGCTTTCTTTTGATTTCCATGGAATATCTTTCTCTATCCCTTCACTTTCAGTCTGTATGTGCCCGTAGGTCTGAAGTTAGTCTCTTGTAGACAGCATATATACGGGTCTTGTTTTTGTATCCATTCAGCCAGTCTATGTCTTTTGGATGGAGCATTTAATCCATTTACAGTTAAGGTAATTATCAATATGTATGTTCCTATTCCCATTTTCTTAATTGTTTTGGGTTTGTTATTGTAGGTCTTTTCCTTCTCTTGTGTTTCCTGCCTAGAGAAGTTGCTTTCGCATTTGTAGTAAAGCTGGTTTTGTGGTGCTGAATTCTCTTAGCTTTTGCTTATATGTAAAGGTTTTAATTTCTCCATCAAATCTGAATGAGATCCTTGCTAGGTAGAGTAATCTTGTTTGTAGGTTTTTCTCCTTCATCACTTTAAATATGTCCTGCCAGTCCTTTCTGGCTTGCAGTGTTTCTGCTGAAAGATCAGCTGTTAACATTATGGGGATTCCCTTTTGTGTTAGTGTTTTTCCCTTGCTGCTTTTAATATGTTTTCTTTGTATGTAATTTTTGATAGTTTGATTAATCTGTGTCTTGGCGTGTTTCTCCTTGGATTTATCTTGTATGGGACTCTCTGTGCTTCCTGGACTTGACTATCTATTTCCTTTCCCATATTAGCAAAATTTTCAACTATAATCTATTAAAATATTTTGTCATTCCCTTTCTTTTTATCTTCTTCTTCTGGGACCCCTATAATTCAAATATTTGTGCGTTTAATGTTGTCCCAGAGGTCTCTGATAGTGTCCTCAGTTCTTTTCTTTCTTTTTTCTTTATTCTGCTCTGCAGTAGTTATTTCCACTATTTTGTCTTCCAGGTCACTTATACGTTCTTCTGCCTCGGTTATTCTGCTATTGATCTCTTCTAGAGAATTTTTAATTTCATTTATTGTGTTGTTCATGATTGTTTGTTTGGCCTTTTTAGTTCTTCTAGGGCCTTGTTAAACGTTTCTTGTATTTTCTCCATTCTATTTCCAAGATTTTGGATCATCTTTACTGTCATTACTCTGAATTCTTTTTCAGGTTGACTGCCTATTTCCTCTTCATTTGTTAGTTCTAGTGGGTTTTTATCTTGCTCCTTCATGTGCTGTGTGTTTTTCTGTCTTCTCATTTTGCTTATCTTACTGTGTTTGGGGTCTCCTATTCACAGGCTGCAGGTTCGAGTTCCCGTTATTTTTGGTGTCTGTCCCCAGTGACTAAGGTTGGTTCAGTCGGTTGCGTAGGCTTCCTTGTGGAGGGGCCTAGTGCCTGTGTTCTGGTGTGTGAGGCTGGATCTTGTCTTTCTGGTGGCCAGGTCCACGTCTGGTGGTGAGTTTTGGGGTGTCTGGAATTATTATGATTTTAGGCAGCCTCTCTGCTAATGGATGGGGTTGCATTTCTGTCTTGCTAGTTGTTTGGCATAGGGTTTCCAGCACTGTATCTTGCTGGTCATTGAACGAAGCTGGGTCTTGGCGTTGAGATGGAGATCTCTGGGAGATTTTCACTGTTTGATATTATGTGGAGCTCATAGGTTTGTTGTGGACCAGTGTCCTGAATTTGGCTCTCCCACCTCAGAGGCACAACACTGACTACTGGCTGGAGCGCCAAGAGCCTTTCATCCACACGGCTCAGAATAAAAGGGAGAACAAATAGAAACAAAGAATGAGGATAAAATAAAATAGAATAAAATAAAGTAAAATAAAATAATTAAAATAAAAAATAATTATTAAGAAAAAAATTTTAAAAAGTAAAAGAAAGAAAACAAACAGAAAAAACCGGCCAGACAGAACCTAGGACAAATGTTAAAAGCAAAGGTATACAGAAAAAATCTCACACAGAAGCATACACATACACACTCACAAAAAGAGAAAAAGGGGGGAAGAAAATATCTTTGCTCCCAAAGTCTGCCTCCTCAATTTGGAATGATTCGTTGTCTATTCATGTATTCCACAGATGCAGGGTACATCAAATTGATTGTGGAGCTTTAATCCAGTGCTCCTGAGGCTGCTGGGAGAAATTTCCCTTTCTCTTCTTTGTTTGCACAGCTCCCAGTGTTCAGCTTTGGATTTGGACCCGCCTCTGCATGTAGGTCGGCTGAAGGCGTCTGTTTTTCGCTCAGACAGGACGGGGTTAAAGAAGCAGCTGATTCGGACGCTCTGCCTCCCTCAGGCCGGGGGGAGGGAGGGGTATGGATGAGGGGCGGGCCTGCGGCATCAGAGGCTGGCATGATGTTGCAACAGCCTGAGGCGTGCCTTGCATTCTCCTGGGGAAGTTGTCCCTGGATCCCGGGACCATGGCAGTGGTGGGCTGCACAGGCTCCCGGGAGGGTCAGTGTGGAGAGTGACCTGTGCTCGCACACAGGCTTCTTGGGGGCAGCAGCAGCAGCCTTAGCGTCTCATGCCTGTTTCTGGGGTCGGCGCTGATAGCAGCAGCTCATGCCCATCTCTGGAGCTCCTTTAAGCAGTGCTCTTAATCCCCTCTCCTCGTTGACCCAGAAACAAAGAGGGAAGAAAAGGTCTCTTGCCTCTTCGGAAGGTCCAGACTTTTTCCCGGTCTCCCTCCCGGCTAGCTGTGGTGCACTAGCCCCCTTCAGGCTGTGTTCACGCAGACAACCCCAGTCCTCTCCCTGGGATCCGACTGAAGCCTGAGCCTCAGCTCCCAGCCCCCGCCCGCCCTGGCGGGTGAGCAGAGAAGCCTCTCGGGCTTGTGAGTGCTGGTCTGCACCGCTCCTATGTACGGGAATCTCTCCACTTTGTCCTCCACACCTCTGTGGCTGCGCTCTCCTCCGTGGCTCCTAAGCTTCCCCGCTCTGCCACCCGCAGTCTCCGCCCACTAAGGGGCTTTCTAGTGTGTGGAAACCTTTCCTCCTTCACAGCTCCCTCCCTCTGGTGCAGGTCCCGTCCCTATCCTTTTGTCTCTGTTTTTTCTTTTTTCTTTTGCCCCACCCAGGTATGTGGGGAGTTTCTTGCCTTTTGGGAGGTCTGAGGTCTTCTGCCAGCGTTCAGTAGGTATTCTATAGGAGCATTTCCACATGTAGATGTATTTCTGATGTATCTGTAGGGAGGAAGGTGATCTCCGCGTCTTACTCTTCCACCATCTTGAAGCTCCTCAGACAATGCAATCTTGAAAAAGAGAAACAGAGCTGGAGGAATCAGACGCCCTGATTTCAGACTATACTACAAAGCTACATTAATAAAACAGTATGGTACTGGCACAAAAACAGACACATAGATCAGTTGAAGAGGACAGAGAGTCAAGAACCAAACCCATGCACTTACGGTCAATTAATCTCTGACAAAGGAGGCAAGAATATACAATGGAGAAAAGACAGTCTATTCAATAAGTGGTGCTGGGAAAACTGTACAGCTACATGTAAAAGAATAAAATTCAAGTATTCTCTAACACCATATATAAAAATAAACTCAAAATGGATTAAAGGCCTAGATGTAAGACCAGATACTGTAAAACTAGTGGAAAACATAGGCAGAATACTCTTTGACATAAATCGCAGCAATATCTTTTTGGATCCGTCTCCTAGAGTATTGGAAATAAAAATAAAACTAAACAAATGGGATCTAATAAAACTTAAAAGGTTTTGCACAGCAAAGGAAACATAAACAAAACAAAAAGACAACCTACAGAATGGGAGAAAATATTTGCAAATGATGCACCTGAAAAGGGGTTAATTTCCAAAATATATAAATAGCTCATACAACTTAATATCAAAAAAACCCAACAACCCAATCAAAAAATGGGCAGAAGACCTAAGTAGACATTTCTCCAGAGAAGACATACAGATGGCCAACAGGCACATGAAAAAATGCTCAACATCTCTAATTATTAGAGAAATGCAAATCAAAACTACAATGAGGTATCACCTCTCTCCAGTCAGAATGGCCATATCAAAAAAATTTACAAACAATAAATGCTGGAGAGGGTGTGGAAAAAAGGGAACCATCCTGTACTGTTGGTGGGAATGTCAATTGGTGCAGCCACTATGGAGAACAGTATGCATGAGGGTTCCCTTTTCTCCACATCCTTGGCAACACTTGTTATTTGTTGTCATTTTAAGAATAACCATTCTGACATGTGTGAGGTGATCTCTCATTGTGGTTTTGATTTACATTTCCCTGATGGTTACTGATGTTGATCACCTTTTCATGTGTCTGTTAGCCATTTGTATGTCTTCCTTGGAAAAATGTCTGTTCAGGTCTTCTGCCCATTTTTAATCAGGTTGTTGTTTTTAAAGTTTTGTGGTGTATGAGTTCTTTGTATATTTTGGATATTAACCCTTATCGTTTTATGGCTGAGTAATATTCCTGTGTGTGTGTGTGTGTGTGTGTGTGTGTGTGTGTGTATCTCATATTTTCTTTATTCATTTGTCTCTCATGGACACTTAGATTGTTTCTATGTCTTGGCTACTATAAATAATGCTGCAATGAACATGGGGGTACATATATCTTTTCAATTTAGTGTTTTCATTTTCTTTGGATAAATACCCAGAAGTGGGACTGCTGGATCATATGGTAGTTCTGTTCTCAGCTTTTTTTGAGGAACCTCCATACTGTTTTCCATAGTGACTGCACCAATTAAATTTTACAGTCTTACTGAGAAATGACAATGCACACTAAACATCATTTTTGTTGGCTGAAGGCCATCAGGGGTGATTTACTGAATTTTTCACTCTTATCTAGATACTTTGATGTCATACAGTTACTTGAGCAGAAAAACTGATTCCTCTTTCTGTGCTCGCAGCTCCCAAGAAAAATTTCAATATATTTCCTTAATAAATCACCCAAAGAAATACTTGTATATTTCAGGCAGACTATTTAATTTGCACATGGATAAAAATTTGATCTTAATAAGATTCTCTCCCTCTTCAAAACTCAAGTAGGATATATTAGGATAGTTCTCCTACATGTAGATTTCAAAATAATTTGTCAGTGGGGGACCTGTCAAATATTTTGGAGAGAAATTGAATAGCAATTGACTTTAAACCCATACAGACATTTTCTCCAATTAGTGTCTGCTGCCTGGAAGTGCCATGCAGCTCAAGGTGTTGACTTCACTGTACTTTTATGTTTTTGAATACTGTAATCAAACCATCTGTCATAAGGATAGAATGTCATCTGATACCCTTCTTCACTGTGTAATTGTTACTAAATCTTGGGAATAGAGTGTAAAATGTATTAAGGATATGACTTGAAATTATTTTTTAAAGGGTAATTAATAGGTTTATTGTCCTATTCAAGGAGGTATCTCATAATGTCATGTGGGTCAAAGCTTGTCAAGGCTTCTTTTTAATACAAGCTCTTATGGAATTGTGCATGACAAAAAGAGTAGACTTTGTAGAAGAAATCAGATTGAAATGTTTTATAAGAATTAGATTTTCTAACTATGCTTTTATGTTAGATTTTGTAGATAATTAATAGGAATAATGCCTACTTTTGATACACACACACACATCCGTGTGTGTGTGTGTGTAGATAAATACAGTTGCAAGAATCCATTTGAATTTTATATAAATCTCAACTAGTAAGGGTAAGTTATAATTTGCTACAGTAAAAAATGATCTCAAAATCTCAGTACTCAAAACCACAAAAGTTTATTTTTCATTCATAATACAGGTCCAGTGTGCATTGCCAAAGGCTTTTGCTCATTGTAGTTATTCAGGACCTATTTTCATGGAGACACCCCATCAACGTATGCTTTCACATATGCTGCAGTACAGGAAGAGTTGGGCTGGAGAGTTGAGCATCAGCTTAATAGTGATTCCTGCCATGTCTGTTTACATTTGATTAGCCACAGTGAGTCATATGGCTTTATAACTGCAAGGGCCAGGGAAAGTGAAATCCTACCATAAGCCAGATATCAGGAAACTTGATATCATGAACACTAGTGTTTATTTAGCTCACTGACATGAAACATATTATTTTTATTCTATTTAGTATGAGATAACCACATGAGAAGTCCGAAAAAAATGGTAGTGCTACTGATTTTAAAATTATTTTTACATTATATTATTTGGCACATTCATGAAGCAGTGTATGTTATTGGGGAAAAGCTAAATTCGGGGTCAAAAACAGAGGTTTTCATGTTGGTTCTCCCACACACTTTCTGGAAAATTCCCATGTGAATTTTAGCATCTGGTTCTCATTTAAAAAAAAAATATGGACTTGGCATTTTGACAGGGATTCCATTGAATCTATAGATGATTTTGTTGAGTAGTAGTTCTGTATTAATAATATTAATTCTGGGGCTTCCCTGGTGGCGCAGTGGTTGAGAGTCCGCCTGCCGATGCAGGGGACACGGCTTCGTGCCCCCGTCCGGGAGGATCCCACATGCCGCGGAGCGGCTGGGCCCGTGAGCCATGGCCACTGAGCCTGCGCGTCTGGAGCCTGTGCTCCGCAACGGGAGAGGCCACAACAGTGAGAGGCCCGTGTACCGCAAAAAAATAAAATAAAAAAAAATAGTAATATTAATTCTTCCACCCCCATGAACATAGAGTGACTTTCTATTTATTTATCTTCTTTGGTTTATTTCAACGATATTTTATTGTTTTCAGTATATGTCTTCAACATTCTGAGGAGTCTGGCTCCTGCCCAAGAGCCTCTGTGTGATTTTTCATGCCCAACCATAGCAATTACATAGGTTTTACCCGGCAGGTCTCACGGGTGGAATGCTGCCCTTCCCACACCAGACTTCATGCACAGCCAATGAATTCCAGTCTCTGAGGGAAGTTGCAGTCAAGGACTCAAGTCCATCTGGCCTGTCATACTCTTCTTTACGTATTTGCATTCCCTGGCAAGTGCCCTCATTCCTAGGTGTGTCTTTATCTCAGGACACTGGCTAAGGTTTCTTCATGTAACCCTGTCAAAACCTCCTTATCAGGGAAGAAGTGGAAAACCTTAAAGACACTCTTCCTTATTCTAACTCAGTACTCAGAATTATTTTACCCCTAGCCATCCATCTCTCTCTTCCCATGGTCTCTGGTTTCATAAAACTGCAGGAGCCTTTTGTTCCATACTCCCTTGAGAATGGGATCACACCCATGTCTTTGCTGGCCACCTGAGCCTTGATGAGTGTGCCATTCCATGGGGGAGAATGAATCAGGGGAAAGTCGGTGTTTTCTTAGGTTAGACTTTTGTTTATGCCATCACAGTATGTGATTAAAGATTTCACTGTTACTTCCATTTTGGCTTATTGCTTTATTCCGCTACTCTGACACCAGACAGATGAGCTCTTTCCAGCTCAGCTGAGCTCCTAACAACCCCTAGTTTAAAAGTGTTCCTAAGTGGGTCTTCCCTGGTGGCGCAGTGGTTGGGAGTCTGCCTGCCGATGCAGGGGACACGGGTTCGTGCCCTGGTCCGGGAGGATCCCACATGCCGCGCAGTGGCTGGGCCCGTGAGCCATGGCCGCTGAGCCTGCGCGTCCGGAGCCTGTGCTCCACAACGGGAGAGGCCACAACAGTGAGGGGCCCGCGTACTGCAAAAAAAAAAAAAAAGTATTCCTAAGTATTTTATTATTTTCAATGCTATTATAAATGGATTTATTTCCTTAATTTTATTTTTGGATTATTCACTGCTCTTCTACAGAAATACAACTGATATTTATATGTGGATTCTGCGTCTTTCAAATTTGCTGAACTTGTTTTGCTGAACTAATTTTTGTATGGATTTTTAGGATTTTCTATATATAAGATCATTGCATCTGTGAATAGAGGTGGTTTTATTCCTTTCTTTTAGTCTGGCTGTGTATTATTTCCTTTCTCACATAATTTTTATGGCTAGAACTTCTAGTATATTGTTGAAGTTAAGTGGCAAGAACGGACATCCATGTCTTATTTTGGATCTTGGAGGGAAAATATTTAATTGTTTTATCACAGTGATGTTAACTGTGGGGTTTTCATAGATGCTGTGTGTCATGTTGAAGAAGTTTCTTTTTAATTCTAGTTTAAATGATTTTTTATCATGAAGGAGTGTTGAATTTTTGTCAAATGCTTTTTCTGTTTCTATTGAGATGATTATGTGGTTTTTGCCTGTATTCATTTATATGGTGTATTACATTAATTGATTTTCATATATTAAATCAACCTGTATTCTTGGAATAAATTCTACTTGGTCATGGTGCTTAATTCTTTTATGTATTGCTAGGTTTGGCTTGTTGGTGTATTGTTGATGATTTTTGCATCTATATTTATAAGAGATTAGTCTTCTGTTGTACTTTCTTTTGGTATTTGTGTGTAGTTTTGGTATCAGGGTAATTATAGCCTCATAGAATGAGTTGGCAAGTGTTCATTCCTCTTTTTGATTCCTGGAAGGTTTTGTAAAGAATTAGCATTTATTATTCTTTAACTGTTTGGTAGAAATTATAAGTGTAGCCATCTTGGCTTGGGCTTTTATGTATTGGGATTTTTTTGTTACTTATTTAATCTCTATACTTTTTACAGGTCTATTCAGATTTTCTATTTATTTTTGAGTCAGTTTTTGGTAGTTTGCATGTTTAAAGGAATTTGTCCTTTTTATCTAGGTTGTCTATATCAACATACAAATATTCATAGTGTTATCTTGTAATCCCTTTTATTTCTTAATGTCGGTAGTAATGTCCCTACGTTCATTCCTAATTTTAGTAATTTAACACTTCTCTATTTTTCTTCATCACTTTATCTAATGGCTTGTCAATATTGGTGATCTTTTCAAAGAACTATCCTTTGGTTTTGTTGATTATTGTTTTTTTATTTTTTATTTGATTTAGCTACACTCTAATCCTTTTTGTTTCTGCCCTTCTGCTTGCTTTGTTTAGTTTGCTCCTCTTTTTGTAGCTCCTTAATAAAGGTTAGATATTTTTATTGTAGTAAAAAGCACATAACATAAGATTTACCATCGCAACCATTTGTAAGTATTATGGTTGTTCAGTAGCATTATGTATTTTCAGTAGCATTATGTATTTTCACGTTGTTGTGAAACATCTCCAGAAAATTTTCATCTTGCAAATCTGAAACTGTATACCCAGTAAACAACAACTTCCCTCCTTCCCCTCCCCTCAGACCCTGGCAAACATCATTCTACTTTCTTTTTCTATGAATTTCACTACTTCAGATACCTCATATAACTGGAATCATGCAGTATTTGTACTTGCACTTTGGTTAGAAACTGGATATTTTGACTATTATAATGTGGCAACTCTGCAAATCACATTTTCCTCCCTTCCCAGGGTTTATTGTTGATGTTTGTTATAGTCATTTTTTGTTTTGTTTTGTGATTTTTATGAACAAATTTCATCAATTCTATATTATTTGTTTTATGTTATTACTGAAGTCCCTCTTCCATTAATTTAGTGGTGAGCTAGTTACTGAACAGAGATTTTCTAAATGTCTGGAACCCAGTAAATCTACCAATCTTTGCAACTTGGCTCTGCGTGAGCGTTGGGGCATACCTTCAGTGCTCAGCAAGGAGTTTACAATTCTGCCTTAAACTTCAATTCCTATTTGCACAAACCCTGAAGTTTAGTGATAAGTAGGAGCTTAGAACCTTCTCACATCTTTTATGAGCATGTACCCAGCCCTGGCATACACATGACCTTCTAGATTTCCAGGAATATGTGGAATCTTTTCAAAGTCCTTATTTCCCAAAGCAACTCATTCCCTAGCCTTCTCTCAACATTTTGGTTAGAGTATTTTTTGCCGCAACTGGTGTTAACTCAAGAAGTAGCAGCTAATACATTTGCTTTTAAATGCTTTTAAATGTTTCCCCCTTGGTAGCTGCCTTAGCCTTTAGAAAGTTCCAAGTTAGGCTAAATAAAGACAAGTCCTTTGATACGACCCTTCAGGGACCCACAAAATGAGTCCAAACTAACAACCACATTTTTCTTTTAGAATAAGGTCCATTTTGCTCTCTCTGGTATAACATACCTGTACTGGTAATCACAGCTGTTGTCGTCAAGGCCACTGCTATACTGAGAAGGTGGGGATGGTTACCAGGATAAGTCAAAATACCATGAAGTTCTTTTACTAAGATTCAGCTATCTTTTCTTGATTGTTTCCCTGGTTGCTATAAGGTTTGGATTAGAGTCTACAGTTCCAAAACAGTTTGACACTTTTGTCAATTTATTTATTACTTTTGTGGACGGATAAACTTTTGGATTTCCATAATTTGCCATTTTCACTGTCGTCATTTTAAAAAATTGACTATGCCTGTCTTTAGTGTAAAATGCTAGGTATATATGTATGTGTGTGTATATATCGATACATCATTTTGTACACTTGTTTCTTTTACAATCTGATGTTTTCTGATTAATATATTTTTGAGAAACGCCTCACAATTTCTAGTCTGCTGATAATACTATTCCTCGTGCTATAGTGCTGTTACCAATTCATTAATTCCTCATACCTCATCATTATTACAAAGGATTTTGGAGAAAGTATATGCTCAGTCCACTATCTTGAACTAAACACCTAATGTTATTGAACATGGTGAGAATATATAGAACATAATAAATACTAAAGGCAATTAGAGATATCCTTTTATCTTTTATTTGCACTACATTAAGCACTGTTTAAATCTATTAAAAACCCTTTTATTCTTAGTTTACTATTTTTATTCTTTATTATTCCTAGACATTTTCTAAATGAGGAAAATGTGCTGTTTTTCATCAAATGCCTATTCAGAATATTAATGACCATATTTTTGTCTATTTCCTTGATCTAATGAAGTGAAGGATTATATTATATAATACTAATATTTTAACATCTCAGTTTGTACTAGTCTATATTGTAGTACTTCTTTCAATTTACTGCAATATTTATTTTACTGGGGCTTACTTTAGAATTTTGGCATTTATAATTTGAGATTGTTATGAAATTTACTATTTTTAAAAGTGATCATTACAAAATTTTATTGTGTTATGATAGGTTTATATAACACTTTGGAAATCTTTCTCCAATATAGCAAATTTTAAAAAACCCTTATTGAGCATCTATTAAGTAAAATAAAAGAGATCAATGGGATCACTGTGAGGGGCAGGGAGCCTTGAAGACTAAGAGTGGAGCTCATATGTCATGTATATACTGCCTTAAATTTTTTTAATATGATTAAAAATGAAACATTGAAAAATAAATAGGTAAAATGAATTGAAAGAATCTGTTCTTTTGAAACTTTGAAAACACCCATATTTTTAAAAGTTTGTCAAATGCATTTTAGAGTAATTTTGTCATATTAAAAAAATGTTCTAGGTCATTGGTTTATTCAGGTTTCCTCTTTTTTTGCCCATTTGCATTTTCCTGTGCATATATTTGCACATCTCATTAACTTATTCTTTAAAAAATGCCATGTCTCTTTCGCTTGATTTCAGTCATTTTCTTTAATATTTAGATTTTCTCCACTGTTTTTTCAAGTTGATATAATTTTATTTTTTTAATCTTTATTGGAGTACAGTTGATTTACAATGTTGTGTTAGTTTCTGATGTACAGCAAAGTGAATCAGTTAAACACATATCCACTCTCTTTTTTTTTTTAGACTCTTTTCCCATTTAGGCCATTTATTGAGGTAACGTTGGTTTATAACATTATGTAAGTTTCATATACACAACATTATATTTCTACTTCTATATACCCTGCAGTGTGCTCACCACCAAAAACTTCATTTCCATCCATCACCGTACAGTTGTTCCCCTTTACCCATTTAGCCCTCACCCCACCCCTTCCCCTCTGGTAACCACTACTCTGTTCTCTATATCTACATGTTTATTTTTGTTTGGTTTGTGCATTTATTTCATTTTTTGTTTGTTTTTTATATTCCACATATGAGTGAAACCGTATTGTGTTTGTCTTTCTCCATGTGACTTGTTTCACTTAGCATCATACCCTCAAGGTCCATTGATGTTAGGATTTTATTTCTTTGGTTTCAATTTTACTGTTTTGAAAAGAAAAAAATAAGAAATATCTCATTATTAATATACTCTAATTTCCCCTCTTGTACATTAATTGTTGCTTTTATTATTTTACACTCCTTAGTTTTGCTTTTGTTGTTTATCCACTGTTGCCACTTCTAGGTCCCCCTGACATTTTGGTCACCTCCTTGAATTTGTTTCATAATACTTGGGCCCATTTTAGAGTTAATGTAATCTCTGATGGCCTACCTGATCTTTAGGTCCTGGCCATCTCTGATTTGACCCATGAGCCTGGACAACATTTAATGGCTCATAACTTGAAGAATAATAAAGAATTCAACTTACCTATTGAGATGATCTATGATTTTTTATTCTTCAATTTGTTAATATGGTGTATCACATTGATTAATTTGTGTGTACTGAAGAATCCTTGCATTCCTGGAATAAACCCCACTTGATCATGGTGCATGACCCTTTTAATGTGCTGTTGGATTCTGTTTGCTAGTATTTTGTTGAGGATTTTTGCATCTATATTCATCAGTGATATTGGCCTGTAATTTTCTCTTTTGGGGACATGTTTGTCTGGTTTTGGTATCAGGGTGATGGTGGCCTCATAGAATGAGCTTGGGGGTATTCCCCCTCTGAAATTTTTTGGAAGAGTTTAAGCAGCATAGGTATTAGCTCTTTTCTAAATGTTTGATAGAATTCCCCAGTGAAGGTATCTGGTCCTGGAGTTTTGTTTGTTGGAAGATTTTTAATCATGGTTTCAAGTTCATTTCTTGTGAATTGGTCTGTTCATATTTTCTATTTCTTCCTGGTTCAGTCTTAGAAGGTTGTACTTTTCTAAGAATTTGTCCATTTCTTCCAGCTTGTCCATTTTATTGGCATATAGTTGCTTGTAGTAGTCTCTTATGATCCTTTGTATTTCTGCTGTGTCAGTTGTAACTTTTCCTTTTTCATTCTAACTTTATTGATTTCAGTCCTCTCCCTTTTTTTCTTGATGAATCTGGCTAAAAGTTTATCCATTTTATTTATCTTCTCAAAGAACCAGATTTTAGTTTCATTGATCTTTGCTATTGTTTTCTTCATTTCTATTTCATTTATTTCTGCTCTAATCTTTATGATTTCTTTCCTTCTACTAACTGTTTTTTGTTTGTTCTTTCTCTAGTTACTTTAGGTGTAAGGTTAGGTTGTTTATTTGAGATTTTTCTTGTTTCTTGATGTAGGATTGTATTGCTATAAACTTCCCTCTTGGAACTGCTTTTGCTGCATCCCATAGGTTTTGCATCATCATGTTTTTGTTGTCATTTGTTTCTAGGCATTTTTTGATTTCCTCTTTGATTAAAAATGTGGAATCCTTCACGAATTTGCATGTCATCCTTGTGCAAGAGCCATGCTAATCTTCTCTGTATCATTCCAATTTTAGTATATGTGCTGCCAAAGCAAGCATGATTCTGTGTTTCTTGTTTGTTCCTCTCTTTTTCTTTTTGTTTTTCTTTTTTGTGGTTTGTTTGCTTTTATTTTATGCTTGTGTTCTCTTACTTTTGTTTTTTTTTAATGTATTATATGTTTTTTGATTTGTGCTTACCCTGTTTTTCAAGTATGTTATCCCCTTCCCATATCTACTTGCTTTAGACTGATAGTCATATCACATTCCAAAAAAGAAAAAAAACAGGAATCTACATTTTCTTACTCTCCTCTCCCACAGTTTTACGATTTTGATGTCCTCCTCTTTTACATCTTCATTTTTATTCTTTTGCTGTTCATGTGGTTATCATCGTTTTCACAAAAATATTTTGACTTTTTCTTTTAATCTGACTTATTTAAGTGATTTACTTTCCAATTGTGATTTTCTCCTTCCTATAAATTCTTGCTTCTTTTCTATTTAGAGAAGACCTGTTAGTATTTCATTTAGGACAGGTTTAGTATTGCTGTATCCTTTCCAGTCTTGCTTGTCTGAGAAATTCTTTCCCTCCATCTATTCTAACTGATATCTTGCTGGTTAGAGTATCCTAGGTTGCAGATTTTTCCCTTTTAGAACTTTGAATATATCTTGCCACTCCCTTCTTGCCTGCAACGTTTCTATAGAGAAATCAGCTTATAGCCTTATGGGGGTTCCCTTGTAATTAACTATTTGTTTTTCTCTTGCTGCCTTTAAATCCCCTTTTTATCTTTAACTTTTACCATTTTAATTATAAAAGGTTTTTGTGTAGGTCTGTTTGGGTTCATCATTTTTGACACTGTCTATGCTTCTTGTACCTGAATATCTGTTTCCTTCTTTAGGTTTGAAAAGTTTTCAGTCATAATTTCTTCAAATACATTTTTGATTCTCTCCTTCTGGAATCCCTATTATGCGTAGATTTGCACACTTTATATTATCACATAGGTCTCTTTTATATTGCTTTCATTTTTTTATTCATTTGGCTTTCTATCTGCTCTTCTATTGATATCTTCCAGATCAGTTATTCATTCTTCTGCATTATTCATTCTGCTATTCATTGCCTTTAGCTCAGCTTTCATCTCAGCAAATGAGTTTTCTAATTTTTCTTGGCTTCTCTTTATAGATTCTAGTTCCTTTTTATAGTAATCTGCATTTGTGTTGAGGGCTTTCTTTTAAATTCCTTCAGCGTTTTTATTGTCTGTTAGACTGAAGAAGAGGTCTGTTTCATTGTTTGTTCTTTCACAGGAATTCTCTTGGTCTTTTAACGGGGAGTGGTTCCTCTGCTTCTCCATTTTACTTATATTTCTCTTAACTGTGGTCTTGGACGGCTGTTTATATGTGGGAGTATCCCTGTGTAGGCTGTGTGGCTGAATATTTTTGGCGTAAAGCCTGTTATTAGTATGGATGCCTGCTGCCTGTTTCCTCAGCATGTGCTAGCCATTATCATCTCCCTGACAGAAGGTGTGCCAATGCAGTGGCTGGTGCCTACTCCCAGAGCTCTCAGCAGCAGCAGAGGCTCACACATGCCCCCAGAGCCTGTGATGGTGGTGGTTGACACCCTCTCCCAGAGCTCATGTAGGTGGTGTCCTGCTGCCTGAGAGGGCACGTGTAGGGAAAGAGGCTGCTATGGTGGCTCCCACCCCTGCCCTCACACACCTCCCCCCAACAGTGGCATCTTGCTGCTATGGCAGGCCCAGGCTTCCTCTATGTACACCTTCGGTTGTGGCCACACCAGCCAGCCAGCCCCAGTACTCTCCCTGCATCTTACTGCTGAAGCCCAAGCTTCAGCACCCAGCCCCGCTACCCGCACTGGTGGACATGCATCTCATGCTGGGGAACGTAGGGTGGCAGTACCGACCATCTGTGCAGGTCTGTCTTCATTGTGCCTGCCACAATCCAGTTGCTGCGCTCTCCTCTGAGGCTCTGAAGCTTCCCCTCTGATCCGACTGATCTCCCTACTGGTGAGGGAGCTTCCCAGGGTGCAGAAACGTTTCTTCTTTCACAGTTTCCTCTCAGGAGTGCAGGTCCTGGCCCAGTTCCTTTCTTTCTTCTTTTTTTTTTTCTTCTTTTTTCCTACCCGGTTATGTGGAGATTTTTTAGCCCTTTCAGAAGTCTGAGATCGTCTGCCAGCATTCAATAGATATTCTGTGAGAATCATTCCACGTGTACATGTATGTCTGATGTATTTGTGGGAGTAGGTGTGCTCCCTGTCCTACTACTCTGCCATCTTGATCACTCCCACGGGAAGTTGTTTCACTCTTGAATAGTGGCCTCCTCTGTGGCATGTATTCTTTTCCGTTTGTCTTTTGTCTGTCACTGTGTATAATATACAGTGTTTAATAAATACTTTTAGCACAATTGAATAAATATGTTTTTCCTTAGGCCTATCCTCTGGGAGAACATTTCTTCAACAATCAGAGTTATTACTTGCAACTAGTTCTACTTCATAAATTTTTAAGAGTAGATTATTTTGGGGGGGGGTCAAGATGGGAGAATAGAAAGACTTGGAGTTGGCCTCTCCACACAAGTACATAGGACTACATCTAAAAATGGAACAGTTCTCACAGAACACCTGCTGAACACTAGCAGAGGACCTCGAACACCTAAAAGGACAAGAAAAATCCCCATGCAACTGGGTAGGATGAAAGAAAGGAAAAGAGGAAACAGGATGGGACATGCATCCCTGTGGAGGGATCTGAAGGAGAGGTTCCTACACTCAGGGAAGCCAAGTCACTGGCAGGGAGATCATCTGGGACAGAGACGGAGTTTCAGGGACTCAGAGGAGAGGGCAGCAACTGGTCTGTGGCAGGACAGAGTGAGACCTATACAGACAGTCCATGCCCCAACCCTGCATGCCCCAGCCTGAGAAGGGTGTCTGATGGTGTGGAGGGGGGCTGGGTGCTGGAATGTGGGGTATGTGTAACTTAATGTATGATTTAAAGCTTGTGTTTCCTTTATTTTCATTTTTGGATAATGTGTCCATTGGTGAAAGTGGGGTGTTGAAGTCCCCTACTATGATTGTGTTACTGTCTATTTCCCCTTTTATGGCTGTTGGTATTTGCCTTATGTGTTGAGGTGCTCCTCTGTTGGGTGCATAAATATTTACAGTTGTTATATCTTCTTCTTGGATTGATCCCATGATCATTATGTAGTGTCCTTCTTTGTCTCTTGTAATAGTCTTTATTTTAAAGTCTATTTTGTTTGATATGAGAATTCCTACTCCATCTTTCTTTTGATTTCCATTTGCATGGAATATCTTTTTCCATCCCCTCACTTTCAGTCTGTATGTGTCCCTAGGTCTGAAGTGGATCTTTTGTAGACAGCATATATATGGGTCTTGTCTTTGTATCCATTCAGCCAGTGTACGTCTTTTGGTTGGAACATTTAATCCATTTACATTTAAGGTAATTATCAATATGTATGTTCCTATTACCATTTTCTTAATTGTTTTGGGTTTGTTATTGTAGGTCTTTTCCTTCTCTTGTGTTTCCTGCCTAGAGAGGTTCCTTTAGCATTTGTTGTAGAGCTGGTTTGGTGGTGCTGAATTCTCTTAGCTTTTGCTTGTCTGTAAAGGTTTTAATTTCTCTGTCAAATCTGAATGAGATCCTTGCTGGGTAGAGTAATTTTGGTTGTAGGTTTTTCCTTTCATCACTTTAAATATGTCCTGCCACTCCCTTCTGACTTGCAGAGTTTCTGCTGAAAGATCAGTTGTTAACCTCATGGGGAGTCCCTGGTATGTTATTTGTTGTTTTTCCTTTGCTGCTTTTAATATTTTTTCTGTGTATTTAATTTTTGATAGTTTGATTAATATGTGTCTTGGCGTGTTTCTCCTTGGATTTATCCTGTATGGGACTCTCTGCACTTCCTGGACTTGATTAACAATTTCCTTTCCCATATTAGGGTAGTTTTCAACTATAATCTCTTCAAATATTTTCTCTGTCCTTTTTCTCTTCTTCTGGGACTCCTATAATTAGAATGTTGGTGCATTTAATATTGTCCCAGAGGTCTCTGAGACTCTCCTCCATTATTTTCATTCTTTTTTCTTTGTTCTCCTCTGCAGTAGTTATTTCCACTATTTTATCTTCCAGGTCACTTATCCGTTCTTCTGCATCTGTTATTCTACTGTTGATCCTTTGTAGAGAATTTTTAAATTCATTTATTGTGTTGTTCATGATTGTTTGTTGCTCTTTAGTTCTTCTAGGTCCTTGTTAAACGTTTCTTATATTTTCTCCATTCTATTTCCAAGATTTTGGATCATCTTTACTATCATTATTCTGAATTCTTTTTCAGGTAGACTGCCTATTTCCTCTTCATTTGTTAGGTCTGGTGGGTGTTTACCTTTCTCCTTTATCTGCTGTGTGTTTCTCTGTCTTCTCATTTTGCTTAACTTACTGTGTTTGGGGTCTCCTTTTCGCAGTCTGCATGTTCGCAATTCCCGTTGTTTTTCCTGTCTGCTCCCAGTGGCTAAGGTTCGTTCAGTGGGTTGTGTAGGCTTCCTGGTGGAGGGGACTACTGCCTGTGTTCTGGTGGATGAGGCTGGATCTTGTCTTTTTGATGGGCAGGTCCACGTCTGCTGGTGTGTTTTGGGGTGTCTGTGGACTTATTATGATTTTAGGCAGCCTTTCTGCTAATGGGTGGGGTTGTGTTCCTGTCTTGCTAGTTGTTTGGCATACGGTGTCCATCACTGTAGCTTGCTGGTCGTTGAGTGGAGCTGGGTCTTAGCGTTGAGATGGAGATCTCTGGGAGATTTTCGCAGTTTGATATTACGTGGAGCTGGGAGGTCTCTGGTGGACCAGTGTACTGAACTCGGCTCTCCCACCTAAGAGGCGCAGCCCTGATGCCTCACTGGAACACCAAGAGCCTGTCATCCACATGGCTCAGAATGAAAGGGAGAAAGAAAGAGAGAAAGAGATAAAATAATTTAAAATAAAGCAGTTATTAAAACAAAAAACAAAAATTATTTTTAAAAATTTTTATGTAATTAAAAAAGAAGAAAGAACACCAAACCAAAAAACAAATCCACAAATGATAATAAGTGCTGAAAATTATACTAAGAAAAAAAAAAGACAACCCTAGGACAAATGGTAAAGGCAAAGCTATACAGACAGAATCACACACAGAAGCATACACATACACACTCACAAAGAGAAAAAGGGAAAAAAATATATATATCGTTGCTCCCAAAGTCCACCTCCTCAATTTGGGATGATTCGTTGTCTATTCAGGTATTCGACAGATGCAGGGTACATCAAGTTGACTGTGGAGATTTAATCCACTGCTCCTGAGGCTGCACAAAGAAATTTCCCTTTCTCTTCTTTGTTGGCACAGCTCCTGGGATTCAGCTTTGGATTTGGCCCTGCCTCTGCATGTAGGTCGCATCAGGGCATCTGTTCGTTCAGACAGGACAGGGTTAAAGGACCAGCTGATTCAGGGGCTCTGGCTCACTCAGGCTGGGGGAAGGGAGGGGTACGGATGCGGAGTGAGCCTCTGGCGGCAGAGGTCGGCGTGACGTTGCACCAGCCTGAGGCATGCCACGTGTTCTCCTGGGGAAGTTTTTCCTGGATCCCGGGACCCTGGCAGTGGCGGTGTGCACAGGCTCCTGGGAGGGGAGGTGTGGATAGTGACCTGTGCTCGCACACAGGCTTCTTGGTGGCGGCAGCAGCAGCCTTAGCGTCTCATGCCCGTCTCTGTGGTCCATGCTGATAGCCGTGGCTCACGCCCGTCTCTGGAGCTCCTTTAAGCAGCGCTCTGAATCCCCTCCCCCCGCGCACCAGGAAACAAAGAGGCAAGAAAAAGTCTCTTGCCTCTTCGGCAGCTCCAGATTTTTTCCCGGACTCCCTCCCCTCTAGCTGTGGCGCACTAACCCCCAGCAGGCTGTGTTCACGCTGCCAACCCCAGTCCTCTCCCTGTGCTCTGACCAAAGCCTGAGCCTCAGCTCCCAGCCCCGCCCGCCCCGGCGGGTGAGCAGACAAGCCTCTCGGGCTGGTGAGTGCTGGTCGGCCCCGATCCTCTGTGCGGGAATCTCTCCGCTTTGCCCTCCGCACCCCTGTGGCTGTGCTCTCCTCCGCGGCTCCGAAGCTTCCCCCTCCGCCACCCACAATCTCCGCCTGTGGAGGGTCTTCCTAGTGTATGGAAACCTTTCCTCCTTCACAGCTCCCTCCCACTGGTGCAGGTCCCGTCCCTATTCTTTTGTCTCTGTTTTTTCTTTTTACTTTTGCCCTACCCAGGTACGTGGGGAGTTTCTTGCCTTTTGGGAGGTCTGAGGTCTTCTGCCAGCGTTCAGTGGGTGTTCTGTAGGAGTTGTTCCACATATAGATGTATTTCTGATGTATTTGTGGGGAGGAAGGTGATCTCCACGTCTTACTCTTCCACCATCTTGAAGCTCCTCCTCAGTAGTCCTTTTTAATCCTTTGCATTTAATAGAATGAATTATGATTACCTGTTTATGTGTCTATCTTTTTCATTCCCACTGTGAGCTCTCTTATGATTGAGATCCTACCTGATTAATCTTTATTTCCCCAGCAGTTAGCACAGTACCTGCTTGAAAGCTTATGGGAGGGACTCAAATGCTTACTTAGTGACCAGAATGAATGTATAAATAAGTGAACAAGATACTCAGAGGAGAGGCTTTGTTCAGTTTCAGTCACAGAAAATTGCTTCACAAGTTACAAATATAAAATTTAGAAAATAAATTTTGCTCTAGGAGCAAATTATTTTAGACTTTACAAAGAAAGAACATTGGCTGTTTCCTAAACAAAGAAAATACTTTTAAGAGACCTTTTCAGCTGTGTGGATCTCAAGAAAATAAGTGACAACTTGTACTTCTGATAAAATGTATTTTCATAAAAGAATAGGTCAAAGTAAATTTGTCCCATTGTTTCTGGAAATACAAATGCATCATATAAATATACAACTCTGAAGTGGTTGAGTGTAAAAGAGAATATGACAAAATATGTTAATTCCAAATTAATTAGAAAATGAAACATACTGCACATTGTTATCTTTTCATTTTCTTTCTAGTTTGGCATTTCATTTATTTATTATTTGAAATGTGTAGTTATTTTCAGTAATGTGTACCTACTTTGAAATCTAAAAATAAAAGAGGAGAAGAGCCAATTTTAGAAATAACCCAACACGTTCCCTTAGAATGATTCCCAATACATAAATACACACAGTGGGAAAGTGCCACAACAAAGAAGTAAACTCAGATGTTACTGATTTCATGAAGCATTTCTCCAAATCTACGACCATCTCTCAATCCCTATGTGAAAGCCTTGGTATTTGAAGTTGGCTCTGTTTATGGATATCTCCTTGCTTTGCTGTTTCACTCTGCTTTCGAACCAAGGAAGAACAGATTCTAACAATTTTCATTTTCCTGACACTGCCCAGTCTTGACTACAGTTAAGTTCAACAAACTAAATTCTGCTACCTCAGCAGCAGCCAACTCATGGGAATCTGCTATCATTACAAAAAAAGTTAGATTGTATTAAGAGCTACAAATATGACTTTGTCCTCCTCAGAAATAGAGTTGCTGGTGTAGAACATCATTAAATGCATCTTAATAATAATTTATTATTAACTGTTTTCTATGTAGATTTCAAGGAGTGACCTGGCATATTGCCTTAGAAATACATAATACAGAATACATTTTATCCTCCTCTGAGTGCCAGCAACTCATTTAACTAGAATAAGAAAAGTAGCAATGAGATCCAATAAATAATGAGGTCTATTTGGTGGTTTTCCACAAAGATATGTGGGTCCTGATTAAAACAGAGAGAAGAAAAGGGGGTCACCTTGTTCAAAAGTCATCCATATAGTCTGTCTTTGATCAGGAGCATAGAGGTCACATGGGAATTTCTTTGTAAATCAAAGAGAAAATTTGTCTTCACAGTTAATTAATAGAACCTCTTGAGTAAAAAGAACCTTATATCTGGGTGATTTTATCACTTGTTTACTGTGGTAGAATTTTTTCAACTACATTTTGAAAATGTTAAGATGAAATGAAAATTTTGAGTACTAAACGAAGTATTGTAAGTGCTGTTCCTTAGATTGTTCATTGCATTTGCATTATTACATTTTAATGAGAAAGAAGTCAGTCACAAAGGAAAATGGCATATCAAAGCAATCTGCATTATTAGTGAATTCCCAAGCCAAATAATCATGAGTTCTTTTCTACCATTCTTTACAATGTAATTACAAGGAGAGACTGCCTGTGTTTCTCAGCTAGTTCACAATCTTGGAGCATTCCAGATAGGATGATGATAATTATTTAATATGAATTAAAACCATTAGAGTGCTCAGATTTTTTTAACATCATTGTTACCTGAAACTGCCAAGAAGAATATTGTAATGCATCATTCCTCAAGAAAATGACCCAGTTATTCTAAAGAAACCATCTCTACATATGGAACTACTAAATAGTTGGCAATCTAATATCTGCCACTTGTGGATAGGTTAAACAGAGAGAAATATCTACTCTTTTAAATTAAAAAAATTTTGATTGGAGTATAGTTCATTTACAATGTTGTGTTACTTTCTACTGTACGGCAAAGTGAATCAGTTACACATATACATATATCCACTCTTTTTTACATTCTTTTTCCATATAGGTCATTACAGAGTACCGAGTAGAGTTCCCTGTGCTATACAGTAGATTCTTGTTAGTTATTTATTTTATATATAGTAGTGTGTATATGTCAATCCCAATCTCCCAACTTACCCCTCCCCCCACTTCCCCCTGGTAACCATAAGTTTGTCTTCTACATCTGTGACTCTATTTCTGTTTTGTAAATAAGTACACTTGTACCATTTTTTTAGATTCCACATATAAGTGGTATCATATTTTATTTGTCTTCCTCTGACTGACTTCACTTAGTATGACAATCTCTAGGTCCATCCATGTTGCTGCAAATGGCATTATTTCATTCTCTTTTATGGCTGAGTTAATATTCCATTGTATATATGTGCCACATCTTCTTCATCCACTCATCTGTTGATGGACACTTAGGTTGCTTCCATGTCCTGGCTATTGTAAATAGTGCTGCAGTGAACATTGGGGTACATGACTCTTTTTGAATTATGGTTTTCTCAGGGTATATGCCCAGTAGTGGGATTGCTGGGTCGTATGGTAGTTCTATTTTTAGTTTTTTAAGGAACCTCCATACTGTTCCCCATAGTGGCTGTATCAATTTACATTATCACCAACAGTGCAGGAGGGTTCCCTTTTCTCACACCCTCTCCAGCATTTACTGTTTCTAAATTTATTGATGATGTCCATTTCTGACCAGTGTGAGGTGATACCTCATTGTAGTTTTGATTTGCATTTCTCTAATAATTACTGATGTTGAGCATCTTTTCATTTGTTTGTTGGCCATCTGTATGTCTTCTTTGGAGAAATGTCTATTTCGATCTTCCACCCATTTTTTGATTGGGTTTTTTTTTCATATTGAGCTGCATAAGCTGTTTGTATATTTTTGAGATTAATTCCTTGTCAGTCGCTTCATTTGCAAATATTTTCTCCAATTCTGTGGGTTGTCTTTTTGTTTTGTTTATGGTTTCCTTTGCTGTATAAAAGCTTTTAAGTTTCATTGGGCCCCATTTGTTTATTTTTGTTCTTATTATCATTACTCTAAGAGGTGGGCCATAAAAGATCCTGCTTTGATATATGTCAGAGAGTGTCCTGCCTACGATTTCCTTTAAGAGTTTTATAGTAGCTGGCCTAACTTTTAGGTCTTTAATACATTTTGAGTTTATTTTTGTGTATGGTGTTCAGAGTGTTCTAATTTCATTCCTTTACAGGTAGCTGTCCAGTTTTCCCAGCACCACTTATTGAAGAGACTGTCTTTTTTCCATTGTGTATTCTTGCCTCCTTAGTCATAGATTGATTGACATTGGTGCATGGATTTATCTCTGGGCTTTCTATTGCATTCCATTGATCTATATTTCTATTTTTGTGTTAATATCATACTGTTTTGATGACTGTAGCTTTATAGTATATGCTGAAGTCAGGGAACCTGATTCCTCCAATTCCATTTTCCTTTCTCAAGATTGCTTTGGCTATTTGAGGTCTTCTGTGTTTCCATACAAATTGTAAGATTTTTAAATTCTAATTCTGTGAAAAATGCCATTAGTAAATTGATAGATTGCACTGAATCTGTAGATTGCTTTGGGTAGTATAGTCATTTTCACAATATTGATTCTTCCAATCCAAGAACATGGTATATCTCCATCTGTTTGTGTTGTCTTTGATTTCTTTCATCATATCTTATACTTTTGTGAGTATAGGTCTTTTGCCTCCTTAGGTAGGTTTATTCCTAGGTATTTTATTCTTTTTGAAGCAATGGTAAATGGGATTGTTTCCTTGATTTCTCTTTGTGATCTTTCATTGTTAGTGTATAGGAATGCAAGAGATTTCCCTGGTAAAGTTGCAGGATACAAAATTAATACAAATTCATTGGTGAGCTCTAGTATATAGTTTTCTGGTAGCATCTTTAGGATTTTCTATGTATAGTATCATGTCATCTGCAAACAGTGACAGTTTTACTTTTTTTCCGATTTGGATTCCTTTTATTTCTTTTTCTTCTCAGATTGCCGTGGCTAGGGCTTCCCAAACTATGTTGAATGATAGTGGTGAGAGTGGACATACTTCTCTTTTTCCTGATCTTAGAGGAAATGCTTTCAGTTTTTCACCATTGAGAAGGGTGTTTGCTGTGGATTTGTTGTCTATGGCCTTTATTATGTTGGGGTAGGTTCCCTCTATGCCCACGTTCTAGAGGGTTTTTATTATAAGTGTTGTTGAATTTTGCCAAAAGCTTTTTCTACATCTATTGAGATGATCATATAGTTTTTACTCTTCACTTTTTTGATATGGTGTATCACACTAATTGATTTGCAGATATTGAAGAATCCTTGCATCCCTGGGATAAATCCCACTTGATCATGGTGTGTGATCCTTTCAATGTGTTGTTGGATTTGGTTTACTAGTATTTTGTTGAGAATATTTGCGTCTGTGTTCATCAGTGATATTGGCCTGTAATTTTCTTTTTCGTGATATCTCCGTCTGGTTTTGGTATCAGGGTGATGGTGGCCTCGTAGAATGAGCTTGGGAGTTTTCCTTCCTCTGAAATTTTCTGGAAGAGTTTCAGAAGGATAGATGTCAACTCTCCTCTAAATTTTTGATAGAATTCCTCTGTGAAGGCATCTGCTCCTGGAATTTTGTTTGTTGGAAGCTTTTTAATCACAATTTCAATTTCAGCACTTGTGATTGGTCTGTTCATATTTTCTATTTTTTTCCTGGGTCAGTCTTGGGAGGGTGTGCCTTTCTAAAACTGTGTCCATTTCTTCTAGGTTGGCCATTTTATTGGCATATAATTGCCTGTAGTAGTCTCTTATGATCCTTTGTATTTCTGTGGTGTCTGTTATAACTTCTCCTTTTCTATTTCTATATTTATTGAGTTGAGTCCTCTCCCTTTTTCTCTTCATGAGTCTGGCTAAAGGTTTATCCATTTTGTTTATCTTCTCAAAGAAGCAGCTTTTAGTTTCATTGATCTTTGCTATTGTTTTCTGTCTCTATTTCATTTATACCTGCTCTGATCTTTATGATTTCTTCCCTTCTACTTATTTGGCGTCTTGTTTGTTCTTCTTTCTCTGGTTCCTTTAGGTGTAAGGTTAGGTTGTTTCTTTGAGACTTTTCTTGTTTCCTGAGGTAGGATTGTATTGCTATAAACTTCCCTCTTAGAACTCCTTTTGCCGTGTCCCATAGGTTTTGGATCATCGTGTTTTTGTTGTCATTTTTTTCTAGGTATTTTTTGATTTCCTCTTTGATTTCTTCAGTAATCTCTTGTTTATTTAGTAACATATTGTTTAACCTCCTTGTGTTTGTGTTTTTTACAGTTTTTTTTTCCTGTAATTGATTTCTTGTCTCATAGCATTGTGGTCAGAAAAGATGCTTGATATGATTTCAGTTTTCTTAAATTTACCAGGGCTTGATTTGTGACCCAAGATGTGATCCTGGAGAATGTTCTGCGTGCACTTGAGAAGAAAGTGTATTCTGCTGCTTTCAGATGGAATGTCTTATAACAATATATATATCAATTAAGTTTATCTGGTCTAACGTGTCATTTAAGGCTTGTGTTGCCTTATTAATTTTCTGTCTGGATGATGTATCCACTGGTATAAGTGGAGTGTTAAAGTCCCCCACTATTATTGTGTTACTGTCCATTTCTCCTTTTATGGCTGTTACCATTTGCCTTATACATTGAGGTGTTCTATGTTTGGTGCGTATTTATTTACAACTTTTATATATTTTTCTTGGGTTGATCATTAGGTAGTGTCCTTCCTTGTCTCTTGAAACAGTCTTTATTTTAAAGTCTATTTTGTCTGATATGAGTATTGCTACTCCAGGTTTCTTTTGGTTTCCATTTGCATGGAATATCTTTTTTTAATCCCCTCACTTTCAGTCTGTATGTGTCCCTAGGTCTGAAGTGGGTCTCTTGTAGGCAGCATATATATGGGTCTTGTTTTGTAGGTCTTTTTTCTTCCCTTCCTCTTTTGTTCTTTTCTCTTGTGGTGTGATGACCACATTTAGTGTTGTGTTTGGGTTGCTTTTTCTTTTTTGTGTATCATAGTTTTTTTAGTTTGCATTTCCCATGAGGTTTTGATAAAGAGTAGTGTGTGTGTGTGTGTGTGTGTGTGTGTATACACACACACACACACACACACACACGGTTGTTTTAAGCTGGTGGTGTCTTAATTTCAAATGCAATTCCTATTTACTGAATTTGTACTCTCCTCTTCTCATGGTTGCTGGTTTTGATATCATATTTGTGTGTGAATTATTTCCTGCTTTTACTCTATGTTTGCCTTTACCAGTGAGCTTTCCCATTTGTGATTTTCTTGCTTCTAGTTGTGGCCACTTTTTCCCCCCTGCCTAGAGAAGTTCCTTTTGCATTTGTTGTGGAGCTGGTTTGGTGGTGCTGAATTCTCTTAGTTTCTCCTTGTCTGTAAAGCTTTTGATTTTCTTCATCGAATCTGAATGAGAGCCTTGTTAGGCTGAGTTATCGTGGTTGTTACACTTTTTCGTGTAACTTATTTGTGCCTTGAGGGCCTGCTCAGCTTGGCTTGTATGTAGGATTTCCACTTGATGAAGGAGTGCTGCTGTGCATGCCCAAATTTACAGCTTGGTGAGTCAAATAACACCCAGTTCAGATGGGCAGCTCAGGTTGCATGGTAACTTAGTGGCCCATGACCAAGCGTTCATTTTCTACTAAAGCCCAGTAGCAGGCCAATAACTTTCTCCTCAAAAGGGAAATAGTTATCCACAGAGAATGGCAGCGTTTGCTCCAAAATTCTAGGAGCCTGCTCTGCAGTTCACCTGTAGGGGCCTACTAGAGGTTCCTAACAGCCTCCCTATCTACCACTGACACTTCAAGCACCATTGGATCTAAGGGGTCTTATGGCAAAAGTGGCAGAACAGCTTGCACAGCAGCCTGGACCTGTTGCAGAGCCTTCTCTTATTCAGGGCCCCACAAAAATATAGTAGCTTTTAGGGTCACTCAGTAAATAAGTGAATTAGAGAAACACACCCAAATGAGGACTGTTTCCTCCAAAATCCAAAGAGGCTCGTTAGGTATTGCACCTCTTTTTTGGTTACAGGAGAGTCAGATATAACAACCTATCCTTCTTGACATGCCCCACATCACTAGACTCCTAGAAATGTTACTGAGGTAGAAGGACTCTGAATTTTGTGGGATTAAACCCTACCCTCTGACACACAAATGTCTTAACAATAAGACTAGAGTAGCTTCTATTTCTTGCTCATTAGGTCCCATCAACATAATGTCATTGATGTAATGGACCAGTGTTATATCTTTTGGAAAGGCAAGGCAATCAAGATCCTTGTGAACTAAATTATGACATATGGCTGGATAGTTGATATACCCCTGCATTAGGACAGAGAAGATGTATTTCTGGCCTTGCCAGTTGGACGCAAACTGCTTATGCTGATCTTTACTGACAGGGATGGAGAAAAATGCATTTGCCAGATCAATAGCTGCATACAAGGTACCAGGGGATATGATAAATTGCTCAAGCCATGAAACCACATCTGGTATAGAGGCTGCAATTGGAGTCCCCACCCAGTTAAACTTAGAATAATCCACTGTCATCCTCCAAGATCCACTGTCTTCTGCACAGGCCAAATAGGCAAGTAAAATGGGAATGTGGTGGGAATAACCACCTTTGTACCTTTCAGGTCCTTGATTGTAGCACCAATTTCTTCAGTCCCTTCAGGAATGCAGTATTGCTTTTGGTTTATTATTTTGCTAGGTGGAGGCAATCCTAATGGCTTGCATTTGGCCTTTCCCACTGTACTATCCCTCACTTCACAGGTCAGGGAACCGGTGTGGGGATTATGCCAGCTACTGAATGCATCTATTACAATTCTGCATTCAGAACAGAGGAAATTATCACAGGATGGGTTCAGGTAATCACTGCGCCCACCGTGAGATGACAAGAGGTAAAATTATATTGTTTTACCTCCATAAGTAAGTACCTACTCTGTTGGAGGGCCACAGTGACATTTTGGGTGTCCTGCAATTAGGGTTTGGGTATCAGAGTCATTGTCCAGTAGCCCCTGAAAGGCCTGATTAGTTCTTTTTCCCCAAATACACAGTTATCCTCGTAAATATTTGTAGAACCCTTTGGGTAATGTTGAGAGAAAGAAGATTAAGAGAATAATTTTTTGGCAGTATTCAGGTGTCCTTCTTCAAAGTGACTCAATTACCCCTTTATTCAAGGGGTTTTAGGAATGTAAACTGGTTCAAGTCTGGGAATTGATTGAGGGGCCATGACTGTTTTTATGATTTAAGTTAGTTAGACTTTTGCTTGCTTGATCTGGAACTTTTCTGCATATAAGATCAAGTAATAATTTAGTACGCCTTCCTATCTATTTCACTTCTACAAACATCATGATAAACTAGCCAATGCTATAGGTCTATGCAAATCAGATGATTCTGATTGCTGCTTTGACTATACTGTCCAGCATGGTAACCATACCACCTTGCCTTTAGTGGTTAAGTGTCACCACATGACTCTGTCACCATGGGATTTTTTACTCCCATTGCATTTAGGTTTCCCAATTCACTGACTGCATTTTCCACTGCAGGGTCTGGCCTACAGAGAAGAGTGACCACAGGGCTTTTCAAGGACACTGGCCTCCCCTCGCAAGTTTATTTCTCACCGTCGTGGCGAAATATGTGCCTTCCAGACCCTCCCAGTGTGGGTGAGTAGTTCTTACATGACAAATCCATTCTAACAAACATTCCAATATCCCTATGCCTTTGAATCCCTTCCTCTACATTAAACTAAGTCATGTCTAGCATTTCCAACTCAAACATGATGGGGCATCTTTAGATCCATGATTCAACCAATCAAACCAACAAACTGTTAGAGCCCTTTCTAATTCCTTGAACTGCAACATTAAATGCAGAATCTCTGCTTAGTGAACCTATGTAAATTAATTTGGTCTACTACAACTTCATGTTCCTCCCACCATTATTCTTCTTCCATAGTATCCATTCTTATACATATTATGAGGGGTTCTGTCTATATAAATTAGAAAATTCAAGCAGTTCTTTTGGAGTGTAGCACAACTTCTTATGGGTCATACTTTGTATCTCACCTTCAGGAACCTGCTGGAACTTGAGTCTAGTTATAGATCTAAACACAAAGTGGAGTGGTGGGGGTGAATCTTGAGAAGAATCAGCATTGTTTTACAGGATAACTGACTCCACTAAAGGTGCTCCCAGTGGCAAAGAAAATTCATCAGGATTTAGGGTTCAGTGTCCCCAGCTCCATCAGTGTTCTTCCACATGTCTCCATGCCAACTTTCAGGGCCCCAGTCCTTCCCCATCAATGCCCTACTTTAATCATAGTCACCCTATGAGGCTGCGAGTTTAAATTGTGTTGTAATACAGCCAGATGCAGTTGAGATTCTGGGGGTGATTTTCAGCAATGTAAGCCCTGTGGCTACAGAAGATATCTCCTTCAGAGCACATATAGAAGATTTCAGGTAATGTAAGTGGCATTTGAGCTCAGAATTCAAATCCTTGAGCTCACTCTTTTCTTTCCAAATTTGTCCAAGGACATTAGGAGTAAACAGCCCATCTCCCTATATTTATTAGTTTGTTAAAACTGTTCAAAATATCATATATACAGTCACCTAGTTCCTTGTTTCTTTTAAGTGGTTGACTAGGATTAACCAATGCTGATATTTTGCATATCTAAATTGCCAAATCACACCACAGACTATCAGAGCTCTATTTACTACTACATCTGTAAATCTACTGAGGTTAGAAAGCTAATTCCAGAAACTCCAGAGCCAATTCAGGGAACTCATCCTTAAAATTCCATTCTCCTTGAACAACTCAGTACCAAAAACTACCAGTCAGGGTTCTCTAGAAAAACCCTGCCAACAGTGTGTGTGTATACGCACACACACATATATGAGAGAGACAGACAGATAGACAGACTTAGGAAAGACTGAGAGAGGCCTTAGACTAACAAACAGCCTGGGAAGAAGTGAGGGGTTATCAGTTCAACAACTCTTGAGGAATTGAATTCTGCCAACAACTATGTAAGTGGATTTGTAAAGTGGATCTTTGCTCAATCATGTCTTCAAATGAGAATGCAGTCCCTGCTGACACCTCGATTTCAGCCTTGTAAAACATTCTGAAGCAGAGGACTCATGTACATGGTGCCTGGATTCCTAAACCGTGAACATTGTGCGGTAAAGAATGTGTGTGTTTTTAAGCCACTAAGTTTTAGGGAAATTTGTTATGCAACAAGAGGTAATTAATTCAAGTCCACGTGCCAGTATGCAGTCTTGAATTCACATTATTTTGTCTGAGAAAACTTAGAGAATTTATTCCAAAGAAATCCAAGTTTGATACTGCCCTATGGAACTAGTAGAAACAAAGTCCAGAGGAACACAACTTCAACACAGGGCTCAAAAAGACCTACAGATTAATACATAAGGAACATGAGTTCATAGATAAAATAGAAAATCCTAAAAGGAAACAAGCTCTAAGAATTGGAGTAGTCAGAAAGAAGAGAATAAGACTTACCAATATTTCAGAGAAGGTCTTAAATACTATAAAAGAACAAAAGAGAACTTGTAGAACTGAAAAAGTTAATTGCAGAAATAAAACATCAGCAAGCTGGTCAAATATCAGATTAGACATAACTGAAAATAGGATCAGGAAACTGAAAAATGAAAAAAAAATTACTTAAAATGAAGTACATAGAATCAAAGAGGTTAAAAAAATATGAAGGAATATTTAAGAGATGTAGATGAATGAATAATAAGGTCTAATATATATTGAAAGGAGATGCAGAAGGAGAGACTACAAAGAATTCAGTAGAAGCAATATATTAAGAGCTAAATTTCCAAACAAACAAACACCACAGAACAATCAAAATAATTGACAGAAAAAATACTACTTTTAAAGTTTTGAGGAAAGAGAACTACTCAACAACAATTTTATACGCAACTAAACAATAATTAAGGTCAAATAAAAACATTTTACAGACGAAGAATATACAAATTATGATTCATAAGTTATCACTAAAAGAACTATTAAAAGATATATTTCAGGTGGTTAAAAATTGTACCAAAACTATTAGGATGCAAGAAGCAGTGGTGTGCAAAGAAATTAATAAATATGTGAGTAGATTTGAGTATGCCTTGCCTATAAAAAGTGAATAATGACAAGGATTAAGTGGTTAATGGAGAAAATAAAATTCTGTTATTAATTGCATTATTTTTGCACACAGCTGAACAAGTAAGATAGTGCTACTTTCTGTATGTCATGCTCTAGTAAATCATCAAGGTTTCTCAAACTGAGGTGATTGGCTTGGGGACTCTTAATGCTCCTGGCCTCCCCTAGCTTCCTTGAGTACCTATGGTATTGATCTCTCAACACATTTATATAGATTTCTCACCATACCAGTTTCCCAAGCACAACATTTGGGAATCTCTGCTCTAGACAAATATAACCAACAAAATGGAGAGGTGGAGGGTGCCTGGAGTTAAATCCTATTGTACTTCTATTGTAAAACAGATGGTAGATACAGTAAGTAAAAAGAATTAAACTAAAGTATCCTTATTAAAACATTGAAAGTAAGGATCAAAAACTTAAAATAGAATGTAGAACACCTAAATAGAGAAAGTAATTTGGCTGAGATTAACATGTACACATTACGTTGTATAAACTAGATAACCAACAAGGACCTACTGTATAGCACAGGGAACTATACTAAATATTATGTAATAACCTATAAGGGAAAATAATCTGAAAAAGAATATATATATATAACTATTGCTGTGCTGTATACCTGAAACATACATGATATTTTAAATCAACTATACTTCAATAAAAAATTAAAAAGAAGAATTTCAGCCAATTAAGCATTAGACAAAGGGAGAGGATAAATTAAATATATGGTAACAAATCAGTAACCATAATAAATATCAGTATATCAAACTCAACTAAAAGAAAGAAAATATCAAACCAGATTTTAAAAATTATATACATTCTTTAAAACACACATACTTAAACTATGAGATCATAGAAGTGTGAAAGAAATTAATATAAAACACCTAATCATTACAAAAAATACAAAAAAATGGGTTCCTGATACTAATATCAGATAAAATAGACATGAATGAAAGAAGCACTATTCAGTATGTGATTATTAATTAGTGCTAAGAAGCATATTTCCCAAACAAGCTATTAAAATTGTGAACTTGTTTATATCCAATGATATAGATTTAAAATATGTAAAGTTATCAATCTGCAAATATTATATGATGATTTAACACGAATTTCCAAATAATTTATTCATCATGCAGTTTAAAATAGCAAGGTTTATAGAAGATACAAATAACACAATAAAATTTGTACTCTAATTAAATGTAGAAACTGCAACCACCATTTACAGAATTCACATTTGTTTAGAATTCATAGACCACTTACATAAATGACCATGAAAGTAGCCACAGAGCAAAGCAAACTCAAACCAGATTTGTTACCATATGGACAACACCACATTCTTCCACAACAATACATTAAATTGGAAGCTGAGAACAAAATGTAGCCATATTTTCCAAAATCAAAAAGTTTAAAACACTCTTCTAAATGAATCACAGAATAAAAATTAAATAATAAGGAAATTTTGAGTATCCGAACTAAACTATAATTAAAATACTATATGTAAAATCTGAAAGAAAAATACATTATTAGTTGCATGTTGCTAAAGAAAGAAAAAAAAGTAAAGATGTAAATGTCCTATTTAATAATTGAGAAAAAGAATGATAAAGTTAACCGAAAAGATGAAGATGGGATGTTATAATAATACCTTAAAGTTTACGGAGAGAGAGACAAGATGGCAGAGTAGGGGGACCTTGAGTTCATCTCCTCTCGTGAGCACACCAAAATCACAACTAACTGCTGAACAACCATCAATAAAAAAGACTGGACTCTACCAAAACAAGATATTCTACATTCAAAGATATAAAGAAGAAACCACGAGATGGTAGGAGGGGCACACTCGTGATATAATCAAATCCTATACCACCTGGGTGGGCAACCCACAAACTGGAGAATAATTATATTGCAGAAGTTCTCCCATAGGAGTGAGAGCTGTGAGCCCCACCCCATGCTCCCCAGCCTAGGATTCTGGCATTGGAAGGAGGAGCCTCCAGAGCATTTGGCTTTGAAGGCCAGCAGGGCTTGATTGCAGCAGCTCCACAAGACTGGGGGAAACAGAGACTCCACTGTTGGAGGGCGCACACAAAGTCCCACATGCACTGGTGCCCAGAGCAAAAGCAGTGACTCCATAGGAACCTGGGTCAGACCTACGTGCTGGTCTTGGAGGGTCTCCTGGGGAGGTGGAGCTGTGGCTCTCTCTGGGCAACAAAAGCTGGTGGCAGACAAAGTGGGGACCTATGTGAACTCTGGCTGGAGGCAGACATTTTGGGTACTTGGCACCGAAACCTGGCCCCACCCAACAGCCTGTAAGCTCCAGTGCTGGGACACCTCAGGCCAAACAACCAACAGAGTTGGAACCCAGCCACACCCATCAGCAGACAGGCTGCCTATATAGTCTTCTTAAGCCCACAGCCACCTCTAGATATGAACCTTAACAAGGCCCTGCCCACCAAGGGGCCAAGACCCAGCTCCACCCACCAGCCCCCACCTTCTAGGAAGCCTGCACAAAACTCTAGACCAGGCTCATCCACCAGCAGGCCAATACCAAAAGTCAGGAAACTACAGTACTGCAGCCTGCAGAACTGAGTCCACAAACACAGCTCAGAACCTAACCTGGGACCAGCTGGTCCCTGGCCCTTGGGAGATGAGAGGGGAGTGTACTGCTGGGACATGTAGGATATCCCTTACAGAGGGCCACTTCTTCAAGGTTGAGAAACATAACTAACCTTCCACATATATAAAAATACAAATAGAAATTTAGACAAAATGAGATGGCAGAGGAATATGTGCCAAATTACATCGAAGAGGAATATGTTCTAAAGGAACAAGATAAAACCCCAGAAGAACAACTAAGGGATGTGGAGATAGGCAATCTACCCGAGAAAGAGTACAGAGTAATAACTGTAAAGATGATCCAAGAAATCAGGAAAAGAATGGATGCACAGAGTGAGAAGTTACAAGAAGTTTTTAACAAAGAGTTAGAGACTATAAAGAACAACCAGAGTTGAAGAATACAGTAATTGAACTGAAATAGATACTAGAAGGAATCAAGAGCAGAATAAATGAAGCAAAAGTACAGATAAGTGAGCTGGAAGACAGAGTGGTGGAAATCACTGCCATGGAACAGAATAAAGAAAAAAGAATGAAAAGAAACAAAGACAGTTGAAAAGACCTCTGGACAATGTCAAATGCACCAACATATTCATTAGAGGGGTCCCTGAAGGAGAAGAGAGAAAGTACCTGAGAAAATATTTGAAGAGATAATAGCTGAAAATTTCCCTAACATGGAAAAGGAAACAGTCACCCAAGTCTAGGAAGTGCAGAGTCCCATACAGGATTAACTGAAGGAGGAACGTGCCAAGACATGTAGTAATCAAATTGCCAAAAATTAAAGATAAAGAGAAAATATTAAAAGCAATGAGGGAAAAGCAACAAATAACATACAAGGGAACCCCCATAAGGCTGTCAGCTGATTTTTTAGCAGAAACTCTGCAGGCCAGAAGGAAGTGGCAAGATATTTTTAAAGTGATAAAAGGGAAGAACCTACAACCAAGAATACTCTACCCAGCAAGGCTCTCATTCAGATTTGACAGAGAAATCAAAAGCTTTACAGACTAGCAAAAGCTAAGAGAATTCAGCAGCACCAAACCAGCTCTACAACAAATGCTAAAGGAACTTCTCTAGGTGGAAAAGACCACAATTAGAACCAAGAAAATTACTAAATGGGAAAGCTCACTGGTAAAGGCAAACATACGGTAAAGATAGGAAATCATCCACACACAAATATGATATCAAAACCAGTAATTGTGAGAGGAGGAGAGTACAAGTGCAGGATATTGGTAATGCATTTGAAATTAAGAGATCAGCAACTTAAAACAATTATGTGTGTGTATATATATATATATATATATATATATATATATATATATAGACTGCTATATCAAAATTTCATGGTAACTGCAAATGAAAAATCTATAATAGATACACACATGAAAAAGAAAAAGGAATCCAAACACAACACTAAAGAAAGTCATCAAATCACAAGAGAACAAAAGAAGACCAACAAAAACAAATCCAAAACAATTAACAAAATGGCAATAAGAACAAACATATTGATAATTACATTTAGTGGCAAAGGATTAAATGCTCCAACCAAAAGACACAGACTGGCTGAATGGATGCAAAAACAAGACCTGTGTATGTGCTGTCTACAAGAGACCCACTACAGATCTAGAGACACAGACTGAAAGTGAGGGAATTAAAAAAAGATATTCCATGCGAATGGAAATCAAAAGAAAGCTGGAGTAGCAATTCTCATATCAGACAAAGTAGACTTTAAAATAAAGACTCTTATAAGAGACAGAGAAGGACACTACATAATGATCAAGGGATCAACCCAAGAAGATACAACAATTGTAAATATATATGCATCCAACATAGGAGCACCTCAATACATAAGGCAATTGCTAACAGCCATAGAAGGAGAAATTGACAGTAACACAATAATAGTGGGGGACTTTAACACTCCACTTACATCAATGGACAGATCATCCATAGAGAAAAATCAATAAGGAAACACAGGCCTTAAATGATGCATTAGACCAGATAGACTTAATTGGTATTTATAGAGCATTCATTTGGAAAGCAGCAGAATACACATTCTTTTCAAGAGCACATGGAACATTCTCCAGGTTTGATCACTTGCTGGGCCACAGAGCAAACCTCAGTAAATTTAATGAAATTGAAATTTTATCAAGCAGCTTTTCTGACACAATGCTATGAGATTAGAAGTCAACTATGAGAAAAAAACTGCAAAACACACAGACACCTGGAGGCTAAACAATATGCTACTAAGCAACCAATGGATCACTAAAGAAATTAAAGAAGAAATCAAAAAATACCTAGAGACAAATGAAAACGAAAGCATGATGACCCGAAACCTATGGGACATAGCAAAAGCAATTCTAAAAGGGAAGTTCATAGCAATACAAGTTTGCCTCAGGAAACAAGAAGAATCTCAAATAAACAACTGAACCTTATACCTAAGGCAACTAGAGAAAGAAGAACAAACAAAACTCAAAGTTAGTAGAAGGAAAGATCATAAAGATCACAGAAGAAATAAATGAAATTGAGACTGAAAAAACAATGGAAAAGATCAATGAAACTAAAAGCTGGTTATTTGAAAAGATAAACAAAATTAATAAACCTTTAGCCAGACTCATCAAGAAAAAAAGGGAGACAGCCCAAATCAACAAAATTAGAGATGGAAAAGGAGAAGTTACAACCAACACCACAGAAATACAAAGGACCGTAAGAGACTACTACAAGCACCTAAATGCCAATAAAATGGATGACCTAGAAAAAAATGCACAAATTCTTAGAAAGGTACAATCTCCCAAGACTGAACCCTGAATAGAAGATATGAACAGACCAATTACAAGTACTGAAATTGAATCTGTGATTTAAAAACTCCCAACAAATGAAAGTCCAGGACCACATGGTTTCCAGGTGAATTCTACCAAACATTTGGAGAAGAGTTAACACCTATCCTTCTGAAACTACTCCAAAAAATTGCAGTGGAAGGAACGCTTCCAAACTCATTCTACAAGGCCACCATTACCCTGATACCAAAACCAGACGATACTACAAAAAAAAAAAAATAACAGGCCAATATCACCTATGAATATAGACGCAAAAATTCTCAACAAACACTAGCAAACTGAATCCAACAGTACATTAAAAGGATCATTCACCATGACCAACTGGGATTTATCCCAGGGTTGCAAGGATTTTTCAATATCTGCAAATCAATCATTGTGATACACCACATTACCAAATTGAAGAATAAAAACCATATGATCATCTCAATAGATGCGGACAAAGCTTTTTGATAAAATTCAACATCCATTTATGATAAAAACTCTCCAGAAAGTGGGCATAGAGGGAACCTACCTCAACATAATAAAGGCCAAATATGACAAACACACAGCTGATGTCATACTCAATGGGGAAAAGCTGAAAGTACCTCCTTACTTTGGACTTAGGTGCAATTATTTTTATAGCTTTTAAGTTGGAGACTTAGATCATTTATTTCAGACATTTAAAAAATTGTCCTGTATATTCACTTCTTTTGTTATCATTCATTTAAATAACTTTTCTAATTTCTGTGTGATTACGTACTTCATCTATGTGTTATTTAGAAGTATGTTGCTTACTTTTTAAAGTTCAGCTGTTTTTTCCTGGTATCAGATTAAATTCCATTGCAATCAGACTATATACTTTATAATTTTAGTATTTTTAAATTAATTAAAACTTGTCTTATGGCCCTGTATATAGTAGTCTATCTTGGTCAATATACCATGTTCTCTGGATGCTAGAGTAGAACTTCATGAACGCCACTTAGGTCAGTTTTGATAGTGTTGTTCAAATATTCTATATCCTTACTCATTTTTTGTCTCCTTATCCATCAATTACTGAGAGAGATATGTTCAAAATATCAACTATGATTGTAGAGTTGTCTTTCTCCTTTCACTTCTGTCAGTTTTTGCTTTATGCATTTAGAAACTCAATAATTATGTGCATATCCAATAAAGATCATCTTTTCTTAATTGATTATATCATCACGATATATTCCTATTTGTGTCTGGTAATAGGTAATACTCCTTTTTTTGAAGTCTGATTCATCTGATATTATAAACTCATGCAAATTCTCATGCTGATGGTGTGAATGTTGTATATTTTTTCCACTCTTACTTTCCAACAATTTCTGTCTTTATACTATCCTTCTTGTAAATAGTAGTTAGTTGTCTTATTTTTCATTAGGTCTTACAGTCTCTGCCTTTTAAATGAGATGTTTTTCCATTTACATTAATTTTAAGCATTGTTTTCTTTGGTTTTAAGGCTGTGATCTTGCTATTTCTTTATTTTCTTATTTTCACACTTACAAAAGTAGTACAAATGAGATACCACATACCCTTTACTCATCTCCCCTAGTTATTAAAATTAAGAAATAAACATTAGTATAATGCCATTAACTAAATGAACAGACTTCATTAAGATTTTACTAGTTTCCTCTAATGTAATTTTTCTGTTCCAGGATATAATCAGAGATCCCATTTTGTTGTAATTGTCTCTGACACTTTTGAAGAGTATTGGTCAGTTATCTTGTAGAATGCCCCTCAATTTGTGTCTGTCTGATGTTTTTCCATGATTACATTGAGGTAATGCACTATTGTTATTATTGGTAAAAATATTATAATGTGTCCTTCTCTGTTCATTACATCAGATATCATATGATGTCATTATATCTTATTATTGAGGATGTTAACCTTGATCCCTTGGTTTGCATGGTGCTGTCGGGTTTCACTTTTGTAATTAGTAAATATTTAGAAGTAATTTAAAGCCATGGAAATAACCTGTTTCTCCTTAAAACTTTGTCCACCAGATTTGTCATTGTTTGGTACATCTCACCTCAGCAATTATTAGTATTGTGTTCTATTTCCATCATTCCTTCTATACATATCAGTTGGAATTCAATTCTTCTGGAAGGAGGAGTTGTCCCTTCTTCCTCAATTATTTAATGAAATCGTTATGACCAATCGTTATTTATTTTATTCGGGAGGGGTTATAATCCAATAATATTGTTATATTGTTGCTCAAGTTTTTCCAAATTTGGCCATTTGTGAGTTCTTTCAGGTTGACTCTGTACCTTTCTGATGTAACTTCATTAATATTTGGACTTCAGTACATCCTTATTTCTGAAATCACAAGATGCTCCAAATTCAGCTTGTATATTCCCTGCCACAGTTTGAAGTCAACAACTTCCTTTTAGTGAGGAATGATATTTAGAAACTAATAACTGGTAGCCAGACATTGCTACTGAAGCGTCATTGCTTCTAGTCACCTTCTGTGGGTGGAGTTAGGAACCACATGTATTAATACTATCTAATGCATACATGTACATCTCTTTATTTCTGTATCTATTTATCTGCATGATTACGCACACACACATACACACACAGAGAATCATACTAATTACCTCTCACTCTAATCCAGTACCACCAGTTTCCTTCTAGCATACTTCCTTTTACATTTGTAATTTCTTTCTCGAACACTAAGAAAACTGGCTCTTCACTACATTTACTTATTCTTCAAAGCTGGAATACAAATGAAATGGTTTTAGAATTGCAACCCCATACTCGTCTGAAAAACAAATTTAGCAACTAGAGTACAGTATTTGTGTATAACTCGTTTCGTATAACCTTGCATTCTCTAGCCAAAAAGTACTGTTTTCCAAAGTTACTTAGGCCATCTCCTTCACTCTCCATTCCCTCAGTGTAACTATGTGACTCAGTTGTAAAGTGGATTCATTTGTCATAGTCTGCATTCATCCTGGGACCCACCACATCCTGAAGGATATTTTTAACTTGCATATAGTAAATTTCCCTCTTTAGTGCATAGTTACTCTTTAGTGGTGTATGGTTCTATGGGTTTTACGAAATACATATAGTTAACACCACCACAATTCCTCACAGAGTGGTTTCTTAACCTCCCGATTTTCCACAAGCTCTCCCTTTGCAGTCTAACTCCTTACCACCCTCCACCCCTTGCAGCCAGTGAACAGTTTTCCATCCCTATACTTTCCTTTTTCTATAATGTCATATAAATGAAAACTTATCATATATAGTCTTTTGGATCTGCCTTCTTTCTTTTATCAAAGTGCCTTTAAGGTTTATCTAAGTTGATGAATGAATTACTACTAGTTCTTTATTTTTCTTGCTAAGGAACACTCCATTCCATGTATGTAACAAGGTTTATCCATTCACCTTTTGAAAGGTATCTGAGTTCTTTCAGTTTGGGGAAGTTTTTGAATAAAGCTTCTATATGTATGTCCAAGCTTCTATATATATATGTCCAGATAATTTACATTTTTCTTGGATACTTAGGATTTGGATTGCTAGACATATGGCATGTGGTTGTTTAACTTCATAAGAAACTGCCAAACTGTTTTCTAAAATGATTATAACATTTTACATTCTTACCAGCAATGTTGGAGAATTCCAGTTCTACATTCTCTCCAAAACTTGGTATTTTTGTTTATAATTTTATCCATTTTAATGGGTGTGTAGTGATATCTAAATGTGTTTTGTTCAGTTTTTCCCAAATGGTGATCAACCTTATTCTTCATTATGGGAAAGCAAATAAAAACAAAATGAGCTATATTTATAGTCATACCAAAATAGTTAAAATTAAAAGGGCTGACAGTTCTGAGCTTGGTAAGGATGTAGAACAGCCAGAACTCTCAGATGTTCTGGTTGGTGGAAATGGTACAAACACTTTGGGGGAAAAGCTAAGAGGCGGCAAAGAAATTTATGGTGACAGAAATAAGAACAATGATTGGCTCTGTGGTGGGGAGATTGATTTAAAAGGGACATAAGAGGGAATTCCCTGGTGGTCCAGTGGTTAGGACTCCACACTTTCACTGCTGAGGGCATGGGTGTGATCCCTGGTTGGGAACTAAGATCCCAAAAGCTGCATGGCATGGCCAAAAATTTAAAAATTAATTAAATTAATTAATTAATTAAAGGGACATAAGAGAAGTCTATGGAGTAATAAATTGAATAGGGTGGTAATTATGATGTATACATAGATATAAAATTTCTTCAATCTGTATAATTAAGATTATACATTGGAATACTACCCAGCAATAAAAAAAATGAAAATTTGACATTTGCAACAACATGAATGGACCTGGATTGTATTATGCTTAGTGAAATAAATCAGAGAAAGACAACTACTGTATGTTATCACTCATATGTGGAATTTTAAAAACAAGTGAAAAAATATAACAAAACAGAAGCAGAATCACAGATATAGAGAAAAAACTAGTAGTTAGCAGTGGGGAGATGGGAGGGGAGAGGGGCAAGATTGGGGTATGGGATTAAGAAATACAAATTACTATGTATAAAATAAATAAGTTACAAAGATATTGTACAGTGCAGGGAATATAGCCAATATTTTATAACAACATTAAATGGAATATAATCTATAAAAATATTGAATCACTATGTTGTATATGTGAAACTAATATTTTAAATCAACTATACTTCCATAAAAATAATTAATAAAATTCACAAAACCTCAAAAAATAAATAAAAGATATATGATTGATAGATGAAAAAGATTAATACACCTTATTGTATGTATTTATATGTAAACAATGTTCTTGTTGTTACCTGACTTGTTTGCTTTAATTAAACTTGTTTTTCAATTTAAGAACAAACAGCTTTTAAATTAAATGAATCTGAGGTCTCATGTGTAAATTTACTTATAAAATAAAGTATAAAAACATATTTTCTGGAAAATATACTTTCACTTACTGGATGAATAAAATAAAGTTATTAAATCAGGGTCTTGAGAAAGAAACACAGGCTTACTTTCTTACAATATTATTTTCTTCCTTGTAGTAGCTGAGATTTGCAGATCCTGAAAAATAGAAGGCTGAGAATTGTTGGTGGCCAAACAACCCTGGAGAGGCCTCAGATAAATATGAAGGAGTTATGTCTAAAGCTAGAACGAAACAGAGGGATAATATGTAAGTCTTTTAAGTTTATTTAACAACATGATTAAAGTAAGAAGGAACTAGGAATGATAATGATTGAGAGCAGGTGATTAAAGTAACAATGTAACTATGTAACATGGAAGTTTCTCAGTTTTGATATATTTGGTTTAAGCTAGAATTTTAAGATAATTGTTGAAAAAGCTTAAATTGAACTATTAATAAAGAATTCTTGAGAGATGTCAACATCACAGCATCATGAAATGTTCCCTTTTTCTCTCCTCTTCAGTCTATAACCGTTAAAACACCCATAACTCAACAAAGTTGCCTCTGCCCAATACTCCAGGATGATGGAGAATTCCACACATCTGTACATCTAAAGGTAGGTGGACTGGAACACACAGAGGAGATGGAACAAGGGGAGCAGTTGTGGGCCTGTGATCCTGGACCCCGAGCTGCAGTGGCTGAGCCTGCAGCCCCAGAGAACCCAGTAGTATCAGGGAAGGCAGCACACACATAACCAGCCTTTCAGCTGCAGTGGTGCCCACAGCCATAGGGAACTGGACATGGGGGCAGTAAAACCTGCGACCCTGCCCCATCAGCCATGGAGGCAACCCATGACTCTGGCCCCCCAACACCACCTGCAGTGGTGGCACCCATGAACCCAACAACCCTAATCAGGGCTGTGACACCTGTGACCCTGGGTCCCCACCCCTCCTCATGATGGGGGAGCCTACAACTCAGGAGATTCTGGATCCAGTACAGGTGCCTGCCATCCTGGTGCCACAGGTAGCAATGCCAGTGACATCAGTAGCATCAAGGCACCCATGACCCCAGAGGCACAATGATCACCGAGGGGAGATACCTCTGAAAGAGGCCATGCAGGGTGGAAAGTGTCAGCTCTCAAGTATAACCGGAGGTAGCTAAGGGAAGAGAAACAAAAAACTTGTGCTATAGTGCCACCTACTGGAAAACAAAAGAAAGGCCCCTAATTACTAACCTGTTGAATTCTCAGAATCAAGAACAAGAAGGAGGAGGAGAAGGAGGAGGAGGAGAAAAATAAGGAGAGGAAGAGGAAGAAGAAGAAGAAGAAGAAAGGTGTTCATGACTTCAAATGCATCAGCAGAGGAACAACATCAAGCACCGTGAAGAACCACAGTAACACAGAACCACAAAAAGAAAATGACAATTCCCAAGAAGCCAAATTTAAAGTCATTGAATATTGCCATGTAACTGATAGAGAGAGAATTCAAAATAACTGTCATGAAGAAACTCAGTGGTCTACAAGAAAACCCAGAAAGGCAGTTCCGTGAGCTCAGGAATAAAATTAATGAACAGAAGGAGAGAGATTCAAACTCTAAGAAAAGTACTAAACAGATATTCTGGAGCTGAAGAACTCAAAAGATGAGATGAATAATACATTAGAAAGCATTGGAAATAGAGAAGACCATGTGGAAGACAGAACCAGTGAGTTCAAAGACAGAACTCTAGAAATGGCACAGGTAAAAGAGAAGAGAGAAATAAGATCTAAAAAATGAAGAAATTCCATGAGAACTATCCAACTCTATTAGGAAGGGCAAAATTAGGATAATGGGTATCCCAGAAGGAGAAGGGCAGAAGGTAGTATAACATTCGTTTAAAAAAATAATAGCCGAGAACTTACCAAGTATAGGGAAGGAACTGGATATAGAATTCCATGAAGCTAAGAGAACACCTAAATTACTTCAGTGCAAAAAGACCTTCCTCAAGACACATTATATTAAAACTGTCAAAAGTCAATGACAATGACAATGGTGTCAATGACAATGGTGTGTTAGTTTCTGCTTTATAACAAAGTGAATCAGTCATACATAAACATATGTTCCCATATGTCTTCCCTCCTGCGTCTCCCCAATAAAGATGTTAAAAAAAGATAAAAAAACAAACAAACAAACAAAAAAAGATTCTGAAGCTCTTCAACATTCAGTAAACAAATTATGTTCAGTAGGAAAAAAAAAAGTCAATGACAAAAATGATGAAGAAGAATCTACATGAATAGCAATCTAAAAAAAGAGTAAATGACAAAGACAGAATTTTAAAGGAAGGGACTTCCCTGGTAGCACAGTGGTTAAGAATCTGCCTGCCAACGCAGGGGACATGGGTTCAATTCCCTGGTTTGGGAAGATCCCAAATGCCGCGGAGCAACTAACCCATGCGCCACAACTACTGAGCCTGCACTCTAGAGCCCTCAAGCCACAATTACTGAGCCTGCGCGCCATAACTACTGAAGCCCACGTGTCTAGAGCCCATGCTCCGCAACAAGAGAAACCACTGTGATGAGAAGACCATGCACCACAACGAAGAGTAGCCCCCACCCGATGCAACTAGAGAAAGCCCGTGCGCAGCAACGAAGACCCAATGCAACCAAAAGTAAATAAATAAATTTTAAAAGATAAGAAAGGATTTTAAAGGCAGCCAGGGAAAAAAGAATGGTAACCTACAAAGAAACCCCTGTTACGCTATCAGCAGATTTCTCTATAGTCAAGGAGAGAGTGGAATGACATACTCAAAATGCTAAAAGATAAAAACTGTCAGCCAATAATACACTATTCAGCAAGATACCATTCAGCTATGAAGGAGAAATAAAACCTTTCCCAGACAAAAGCTGAGGGAGTCCATCAATACTAGACCTGCCTTACAGGGCATGTTGAACAAGTGTTGGAGAGGATGTGGAGAAAAGAGAACCGTCATACACTGATGGTGGGAATGTAAATTGGTGCAGCCATTATAGAAACCAATATGGAGATTTCTCAAAAAATTAAGAATAGAACTATGATATTATCCAGCTATTCCACTTCTGGATATTTATTCAAAGAATATGAAAACACTAAGTTGAAAATGTTTGTGCACCCTTATGTTCACTGCAGCAGTTCATTCATTATTTACAATAGGCAAGATATGGAAACAACCTATGTGCCCCTCAATAAATGAATGGATAAAGAAAATGTTTATATACAATGGAATGTTACTCAGCCATAAAAAAGATAAAATCATGCCATTTGTGACAACATGGATGGACCTTGAGGTAATTATGCTAAGTGAAATAAGTCAGATGAGAAAGACAAATCCCATATGATTTCACTCATATGTGGAAAGTAAACAAAAACCAAAGACACATAGATATGGAGAACAGAATAGTGGTTACCAGAGGGGAAATGGTAGTGGGAGGGCAAAGTGGAAACTAAACTTTTGGTAGTGTGCATGCTGTAGTGTATACAGAAGTAGAAATATAAAGTATAATATAATATGGAACTTATATAGTGGTATAAAACGATAAGTGACCCGGGTAGCCTAAAGTTGAAGAAGCAGTGCTGGTGTAAAATATATTTTTTAAATCACTGGAGTAAAGTACACGTAAATAATTAAAAAAGAAAACGAGCTCTTCTTTTTCTAGATAAAGTATTAAATTCATGCCTGTAAATTTAGTTCTGCTTGAAAAGGGAAGATTAACATCAATTTCTTGATACATCATAGAATTGTTCAGATATCATTTATTCAGTAACTAAGGAAAAGAGCAGGCTTAGGGATTAATCTTGTGTATCACACAATAGCATGCTTAAAATGTTTTGAAATACTTCCATACCTCTCTATTGTTTGATCATACACACAGGGTGGCTATTTGTATGAAGTGTTACAATTACTTGGTATTGGAGAGACACCTATATAAGCAATAGTACAGTGTTTATACAAAGTACCAGTAAATACTCAAGTTCTGAGTGGAAAGTAATTAAAGATGAAAAGAAAGCTTTTTGCAGATAATAAATAACATACTGTTGAAAGTTACACTGGTTGAAATGTGTGGAAAATAATCAGTTTACTGTGCCGCAGGAACTTTTGAACCATCATCATCAGCTATTTTAGGGTATTCATTTAGGCCAGCTTTCAATAACTGAGGTGATACTTTCTAACTAAAAAAAAAAAGTTACTTGTGGGCTTGTTTTGTGCATAACCATCAATTTTTATCAAAGTCTTTTTTTCTGCTGTGTTTACAAGCTAAACTAGCTGTGAAAGGTGCAAGCATTATAGTTTGTATTCAGCAAAGATCTGTCATTTTGTGCTTACTGCAAGGCAAATGGCTCTGCCAGTTGGGGCTCCAATTTATCAATCTGGCAGTGTGACAATTTTCATTGTTGTAGAAAATTTTATCATGGATATCCAGTTCTGAACGGTTAATATAGAAGAGAGGTCTGAGCAGGCCGACTTTAACTTGCGCTTATCAATACTGTAATCATTAATGACACTGACCCAGGAGACAGAGATCATTTGGGTCCCTGGAACCTGAAGCATATGTCTCTGACAGGTTTATCTGCCTCAGCTGCCACCAAGCGTCCCTGAGTTTCAGGAACAGATGTAATATGACAAAGCAGGATCTCCCTATAGAACAATGAAAATAATTTTTGTCACAGTTGTTCTGGAATGAATGCAAGGCAAAGAAAATAGGATGCTAAAACATTAATTCTTAAAATTATACATTAATAGCTTTAACATCTAGCTAATCTACCTCATAGGCAGGAAGTTAAGACAGTGACCTGTTTATGGTAGAACAGTGATACATCCACAAGTGACTTCCAAACTACAGTTTCTTAACATGCATGTTTGTTGATGCAGTATGGACACCCAGACAATCACTCTGCCAGTAATAGCTTCCAGTAGATGTAGCCTCGATCCTGAGACACTGGCTGCCAGCTTCAGTATACCAACATTAGAAAAAGTAGCCAAATATTAGAAATAAATATTTGTACAAAGAATTAATTGGTGGACAAAATATGAGTGGAGGGAGACTCAGAACATCATACTAAGGTACTAGGTGTCACATATCTATGACTAATTTAAAAAAACATAAAACACAATTTTTAAAATATCTGTATAGTAAGATACAAAGATAACTTTATAATAACAAAGTTATGGTTATCTGTGAAGAATATGGTAGTTTTTTGATCATGCATAGAAGGTCAGGTGAGAACTGGACATGGGGTGGATTGTGTTACTCTTTATCATCCCTAAACTTTATGTCTGAGTTTAGATGACTAAAATATTTGGTTGAGGACCTAAATATTTGATCAAAGAGAAGATAACTGAGATAATTAATTTGGCCTTCCAAGCTACTCTTTCCCAAGAAAAATGTGCATATTGTACCTACAGCATGTTAACTGCTCCAGAAATAAAATAAATTTGATATTGTCCTTGATTATATATAAAATTATCTATGCCTTTAATCATTCTTTTCTCCTTTCATTTTATTTTAGAGAAATGGGTAACCTATCTCCTTTGTAAAGATATACCTCTGATAGTAAAATAATAATAATAATAGTTTACTGTGTAACAGGAAGTGTTTCATGGTTTTTTGGTTCCATTTTGTCATTTTCTTCTCATAATAGCCCAATGATGTGGTTATTACTGTTGCCCCCATTTTATATATGAAGCAACTGAGACTTGAAACATTTAATAGATTTCTGAATTCACAGAAATATTCAATGGAGAGCCAGAATATAAACCCAGGTGTTCCAGTTTCCAGAACCTGGGGTCTTTTTTTTCCCCCCAGTTTACCCTTTTCTTAAAAAATTTTTTTATTGGAGTATAGTTGCTTTACAATGTTGTGTTAGTTTCTACTGTACAGCAAAGTGAATCAGCTATACGTATACATATATCCCCTCTTCTTTGGATTTCCTTCCCATTTAGGTTACCACAGAGCATTGAGTAGAGCTCCTTGTGCTATACAGTAGATTCTCATTAGTTATCTATTTTATACATAGGATCAATCGTGTATGTATGTCAATCCCAATATCCCAATTCATCCCACCCGCTTTCCCCTTCGTATCCATACATTTCTTCTCTACATGTGTCTCTATTTCTGCTTTGTAAATAAGATCATCTATACAATTTTTTTCAGATTCTACATATATGCGTTAGTATACGATATTTGTGTTACTCTTTCTGACTTACTTCACTCTGTATGACAGTCTCTAGGTCCATCCACGCCTCTACAAATGACCCAGTTTTGTTCCTTTTTATGGCTGAGTAATATTCCATTGTATATATGTACCACATCATCTTTATCCATTCCTCTGTTGATGGACATTTTGGTTGCTTTTTGAATTATGGTTTTCTCTGGGTATATGCCCAGTAGTGGGATTCCTGGGTCACGTGGTAGTTCTATTTTTAGTTTTTTAAGGAACCTCCATACTGTTCCCCATAGTGGCTGTATCAATTTACATTCCCACCAACAGTGCAGGAGGGTTCCCTTTTCTCCACACCCTCTCCAGCATTTATTGTTTCTAGATTTTTTGATGATGGTCATTCTGACTGGTGTGAGGTGATACCTCATTGTGGTTTTGATTTGCATTTCTCTAATAATTAGTGATGTTGAGCATCTTTTCATGTGTTTGTTGGCAATCTGTATGTTTTCTTTGGAGAAATATCTATTTAGGTCTTCTGCCCATTTTTGGATTGGGTTGTTTGTTTTCTGAGATTGAGCTGCATGAGCTTCTTGTATATTTTGGAGATTAATCCCTTGTCGGTCACTTCATTTGTAAATATTTTCTCCCATTTGTGGAGAGAGATGAAGTCCAGATCCTCCTACTCCTCCGCCATCTTGGTTTCCCCAGAATCTGGGGTGTTATGTGTTAAGTAATAGTAATATCAATCTCTCTCCTATTTTTTTCTGTGACCTTGAACTATCAGTTATGGGTTTTCCCACCACTCCCACTGTCTTCAATATCTCTATAGTTGCATCTTCCCTTCAGTCTATAATTATGCTTAAGTTTTCCCATTAAAAAATAAAAAGAAGGTAATGAATAAGCAGGTGAAAGAGGAGGAGAAGCAGGAGGAGGAAAAAGAGAAGAAAGCTCTCAACTTTGTTTCTCTTTAACTTATTGTTGTGTTGCAATCCTTATACAAACTTCGTAAGAAAGCAGACTTCTCACATTGTCTCTAGTTTTTAACCTAGTAATTATTTTTCAACCCACACCAAATTAGTTTTGGTCTTTAGTTCTTTAAAATGCTTGTCCTGCTCAATCAATGACTTCCTAATTGTCAAATCCAACAGTCCTTTATTATACTTTATTTTACTTGACATATATTTCACATTTGCCATTGTTACCATTTTCAGGTAAGTCTCTTCTCTCTTGGCTTCCTATACAACCATTTCATTCTAGCTCTATTTCTGTATCTATGAGTACTCTGACTCAAAATTCTTCATTTCTTTGGATCTTTTTTCTCCCTTGCCTTCTTACATGCTGATGCTATTATTCAAGGTCCTCTACTTCAGAGAGTATCTCATTACTTCAATTTTCATTATTTCATTTCTCACCTATACTCTACTTAGATCTCACTTTTATTGTAAACTCTAGGACAATAAATCTTCCTAAATCTCTATTTAACTTGTTCCCTCCCACACCCTTCAATTTTGTCTCTCACCTAGACAACTAGTCTTCACCTAGACAACTGTAAACATTTCCTACCTACATTCTCATGTTCACCAATCTACCTGTATATGGTCATCTAAAATAGCCTTCTAAAACACGAGTATATTAATATCAGTCAACTTCAGAAACCTTCAATGTCCCCTGCCACATATATGCTAAAATCTAAACCCTTTGGTATGGTACCTTGGAGTATTGCCAATCTGGTCTCTTCCATGTTGCTGTCTCAATCTGTCAGCACTATCTTCCACACATGCCACATTACTGTTATACTCCACTATTTGGCAATCCTGGAATGCACTATTTTATTTTATATCTTCAAGCTTTTAAAAATTTCCTATTCTGAATAACTGATATGTTAGCCTTAATCCTTCCATATGCCTATTAAATACTTTTTATCCTTTAAGAGCCACCTAAAATGTCATTTCTGTAAACTTTAACGGATTTTCTCAGTGAAATATCCTTGTTCCTTCCTCTGAGCTCTCACAACACATTGTACTCACATCTATTATAACACACACTATTTGTATTATAAGTATTTTACATGTTGGTATCTTCCACCATATCTGAGACCATCAAAGAGAGAGGCTGCATCTTATTCATCTCTGTAATTCTAAATCCTAGTAAGTATTAGGCATTCAAGAAGTGTCCGTTGAAACAATGAAATGAATAAATGGGTGCCAATTGTTTAGCCAGTGAGACAGATATTTCTATTATGTCTTCATATGAACACATCTCAACAATACACAGTTCTTTTGACAAACAAATATGAATCACTCGGGGTTGTAAGGGGACTCACAGTAAATGAGAAGTCTGTTTCAAACACTTTGCCCACATTATAGTATTTGTTTAAGTTCTTTGGAAATAAGGAGCTTGACTATATAAAGTTTTAACCAAGAATATTACTACAGCTATACATTAGTCATTTTCATGTTGCTTGAAACTCCCTGGAGATTTCTTTATTTACAGCCCATGAAATGAAAAGGTGCTGGGATATAGAGGTGAAGCAACATGGTTCTTGCTTTCAAACTGCTAAAAATAATGACTGCAGGTGCAAGAGTTGAAATGATTATATTTTAAGAAGTGAAGCAAGGGAAGCTTGGCACTTTTATAGTTTGTGTTTTAATTAAATAATGTTTGTCACATTAAAACCATTCTTTCCTCTTCCACTTTAAGGAAATTATTCTCTTGCCAAAGAGTAGGAAAAAAAATAGTTGCCAACTATTTTAGCTTTCTTGTAAAGTAAAAACACATGGGAGGCCATGGAATGTGGGATATATGCAATATCAAAACAACTGCTGAGGTTAATGCTATACTCCAGGAGCTGTAGGAATTTTACTTTAATTCTAAGATAAGTATTATGAACGTATATGTCAATGAAAGCAGAACTTTGAATTATCTGCACATAATTTACAATATGATTCAAAATATTTTTCAGAATTGAGTAATTTTTCTTACACAATATTCAACTGTAAACAAATGCAAAAAAAAAAAATTTAGCATATTTTCTCTCTGTAGTTTTTTAAAGGAAAAGCCAACTAATTTTGCATCAACTCTGTGAAAGAAGAATGAATGCGAGAGCCTGAACCAAGATGGCGGAGTAGAAGGACATGCTCTCACTCCCTCTTGTGAGAACACCAGAATCACAAGTAGCTGCTGGACAGTCATCAAGAGGAAGACACTGGAACTCACCAAAAAAGATACCCCACATCCAAAGGCAAAGGAGAAGCCACAATGAGATGGTAGGAGGGGCGTAATCACAGCAAAATCTAATCCCGTAACTGCTGGGTGAGTGACTCACAGACTGGAGAACACATACCAACAGAAGTCCACCCACTGGAGTGAAGGTTCTGAGCCCCACGTCAGGCTTCCCAACCTGGGGGTCCGGTAACAGGAGGAGGAATTCCTAGAGAATCAGACTTTGAAGGCTAGTGGGATTTGATTACAGGACTTCGACAGGACTGGGGGAAACAGAGACTCCACTCTTGGAGGGCACAAACAAAGTAGTGTGTGCATCGAGACCCAGGGAAAGGAGCAGTGACCCCAGGGGAGACTGAACCAGAACCACCTGCTAGTGTTGGAGGGTCTCCTGCAGAGGCGGGGGGTGGCTGTGGCTCACCATGGGGACAAGGACACTGGCAGCAGAAGTTCTGGGAAGTACTCCTTGGTGTGAGCCCTCACAGAGTCTTCCATTAGCCCCACCAAAGAGCCCAGGAAGGCTCCAATGTTGGGTTGCCTCAGGCCAAACAACCAACAGGGAGGGAACCCAGCCCCACCAATCGGCAGTCAAGTGGATTAAAGTTTTACTGAGCTCCGCCCACCACAGCAATAGTCAGCTCTACCCACCACCAGTCCCTCCCATCAAGCCTCTTACATAGCCTCATCCACCAGACGGCAGACAGCAGAAGCAAGAAGAAATACAATCCTGCAGCCTGGGGAACAAAAACAACATTCACAGAAAGGGAGACAAGATGAAAAGGCACAGGGCTATGTACCAGATGAAGGAAAAAGATAAAACCCCAGAAAACCAACTAAATGAAGTGGAGATAGACAACATTCAAGAAAAGAATTCAGAATAATGATAGCAAAGATGATCCAGGACCTCGGAAAAAGAATGGAGGCAAAGATGGAGAAGATGCAAGAAATGTTTAAGAAAGACCTAGAAGAAACAAACAGAGATGAACAATACAATAACTGAAACGAAAACTACACTAGAAGGAATCAATAGCAGAATAACTGAGGCAGAAGAACGGATAAGTGACCTGGAAGACAGAATGGTGGAATTCACTGCTGCGAAACAGAATAAAGAAAAAAGAATGAAAAGAAATGAAGACAGCCTAAGAGACCTCTGGGACAACATTAAATGCAAAAGCATTCTCATTATAGGGGTCCCAGAAGGAGAAGAGAGAGAGAAAGGACCAGAGAAAATATTTGAAGAGATTATAGTCGAAAACTTCCCTAATATGGGAAAGGAAATAGCCACCCAAGTCCAGGAAGCGCAGCGAGTCCCATACGGGATAAACCCCAGGAGAAACACACCGAGATACATAGTAATGAAATTGGCAAAACTTAAAGAAAAATTACTGAAAGCAGCAAGGGAAAAACGACAAATAACATACAAGGGAACTCCCATAAGGTTAACAGCTGATTTCTCAGCAGAAACTCTACAAGCCACAAGGGAGTGGCATGATATACTTAAAGGGATGAAAAGGAAGAATCTACAACCAAGATTACTCTACCCAGCAAGGATCTCATTCAGATTTGATGGAGAAATCAAAAGCTTTACAGAAAAGCAAAAGCTAAGAGAATTCAGCACCACCAAACCAGCTCTAAAACAAATGCTAAAGGAACTTCTCTAAGTGGGAAACACAAGAGAAGAAAAGGACCTACAAAAACAAACCCAAAACAATTAAGAAAATGGTAATAGGAACATACATATCGATAATTACCTTAAACGTGAATGGATTAAGTGCTCCAACCAAAAGACACAGCCTTGCTGAATGGATACAAAAACAAGACCCATATATACGCTGTCTACAAGAGACCCAATTCAGACCAAGGGACACATACAGGCTGAAAGTGAGGGCATGGAAAAAGATATTCCATGCAAATGGAAATCAAAAGAAAGCTGGAGTAGCAATACTCATATCAGATAAAATAGACTTTAAAATAAAGAATGTTACAAGAGACAAGGACGGACACTACATAATGATCAAGGGCTCAATCCAAGAAGAAGATATAACAATTATAAATATATATGCACCCAACATAGGAGCACCTGAATACATAAGGCAACTGCTAACAGCTGTAAAAGAGGAAATCGACAGTAATACAATAGTACTGGGGGAATTTAAGACCTCACTTACACCAAAGGACAGATCATCCAAAATGAAAATAAATAAGGAAACAGAAGCTTTAAATGACACAATAGACTAGATATATTTAATTGATATTTATAGGACATTCCATCCAAAAACAGCAGATTACACTTTCTTCTCAGGTGCACACGGAACATTCACCAGGATAGATCACATCTTGGGTCACAAATCATGCCTCAGTAAATTTAAGAAAACTGAAATCATATCAAGCATCTTTTCTGACCACAACGCTCTGTGATTAGAAATGAATTACAGGGAGAAAAACGTAAAAAACACAAACATGTGGAGGCTAAACACTACGTTACTAAATAACCAAGAGATCACTGATGAAATCAAACAGGAAATCAAAAATTACCTAGAGACAAATGACAATGAAAACACGACCATCCAAAACCTATGGGATGCAGCAAAAGCAGTTCTAAGAGGGAAGTTTATAGCTATACAAGCCTACCTCAAGAAACAAGAAAAATATCAAATAAACAATCTAACCTTCCACCTAAAGGAACTAGAGAAAGAAGAAGAAAAAAACCCAAAGTTAGCAGAAGGAAGGAAATAAAGATCAGAGCAGAAATAAATGAAATAGAAAGAAGGAAAACAACAGCAAAGATCAATTAAACTAAAAGCTGTTTCTTTGAGAAGATAAACAAAATTGATAAACCATTAGCAAGACTCATCAAGAAAAAGAGGGAGAGGACTCAAATCAATAAAATTAGAAATGAAGAAGTTACAACAGACACTGCAGAAATACAAAGCATCCTAAGAGACTACTACAAGCAAATCTATGCCAATAAAATGGAAAACCTGGAAGAAATGGACAAATTCTTAGGCATAACCTTCCAAGACTGATCCAGGAAGAAATAGAAAATATGAACAGGCCAATCACAAGTAATGAAGTTGAAACTGTGATTAAAAATCTTCCAACAAACAAAAGTCCAGAACCAGATGGCTTCATAGGTGAATTCTGTCAGACATTTAGAAAAGAGCTAACACCCATCCTTCTCAAACTCTTCCAGAAAATTGCAGAGGAAGGAACACTCCCAAACTCATTCTATGAGGCCACCATAACCCTGATAGCAAAACCAGACAAACATACTACAAAAAAAGAAAATTACAGACCAATAACACTGATGAATATAGATGCAAAAATCCTCAAGAAAATATTAGCAAACAGAATCCAACAACACGTTAAAAGGTTCATACACCATGACCAAGTGGGATTTATCCCAGGAATGCAGGATTCTTCAATATACGCAAATCAGTCAGTGTGATACACCATATTAAAAAATTGAAGGATAAAAACAATATGATCATCTCAATAGCTGCAGAAAAAGCTTTTGACAAAATTCAACACCCATTTATGATAGAAATTCTCCAGCAAGTGGGCACAGAGGGAACCTACCTCAACATAATAAAGGCCATATACGACAAACCCACAGCAAACATCATTCTCAATGGTGAAAAACTGAAAGCATTTCCTCTAAGATCAGGAACAAGACAAGGATGTCCACTCTCGCCACTATTATTCAACATAGTTTTGGAAGTCCTAGACATGGCAATCAGAGAAGAAAAAGAAATAAAAGGAATACAAGCTGGAAAAGAAGAAGTAAAACTGTCACTGTTTGCAGATGACATGATACTATACATAGAGAATCCTAAAGATGCCACCAGAAAACTACTAGAGGTAATCAATGAATTTGGTAAAGCTGAAGGATACAAAATTAATGCATAGAAATCTCTTGCATTCCTATACACCAACGATGAAAAATCTGAAAGGGAAATTAAGAAAACACTCCCATTTACCCTTGCAACAAAAAGAATAAAACACCTAGGAATAAACCTACCTAGGGAGACAAAAGACCTGTATGCAGAAAACTATGAGGCACTGATGAAAGAAATTAAAGATGATACAAATAGATGGAGAGATATAACATGTTCTTGGATTGGAAGAATCGACATTGTGAAAATGACTGTACTACCCAAAGCAATCTACAGATTCCAGGCAACCCCTATCAAATTACCAATGGCATTTTTTACGGAACTAAAACAAATCATCTTAAAATTTGTATGGAGACACAAAAGACCCTGAATAGCAAAAGTAGTCTTGAGGGAAAAAAACGGAGCTGGAGAAATCAGACCCCCTGACTTCAGACTATCCTACAAAGCTACAGTAATCAAGACAATATGGTACTGGCACAAAAACAGAAACATAGTTCAATGGAACAAGATAGAAAGCCCAGAGGTAAACCCACGTACCTATGGTCAACTAATCTATGACAAAGGAGGCAAGGATATACAATGGAGAAAAAAGGCAGTCTCTTCAATAAGTGGTGCTGGGAAAACTGGACAGCTACATGTAAAAGAATGAAATTAGAACACTCCATAACACCATACACAAAAATAAACTCAAAATGGAGTAGAGACCTAAATGTAAGACCGGACACTATAAAACTCTTAGAGGAAAACATAGGAAGAACACTCTTTGACATAAATCATAGCAAGATCTTTTTTGATTCACCTTCTAGAGTAATGGAACTAAAAACAAAAATAAACAAATTTTGGAAATTACACTTTATAACATTTTCCAATTTTTTTGCACTTTGACTTTTCCTCTTTTATTGATTTTTAATGATTGAAATTGCTTTACAAGTCCATCTGAAAATGCAAATTAGATGCCTCTAGAGTTGTGTTTTGTTAGATTTCTTGTTTCTTAAATTATGTCTTTAAAAAACTTTTCCCTAGGGTTAATACTTGTGTTTGTTCTCTGTTCTTTGTCTTTCATGCTACTGATTTTCTTCACGCCTCTGGGTTTTGGTTTACATTTGAGAATAGGCAGTTTGTCTATTTTTTCTAGGTAGCTTTGTTTCTATACAGATCATTTTCTTGTTAGATTTCCCTGTGTTTATGAAGCCTGACTTGGAAATTGTGTATGTGGGCAAGGCTTATCCATTGACAGGTTTCATTTTGAAGTGATGCCAACCTTCAGCTAGGATTCTCCCAAATGCCAGAATGGGAAGAATTTTTCTAAGAGCACACATATTCCCCCTAAGAGTAAATTTTCCTCAAGTTGTTGGCTTAAATTTTTCTAGAGAGGAGTTCTTTTATTTTTGTCTAAGGCTAATATGCTCAGCTGCCTGGGTCCTGAGTATACCAGGAAGAGGAATTTACTAGAAGTAGTGTAGTCATTAAGTCCTCCTAGTGGCGGGGCTGTGTGTAGGGGTTCCCTTTCTCATACCTGCCAACTCTGAGTCTAGAGTTTCTCCTCCTCTATAGTGCCTCTTGCGTATTCAGACATTTAGACGGCCACTTCTTACTCTTTTTATTTTCTGTCAAATGACTTTCACCTTCTTTCATTCCATGATGGCCCCTTTCCAATTCTCTTCACCATTGTAGAATTTTTCTTTTACCATCATTGTTTGCATTGTTGGTCAGTTTGCAGAGAATGAGTGGGCAAAAATGTATCCTCAGTCCACCATCTAGAGTATAAAATCCCCCCCTTCTTTTAGAAGTTACTACAAAGTTGAGAGAAGATAATGGAAATGTGTTATGCCAATTAATGTTATACATAGGATAATAATTTTAATACAGTGACCTGAAATATGCCATGGGTATCCAATTAAATGTATCAACTTTTCGGTTAGAGTGAGAACATATGACATACATCCTACAGACTGTACTGTTAAACGGATGCTCCACTTAAAGCTGCTCATTTTCAAGCAGCTAATTCAATGAGATAACCCTAGCTAAAGGAGCCAATGGTATTATTATTACTATCTCCCTTCCACTTGCATTCTTACAAAGAGTTTTCTGCCCACATAGTTTCAGGGGTCTAAAGGAATGAGTCAAATGATATTAAGGCAGAAAATTATGAGAGTCCCTTTGGGCAAGGGGGACAACTCTACTACAAATTGTCTACTCTAATTTGCCTAAATTACTCCTTCTGACATGAGTATACAAATATTTTATTCAGCATCTTTCTCCTAGCCCAAATTTTAGTCTCATTTTCAGGACCAGTTTTATCTGTAACATGGATACCTTCATTTTAGATCCACACTGGTGTACTGATAAAAAAATATATATCTTGTGTCCTAGAAAATATGGGAGGTATTGCTCTTTATCATGCTGGCAAATCACAGTGACCTAAGCTTTATGTCTGTCCACCTACTGAGAATATTGATTACATAAGTGCAACTGTAGAAGAATTGGCTATATTTTTTCAAGTTTTCAAGGACTGTACTGCTTTCCTTTCATGTTGTGATATATATTTATATTTACATATAATATGTGTTTATATATTATATAATTTATATATAATATAAATATAACATTATAATTATACAATATATAATTTACATATTTTAGTTGCTAATACCCACAACAGTAGAAGTATACTTGTTTTAAAGTACAAATAAATAAGATGATAATCTCCAAATGTAATTTCAAATTGTAAAATTTCCTTCCTTCTCTCTCCCTCCTTTCCTCTCTTCTTCTGTCCATCTGTCTCTTCCTTCTCTCTTACTTTCCTCCCCACTGATGCTGTTTTACATGGATAGCAGAATAATCTTCAGTGGGGAGGGAGAGGAAAAAAATACCTATATTAATTTAAGCCCTAAAGTATCACTAACAAATAGTTTAACTGATTTTTCCAACTGAATTGATAAGTTGCTATTGTGTGTACATCTTACTATATTCTATTTTCCATTTTTTTCTGCCTTTCATAATGGTTGGAGAATTCCAAAATGAGATAACACACATCTTTATTATTTTCTAGCTGTGCTAATAATTTAAAGTCAATAGTAGTTTTAGCGAGCACCTACAATATACTTGAAAAGAACTGACAAAGATGAAAATATAAGCTGTCTCCTCACTATAGGAATACTGAACCCTGTAGGTGTAGTTAAAAAAACACAGACCTTTCTATAGCACAAAGCCAACTGCAGTGAGGGTCACAGGATACTTATCAACAAATACTTGGAACTTATTTTTGGCCTGTCTTCTCTATGGGGCCTTATTTAGTTAAGACACCAACATTCCTTTTAACTTTTTAATGAATTGTTTTCCTCCACTTAATATTTGAACTCTCGAGTTCTATCTTGGACCTTCTGTTTCACCCTACCAAAAATGTGTGTGATCTCATCTACTCCTATTGTGTCAATTACAAATGTTAATAACTCAAATTTTTATTGCTATTTTAGTTCTCTGAATTAAGTGTAGGGTAAAGTATTCAAAGGATTTTTGGACATCTCTATTTAAACATCTTACAGACACCTCAATATCAGCATATCTGAAAATTCAGCTGATAAAATTCTAAAAAATAAAATTCATCTTCCTCTTTTCCTATTCTAGTGATATTAGAGGCTTCTCCTCAGATAGCTCTAATCTGTATATCTATTGTATTCCTGAACCATAATGGTTTTATTACACATGACCCAAATGCTCATCGTGGGTTATGTTTTCAAATATTTATATTTCAATTTTAACTATTTTTCTCCATTCACACTGCCATGATCCTTCCATAAGACAACATCATCTCAACTAACACAACATTGTAAAGCAACTATACTCCAATAAAAATTTTAAAAAAAGACAACATCATCTCTCCTTTGCACCACTGTAATACACTATGACAAATATTCTGACTTCTGTCTTTGCCCCACTATAGTTCATTCTCTGAACTGCAGCCGGGGTGAAATCTTTTTTTTTTTTTTTTTTAATCCAGTTTGCTATATTTAAACCAAAACCACAATTATAGATACAAATCCCCACATTGACATTTATCCAGAGCTGGAGTTTGCATTCCCTACTTGATACATTTAAGGTACAAGTTCAGTTTTAGTGTGTATATATATTTTTAATTTTTTAATTTAGTTTTATTTTTGTATACAGGTCCTTATTAGTCATCAATTTTATACACATCAGTGTATACATGTCAATCGCAATTGCCCAATTTAGCACACCACCACCACCAACCCCCACTGCTTTCCCCCCTTGGTGTCCATACGTTTGTTCTCTACGTCTGTGTCTCAATTTCTGCCTTGCAAACAGGTTCATCTGTACCATTTTTCTATGTTCCACATATATGTGTTAATATACGATATTTGTTTTTCTCTTTCTGACTTACTTCACTCTGTATGACAGTCTCTAGATCCATCCACCTCTCTACAAATGACCCAATTTTGTTCCTTTTTATGGCTGAGTAATATTCCATTGTATATATGTACCACATCTTCTTTATCCATTCGTCTGTCGATGGGCATTTAGGTTGCTTCCATGACCTGGCTATTGTACACTGCATTGAACACTGGGGTACATGTGTCTTTTTGAAGTATGGTTTTCTCTGGGTATATGCCTAGTAGTGGGATTGCTGGATCATATGGTAATTCTAAGTTTTTTTAAGGAACCTCCATACTGTTCTCCATAGTGGCTGAATCAACTTACATTCCCACAGGTTGATATCTTTAAATGTAATTCTGATTGAGTCACTCATAAGTTTCCATTACTCTAAGGAATTTTTTTTTTTTTTTTTTTTTTTTGGCGGTACGCAGGCCTCTCACTGTTGTGGCCTCTCCCGTTGAGGAGCACAGGCTCCGGATGCGCAGGCTCAGCGGCCATGGCTCATGGGCCTAGCCGCTCCGTGGCATGTGGGATCTTCCCGGACCGGGGCACGAACCTGTGTCCCCTGCATCGGCAAGCGGACTCTCAACCACTGTGCCACCAGGGAAGCCCAAAGGAAATTATTTTTTAAAGAACTATCAGTAAGGCTTACATGTTCTGGCCTCTGCTTAACTCTTCAATTTTATCTTGTATCACTCTCTCCCCAGGCTTCTGAATCAAGATATTGGTCTTCTTTTAATTTCTTGAGAATACCAAAATCCTTCCCACTTCAGGGTTTTTGCAATGCTGTTCCATCAAGCTGGAATACTGTTCTCCCATTCTTTTCCTCTAATTTCAGTTAAGTTTTCAAGTTTCTCTTTAAATGCCTCTTCCCTTAAGATCTTTCACCCCTTCTCTGATCCAAATTAAGTCCCTCATTAAGTTCTCTGCTAACCCCAAACACCAACATCCTCCAGGCCTTTCAGTGTGGTTTCTAACTTGCTCCCCCATTCATTTGATACTTGAACTCTGAAGCATACTTTGTTTTTACCTCAGCACTCTTTCAACATGAAGACTTATTCCACATCTCTGATTGTGATATTAAGTACTTCTCCTTAAACAACATTTTGTTCTAGGGCTCAATGAACTTTCCTACTGTTCTAATTAATGATCCTATTTAATCTGAACCTGAAACTTAGCAGATCATCCCCATTTTCACAAGGAACTCCCCCAGAAGCAATATACATCCCTCACAATGATGGATTTGGCATCTTTCTCTGCTGGCTTGGTCCATTTTACCATCATCCCTCACCAGGATTACTGCAGCTACTAACTGCTTTTTCTACCTGTAGTCTTGCTTTTCCCCAAGAATAATCCATTCTTTACACTGCAGTCAATGTAACCTGCTTAAAAAGCAAAACTAATGTGGCATTCATTTATCTGAATTAAACCTTTCAATGCTCCACCATTGAACTTATATTTCAAACTCTTCAGAATAAGGGCCTTACAAGGCCCTTAATAATCTGGTCTCTACTTATCTCCTCATCCCATGTCTTATCACCTCTCCCTAACACATACACCACCTCCTGCTAACAAATGTAGTCTTCCACTGCTTCACCTTTTATTTACTGTTTTTCTGAATGATTTCATCTAATTTGATGGTTTCAACTACCACCTCTATGTTGACAGCTCCAAAATATTGCTTGGGAAGATAGATGAAAGACTGATTTAAGAGAGAACAGTCTTGAGGACTGGAAGAATGCATTCATCTCTATTATAACACCACTGTCTTCCCAGTCACCTAAGATAAGCTCATAAAAATCTGGATGCCATTTTATACTTCTTGTTTCCCCAAATTTCATAGCCAACCAATCACCTAGATAACAGATTATGGGGCGCCTAACCAGGGTGATATTGATAGAAATGGTAATTAGTCACATTAAAGGAAAAAAATATATATGATAAGACAGTAAGATTTGTTGATCGACTGAGTGAGAGGGAGAAAGATTCAAGGATCATTTCCAGATTTCTAGTTTGGGTGTCTGAATGACTGATGGTACCATTTAGTAGGGAAGGCAGTATAAACATAACAATTTTGGTTGTTAAGCTGAGTTTAGTTATTTGTGTTGTAGAGTCTAAGATAACATCGGCCTTCCCAAAAGGAGTTATTCAGCAAGTAGTTAGATACATAATTCTGAAACTTGGTATAGAGATCTGTTTTGTAACTATAGATTGTGTGAGTTAGACATGATAGTTGATACTATAATCATGGATTAGATTACTCATGGAAAGTATGCAGATTGAAGAGAGCAGTGGGTCAGTAGAGGCTCTCTAGAGATAAACATCAGTATTTATGAGGCTCACAGAAGAAGAGCCCAGGAAGAAATCAGAGAAGGAAAAATCAGAGAGAAGAAGAAATAAAAAGGAGAGTATATTATAATGGAAATAAAAGGTAGTGGCAGGTTTCGAGAAGTCGGTTCTGACCAAGAGTGTCAAATGTAGCCTAAGATAGAATAAGGTGTTGAAATGTGCCATTTTGTCTAGTATTTAGGAGGTCATTGAAATGGTAGATAACTTTTTTTCCAAGAGAATAGTTAGGCCAGAATCCTAAATATCATGATTTAAGTCATGAATATAAATTGAGAAGAAAAAGAATAATGAGAAGGGATTGGGAAGAGATTGATGGGGTACAAGGTTAAGGGGTAGTCCACTCATTCACTTAACTAAAATTTCTTGATTTCCTATGGTGTGGCAGGTGCTATTCTAGGCACTTGATATACATCAGTGAATAATTTTTAAAAAGAAAAGATCTTTGCCCTTGTAAAACTTAAATATGATCATGAGAGATGGACAACAGACATACTAAATAAATAATGTATATAGTATATTATAAAGTTAAATGTTATACAAAAAAAACTGAACAGACAAGAATAACCAGGTATGCTGCAATGGCTACTTTTTAAAATATAAAATACTTGATGCTACTACATTTTAAAAAAAAGTTCAATTTACACCTGCTATAATGATCTATTTGTCTTTGGAGTCAGAAAATCTTAGTTCTGAAAATTGTGAGCATAAAGGCAGGGGTTGAAGCTCAGGAAATTATTTTCTGAACTAGCAAATGTAATATATTAGACATTTCATTTTTGTTGTTTATAATTTATACTTGCATACTTTTGACGGTATTTGAAATTACATATAATGTCATAACACATCTATAATAATATTTTTTAAGCCTAGAAAATAAAATAATTAAAAGAACAATACACTAGATACATGGAATGAACTTGTAAAGTCAATTTAAAAAATAATTAAGCTTTGAACCCTGGAATACACAGGCATACCTCAGATATTGCAGATTCAGTTCCAGACCACTGCAATAAAGTGAGTCACACATTTTTTTTGGTTTTTCAGTGCATATAAAAGTTATGTTTATACTATATTGTAGTCTATTAAGTGTGCAATAGCTTTATATCTGAAAAAACAATGCATATACCTTAACTTAAAAATTCTTTATTGCTAAAAAATGCTAACAATAATCTGAGCCTTCAGCAAGTCATAATCTTTTTAGCTGGTGGAGGGTTTGAAATCCTGTGAGAATTACCAAAATGTGATACAAAGACATGAAGTGAGTAACATTGTTGGAAAAGTGGTGCCAACAGACTTGCACATGTTTACCACAAACCATCAGTTTATAAAAAACACAGTATCTGCAAAGCACATAATGTGAAGCACAATAGAATGAGGTATGCCTGTAATGTGAGAGGGAAACATATGGAATTATTTTGTTCTCATACAATTGTAAAAAGTGATAACATGCTGAGATATAATGTACTGATCACTTACTATGAAAGAGACAGGCAGAGATTCATATGTATATCTTATAAATGTGACCAACATAGTGGATGATCTTAATTCAAGTATACATCAAGTATATTGGAAACTTACCATAACACAATAAAGGCCATATATGAAAAGCCCGACCTAAAATCATAAAGAATGGGGAAAAACAAAAACCTTTCCCTTTAAGACAGAATGCCCACACTCTTCACTTCTTTTCAGCATAGTACTGGAAGTCCTAGCCAGAGCAATTAGGCAAGAAAAAGAAAAAGTCATTCAAATTGGAAAGGAAGAAGTAAATTTATATCTGTTTGCAGATGACAGGATCATATATGTAGAAAACCTTAAAGATGTAACCAAAAAAAAAAAAAAACTGTTAGAACTAATAAATTCAGCAAAGTTGCAAGATGCAAAATCAACATAAAAAATCAGTCATGTATCTATATACAAACAATGAACTTTCTGAAAAGGTAATTCAGGAAAAACCTCATTTACAATAACAACAAAAGGAATAAAATACTTAGGAATAAACTTAACCGAAGAGATGAAAGACTTGTACACTGATGAAAGAAATTAAAGAAGACACAGATAAATGGAAAGGCATCCCATGTTTACAGACTGGAAGATTTAATATTGATAAAATGTCCATACCACCCAAAGTGATCTAAAGATTCAATGCAATTCCTTACCAAAATCTTAATGGCATTCTTTACAGAAATAGGAAAACATTTTTAAAATTCAGATGAAACCACAAAAGACCCTGAAGACCCAAAGGAATATTAATCAAGAAGGACAAATCTGGAGGGATTACATTTCCTGGTTTCAAAGTATATTACAAAGCCACAGTAACCAAGAGTATGGTACTGGCATAAAGACACATACAGGCCAATGGAACAGAATAAAGAGCCCAGAAATAAATCCACACATCTACGGTTAACTGACCTTTGACAAGGGTGCCAGATACAGAAAGACAAATACCACATTATCTCACTTATATGTAGAAACTAAAATAGTCAAAATCATGAAGGCAGAGAGTAGAATGGTGGTTTCCAGGGACTGGAGGGAGGGTGAAATGAGCATATATCAAACAAGGGGTAAAAAGCTTTAGTTATGCAAGATGAAAAATCTATGGCTATCTAATGTAAAACAATGTGACTATTGTTAACAATACTGTATACTTAAAATTCGCTGAGGGTATATCCTAAGTGTTCTTGCCACACACACACAAAGAAAATGGTAACTACGTGAGGTGATGAATATGTTAATTAGCTTGATTTTGGTCCGTATTTCTGTGTGCTTATATATATATATATATATTAATGCATCAAGTTGTAAACCTTAAATATATACAGTTTTGTAAGTTATACCTCAACAAGAAATTGAGTAATATAAATAAAAGAGTAATGGAAAAAAAGAAAAGTAGTAATTGCTTTTACCTAAAGGCCTGGGGAAGGCTTCACAGAAGTCATAAAAGAGGTTGGCAAAATAAAGGGAAGAGAAGTATGTTTCCAGTAGAAAGAAAGCATAGGCAAAAATAAGAAAGCATGAAGAATATATCATATAAAAAATGTCAAGTAATCTGGTATGGATGGAGGGCATGATAAATTGGGACAATTATGAATGATGAAGCTGAAAAGAAAAGTTGATATGCCAAAAATAAGGAAGAGATTCATTAGTCTAACATAACACCATATTACATTCTTGAGTCACTGGGTGGAAGATAGATTATGTCATTAAGAGAGAGACAGAGACAGAGACAGAGAGGCAGAGAGGAGAGACACCCAGAAGAAGAGTGTACTTGCAAGTGGAAAGTAAACTTTATGTGGTAGAAAGTTAAGGGGGGTATTGCAAAATCAAGTATACCAAAGAACTGATCTGGTGACAAATATTTTTGACTAAGAAAAAATGAATATATTCTCAGTAGAACAGACATTATTGCATGTGTCTTGGTAGCTCAGTAGTTGAGGGCACTGTGCTAATTGAGATCACATACAAATTTAGTCTCTGAAGTAGATACAAGATAGCTTCTGTTTCTTCCATTGTCACAGACTGCAGTTTTAACTTCTGACAGAATGTGTCATCTATTAGAAAGGGAGCCAAGAGACCTGACCCCATGTGTGAGAAAGCAATATTAAAGACAGTGAAATGTTTATGAATCAGTGTATCTAGCTTTAGCCAAAGACGTATATCTTGTATCATAAAGTTGATCTGAGATGCCTGAAGGCAGACAAGTTTGGGAGTCAGAATAGCATTAGTGATATGGGTGTAAGCAAACCATATTATGCTCAATGTACTTGGTTTCTGGACTATTTTATAAAAACTCCACGTCTCTAAGGATGCTCTTACAAGTCAACACTTGAATTATCTGGTATCTCAGTGAATATGCACTATCTACAGAATTTAGTTCAGGCAGGGGTTGAAACAGAGAAAAAAATAAGTTTTAATTAATCCTGTCATTGAATGATCCTCGATTTTCTTAAGTCTTCAGTCCCTTGCTAGTCTTAAATTTATGGCAGGTTTAGGTATTGAATACAAAATAATGTTACTTTAAAATATGACTTAAAATATCTCACAGAAACTTAGAAATGTAATAGGCTTGGCAAGGAAATTATGCTCATAGAGAGAGTGATTTTTATTGTGATTAGGGCTAAGGCAGGGATAGTGTTATTTATTTTGTGTGTGTCTGTGTATGCTGTGGTGCATATGCTATATGCAGAATAGTTTTCAACATTTCTATGTGATATACATCTAGAGTATACTAGGAAAATCTCAATGCTATTACTAATACTCTGGTGAACATACAGTTATAATTAATACCATTTATTTATTCATCTGTTCATTTATTCAGTAAACATGCATTGAATAATTACTTTCTAACAGTGCTGTGTTGAGTACACAGCCCCTTTTCTCAATAAGTTTTGTCTATTTCAGGAAATTAGTACAAAGCACAATTAACACATAAGAAAAATATAATCGATATGGAGGTTCAAAAAATTCTGTAGGGGATATAATATGTGATATTATAAATATAATAATAATAATGAAATATGAATAATGAAAATATAAAATCATTTGGAGGAAAAGACACTATAAAGCATGTCAAAAGTGTCAAAGCATGAGTAAGGCTTCTATGGAGGGTGAAGCAGCAGTGAAGAAATGAGTGAAAAGTGTTGTTTCTCACAAGAAGACTAATCAGCAACTAGAAGGCCCTGAAATGAGAAAGCATAAACTGCCTTCCTATCTTGGCGAATGGATGACAATCCTCCATTAAATTAAAAGCAAACAAACAAACAAACTAGGAGTCTGCTTAGAGTCCTATCTCTCCTTTACCTATCACATTTAACACATTACTAAGCATTACACACTTGAAATATCTTTGAACCCATATGCTTCTCTATAATTCCACTCTCATCACCTTAACCAGGCCATTTCTATTACATCACTCTACTAAACTAACAGGTCTTCCTTGCTCAAGTCTGGTCTTCCTCTAATCCCTCCTATACACTCACATTTCTGTGCTGGAGAGGTCCAGTGGGTGGACCCTTCAATGACAAGCATCCTGGTCCAGAAAAGCCTCTTTGTTCCTGCAGGCAACACAAGTAGATTCCAACAGGACCTCCGGAGCAGGAGACAAAAAATCGGACTAAAATAACACCTTAATGCCTCTGAAAACTGAATCACCATTGGAACTATACCCCACAAAAGGAAGCCAGATTTCTCACATAAATAGATTAAACAATCATAAAATTCATATGGAACCACAAAATACACCAAATAGACATGGTAATCGTCACAAAGAACAAAATTAAGGCATCACAATCCTGATTTCATAATATATTACAAAGCTACAGTAATCAAAACGGTTTGAGTCTGGCATAAAACAGACACAGTAAACCAATGGAACAGAATAGAGAGCCCAGAAACAAATCTTCACATATATGGTCAAGTACTATTTGACAAAGGAGCCAAGAATACTCAGTGGGGAAAGGATAGTCTCTCTTCAATAAATGGTGTTGAGAAAACTGGACATTCACATGAAAAAGAATGAAATTGGACCCCTACCTTACACACACCACTTATAAAAATCACCTTGAATCTAATTAAGGACTTAAACGTAAGAACTGAAACCATAAAGCTCCTAAAAGAAAAGGGCAAACCTCCTTTACATAGGTCTTGGCAATGATTTTTTTTTTTTAAATATGACACCAACAACACAAGCAACAAATGCAAAAACCAACAAGTGGGACTACATCACACTAAAAATTTTCTGCTCAGCAAAAGAAACAATCAACAAAATGAAAAGGCAACTCACAGAATGGGAGAAAATATCTGCAAACCATATGTCTGGTAAGAGGTTAATATCCAAAATATATAAGGAATTTTTATGTTCAATAGCAAAAATACAATCTTATTTAAAAATGGTCATAGGACTCGACTAGACATTTCTCCAAAGAAGACATACAAATGGACAACAATTACATGAAAAGGTGCTCAACATCACTAAACGTCAGGGAAATCCAAATCTAAAACACAATGAAATATGACCTAACACCTATTTGGATGGCTGTTATCAAGAAACAAAAGATAGTAAATGCTGGCAAGGATATGGAGAAAAAGAAACCCTGGTGCCCTGCTGTTGGGAATGTAAGTTGGTGTATGCACTATGGAAAACAATATTAGTTTCTCAAAAAATTAAAAATAGAACTGACATATGATCCAGCAGTCCCACTTCTGGGTATGTAACCCAAGGAAATGAAATCAGTATCCCAAAAAAATATATGCCCTCTTATGTTTGTTTCAATATAGATCACAATAGCCAAGCTATAGAAACAATTTAACAATTTGTCTAGTAGATGTCATACAGAGAATAACCTTGATCTACTATACTTGTAAACTTCAAAACTTTTAAACATTGAACCTAGCCCATAGGGTTATTTCCAAAAATACACATTTTTTTTCTTGTTTCCAAACATTATCATACTCTAAAATCTGAAATCTGAATTTTGTTTTTCACTTTCATTTCATTTTCATTGTTTTACTCTTTTACTGCTTTAATTGTTTTCCTTCCTTCCTCCCTTCCTTCTATTATGTTACCAGAGAAAAGGGATTTTTGCATATTTAATTAAGTTTACTAATCCATTGACCTTAAGACAAAGAGATTATCCACGTGGGCCTGAGCTATCATATGAGCCCTTAAAGCAGAGAGTTTTATCTGGACAGTAGCAGAAGAAGAATTCAGAGAGATTGAAAGTGTGAGAGAATTTGACATTAAGGAGGTTCTCCATTGCTGAGATAGAGGGGATCATAGGAAAAGGACCTGAGAATGGCCTCTATAAGATGAGAGCTGACAGCAAGAAAATGAGTACTTCCGTACTACAAGGGCCTGAATTTTGCCAACAATCTAAATGAGCTTGTATCTGGATTCTTCCACAGGGCCTCCAAGAGACCATCCAGCTAACAACTCGTTTTCAGCCTTGTGAGACCCTAAGTGGAGAAGCCAGGTGAGCCCACCTGAAATTCTGACCCACAGAACTATGAGCAAATAAATGGGTATTGTTTTAAGTTGCTAAATTTGTGGTAATTTGTTATACAGCAATAGAAAACTAATAGGCTCCAGTATACTTTTGAGATTTACGCAAGGCTTAACTATCAATTGGAACTAAGATTCTATTTGGTTTCAGACCAAAAAAAAAAAGTGATATTAAACCCTAGATCTATAGTTTAGGTGTTTGAGAACACAGAATTATGTTTCTGAATCTCCTCATAGGAGCTCCACTCCATTCTTGGAAAAGCTGCTTGCTTTGCCTCTATCTCCTTAGAACCCCATGTGTATGAGTGAGATAGCAAAGATAATTTCTTAATTTATAGGTGAAAAAAAGGCAGTAGGCAGTTAACCAATTATTTAGTAAATTTAGGATCTGAATACTGTACCCACTGAGTCTAGCCTGTCTTTGAAAATAGGGGAAACTTCTGACAGCAGATGTTACAATTTCTTGAAATTGAATTGTCCATAGATATTAAACTCCTTATCTATAACACCAGAAAGAAATATGTTGCTGGTTATATTGGTGATGGTGGCATTTTAAGAAGATGAAAAAATATCCTTCAGAATGAAATTAGAAAATATCTCTTTTCCTTCTATAAAACCAAAAAGTTACAAAGCTAGTAAGCAAACTACTGTATAGGAGCTGTTTTCCTAAACTGTTGGTCACAGGGCTTCCTCATAATTTTTGCTGCCTTTCTAACAGATGGCGCTACACCTTCCAATATTAATCTCTTCTGTGGGTTTTTCCAAGAGAGCAATACATGCCCTCTAATGCAACACTACCAAAAGCCCAGATGGCTACCTATTACCACTCTCTGCCTTCTCTGATTTTATTTTTGTTCCGTTTATGAATGGCCAAGATTAAAAAAATATAATAATACAAAGGGACATAGCCAATATAAACATGTAGCAGATAAAAGGGAAAGTGTGTAAAAAAATTATTCTGTCATTACAGTGGAAATCTCTTCATTTATTCAGCCATGTATGTAAAAGGTTTTGGAAGACAGAGAGACAAGAAAGAGAGCCAGAGACTGTTTGTTATAAAGTAAAGCAAAAAAGGGGGAAAAAAAGAGAAGACATGGTGTATTAGTCTCCTTGAGCTGAGCGCCATAACAAAATATCATATACTGCATATCTTTCATTTTTCTTTTTTTTTTTTGCAGTACGCGGGCCTTTCACTGTTGTGGCCTCTCCTGTTGTGGAGCACAGGCTCCGGACGCGCAGGCTCAGCGGCCATGGCTCACGGGCCCAGCCGCTCTGCGACATGTGGGATCTTCCTGGACCGGGGCATGAACCTGTGTCCCCTGCATTGGCAGGCGGACTCTCAACCACTACGCCACCAGGGAAGCCCTATACTGCCTATCTTAAACAACAGAAATTAATTTTCTCACAGTTTTGGAGGCTAGCAGTCATAGATCAAGGTCTGACAGGGTTTGGTTTCAGGTGAGGACTCTCTTCATGGCTTGCAAACAGCTACCATCTCACTGTTTCCTCACATGAATTTTTCTGTGTGCAGAGAGAGAGAGAGAAAGAGAGAGAGAGAGAGAGAGAGAGAGAGAGATCTACTATCTCTTCCTCTTATTATATGGACACTAACCCTATTGGCTGACAGCACCACTCTTATTATCTTACTTAGTATTAATTACCTCTTTAAAGCCCCTATCTCCAAATACAGTCACATTGCAGATTAAGTCTTCAATGTATGAATTTGGGGGGGGGGCACAATTCAGTCCATAATATTCTGCTCTCTAGTACCCCAAATGTCTTGTCCTTATTGCATACAAAATACATTCACTCTATCCCAACAGCACAAAAAGTCTTAGCTCATTCCAGCATCATCTTTAAAGTCTAAACTTCAAAGTCTCATCTAAATATCATCTAAATAAAGTATGAGTGAGACTCGAGGTACAGTTCATTCTGAGGCAAAATTCCTTTCCAGCTGTGAATTTGTGAAACTAGGCAAGTTATGTGCTTCCAAAGTACAGTGGTGGGACAGGCATAGGATAGACATTCTCATTCCAAAAGGGAGAAATAGGAAAGAAGAAAGGTGTGACAGGTCCCAAGTGAGTCTACAAAGGCAAATTCCATTAGATTTTTTTTAAATTTTGTTATTGAAGTCTAGTTGATTTACAATATCATGTAAATTTCAGGTATACAGCACAACAATTCAGTTATATATCTATATGTATATAGATATATGTAGATGTATGTTCTTTCTCAGATTCCTTTCCCTTATAGGTTATTACAAAATATTGAGAATAGTTCCCTGTGCTATACAGTAGGTCCTTATGGTTATCGGTTTTACACATAGTAGTATGTATATGTTAATTCCAGACTCCTAATTTATCCCTCCCTCCACCCCTCTTTCCCTTTTGGTAACCATAAGTTTGTTTTCTGTGTTTGTGAGTCTGTTTCTGGTTTGGAAATAAGTTCATTTGTGTCTTTTTTTTTTTAAGATTCCACATATAAACAATATCGTATGACAGTTGTCTTTGTCTGGCTTACTTCACTTAGTATGATAATCTCTGGGTCCATCCATATTGCTACAAATGGCATTATTTCTTTCCTTTTTATGGCTGAGTAATATTCCATTGTATATATGTACACCACATCTTCTTTATCCATTCATGTCGATGGACATTTAGGTTGCTTAAATTTCTTGGTTATTGTACGTAGTGCTGCAATGAACATTGGGGTGCATGTTTCTTTTAGAATTATGGTTTACTCTGGATATGCCCAGGAGTGGGATTGCAGGGTCATATGGTGACTCTATTTTTAGGTTTTTTTTTTTTTTTTTTTTTTTTTTGCTAAGCTGCACAGCTTGTAGTATCTTAGTTCCCCGACCAGGGATTGTACCCGGGCCCTTGACAGTGAGAGTCCTAACCCCTGGACTTCCAGGGAATTCCCTCTTTTCAGTTTTTTAAGGAACCTCCATACTGTTCCCCATAGTGGGTGTACCAATTTACATTCCCACTAACAGTGTAGGAGGGTTCCCTTTTCTCCACACCCTCTCCAGCATTTATTGTTTCTAGATTTTTGGATGATGGCCATTCTGACTGGTGTGAGGTGATACCTCATTGTAGTTTTGACTTACATTTCTCTAATAATTAGTGATGTTGAGCATTTTTTCATGTGCTTTTTGGCCATCTGTCTATCTTCTTTGGAGAAACGTCTAATTAGATCTTCTGCCCATTTTTTTGATTTTTTTTTAATATTGAGCTGTATGAGCTGTTTGTATATTTTGGAAATTAATCACTTGTCTGTCACTGTTTTCAGATGACATGATACTATACATAGAATCTCCTAAAGACACTACCAGAGAACTACTAGAGCTCATCAATCAACTTCAGTAAAGTTGGATACAAAATTAATACACGGAAATGTCTTGCATTTCTATACACTAACAACAAAAGATCAGAAAGAGAAATTAAGGAAATAATACTATTTACCACTGTATCAAAAAGAATAAAATACCTAGAAATAAACCTACCTAAGGAAGCAAAAGAACTGTACTCCAAACACTGTAAGATGCTGATGAAAGAAATCTGAGATGACACAAACAGATGGAAAGATATACCATGTTCTTGGATTGGAAGAATCAATATTGTCAAAATGATCATACTACCCAAGGCAATCTATAGTTCAGTGCAATTCCTATCATTACCAATGGCATTATTTGCAGAACTAGAACAAAACATTTTAAAGTTTTTATAGAAACACAAAAGACCCTGAATAGCAAAAGTAATCTTGATAAAGAAAAATGGAGCTGGAGGAGGCTCCCTGGCTTCAGACTATACTACAAAGCTACAGTAATTAAAACAGTATGGTACTGGCACAAAAACAGAAATATAGATCAATGGAACAGGATAGAAAGCCCAGAGATAAATCCACTCAATTATGGTCAATTAATCTATGACAAAGGAGGCAAGATTATACAATGGAGAAAAGACAGTCTCTTCAATATGTGGTGCTGGGAAAACTGGATAACTACATGTAAAAGAATGAAATTAGAACACTCCCTAACACCCTACACAAAAATAAACTCAAAATGGATTAAAGACCTAAATGTAAGACCAGATATTATAAAACTCTTAGAGGAAAACATAGGCAAGACACTTTTTGACATAAATTGCAGCAGTATCTTTTTGGATCCATCTCCTAGAGTAATGAAAATAAGAACAAAAATAAACAACTGGGACCTACTTAAACTTAAAAGCTTTTGCACAGCAAAGAAAACCATAAGCCAAATGAAAAGACAACCCACAGAATGGGAGAAAATATTTGCAAACGATGTGTCCATTAGATCTTAAGTCTTACGAATAATCACCTTTGATTCAATGCTCTGCACTCCAGGCCCATTGGGTCAGCAAAATCAAGGGCCCTAGTTAGCAGCCCTGCCTGCAAGGCTCCAGTCAGCAGCAGTCCACCCTGCTGAGATGGAGGCAGTGACCCCACCCTTTGAAACCAAGAAGGCAGCCTTGATCATTGAAATGACCTCACGGTCATACTTGTCTTCTTGAAGAATGCTCCCTCACAACCAAAGAGTTCTACTGTCTCATCCTGCAGAAATCCAAAAGCCTCCCTTTTTTTCATCCTGTCTCTGTTCCTTTTGGTGCAAGCTAGTATTGTCTGCTGGTATAATCCCATCTCTGTTCCTGGCTTTGGCTGAAGTGCCTGGTTCACATCCATAGTAACCTCCTTATCAAATGATTGTTTAGCCACATCTTTAGTGTTATATTTGGAACACACTTTCACATTTTTTGTAGTATGGATAAACTGAGAATTTTCTAATTCTTCAAGTTCAGGTTCCTTTTTACTTAAACATTTCTTTAATTTCTCTCTCTCATCTCACATTATTACAATAAGCAGTAAGGAGAAGCAAGGCTGCATCTTCAATTCTTTGCTTAGAAATCTCAGCTAAATATCCAATTTCATAGCTCACAAGTTCTACTTTCCACGAGACACTAGAATACAATTCGGCTAATTTTTTTTATCATTTTATAACAAGATCCTCTTTCCTTCAATTTCCAATAATATGTTCTTCATTTCCATCTGAGTCTCAGTGGAATTGCCTTTAACATCCAACAGACCCTTCAAGATAATGTAGGCTTTTTCTATCATTTATCTGTAAACTCTTCAAATCTTTACCAATACCCAGTTCCAAAGTCACTTACACATTCTTAGGTATTTGTTACAGCAGCACCATTTCACAGTATTAAGTTCTGTTTTAGTCTTCTCAGACTGCCATAACTGAATGCGAGAGACTATGTGGCTTAAACAACAGAAATTTACTTTCTCACAATTCTGGAGGCTGAAAATTCCATACCAATATCCAGCGGGGTTTTGTTTCTCATGAGAGCTCTCTTCTGGATTTTCAGATGGCCACCTTCTTGCTGTGTCTTCACATGACCATTTCTCGGAGCAAGAGGGGTGGTGGGGGGAGGGATCTCTGGTATCTCTTCTTATAAGGACTCTAATTCTGTTGGATTAAGGTCTCAACCTTATTACCTTATTTAACCATAAGTACCTCCCTAAAACTCCAATCTCCAAATGCAGTTATATATGGGTGGGTTAGGGTTCAACATATGAATTTTTAACAGGACATAATTCAGTCCATAACACATGGAAAATCTCAAATACCCAACAGGAAACTTGAATAACATTATTTGAAACACTATACTTAAATTTTCTGTTCTTCAAGACCATATAATAAAGTAATATATTCAATATTAGAGACTTACTATTTAAAGAGAAAATTAACTAGATGGGGAGAATCCTTTCACATTGTACATGTATATTAAATCACTACAATATATACTTTAAATGTCTTACAATTTTGTCAGTTATACCCCAATAAAGCTCGGGGGGGGGGGGAAGAGAGAATCATATAAAAAGAAATTGGTTTGGCAATAAATTTATGAAATGACACCAGAAATCAGTAACAACAGAGTGGAATCATAATGTCAGACAGTTGAAACTTCACATTCATCTTTAAAGTAGGATTTTTAGTAATTTAAAGAAATATACTCAACATATATTTCAGTCACATTATATGTAAGGAGGAAGGACTTACATCAGTGGGAATGGCATGGGTTAATATAAAGGCATAGAGGTAGAAAAATATAAGGCGTGTTCAGGAAATAATAATAAGACATTTGGCTGGGGCATAAGATAAAGGAGAGGAAGTAGACTAAGTTAATTCCATGCCAAAATACAGATAATTTAAAAATGTTCATTCATACTCTATTCTGAATTCCTCCGATTACAGGAAGTGCTTCAGGAAGGAGCTGCTTAGTTTTTCCTTTTCTGTAACTCTGATTCCCAGTAATCTGCTCTCCTTAAATCTAGATCTCTGATGTACTACCAGGAAAAAAATAAATCTAAATAATTCCACAAGACGGGCCTTCATATTTTAATACTGTCATCATGCTATATCAATCCCCAAGGCTTCTCTTTCCCTAATAGGTCACCTGATTATTCTACATCTCATATCTGCACCCTCTCCCTTCATCTCTGTTGCTAGTGCCTTTGTTCAGACATTCATTGTTCTTTACCTGAATTATTACATTAGTAAACTCATTGGTCTCCCTCCTTGTCTCATTGCCCTCCAAGCTATTCTCCACATTAATGCTGTCATAATTTCTTGAAAACGGCAATTCTGATTTGTCACTTATATCTAAACCTCCTCAACTGCAATGATTTGTTTTTATGTGTACGTCTCCCACTTGACTGTGAGCTACTCAAGGGCCAAGATCATAGCTTATTCATCTTTGTAGTTTCAGTTACTAGCACAGTGCTTGGCATATAGCAATAGCACATGCTCTGTAAGAGTCCATTTTGGTTATTTTTTTCCCCAAAATGTGCTTCTATTCTGTATCTAGCACAATGCTTAGAAAATGTATTATTATCTGTAAGCATTAAAGAATTATTGCCTGCTGAAGTGTTTCTTTACCATTCTTTGATTATATTAATTTTATATTGTATATGGGCAGGATAAGACCCTGGAAATATGTTCTAATAATAATAGCTAATATTTATTGACTTTTTATTATGTACTGCTACAATTTTTGTTTTAAGCAGTTTAAAAATATTTCATATAGTCCTGAAAAAGGAATCACAAAGCCCATATGCTGTAGATACTATTATCACTGTCATTTTACATATGAGGAAACTGGCACACAGAAATGAAATAATTTGAACAAGTTTACACAACTTCTAAGTGACAAAGTATCAAAGAAAAATTGCACCAGGAAGATTTAAACAGGGAAGGAAGACTTTATTCAAGACTATTGCAATAGGGGAGAAGGATCGCACTTCACTTTGAATGTAATAGGGGAAGCTGGGGATTTATAGCCAATGGGCAGCGTGAGAGTCAGTGGATGGAAAATTACTAAGAGGAAGTTGGCGAGGTTATAAAGGGTGGGGGGATTCTTGCTAAACTGGCTTGGGGAGATTCTTGCTAAAGTGGGCTCAGCAGGCCAAGGATGGCAGGCTAATGACAAGGCCTAGTTGAGAAGAGGGCTCAGAGGAGCCTGACTAACGTTTAATCAAGGAGGGAGTTCTTGTAAGCCTCTCCTCTTATACAAAGAAATATAACATTGTTTCTTGTTCAGTCACCTTTTTTCATTAAGGTCCAGCTGAACTATCTCTTAAGAATTGGTAGTAGAGGATATTTACTGGATAGCGTTTAATGAGGGGAATTTCTATGAAAATAAAAACAATATGAATGGTTCGAGCAGACTATAAACCCAGTTTCTGTGTCCAAAGGGCAAGAAGTCAAGAAGGTTCCTAAATGTTGGACCCAAAACTTCTTTAGATATTGGAATGAGTATGACAGTGGCAAAGTGGTAGATTTCCCAATTTGCAGTTTGAATGTATGGTTATGGCTTAGACATATGAGAGGTTTTAGTGAAATTGTCCATATTCATGGCTATTTCCTGGAGTAGAACATGGAAGATGTAGAGTTCTGGTGAGCTTCCTGAGTGGCCTACACAACAGTGGATCCAGGCATGAAGTTTGCCCATATTCTGCTGTGGTGATGAGTCCTTTGAAATTTTTATCAGGTTGCCCACTTCATTTCACAAGGTGTCTTTATATTCGAGGGGGAAATTGAGCTAAAAGACAAACTAGATGCCCAATAAGAATCTAGGAAGTCAAGTTTTAGTTATCAGTGATGCCAAATCAAGAGGGTAGGAGAAATATTAGAAATGTTAGTTTGGAGATTTGTATCCAGGTATTGAAGGAAACTAGAAAAATTTTTAAATTGTTAAGGATGACAAAATGTGCAAGATTGCAGGATCCAGTCCAACTTCCAGGTAGATAATAAAACTGTGTAGTTAACAAAGAAGTAAAAAATAGCTCAAAGATGATAAATAGTACCAGAGTCTGATAACCCACAAGGGTGTGTTTTCTACTGAAATATAAAATTTCTCTCTATATCAAACCCCCTTTTGATCAAAGATAAATCATATTATTCTTATTTTAAAATTAAGTCTGTTCTCATTAGATTTGGCTTGATTATTACATAAGAGCAACAAAGATAGTAATTAGCCATACAGGCCTTTTAAAGTTTGCTTTGATGGAACTTTTCATAAGGAATATAAGACTGGACTTTTAAAAGCCTCTTGAGTCTAGAACTTGCCAAGAACTTGCCACTTCATCTACAGTACCTACAGATTTAGGTAAAGTCCTCTCTTATTGAGGTCCCCTAAAATATCCTCAACAATCCAGGAAGTGACCTTTCTTACTCTCTTGTAAAGCTGGGAACTATGTAATCCAGACGTCAGACTGGTTTTCCCAAGAGGGCTTTTTAAGTATTGGCTCCATAAATTTAACCTTTGTTCCTTAAAACTATAGAATCATATCTGATTTGACACATTATTCTCAAATATCATAGTCAAAGCTTTTGTTATTTAATCATTTTCTCAATTATATCCTCTTTCAAGGAAGATAGATTATTATTGAATCTATGCAAATAATTATCTTGTCATGAAAATAAGAATACTCAATAAGAGTTTCAGACTTCTTGAGGGATCAGGAAGGGAGAAAAAGAGAAATGTTTAATTTCTGTTTATAAAATATATTCTATTAAATTATTATGAATTATAGATAGCTTATCTTAAAAGAAAAAGAGTTTCTTATATCCATAAAATAAAAAATTAAAGCATCATCATTATTCCAAACAAAACACATAATCATTACTCATCAGTTTATTTAATTATTGTTCTCCTTGAATTTGGGTTAGTAGTCTTATGAATCCATCAGCTTCCCCACTAGAATTCTGAAAATTCTGAGTCAATCCAGTGGGGTGGTCTCAAAATTATTTAAGAAACGCCATCAGAGGCCTGTGCCCACGAGTACCTGGAACAGTCCTTTCTATAAGTCTGTGAGACAGCTCCTTTTCATTGAAGAGGAAGCATTTTGACCTATAGCTGATTATAAGAACTCTCAAGGAAGTATCAGAGTAAAACTATCTGTGAATTACAAAAGTCTTAAAATGGCTGTGGTTAAGGCTCTGATAAGAGTTCCTTATAAAATAATAAAATTGACAAAGAAAATCTGGTTGTTTCTGTGGCATACAACACTTAATAACAGAGAAGATTGGTCAAGATGGTAAAGTAGAAAGACCTTGAGCTCATGTCCTCTAGCACGCACACCAAAATTATAACCATTTACAGACTACCGTTGATGAAAAACACATGAACCTACCAAAAAATATCTTCTACACCTAAAGATATAAAGAAGTAACCACAAGTCAGGTAGGAGGGGGTGGAGTTGCAGTGTAGTCAAGCCCCATACCCCTGGGTGGGCAACGTATAAATGGGAGAATGATTAAAATTGCAGAGGTTCTCACAAAGGAGTGAGGGGTCTGAGCCCCAAATCAGCCTCCCTAGCCCAAGAGTCCTGCACCAGGAAGATGAACCCCCAGAGCATTTGGCTTTGAAGGCCTGTGGAGATTACTTAAGGGAGTCCCAGAGGGTTGGGGGAAAAAGAGACACCACTCTTAAAGGGTGCACACAAAATCTCACCCACTCCAGGATCCAGGACAGAAAGGAGCCTGGGTAAGATCAACCTGCTAATCTTGGAAAGTATCCCAGAGAGGCAGGAGGCAACAGGAGGTCACCCTGGGAACACAGATATAGGCGACAGCCATTTTGTTGAGCTTATTCTACCACTTGGACACTGCTGCTGGCAGCTACCATTGTGGAATCCTCCCTCTAGCTTTTTAGCTTCAGGACACAGCCCCACCCCTGCCCTCCAGCCTGTAGGCCTGTACTGGGATGCTTCAGGCCACGCAACTAACTGGGTGCCTACTAGCCCCACCCACCAGCAGACAGGCTGCCTTAAGACCCCCTGAGGTATATGTATATATACAATGGAATACTACTTCGACATAAAAATGGATGAAATTGTGCCATTTGCAACAACATGGATGGAGTTAGAGAGCATTATGCTTTGTGAACTGTCAAACACTAAGACGAATACTCTATGTTATCACTTATGGGTAGAATCTAAAAATAAAAGATACTAGTGAATATAAAAAAAAGGAAACAGACTCACAGATATAGACAACATACTTGTGGTTACCAGTCAGGAGAGGGAAGGAGTGAGAAGCAAGATAGGGGTAGGGATTAAGAGGTACAAACTACTATGTATAAAATAAATAAGCTACAAGGATATATTGTACAACACAGAAAATATAGCCTATATTTTACAGTAACTATAAATGGAGTATAACCTTTAAAAATTGTGAATCACTATGTTGTACACCTGAAACTTATATAATATTATAAATCAACTATAGGGACTTCCCTGGTGGTCCAGTGGTTAAAACTCCGTGCTTCCAATGCAGGGGGTTCAGGTTCAATCCCTGGTTGGGGAACTAGGATCCCACATGTCATGCGGCAAAAAAACTGACATAAAGTAATTGCAAAACATAAAGGAAATGAATTTGTACTGTAGGAATAAAATCTACGTTTAAAAAATCAAACAATCGGGCTTCCCTGGTGGCACAGTGGTTGAGAGTCCGCCTGCCTATGCAGGGGACACGGGTTCGTGCCCCGGTCTGGGAAGATCCCACATGCCGCGGAGTGGCTGGGCCCATGAGCCATGGCCACTGAGCCTGCGCGTCTGGAGCCTGTGCTCCGCAACGGGAGAGGCCACAACAGTGAAAGGCCCGCGTACCGCAAAGAAAAAAAAAAAAATCAACCAATCAATCAACTATAACTCAAAAAAGAAAATGTCTACTCCAAAAAACAACAATAATAACAAAAATTCTGACCAGGAACATTATACTGTTCTTGTCTAATATCAGGCAAAGTAAGGCCAAGACGTGTACAGCAAGTACATTCACAAATTACTAGGAAGTTCATATAATTTCTGAACTATTAATATTAATCATATTTTACCCCTACAAATATAATGTAGCACTTTTCATGCAATTCAACACATCAAATAAACCTAATTATTTTTAATATCTACCTCTTTACAAGGTGAAAGAACAAGTCCTCTGAGATTTTCAAATCATTCTGAGAACAAAATTTCAGTGAGAATTTCTTTTGGGAAAAGCAAAATATCAAAAGTTGTCCAAGAATGTCAAAATGTTTGAAACATGCGTAAATAGGATGATGGGCCACTGTGAAACAATACTGAGCTACCAATTTTACAAAAGTCACAAAATATTTCAAAAGTAAATATAGGAAGTACCATGATTAGAAAAAAATATAGCTTTACTAAAAATGAGAAGACTCAGTTAAATAATCTTAATATTAAATGTCTTAAATAATCAAGGATAGGATAAAGTCAACATAGACCAGAGGAAATTATTCTGATAAAACACAGAATGTTTGTTTCCTAGTCAGATTACTCAAAAGGTAAAGAAAACTCTTACAATTCCTTATTCAGGAAAACCAGTAATACAAGAAAAATTTAGTAATTTTAACAGAGACAAAACCCAGCTCTAGTTTTGCATCGTATATTGCTGATGCTAAAGTTCATTAAATCAAACAAGCAAACATACAAAACCTTATAAATAAACCAATACAATCCTAGTCAGCTTTAACCACACAACATAAGGTTCCTCTTCCACAAACTTCCTACAACTTTCTGTATCTATTCAGATTTTGTCCTACACTTTCCTTTCTCTCAGTTTGGAACAACCACTCCACTTTAGCACAAAATTACTCTCTTTTTACTTAATAAAAACCATGCTAGGGACTTCCCTGGCGGTCCAGTGGTTAAGACTCCATGCTTCTACCGCAGGGGGTGCAGGTTCCTGCCTACATTGCATAGTTTACTTAAAGAAGTTGTTTGCCTTTATTGTTCCTAGTAGTTTCATTTACATATATTGATTATAATTTTTAACTGTTAGTAACTTTATTTTACAGAGAAAACTAGGTAGCAGATAATTATTAGCTGTTTTTCAAATATTAGCATTGCTTAGCAGACTGTCAACACTCATGAATATACCATCTCACAATTTTTATAAATATATGCTTCCTTATAGCAGTTTTTCAATGAAGCAAAAAGAGCATATGTATTACCAGACTCAGATATGTATCATGTAAAAATAAGAAGCCAAAAGTACACAAACTTATACTCAGCAACAAATGTTTCAGTATTTTATCTTAGGATCTATTACTTAATTTAATTTAGCATAAGTCTAAATTTGCATGTTACCAAAAAGATATTAGAAACTATTTTTAGGCAGACATATTATAAAACAAAATTATTATTTAATAATTTTTGTCTGAATACTGACTCAATTTGATTAAAATCAAACTTATTATTTTTATAATCTTAAACACTTAGCAAATATTACTTTATTTGACTAGCAAACCCAATTAGAACAAAATGTATGTGTATTGAATTAATGCTAATAACTCAGAATACATAGATGTTTTTATTATAGCCACAATATTAAGCTAGTTTTACTTGCTAAAGATTTATTCAGTTTATGAGAACATTTGCTTAGTTTTTATGAGAATAGTTATTTTTTTCCATATTGGAATTACTAGAAGTTCAGGGCTTTTATTATTATTATCACTGGGAGTTTCAGGAATATTTAATTTATATGTGATTATTTATCTGTAAGCCAATTAGAATAGAGCTCTGTATTAGATTTTATAAATTAATTGTTAATGCCATCTGGGGGCAGGTAAAATATCACATATACACATGTTAATATACACATACATTTATATACATATATTAATATGTATGTATGTATATATACATATGGATATATATATGTGGATAGATGCAAACATCTCAGCTATGAGTCAGGAATAAACACAGTGATACAAAACTTACTGGTCTATATAAAAAGAATTGGCTCTAATCTTTGTCCCACTTTTTATTTTTATCTGAATTGTATTTCTGGCAGATTAGACATGTTGAAGTTACCCACTCAGTATGAGAGCTAAATCTTTCTACTAATATCTGTGGAAGAGACTTTTAAGATGTTATTTTTTTATGGAGGCTGTGGACAAAATTTTAGGTGAGGGACTTAGAAGACACTAATCAGTTGTCTGGGTGTCTCCAAAGCCCATCTGAGTGAACAAAATATCCAGTGTGTTTCCAATTTTCTTTTTATCTTTTTCAGCCTCAGGTAGTTGCTTTTGCAGTTCTTCAATCTCAAAATAGTCATATGGTAGCAGGGAGTTGAGGGCCTAGAATGGTAAAGGTCTGGCAGCAATGGAAGAAAGGATAGAGTGGGTAGTGGTATTGAAGTGCGACAGATCAAATGATTTAAAGGAGCTAAAGGGAAGATTGAAGTTATAAAATATGGAAGGAGTGGAGGTAATGAGAAAGAAGTCTTAGGTGAGCCAGTCTGAGGAGATTTCAGGTTTCCCAAAGAGACCATTGAAGTTACAATGTTACATAAAAATATTTCTACAAATGAGATCTCTGTAAAGAAAAAGAATCCAAAAGAGTACTCTAAATACCAAAAAAATAAAGTTCAACCAAATGAGAATTTCCCAGGTTCTAAACTAATGGTACCTTTCTAAAAATAGAAGTCTCTAACCCAGCCTCAAGAATATACTCTGCAACCTAAGAATCAAAATCTGTTCTTTTAGTGTTTCAACAGACTATCATTCAGAACATTGTATCAGGAGTTGGACTCACCAATGGATCCTTGATCAATCAGTCAGGAGTGAAGACAAATACTTTAAAATAATGCATGTAGGGTTCTGGGTGAGAGATACAGGGGTCTAATGATGAATCTGGTCCTCCCCAAGTCACAGAACCAGCACTGTCAAAGAAAAATTACACCAGTTAAACAGGCAAAAAAAAATTTTATACAAGGCTATTGCAATATGAAAGTGATATTGAATTTAATTCTGAATAAAACAGGGGCAGCTGAGGAATTTTAGTCAACAGGCAGGATGAGGAAGTCAGTAGATGAAAAATTACTAAGAAAAACTTGGCTAGGTATCAAGGGTGGAAAGATTCTTACTAAACTGGCTTGGCAGAATTCTTGCTGAACTGGCCTTAGCAAGCCAAGGAACTTGACCAAGGATGAGGCCCAGTTGAGAAGAGGGATCAGAGGACTCTGACTAAAGCTTAGTCAGAGAGAGAATCCTTGTCAAAAGCCAGTATTCAAACCCAAGCTGACTCAAAAGCCTATGTTTCTAAACACTAGCCAATGCTACCCATTTTCCTATGCTTCTGTGGGGTTTCTTTGTTTGTTTTTTTATGTACCTACATAACTTCTTTGGATAAACATTGCTTCTTTTGGCAACTTTCTCAGGTACCTAGGATTCACATACTACTACCTGGTTTGTCCTTGTTTTGATTTTTTTTGAACAAAACTCCATACACTGGTTTCTCATTCAAACATTTACCTGCCTTATCCCCTTAAGATTTTGAACCCTGGGTTACTTGAGTATAAAATTTAAACAGCTACAACAAGCTACTGAGCTATTAATTTTCTTAGCAAAAGTGTTATATCTAAACCCAATCAAAATGTACATCATACTACCAGAACACGAGAAATGTATCTGATCTCTGGAATTTTAAGATGTTTTGCAAGGGAGTACTATTGAGCATGTGGAGTTGGAGCCTTTTTGTTTCCATCATGTCAGACCAACTAGGTAGCTATCAACTCACTTCCTTTTTATGAAAAAGAGAAAGGACAACCCACAATAGAAACAGTTCTCATCGCATGTATTAACGACATTATTGTAATGTGGCATCTTTTCCCCTCTGGATCATAGATGATGTGCTAATATTTATATCAACCCACTCCTAGTGTTAAACTTTATTAATGACTAAAATAAATATGCTAGAGATTTGACTTTTTATATCGCTTCCCTAGCCAAATGCTAGGGAGGAGCCAAATGCTATGCAGGGAAAAATGACATCAATGAAGCTGAGAGCCAAAGCCTGTTTAATGTAGTCTTAAAAATATTTTGTGACACTTTGTCTAGAATAATACTATCAATGTGGGCAATTTTTTTCATCTTATATATATTTTCCATTCTTTCTCCCTCTGATGGCCTCTTTGGCTTTTTAAGTTCTATAGTTTATAACAACTGTTAGCTGTCATTACATTTCTTTCTCCAGAGATTTTTGTTTATTTTTATTTTAGTCATCCAATGAGGATCATTACCTTTGTGGTAAGTGTTATTCCTGTGTTAATAATAAAATAAAAACTCACTATTGTTAAGATGGGAGAGGGTGCCTCTAACCTCTTTACCATTTGATATTTGCCTGCCATCATTATTGAGTTATTTTTCTGATATTATTATAAACACAATTTTTCCTATTTACGTTTCATTTTAGTTATTTTTCTCTTTTAACTCTATGAGAAAATAGATGCCGAGTGTCACTGAAGAAACTAACCTGACATTGTAATTAACCAGTTTTTAAAATTTCTCTAGACATAATCAAATCCTTTTATAAGACTTTTTTTTAATAAAAAAGTAGTGTTTGGTTCACAGTGAAATTGAGAAGGTGGTACAGAGATTTCCCATATACCCTTTACCCCCACATGCATGATCAGAGTGGTACATTTGTTACAATTGATGAACCTACATTGGTAAATCATAATCATTCAAAGTCCATAGTTTACCTTAGTGTTCATTCTTGGTGATGTACATTCTATGGGTTTGAACATATGTGTAATGACATGTGTCAATCATTGTGGTATCATACAGAGTATTTTCATTGCCCTAAACATCCTTTGTCCTCCACCTATTCATCCCTCCACCATCCCCAAACCCTGGAAACCACTGATAATTTTGTCTCCATAGTTTTGCCTTTTCCAGAATGTCATATAGTTGGAATCATATAGTACGTAACCTTTTCAGATTGGCTTATTTCACTAAGCAGTATGCATATAAATTTCTTCCATGTTTTTTCATGCCTTAATAGCTCATTTATTCTTAGTGCTGAATAATACTCCATTGTCAAGACATACCATAATTTATTTATCCTTTCACCTACTGCAGGACATCTTGGTTGCTTCCAAGTTTTGGCAATGATGAATAAAGCTGAAATAAATAGCCATCTGCAAGTTTTTTGAGGGCATATGTGTTTTCAACTCCTTTGGGTAAATAGCAATGAGTGTGATTACTGGATCATACAATAAGAGTATATTTAGTCTTGTAGGAAACCAACAAACTGTCTTCCCAAAGCGCATTCCTACCAGCAATGAACGTGTCAACAGTGTTCTTGATTTTGACCATTCTAATAGGTGTGTAGTGGTATTTCATGGTTCTTTTTGTATTTCCTTGATGACATATGATGTAGAACATCTTTTCACATACTTATTTGCCATCTGTGTATTTTCTTTAGTGATATCTCTGTTAAGATTTCTGGTCTATTTTTGAATAAGGTTGTTGGTTTTCTTATTGTTGAGTTCTTTCTGTACTTTGGATAACAGGCCTTTATAAATTGTATCCTTGGCAAATATTTTCTTCTTCTCATTATTTTGACTTTGTCTTTCTCAGAGCAGAAGTTTTTTTTTTAGAAGTTTTAAAATTTATTAAAGTCCAGCTTATCAATTGTTTCTTTCATGGATTGTGCCTTTGATGTTGTAAATAATGAGTTATCACCACATCCAAGGTCATCTATGCTTTCTACTATGTTATCTTCTAGGAGTTTTATAGTTTTCAGTTTTACATTTAGGTCTATGATCCATTTTGAGTTACATTTTGTGAAGGGTGTAAGGTCTGTATGTTAGGTCTTCAAAATACGAATTTGGGGGGTGGGGCATGCACAATTCACTCCATAACATATGTTATGTTATTGTCCTATGTAGGTGAATAATGATTAGACATATGAATTTCAGACATTGAAAAAAATATTATTTTAAGATAATTCATTCTTTCAACTTGGGTTTTCTCATAATAGGGGAAATTATTTATAGCTTAGCCATATTGTTTGCCTTTAAATCCTTCTCCTTTTAAATGCCTAAATCCTTCCAACATAATTAGTAGCATGACTACACTGAGTTACAGTAAATTTAATTGAGCAATTATAATTGAAAATTTTTTAAAATGTTAAATTATTGTTCTATAGATCTTCACAATTTTGTGGGTGCTTTCTTTAACAAAACGCTTGTTCTTCACAGTGTTAACCACTCTTCTGTTTTAACTCTGTATTGTCTATATTTTTGTTGATCCATTTATCACTTTGTGTTGTAATTGATCTTTTTACATATCTGCTTCCCCTGCAAAGCTGTGAGCTCTTTTAGGAAGGGGATAAAGTTGTGTTGTGCTTTGTTGATACCAACATATATTTAGTCTCCTATCAACATTTGTTGAGTGAAAAAATGAATGAATGTATACTGCATACTTGGCCATAGTGTCTTAATTAATTTTACACATTTAGTAGTATAATTGAGTTTTGAAACCATCCTTATTCACTGAACGACTAGTCCAGATCTCTTTGTATTATACTGCTTTTAGGAATGAATTGTACATTTGTCTCTAACAACCAATGAAAAAAATTTATTGAAAAAACCCTTTTCACTTTAAGTAACAAAAATATTTCCCATACCTTTAAGTCAGAAATACTGGCCATAGTAAAATGTATGTCATCTTCAAATTCATAAATTGGTTGCCATCAAAAGACTATATCACTGTTTTCTCTTTAATCAGCTATTTATTTTATTTATATTATTCCCTTACTAGTTTATTTGGATTTAATTTGCTTTTCTTTTAATAATTAGCTGTAATGGATGTTTAACTCACTGATTATCATTCTTCCTTCTTTTCTAATATATGCGTTTGAGACTCTAAATGTCCCGTTAAGCATAGTTTTAACACTTACATATTATATGATAAATACATATAAATTCAGGAAATATGTTAGAAGTATTTTATTACTGAATAAATGCAGCTAATTCCATGCTTACTGAGGGAATTTAGAGCTTTCACTGCATATATTAGAAATATATGAAAAATTCTTACATGAATATATTTCAACTTTAATTTCTAAGCACAAAGGGACTTTATAGTGTGGTCAGAGAAATGTTACTTGCACCTTTTTTAATCTTTGGATTATGTTTAAACTTACTTTATGTCTAGGATGACCATATAATCTTCTTTGCATGGGACAGTCTCAGTTTATAATCATTTTTCTTATGTAAATATCAATACTGCAAAATTTACTCTCAAATATTCTTCCTTATGATCCCAAATCTGGCAAATTTTTAAATGTTTGTGTGTGCCTAAAAGAAATGTTGGCAAATTCTGATTTGATGGCAGAGTAAAAGGACGTGCTCTCACTCCCTCTTGTGAGAACACCAGAATCACAATTAACTGCTGAACAATCATCAACAGGAAGACACTGGAACTCACCAAAAAAGATACATCACATGCAAAGACAAAGGAGAAGCCACAATGAGATGGTAGGAGGGGTGCAATCACAGGAAAATCAAATCCCATAACTGCTGGGTGGGTGACTCACAAACTGGAGAACACTTACACCACAGAAATCCACCCACTGGAATGAAGGTTCTGAGCCCCACATCAGGCTTCTGAACCTGGGGGTATGGCAATGGAAGGAGGAATTCCTAGAGAATCCGACTCTGAAGGCTAGTGGGATTTGATTGCAGGACATTGGGAGAACTGGGGGAAACAAAGACTCCACTCTTGAAGAACACACACAATGTAGTGTGTGCATCAGGACTGAGGGGAAAGAACAGTGACCCCATAGGAAACTGAACCAGACCTATCTGCTAGTGTTGGAGGGTCTCCTGCAGGGGCAGGGGGTGGCTGTGGCTCACCATGGGGACAAGGACACTGGCAGCAGAAGTTCTGGGAGGTCCTCCTTGGTGTGAGCCCTCCCAGAGTCTGCCATTAGGCCCACCAAATAGCTGAGGTAGGCCTCAGTGTTGGGTTGCCTCAGGCCAAACAACCAACAGGGAGAGAACCCAGCCCCACCCATCAGCAGACAAGAGTATTAAAGTTTTACTGAGCTCTGCCCACCAGAGCAACAGCCAGCTCTACCCACCACCAGTCCCTCCCATCAGGAAACTTGCACACGCCTCTGAGATAGCCTCATCCACCAGAGGGCAAACAGCAGAAGCAACAATAACTACAATCCTGCAGCCTGTGGAAAAAAACCCACATTCACAGAAAGGTAGACAAGATGAAAAGGCAGAGGGCTATGTACCAGATGAAGGAACAAGATAAAACCCCAGAAAAACAACTAAATGAAGTGTAGATAAGCAACCTTTCCGAAAAAGAATTCACAATAATGATAGTGAAGATGATCCAGGACCTCGGAAAAAGAATGGAGGCAAAGATGGAGAAGATGCAAGAAATGTTTAACAAAGACCTAGAAGAATTAAAAAACAAACAGAGATGAACAATACAATAACTGAAATGAAAACTACACTAGAAGGAATCAATAGCAGAATAACTGAGGCAGAAGAACGGATAAGTGATGAGGAAGACAGAATGGTGGATTTCACTGCTCTGGAACAGAATAAAGAAAAAAGGATGAAAAGAAATAAAGACAGCCTAAGAGACCTCTGCGACAACATTAAACACAACAACATTTGCATTATAGGGGTCCCAGAAGGAGAAGAGAGAGAGAAAGGACGAGAGAAAATGTTTGAAGAGATAATAGTTGAAAACTTCCCTAGCATAGGAAAGGAAATAGCCACCCAAGTCCAGGAAGCACAGAGAGTCCTATACAGGATAAACCTAAGGAGAAACACACCAAGACACATAGTAATCAAATTGGCAAAAATTAAAGACAAAGAAAAATTATTGAAAGCAGCAAGGGAAAAACAACAAATAAATTACAACGGAACTCCCATAAGGTTAACAGCTGATTTCTCAGCAGAAATTCTACAAGCCAGAAGGGAGTGGCATGATATGCTTAAAGTGATGAAAGGGAAGAAACTACAACCAAGGTTACTCTACCTGGCAATGTTCCCATTCAGATTCGATGGAGAAATCAAAAGCTTTACAGAAAAGCAAAAGCTAAGAGAATTCAGCACCACCAAACCAGCTCTACAACAAATGCTAAAGGAACTTCTCTAAGTGGAAAACACAAGAGAAGAAAAGGACCTACAAAAACAAACCCCAAACAATTAAGAAAATGGTCAAAGGAACATACATATCGATAATTACCTTAAATGTGAATGGATTGAATGCTCCAACCAAAAGACACAGCCTTGCTGAATGGATACAAAAACAAGACCCATATATATGCTGTCTACAAGAGACCCACTCAAGACCTAAGGACACATACAGAATGAAAGTAAGGGGATGGAAAAAGATATTCCATGCAATGGAAATCAAAAGAAAGCTGGAGTAGAAATACTCATATCACATTAAATAGACTTTAAAATAAAGAACGTTACAAGAGACAAGGAAGGACACTACATAATGATCAAGGGCTCAATCCAAGAAGAAGATATAACAATTATAAATACATATGCACCCAACATAGGAGCACCTGAATACATAAGGCAACTGCTAACAGGTATAAAAGAGGAAATCGACAGTAAAAAAATAATACTGGGGGAATTTAAGACCTCACTTACACCAATAGACAGATCATCCAAATAGAAAATTAATAAGGAAACACAAGCTTTAAATGACACAATAGAACAGACAGATTTAATTGATATTTATAGGACATTCCATCCAAAAACAGCAGATTACACTTTCTTCTCAAGTGCACACGGAACATTCTCCAGGATAGATCACATCTTGGGACACAAACCAAGATTCAGTAAATTTAAGAAAATAGAAATCATATCAAGCATCTTTTCTGACCACAACACTATGAGATTAGAAATGAATTACAGGCGAAAAACGTAAAAAACACAAACACATGGAGGCTAAACACTACGTTACTAAATAACCAAGAGATCACTGAAGAAATCAAAGCGGAAATCAAAAAATACCTGGAGACAAATGACAATGAAAACACAACCATCCAAAACCTATGGGATGCAGCAAAAGCAGTTCTAAGAGGGAAGATTATAGCTATACAAGCCTACCTCAAGAAACAAGAAAAATATCAAATAAACAATCTAACCTTACATCTAAAGGAACTAGGTAAAGAAGAACAAACAAAACCCAAAGTTAGCAGAAGGAAAGAAATCATAAAGATCAGAGCAGAAATAAATGAAATAGAAAGAAAGAAAACAACAGCAAAGATCAATAAAACTACAAGCTAGTTCAAGAAGATAAACAAAATTGATAAACCATTAGCAAGACTCATCAAGAAATAGAGGGAGAGGACTCAAATCAATAAAATTAGAAATGAAAAAGGAGAAGTTACAACAGACACCGCAGCAATACGAAGCATCATAAGAGTCTACTACAAGCAACTCTGCCAACAAAACTGACAACCCAGAAGAAATGGACAAATTCTTACAAAGGTATAACCGTTCAAGACAGAACCAGGAAGAAATAGAAAATGTGCACAGACCAATGACAAGTAATGAAATTGAAACTGTGATTAAAAATCTTCCAACAAACAAAAGCCCAGGACCAGATGGCTTCACAGGCGAATTCTATCAAACATTTAGAGAAGAGCTAACACCCAACCTTCTCAAACTCTTCCAAAAAACTGCGGAGGAAGGAACACTCCCAAACTCATTCTATGAGGCCACCATCACCCTGATAGCAAAACCAGACAAACATACTACAAAAAAGGAAAATTACAGACCAATATCACTGATGAATATAGATGCAAATATCCTCAAGACAATAATAGCAAACAGAATCCAGCAACACATTAAAAGGATCATACACCATGATTACGTGGGATTTATCCCAGGGATGCAAGGATTCTTCAATATACGCAAATCAATCAATGTGATACACCATATTAACAAACTGAAGAATAAAGACCATGATCATCTCAATAGATGCAGGAAAAGCTTTTTACAAAATTCAACACCCATTTATGATAAAAATTCTCCAGAAAGTGGGCATAGAGGGAACCTACCTCAACATAATAAAGGCCATATACGACAAACCCACAGCAAACATCATTCTCAATGGTGAAAAACTGAAAGCATTTCCTCTAAGGTCAGGAACAAGAAAACAATGTCCACTCTCACCAGTATTATTCAACATGGTTTTGTAAGTCCTAGACACGGCAATCAGAAAAGAAAAAGAAATGAAAGGAATACAAATTGGAAAAGAAGAACTAAAACTGTCACTGTTAGCAGATGACATGATACTATACATAGAGAATCCTAAAGATGCCACCAGAAAACTACTAGAGCTTATCAACGACTTTGTTAAGTTGCAGAATACAAAATTAATATACAGAAATCTCATGCATTCCTATACACTAATGATGAAAAATCTGAAGGAGAAATTAAGACAACAATCCCATCTACCATTGCAACAAAAAGAATAAAACACCTAGGAATAAATCTACCTAGGAAGAAAAAAGACCTGTATGTAGAAAACTATAAGACACTGTTGAAAGAAATTAAAGATGATACAAACAACTGGAGAGATATACCATGTTCTTGGTTTGGAAGAATCAATATTGTGAAAATGACTATCCTACCCAAAGCAATCTACAGATTCAATGCAATTCCTATCAAATTACCAATGGCATTTTTTACAAAACTAGTACAAAAAATCTTAAAATTTGTATGGAGACATAAAAGACTCCGAATAGCCAAAGCAGTCTTGAGGGAAGAAAACTCAGCTGGAGGATTCAGATACCCTGACTTCAGACTATACTACAAAGCTACAGTAATCAAGACTATATAGTACTGGCACAAAAACCGAAATATAGATCAATGGAACAAGATACAAAGCCCAGAGAGAAACCCAAGCACCTATGGTCAACTAATCTATGACAAAGGAGGCAAGGATATACAATGGAGAAAAGGCAGTCTCTTCAATAAGTGGTGCTGGGAAAACTGGACAGCTACATGTAAAAGAATGAAATTAGAACACTCCCTAACACCCTACACAAAAATAAACTCAAAATGGATTAGAGACTTAAATGTAAGACCGGACACTATAAAACTCTTAGAGGAAAACACAGGAAGAACACTCTTTGACATAAATCACAGCAAGATCTTTTTTGACTCACCTCCTAGAGCAATAGAAATAGAAACAAAAATAAACAAGTGGGACCTAATGAAACTTAAAAGCTTTTGCATAGCAAAGGAAACCATAAACAAGACAAAAAGACAACCCTCAGAATGGGAGAAAATATTTGCAAACAAATCAATGGACAAAGGATTAATCTCTAAAATATATAAACAGCTCATGCAGCTCAATATTAAAAAAATAAACAACCCAATCCAAAAATGGGCAGAAGACCTAAATAGACATTTCTCCAAAGAAGACATACAGATGGCCAAGAAGCACATGGAAAGCTGCTCAGCATCACTAATTATTAGAGAAATGGAAATGAAAACTACAATGAGGTATCACCTCACACCAGTTAGAATGGGCATCATCAGAAAAGGTTCAAACAACAAATTCTGGAGAGAGTGTGGAGAAAAGGGAACCCTCTTGCACTGTTGGTGGGAATGTAAATTGATACAGCCACTATGGAGAACAGTATGGAGGTTCCTTAAAAAACTAAAAATAGAACTATCATATGACCCAGCAATCCCACTACTGGGCATATAACCTGAGAAAACCATAATTCAAAAATGAGACATGTAGCACAACGTTCATTGCAGCTCTATTTACAATAGCCAGGACATGGAAGCACCCTATGTGTCCATCGACAGATGAATGGATAAACAAGTGTGGTATATATATATATACAATAGAATATTACTCAGCCATAAAAAGGAACGAAATTGGGTCATTTGTACAGACGTGGATGGATCTAGAGACTGTCACACAGAGTGAAATAAGTCAGAAAGAGAAAAACAAATATTGTATATTAATGAATGTATGTGGAAATTAGAAAACTGGTACAGATGAACCAGTTTGCAGGGCAGAAATTGAGACAGCGATGTAGAGAACAAACGTATGACACCAAGGGGGGAAAGCAGTGGCGAGTGTGGAGAGGGTGGGATGAATTGTGAGATTGGTATTGAGATGTATACACTGATGTGTATAAATTGGATTACTAATAAGAACCTGCTGTATAAAAAAATAAATAAAATTCAAAAATTCAAAAAAAAAAGGCCTCTGGACAATAAACTGCAAAAAAAAGAAAAGTCATAGGAAATTAGATAATTGTTAGCGATTAAAGGTGGAATTATATTGGTTTATCTTTTTAAAAAAACACTTTTAATGTTTGTTTTTGTAGATAATGGTTATTATCTGCCATACTACAAGAGGGAAAGGAACAAATGAAAACAAAGGAAAAAAAAAGAAAACAATAATGGATTTCTACACTCTCTTTGAATATTTCAAATTTCCTCTTTTGAACCAGAACTAGAGAGTTTCTTTTGAATCTTTATCTGATTTTCTCTGCTGCCCACTTCATTGTTTCCTAAGCAACTAAATAGAATACCAAAGAAAAAAATAGTAAATCTATCGCCAGTTTAGGTGGAACTTTTACTTTTGTTCTTCTTCCCCATTCTGCCTGCTATTATTTCCTTTTTGGTGTCCCTAACCCTAATCCTTTTTGGCGTCCTCAAACATCTGGGGAATTTAATTCTGTCTAGGATTTACAGCTATATTCGGTGGGAGAGCAAAGCAGTATGTGCTTTCTCTATCTTATTTGAAACAAGAACCTGCATTTTTGTGTGTGTGATTTTTTTAAATAGATGTTTATCCCACTAGACTGCAATTTCATGATGGCAAGAACCTTGTGTTTGCTCATAATTTTATACCCAACATCTTACAAAATCTTATATGGCTCTATCTTATTTCAAGCTGTAATAACAAAGAATCATAGGGTGAGTGGCTTAGAAACAACAGATACTTATTGCTGACAGTTCTAAAAGCCAGAAGTCCAAGATCAGGGATCCAGCATGGTCATATATTGGTGAGGATTCTCTTCTGGGTTGCAGAAGGCTGTCATCTTCCTATGTCCTACCATGGTGGAAAGGAGCAAAGCAACTCTCTGGCCTCTTTTTACAAGGGCAATAATCCCATTTATGAGGTTCTGCCCTTAGACCTAATTACTTCCCAAAGGCTTCACCTCCAAATACCTTCACAATGGGGAATTAGATTTCAACATAGGAATTTCTGGTGGGACGCAAATATTTAGTCCATGATAAGCTCTTCACTTATTTGTCTTTTATATCCCCAATAAAGTTTCACTGTTGTTCTTGTTGTTTTATAGGTTTTACACATTTCTTTCTAACTTTATTCCTGGGAAACATATTTTTGTCCACAAAGGCACTCTTATCTGTAGGTAATTGTTAAGATCTGTGTCTTTGGGAGGAAGACAGCAGAATACTCCTATTCCACTATTTTGTTGACACCATTCGTGTTACTACTGTGAAGTGGATTTGTATTTTTCTCAGTAGTTATGGCTGATTTTTAAAAGAATTCATATTTTACCTATATTGATTTTCTTTCTGGACACCTTGCTGATCTTTTATTCCTAATCAATTTTCAGCAGATTCTCTTAGGTTTTATAGGCATACAATCATAATGTCAGCCACCAATATTATTTTAACATTTTTTCTAATATTAAGATGAATTGTAGCTGTGCCTCTTATTACTGTTTTCTGTCTAATAGCTTGTCTAGAATGCTGGTTTTCAACTAATAGGCCATATCAAAAATCACCTGCAAAGTAAGATCCACTGTGATATAATTTTGGAGAAAAGGTTACATAATAGTTTTGATAACTGCTATCTGTGTTTTCAAAATGACTTTAATAAGAATTGAACCTTAATGATTCATTTTGCCATGTCCCTCATTTATGTCCGAGTCTATCAATTCCTTCCTGATACTGCTTTCTTCATAACCTAGCCTTATCCATACTGAGACACCTCTTTTACATTATTAATCCATTTTGCCTAACCTACCATCCCTCAACACAGAATCAAGAACACATAGTAATACTTTTAAAAATAGCTTATTTAAATATTTTCACACAAGGCTTTATATTAGGGATCACTGCCTTTCTTTCGAAAAATACGTTAATACTCTATTAACAAGCTTTATGTAGGTAAAGTGATGTCCCAAGTATATGATGTGTAAGGAGATATCTAAGTTTTACTGCATAAATAATGAATGGAAGTGAGTGGCTGAGGTGTTAATGATAGTATGTAATTAATTTTGAGAAAGAAAAGAGAGGGAAAGGAGAAAGGAGGTGTCATGGTTAAATTTAGCTGTCAATGTGACCAGGCTAAGGGATATCCAGTTAACTGGTAAAACAATATTTCTGGGTGTGTCTGCTAGGGTGTTTCTGGAAGAGATTAATATTTGAACTGCTAAACTGAGTAAGGAAGACTGCGTTCACCAATGTGTATAGGCATCATCCAATCCATTGAGGGCCTGCATAGAACAAAAAGCTGGAGGAAGGGAAACTTTACTCTTTGCTTGAGCTGGGATATTCTTCTTCTCCTGCCTTTAGATATCACTGCTCCTGGTTCCTGGGCTTTTGGTCTTGTATTTATACCATCAGTCCCTCAATTCTTGGGCCTTTGGTTTTGAACTGGAATTCATACCATTGACTCCCCTGTTTCTTAAGGCCTTCAGACTTAGACTAAATTATACCACTGGCTTTCCTGGTTCTCCAATTTACAGATGGAGATTTTTATTATCCATAATCATGTGATCCAATTCCTATAATGAATTTCCATATATATGTATATATGGAAATTAATGAATCTATCTATATTTATATCTATATGCAATGAATCTATCATCTATATATAATTGGATATATATATGTGTATATATATGTGTATATCTTGTACAGTTCTTTTTCTTTGGAGAACTCTAATACAAGAGATTCTAGTAACAAGGCAGATGGCTGAACTCTATAATTTAAAGTGACCAGTGAAATATCTGGCTGTGAGGTGGACTAATGCTTTTAAGAACAGGCATATCATCCAAAAATTGTACTCACAGACATGCCTTGTGTGAGATTTGGAGGAGATCAATAGAAAATAAATTTTGTGTGATGAGTAAGATAACACAAAATATAAGATCCTGAGGATAGCCATAGATATTAAAATTCAGAAAGTGCAGAGAGGTAGAAGGAGAAGCGAGTGTAAGAAAGTAAGTCCGTGGGATTTCTAAGTGCTGTGGCAAAAATCACTTGACTTCCCATAAGATGTGGCCAAGCCCTGTAGTCACTACTTCGTTCATTTTATCTTCCCCCAAATGTGGTTTCAAATTACTTTAACAACTTCCACTTATTTTCTGAATCTTTTAGCCAAGTGTCTTGCATAGAGTAGGTGCAGATTGTGCATTATTTCAGTACTTTATGGGATCTACTTAAGGGATTAACAGAAAAATGCCAACAATAATAAGTAGAAAATTAAAGGTTATACAATAAAACATAGAAAGTCCTATAGGGACTTAAAGAGAAATATTTCATCTTCTTTAGAAACACAGTAAAGGCTTCACAAAATATTTTGCACTTATTAGTGGTTTGAAATAAGGTTGCATAGATTTTGATGATTTAAATTAGAGAACAGTACGTTTCTGGTGAAGGAAAAGCAGAAAGGAAGGCACAGTAGTAGGAAGGTGAAGGGGTATAGGGACAGGTGTTCAAGAAACAAACAATAATTCTACTTAGTGGAAATATAAGTTATGTTTAATGCATCTACTCAGAGGCCAGACAAATAGTGTAAATGTGAGAAAAGTCTGGCAAAGGGAAAGATAATAGGAAATGGTTGCATCTACCCTGAAACAAAGGAAAGGGCATGCCACACTAAGAAAGCATTCAAATCCACAAAGTTTTGAAACACTGTATAAGCCAAACAAAACACATCTTCCGGCTGGACTTAACCCATAGATTTTTAATATTAGAACAAATAAGAACAACTGAACATATGGTTGGAGAGGTAATTTTTGTCCATATTGACTGCAGATTAAGGCACCTACTGCTAATTTATTAGGTAACAAAGGGCCATGGTGAGTTAATGAGCAAGAAAATAATAAAAGAATCAGCACTGCTTTCAGGGAAGTGTATAGAACAAAATGGAATGGGCAGAGATTGATTGAATTAGGAGGCTAGAAGACTAACATGTGGTCCAGATAAGAAATAATGAAGGTCGGTCTGAACTAGAATAGGTGGTGGCAGTGGAATCTGAAGGAGAGTACGGAAGTGAAAGGCAATGTAAACCTAGGATTTTTAACCTGTAGACATCCAAATGTTTATCATTTGTGGAATTGATTAGATACTCAAACATATATCCATAAGCAGAATATTATGTAGCTATTAGAATATATTCCTCTTTTATGTATTGATATGTAAAGGTTTCCACATCACATTGCTGAGGAAAATTTCAAGCTAGAAAAAATTGATAGTATGATCTAATTTATATAAAATATTGTTGATATGGGTCTGAATGTGTACATATGTGTAGATAATTATTGATAGATTCCTAGAAAAGTGTCAAACAAAATTGCCCTCCCCTTTTAAATTCCTCGAATTTCTATACAGTAGCATATATTATCTTTGTAATCAGAAAACACCAAGTCGTTTTAATTTTTGGAGACAGAATACCTTTAATCATAACACAGTGTGAAAAGTATTACATGGATGTAAGCACATATTCATGGGGTATTGGGTTGAGGAGAAGTAAGTCAGGATAGAAAACTTCCACCTGAGCTGATCTTAGAAGAGACCAGGAGAAAGAATTTGAAAAAAGTACTCCAGATAGAAGCTTTGCAAAAAGAAGGCTAAAGGGAACATACCATTCTCTGGGATCTTGAAGTAGAATCTTTACTCTAGAAAATTATCCAATAAAATTCTTTAAAGAACATCTCAATCTTTTAGAACATCTCAAATAGAATATATTTTATAAAATTTGTACTGGAACAAAAATGTAGTATAAATCAAGGTCCATTTGTGATGGAATCAAATTTCAAGGGACCCAGAAGGATACTTTTAGCATTTTGTATAGTAAGAAAACAAGTCCCAGTTCCATTTTCCAGAAATGTTATTTTCTCCACACTAAGAAACATGTCTACTAACATTGGATATAAAAAATAAAGTCACATCATTAGGGTTATCAAACTGGCCATTATAGCAGAAATAGTAGAAACTGCTAAATCTTAGCGATAAGTAGACTAAGAACCCAGAAACTAATTAACTGATGATTCCACAATTTAGCTAATGAGAGATGAAAGGGAAAGGAATAAGGAGAAAAGGAGTGTCACAGTGGTCGACGAGCTTGCAAGTATTCAATCAAGAAAACATGTCAGCGATATAACATTGGTTGTTATGCTGATTTTTATACTTAGGAACATGAGAAAACTCGCTGGAATCACTTAGTAAACCATAGTCAAACTTCTGTTAACATATGTAACTTTATACAATTTATAAAATGAACCCTTTGGAACCCTCCTACACTGTTGGTGGGAATATGTAAGTTGGTGCAGCCACTATGGAAAACAGTATGGAGGTTTCTCAGAAAACTAAAACTAGAATTACAATATGATCCAGCAATCTCAGTCCTGAGCATATATACAGAAAAAACTATAATTGGAAAAGATACATGCATCCATATGTTCATAGCAGTACTATTCACAATAGCCAAGACATGGAAGCAACCTAAATGTCCATCAACGGATGAATGGATAAAGAAGATGTGGTACATGTATACAACGGAATACTACTCAGCCACAAAAAAGAACAAAATAATGCCATTTGCAGCATCATGGATGCAACTAGAGATGATCATACTAAGTGAAGTCAGAAAGAAACAAATACCATATGATATCACTTATATGTAGAATCTAAAATATGACACAAATGAACCTATCTATGAAACAGAAACAGACTCAGGGACACAGAGAACAGACTTGTGGTTGCCAAGGGGGAGAGGGTTGGGGTTAGTAGATATAAGCTATCATATATAGAATGGATAAAAGCCAATGTCCTACTGTATAGCACAGGGAACTATATTCAATAACCTGAGATAAACCATAATGGAAAAGAATATGAAAAAGAATGTATATATGTGTATGTGTATAACTGAGTCATTTTGCTGTACAGTGGAAATTGACACAACATTGTAGATCAACTACAGTTCAATAAAAAATAAAATAAAATAAAATGAACCCCTTTGTTTACACATGTAAACATATTTTATTCACTTCCTGCCAGTAATGCCATGGTTTTTGTTATTACTGTCTCAAACATGATATATGCATCACATTTTAAAATTTGCACATATATATTATTTTACACATATATTATATTTATGTTCTATAGGTATTTTGCAATTAATTGTGACCTATTTATCCTGAATTCTTGCTAGAAAGGGGTAGAAATGAGCACAAAGGTTTAAAAAATTAAAATCTTTCCTACTTCCCACTCCTTCCCATGTTCACTGCTGAATTCTCCAACCGTCCTAATTCAAGTGAAAAGCAAGCTTGCTTAGAAATGCAGCTCCATACACATGAAACTGCCCATCTCAACAGCTTTATAGACTTTAAAGCCAGAAAGCATATACATCCTGTAATACTCAACCTCTATATCATTGGTATTTTTACTGTGATGACTATTACTCTTACCACAGTTGAATTTTTTGTTTTGATATGTTTTTTTTTTGTTTTGTTTTGTTTTTGCGGTACGCGGGCCTCTCACTGTTGCGGCCTCTCCCGTTGCGGAGCACAGGCTCCGGACGCGTAGGCTCAGTGGCCATGGCTCACGGGCCCAGCCGCTCCGCGGCATGTGGGATCTTCCCGGACCGGGGCACGAACCCGTGTCCCCTGCATCGGCAGGCGGACTCTCAACCACTGCGCCACCAGGGAAGCCCACCACAGTTGAATTTAAATCATTATACTTCACCTCTTTTCTGCTACTCTAAGTTTCATAATGGCAGGAATCTTGTCTATTTTTGTCTAATACATAGCAGGTACTTGGTAAATGAATGAATTAGTGTATTATTATCATTATTTACCTTAATATTTTTCTACTACGTACCAATCATTGTATTAAGCACTGCTATCCTAAAACTTGGGAAATATAATACCCAATTAGGGTGCTTTATATACATGATAAAATAGAGTGAAATATAAGAAAAGTTTCTGATTCAGTAAGAGTGAACCATTTTTTAGACTGTATTTCCTGATCCTATATATGTGACAATAAAAGTCTTTTCAGATAGATATCTTAAAGATTGCCTTAAATTTTACCAAAATCAACTTTATAAAGAAAAATAATTTAGAAAATACATTGTACAGCTCTGTGTTTTAAGTGAATATATTTTCCTTAGCTCTCTAAAGAGTTCATGAATACTTTCCCTGACTCATGGAACACATATAAACTTGACACTGAACTGTGCAATATACTGCACATTTTGGAAGAAGTGTCATGAATTCAAGAACACAGGGTGCCACAACTCCACCAGCTGTGGAATTCCATGACTGAACTTGTGTCCTATTAATATCCCAAGAACTGCTTGAAGAGTCAACAGGCAAGAAAATGTGATTACATCAATGAAACTGGATAAGTTGTTTCACTAACTTTATTTCCTTAAATCGACTTTCATTTAAGCTCTCCAGTCAAAATTATCACAATAGTCTTTATGTTTGTGTTCGACTGCAGAAGTAGGTACTGGGGAATTAATTTTATTCTAAGTGATTATTTCCCAAGACCACAGGGTATTAGCAAAGAGATGCCAATCTTTTTTTTTTTTTAATGTTTGGATTAGGTGTTTTCTCAGTCAACCTTCTTCCTTCAGGTGATCTCTCTTAGAAGACTGTGACTCTAATGCATGAACGGCTATTTTATGAAAGGTTGATAAAATCAGCAAGTAACAAAATGTCTTCCATAAGATCATTAGCTGAATGAGTACAAGGAGTAAATAAGAAATTATCTGATGTTGACATAAGTATCTTGTCATAATCTGTTTTTCCAAACTTATTTGGAACCAGTGCATGTGAGTGAAACTAGCATAAGTCCTTTCAAAAATAAGAAATGAACTTGCGACTTCATAGGAATGAATGTATGCTGTCTCCTTTAAGGCAGTTTCAGCAGCTCACATTTCACCTGTAATTGCTCATTATACAGCAAAAATATTAGATGGCACATTGGGAGAATGTACAAAGAAGCTTTTGGTGAAGAGAAATAAAGTTCAAAGATTTATAGAAATAATGGTACAAGAAAGGATGGATGTCTGGTAGAGAGAACTTACAATTTGGACATTGACAGATGGAAATACCTATGAAACACCTGTCATTTGATTTCTGTTCTGTTTACTGGATAAAACTGTGATTGCAAAAAGAAAAATCATTGAAAAGAACATTAAGCAACCCAAAGGCAACATGGACAAACATGTTGAGGTAGAAGAAAACGTTCCTCTACCCTTCTAGGGCCTTCTGGCTGGTCTAGGAATTAAATTGATATGAGACAGATCAACAGGAGAAAATCAAATTTAATTTCATACATATGGGAACCCCACATACATGAGAGGGTCAGAGACTCCACATACAAGAGAAGTTCAGAGACAGAAAGGTAAAATTATATATGTATACCATCCTGAGGTAAGGAATGAGGGGTCTGGGGGCCTCAAGGATGGGAGGATCATTCTCAGGACAATAAAAAAAAAAGAGAGCAGATGTTGGGTAATTAGATGTTTGCCGTGCCATACAGATTGGGCCATTTAGATAAAATTTATCTCTGGTAATAACTCTTTTCTGGGAAAAATCCCCTATTTAAATTATTCTAGGTAGATAAGAGAGGGGCAGTAGTTTCTCTTGAGCCTGCACTGTCTTGGCTGCCTTTAGCTCAAAATAATTCACATGCCAAATAGTACATCTTTGGAGGCCTGTTCTGAACCACCACAAACACATGAATACTGAAGTCATCCAGGATGATGTTTAAACGTCCAAGACTGAGAGATTTACTAAAGCCTTCAATAGGTAATAGTGTGGGGCACGTCTGGGATAATGATTTGTTAGTATACAGTACTTCAAGGCTAATGAAGAATATGAACAAAATGTTTGGTGCACTTGAAGAATTTTGAATTTTGTAATGAAGAATATTGTCTTACGACATCTTCCTACATATAGTTTGGGTACAATTTTTATTTTGGTACCTCTCGCCCACGCTAATTTTCAACCCTGACCATATTTGTGTATCACTTCAATCATTCTGACTTTTTCTAAAGAAATCTCTAGAGCCAGAACATAGAGAACCCATTTTAATGGCAAATAGTAAGAGCTCAACTTAATCTTTAGAAAACACTAGTGACTTTTTTTTTTGTATGTCAGTTTCTTTGCCAGCCTCAAATTAGTTATTTCTAAGGACATTAAAGGGCTCTGGCAGAAAAAGCACAGCAGTGTGAGAAATAGGAAGAGACAAAGGAAGTGACACCGATTCTTAAAAAACCACAGGGCTCTTTGATAGAAAAAATTCAATGTAAGAAGCAAAATGATAGCATCTCCCCCACCCCTTATTTTTAACAAGTCCCTTGATAGATAACAGAAACCTTTAATATGTCAGTCCATGGCAAAGAAAATATTCTAAAATCTATTCTTTTATTTTGCAACAAAAAATAGTCCTTCTTTAGTCAAAGGGAAACTATGAAAGAACTGTCCACTGACAATAGTCCTCTTTAGAGAGCAAAAACTAAAAGTAACTGGGTGAGAGACATTGAGTGTGTGTGTGTGTGTGTGTGTGTGTGTGTGTGTGCGCACGCATGTGCGTGCACTCATGCAGGTGCCTGTACATGCACAGGCTCTAGTGAGAATGACTTGATAAGGCACAGGAAGAGAGAAGATTAAAAAAATTAAAAAGCTTGGCTATAAAAGAAACAAGTGAAAAAAAATAAAACAGTGCTCAAGACCTAGTGGTAAAATTCTTAGGATAATATTATGTCATAGAGACTAAATAAAAAAACACAAGTTTAAAAAAAGGAAAAAAAAAGAGAGGCTGAGATTGAGTTAATAAAATGACCCCAGCCTTTAATTTAAAAGGTGGATCTCTAGTTTGTTGAAGATTTATATGCTCTGCTCTCACCACCTCTACCCAAAATGCCATATTTTGAAAAGAAATGTGTAGATAAGAATTTCCATGTTGTTAGTGAGGACAAGTCTCTGTTATCATCTTTATTTCATGTGCTTGTTTCAGAAAAGTTTTCATTGTTAACCAATAGGTAAATCCAGTGTTTCACATTTTGGCTATGATGAGAAAAGTGTAGGAAAGGATGATTTGGTGAGGGCAAGTATGTGATAATGTCCCGAAAATAATGGGACAGTGGTAAGATTGCTAGATAAAATATAGGACACCCAGTTAAATTTGAATTTCAGATAAACAACAAATACCATTGCACCCAACATACTAATGCTAAAATATTATTCATTGTTTATCTGAAATTCAAATTTAACTGGGTGTACTGTATTTTTTTATTTGCTAAATCTGGCATCCTAGCCATGCAATGAGGTAAATGAGGGAACTGAATTAATTAGAAATATGAGAAGGCAGCATTGATTTTCAACATGGGATGACCCCAACTGAAGAGAAGTGGTATGTGCTGACTCATTTTTATCCACATAAAGATTAGTTACAATGGAAAGAGACTCATATTTAATAGTATAATTTTACATTTATTCATGCAATTACATGATACATTTACTCTGGCAATGATACAGTTCATACAATCATATGGTACATTAATCATACAGTATTCATGGCCTTAAGGGGTATTTTTATCAAAATTAATTCCATAATAAAGTTTAGTTTTGAGAACCAGGATACCATGCCAGACCAAATGGAAGTTGGCAGCTGCTAATTACATCATAGAGTTTGGATAGTATTACAGAAATATATTTTTTTATCTGTATCTGTTCTCTTTGCTAAATTTGACACTATTAATTGCCTCCAGTACGTTACTGAAATACCTCGTATCTCCAGCCAAGCTTGCTGTCTTCCTAGGCAGATTTAATTGGGTAATATATTCCTAAGATTGTCAAATATATAACTTATAAAAATATTCTTCTATTTTCCATTCAGCCTTCACACTTCCTAATTTAACACTCATTTTAATAACAATAAATCCCTACACACCTTTCTTCCTAAAGTGTTGATGCTAGAAATATATCCAGGCTTTCATTCTCGATTTTGTATTTATATTGTTGAATTTCCCTGATTTTACTGATTATATTCCTTGAACTTTCAATTATGAAGTAAAATTCTTATCTCATTAGGCATCTTTTTCTTGATTATTTCAAATCAACATAGGCTGTTACTGCTCTTACTATGGAGGAATCTGTAATCAGATGTTTGACTCTCATTTTACATGAAAAAATATATTAGATTATTTAAGTGTAATTGGCTGTCTATAGGAACTTGAATGGCCTTAGCCACTTTCTCTCGTAACAATACGTGACTGTAATAATTTATGCTCTTGGTTTAGTGCCAGAGGGCCAGATTTATTGAAAGATCCCCCATCCCAAACCACTCCAGTCCCACTGGCTCACTAAAAATGTCCTCTTAGGTAAACAGTGGCAAACTGCTGTTGAACACCCACCCACCCAGCTTCTGCCCTCAACTATGGAAAAAATCACAAATTAGAACCAAAGAGAAAACATGAAAAAAACAAAATTCAGATTACCTGATTTCTAGTTAGATCATTCTATAAAATATAAACACTGGTCATTAATTCATCATGTAGGCTTATAGGACTAAAACCTAAAATGTCATTATATCTGATATGTGTCATTAGGCCAATGAATGCAGCACTTTTCAAAATGTAATGTGCTTAGGAATTACCTGGAGATCTTGTTAAATTTCAGGAAGTGCTTTAGTGGCCTGGGACAAAACCTGGAGATTCTAAATTTCTAACAGTCTCCTGGGTGGTGTGACTGGTCCACAGACCACACTTGGAGTAGCAAGGGTCTAGAGCCACTGCTGTCCAACAGAAATACAATGCAAGGGCATGTGTAATTTAAAATTTTATAGTAGCCACAGTACAAAAGTAAAAAAGAAACAGTTGTGATTAATTTTATTAATATATTTTGTTTAACCCAGTACATCCAAAATATTTTTTTACCATATAATCTACATAAAATATTAATAAGCTATTTTAACTTCCTTTTACCCTTATAGCATATCTCAGTTTTGACTAGCCACATTTCAAGTGTTCAATAGCCACATGTGGTTAGTAGCTACTATACTGGATAGCACAGATCTAAACCGTTCACAATAGGTTGCAATGTGTTGTCTTCTTCATCAGTAAGAGAGGCCTCCCACTTCCTTAAGTTTTGTTACATTAATGGAAAGAAATTCATTCTTATGTACCAACTGAAACCACAATCACTTTTTTTAACCTTATTTTAACACTTACTATTTTTTTCAATTTCTGATGGAACTAGAAAACAAATGTTTAGTATCTTTCTTATTAAAAAAATCACTTCATGTGCTTAAATAAGAGTAAGAGATAATGCTAATTCTTAGTATATTTCACTTTCATTAGTGCCCTATATATAAACTAATGTAATTATCTCAGTAATGCTTTGAGGTAGATACTGCTTTACCAACTTCACTTCAGAGTTGAGGAAAGTGAGGCAAGGAGACATAGAGTAACTTTCTTGAAATCACACACATAGTAAGTGGCATAACCAAGTTTAAACTATGGCAGTCTGTCTTCAGGGTTCTTGATTCTGACTATTACATTTGCTTACATATCTGGAGAGCATATTCAGTTCATTAATTAAGGAGAAATACTATTTGATGAATACATTTTCATGTTGGGAAAACATTCCATCAAATAGACTTGAAGATGTTAATGCAACAAGTTGGATATTACACAAATATCATTTTTATTTACTGTTTTTTATGTGGAAGCTGCTTTGATTTGTCTTAGATAATTCATAGCTAAAGATTGTCCATTGTAATTAAGATAAAATTCTCGCCCAAGAACTTTGATTTATTAACAATTTTCTACCTTTTCTTTTGATTTGATTCAGACTATAGCATGCCACAGTACAGCCAAGTAAGTAGTGGTAAAAAAAAATATCTATCTGGATCAAGACGGTGATATAGGTTGTTTCTGGCTTCAGTCCCCCTCACACCAAAACCAACTAGCAACTATCTATAGAGAAGACACCATTGTGAAAATCCCAGAACCCAGGGTTGAGGCTGAACCTGCCCTCCCAACACTGCCCCAGACCACAGAGACCAAGAAGAAATGCATTAGAACGGTATAAAGAATGGCTACACTCTGACCACATCACCTCTCTCCCAGATAGCCACAGTGAAATATTGGGAGCGCCCACATGGGCTTATGGTTCCTCTGGTGGGAAAAAGAGAGACAAAGGTGGCCATCCAGCTTCACCATCATTGGAGTTGCTTCCTGGGAGGCCCATTCATGTCTCACCTCATAGGGATTATGGGGAGAATCCATGTGGTTTGACCACTGGAGATCAGGATAAGATGGATAAAGGGGGAAGGGCTTATAGCAATGAGCACTTGAATCTTGGCAGACTGAGTTCCTCCTTGCAGCGGCACCCAAGTAGAGAGCCTAACTAACAGCTCTACATACCTGTGGAGCCAAGCCAGCAGTTCCATCTGACCAGGGAGCTTGGTGAGTAGCTCTGCTAGATTTGGGTCTCTAGACATCAAGCCCTAATAGGCACAGAGTAAATTCTAGAGCTCCATTCAGGAAGGGAAGGAAATTCGCAGCTCTGCCTAACTACTGAGTATAGCCTCCAGTCCCACCCAACAAGGAGGCCTCTCCAAAAATCCAGGCAACCACAGAGCACACCCTATAGCCACAATTGGGCAGGGAACCAAGCTGGAAGTCCCATCCAACTTTTTCCAGCCAGCAGCATTACCCTCCCCCCAAGCCCAACTTTATAGCTCAGGCAGTGGCCTTGTCCTAATAGAAACACTATTACCAAGCCCCACCTGCCCCAGAACTCTATCACCTGACCTGTTCAGAACCCCAAACTAAGCTGACTCATGAAGGGCTGTCTCTGCTATAGCAAAACTGTAAAGGTTGGAAGAGGAGACTGCTTACTCAAATGCCCAAATATGAATGCAAGGAGTCAAGGATTAAAAAGAATCAGGTAAACAAGATACTACCAAAGGATACTAATAAAACACCAATAACTGACCCCAAAGAAATGGAGATCTATGAACTGAAAAAGAATTAAGAATAATCCTCTTAAAGAAGTTAACTATAAGAACACAAAGACAGATAACTAAATGATATTAGGAAAGCAATGCATGAAGAAAATGAGATAAACAAATAAATAGAAACCATAAAAAAAGAAAAATCTAAGAGTTGTAGGATATAATGTCTGAAGAATTCAATAGAGAGCATCAAGAACAGACTCAGCCAAGCAGAAGAATCAATGAACTAGAAGTAAGCAACAATAATATAAGAGTTGGAGACTTTGAAACCTCTACTCTGAACAATGGATTGATCATCCAGACAGAGAATCAATAAGGAAAAAAACATTTGAATAACACCGTAGGTCAAATGGACCTAACAAACATATACAGAACAGTCCAACAATAGCAAAACACACATTCTTCTCAAGTGCACATGGAACATCTTCTAAGATAGAGCATATGTAGTCCACAAAACAAATCTTACCAAATTAGAAAGACTGAAATCATACCAAGTTATCTTTCCTGAGCACAGTGGCTTGAAACTAGATACCAGTAACAAGTGGAAAACTAGAAAATTCATAAATACATGGAAATTAAATAACACTCCTAAACAACAAATGGATCAAAGAAGAAATTTAAACAAAATTTAAAACATTTTGAGACAATGTAAATTGAAACACAAAATGCCAAAAACAAATGGGGTGCAGAAAAAGCAGTTCTAAGAGGGAAGTTTATACCTATAAAAACATACGTCAAGAAAAAAGAAAGATCTCAAACAGAAAACCTTACTTATGTACCTCAAGGAAGTAGAAACAGAAGAACAAAATAAGTCCAAATTTAGCACAAGAAAAAAATAATAACAATTAAAGCGGAAATAAATGGAATAGCGATCAGAAGAACAATAGAAAAGATCAATGAAACTGAGTTGGTTCTTTGAAAAAATAAACAAAATTGACAAATCTTTAGCTAGACTAGCCATGAAGAATAGAGAAAAAAGCCAAATATATAAAATTATAAATGAAAAAGGATACATTAAAACTGATGCCACAGAAACACAGAGGATCATAAGCAACTACTATGAGCAATTATACACCAACAAACTGGACCACCTAGAAGAAATGGAGAATATCTAGAAATATACAACCTACCAAGACTGAATCATGAAGAAAAAAAGTCTGAAGAGACCCCCCCCCCAAAAACGTAAGGAAATTGAATTGGTCATCAAAAACCTCCCCAACAAATGAAAGCCCAGGGACAGGTGGTCTCACTGGTGAATTTTACCAAACAATTAAAGAATAATTAATGCCAATCTTTCTCAAACTCTTCCTAAAAATTGAAGAGGAGGAACACTACTAAACTCATTTTATGAGGCCAGCATTACCCTGATACCAAAGCCAGATAGGAGCCCTATAAGAAAAGAATCTGCAGGTCAACATCCCTGATGAATATAGAAGCAAATATTCTCAGCAAAATACTAGAAAACCAAATTCAGCAGTGCATTAAAAGGATCATACACCATGATCAAGTGGGATTCATCCCTGGAACGCAAGGATGCTTCAACATATGAAAATCAAAAAATGTGATGTATCACATTAATAGAATGAAATAAAAAGTTATATGATCATTTCAATACATGCAGAAAAAGAATTTGACAAAATTCAACATCCATTTAAGATAAAAATATCATAACAAATTGGGTATAGAAGAAATGTTCCTCAACATAATGAAGGCCATATATGAAAAGTCCACAGCTAACATTATACTCAATGGTGAGAGGTTGAAAGCTTTTCCTTTAAGATTAGTAACAAGACACTATTCCTACTCAACATAGTACTGAAAGTTCTAGACAGAGCAATCAGGTATGAACAGAAATAAAAGACATCCGAATCAGAAAGGAAAATTAAAATTGTCTCTATTTGCAGATGACATGATTATATATATAAAAGATCTTAAAAACTCTACCAAAAACTATTAGAACAAATAAATAAATTCAGTAAAGGTTTATAATACAAAATCAACATACAAAATTCAGTAGTGTTTCTATAAACTAATAACGGATGATCTGAAAAAGAAAGAAAACAATTCCATCTACAATAGCACAAAAATAATAAAATACTTAGCAATATATTTAACCAAGGAGTTGAAAGAACTCTACACTGAAAACTATAAGATGTTGATGACAGTAATTGAAAAGGAAACAAATAATTGAAAGATATTCCATACTCATGGATTAGAAGAAGTAATATTGTTAAAATGTCCATACTACCCAAAGCCATCTATAGATTCATAGCAATTCCTATGAAAATTCCAATGTAATTTTTTACAGAAATAGAAAACACAATCCTAACATTTGTATGAAAACACAAAGACCCCAATTAGCCAAAGCAATAGTGAGAAAGAACAAACCTGAAGTCAGCACACTTTGTGGTTTCAAACTATATTACAAAGCTACAGTAAATAAAACTATGGTATGACATAAGACACATCAACAGTGGAACAGAATTTAGAGCTCAGAAATAAACTCATGTGTATATGGTAAACTAATATTTGACATGGAGCCAAGAATACTCAATGGAGAAGAGATAGTCTCTTCAACAAATGTTATGGAGAAAATTGGATATTCACATGTAAAAGAATGGAAGCAGACCCCTATCTTACACCACTCATAAAAATTAATTCAAAATGGATTAAAGACTTAACTGTAAGACCTGAAGCCATAAATCTCATAGAAGAAAACATAGGAAAAAATCTCCTTGATGTAGCTCTTGGCAATGATTTTTTTTTAGAGATGACATCTAACACACAAGCAATAAAATAAAAAAATAAACAATTGGAAGTAAATAAAACTAAAAAGCTTTTGCACAGCAATCAAAATTATCAAAATGAAAAGACAACCTATGGAATAATAGGAAGTATTTGAAAACTGGATATCTTATGAGGTATTAATATCCAAAATGTATAAGAAACTCATAAAACTCAATAGCACAAAAAAACAAATGATTCAATTTATAAGAATGGGCAGAGGATCTAACTAGACATTTTTCCAAAGAAGAAATACAAATGGCCAACAGGTACATGAAAAGGTGCTCAATATTGCTAATAATCAGGTTAATGCAAGTCAAAACCACAATGAGATATCACCTCACATTGGTTAGGGTGGCTTTTATTGCAAAGACAGGAGATAACAAGTGTTGGTGCAGGTATGGCAAAAAGGGAACACTTGACATGGTTGGCTGAATGTAGAAATGGTACACTTTGAAAACAGTATGGAGGTTCCTGAAAAAATTAAAAATAGGACTACCATATGATCCAGCAACTCCACTTTTGGTATATATCTGAAGGAAATGAAATCACTCTGTTGAAGATGTATCTGCACCCCCATGTTTATTGCAACATTTTTTACAATAGCCAAGGCATGAATACAACATAAGTGTCCATAGATGGATTAATGGATAAAGAAAATGTGATATATGTATGTATGTATGTATGTGTGTGTATGTATGTATGTGTGTGTGTGTATATATATATATATATATATATATATACACAGAGAGAGAGAGAGAGAGAGAGAGAGAGAGAATACTATTCAGACATAAAAATGAAGGAAATATTGCCTTTTGTGACAACCTGAGTGGACCTCAAGGGCATTATGCTAAATGAAATAAGTCAAACAGAGAAAGACAAATACTGTATGATTTAACTTTACATGCTGAATCTTAAAAAAAAAAAAATACCTCACAGATACTGAACAGATTGGCCATTGCCAGAGATGGGAGAGGGCTGGGAAGTGGGTGAGGATCATCAAAAGGTACAAGCTTCTAGTTATAAGATAAATAATTTCTGGGAATGTAATATACAGCACAATGACTATAACAATACTGCATTTTATATTTGAAAGTTCTAAGAGAGTAGATCTTAAAGTTCTCATCACAAGAAAAAAATTTGTAACTATGTGAAGTGATGAATATTAACTTATCATAGTAATCATTTTGAAATATATATGTATATCAAGGCATTATGTTGTACCCCTTAAGCTTACACAATTTATATGTCAATTATATCTTAGTAGAACTGGAGAAAACATCTATGTCTATCTCTGTATCTCTCTGTATCTCTGTATCTTTCTGTGTCTCTCTGTTTATGTATGTATGTATGTATTTTAATTTAACTTTTATTTTAATTTAACCTTTATTAGGCAGGTGGATTCACTTGCAGATTAAAGGAGTTTATGGAAACTTTTAGCTAAAATCTGACAACCTTCCCTGTAATTCATTCTCAAATCCAGTTGAAAACCAAATGCTGTGGTGTTACTAGAAAAATAAATCAGTAAAATCAATCCAACCAAAATATTTCAGTGTTCATTATTGACAGAAATAATTCTAAATGTATCCATATTCTTGTCTATATGTTTATAATAAAAAATCACTTTTTCTCCTCCAAGAAAATCTTGGGTAGTGAGTCATAAAAGCCCATTTTGGCTCAGCTTTAAATGCCATCATACTGAGCACCTAAGATTTTTAGTAATTATAAATTATAGCAAGAAATTATGTGCTATTTTTGTTCCTGCCACTAGTATTGGTGTGGGATCTTACATGGTCCTTAATATTTAGGGGATTTCAATCTCTGATGATTTACCAATTTCCTTTCAGAATCCTCCAAATTCTTGATAATATATAATACAATGATACCTTAGAGATGTACTGATTAGAGGAAGAGTATTCAAGTACATTGGACTGAAAATCTGGCCTAGGTTTTAATTCTAACTCCACATTACAGTAACTGTGATCTTAAATGAGTCTTTCTTCCCTCTCTTGACATCCATTTCTTCATATGTAAAATAAAGCATTTGGAATTAAGTCTAATATTTCTTCAACCTAAAATTCTTAGAGTGCTACTAACTTAATATTACAGTAATGAAAAAACATGATATATAATTTGAGTTATCTCCTCAATAATGTAAACTCCCTGAAGACTGGGGCTTTTTTTGTCCTATTAGCAGTTTTATCCCCAATACCTGGAACATCCTCTGAAGCAAAAATAACTGTTGAGTTCCTTAGAGAAGTAAATGGTTTTCTTGGTAATGGTTTTCAAACTATTCAAACAATGGACCACTTTACCAAATGAAATACTGCATTAAATTGCAGCATATGAATGTGATATAACCTGAATCAGTTTAGTTAAACCTGAGAGCCCTACCCATTATGTCTCTCCCTCAATCCTTGACAGCAACTTTGAGAGAACGGTGGGTTCATCTGAACACTATTTTCAAAACTAACTATCTGGAACATGAGTAACTAGTAAATATTTCTTGAGTTCTTACCATGAGCTAGACTCTAGTATAACTTCTGTGGAACTAATTTAGTTTTAGGAACCATACAGAAGGCTTCCCTACAGATATGACACTTAGGCCAAGTCCAAAAGGATGAGTAGTGTTAACCAAACCAAGAAGGAAAGGTGCAGTTGAAATGTGTTCTAGTGGAGGGAACTGCATACTAAACTGTTGTTTATTGTTTCTGCTGAATTAGAATCATAGTTGTCTGCTTGCTGTTTGTTTTTAGCCCACAGCTAAAACGGGCAGTAAAAAGACACAAATGGTTGTGTTTCGCTTTGAGTCACTAGAAACAGTGATGTTAACTTGAAAGGGATTACCAATTTCAGTCTGTGAAATAAGATAGCTTTAATTTAAAAAAATTTTGGTATTTAGCTAATTGTTCATAGTCCAAGGGTATATCATATCGCAAGTTTTCCCTAATCTATGCTTGATTTCACAGTGGATGTTGACAGAAATTTAACGCCTATTTTATTGGAGTTCTTCAGTTGCTATGACATAAAATTGATGATATTGATTTCTAAAATAGTTTTGGATTTTCAAATAGATTTGGGCTTTTTATTGTGGACATTTTCGTACTTTTTTGGATTATTTTGTGTGTCTATGTATATAAAATAGCTAGCATAAAATATTGATACTGTGTTAAGTGAGCTCTAGGATTTTGCTGATTATTACTAATAATTTTGTGAAGTAAGAAATATCATCGGATCCATTTTCACAGATGACAAATTTCAGATTTAGAAACGTTAATCAATTTGCTCAAGGTCACATAACAGGTCAGAATTAGAACCAAGATTTAAAGCTAGGACATGTGAATTGAGTCAAAATTATATTAAGTTGTGTACTCCACACATATTTTACATATATATATTATATATACACATATATATTATATAATATATAACACAAATATATATATACAAATATATAATAGATACAAACGCTCTATGTATCTCTATATTTGTATAGACACATATATCTATAGGTGTACACTGATTGATAGATTAATAGGAGACAGAAATAATGCATAAAATATTTTGTCAGTTGCTCTGGATACCGTAGGCTATTGAAGGAGGACCAAGAGGACACTAGCATTTTTGGCAACCATGTCATATCACTAAATGACATAATTCTTTCATGTAAAACAAGCTTCCCCAATATTGAAGTCTTATACTAGTAGAGTCGGTAGAGTTGGATGTTGAACTCACACAACTAATGTTGTTTCTCTGTACTTCATGGCTTACAAGGGCTTCTTCATTTTAATTGCATCTCTGTCCATCAGAAACAGCCTCAATTTTGAGAGGATTACATTCAAGAGAAGTGACTGGCACAGTACTTTATATACTAATGGTTTACTTAAGCAAGTAAATGACTCAACTGACAAATTTAAAACAAACACATTGCAGAAATTATATTCAAGCTAAATAACTGTATTCACTACTATGTGAAATATTTTTATGGATATAAAGACCACATGGATTTAATAATCGACTGATAAAAAATAAGAGTAATGAAATTTAATACCAGTAAATGATTGAGGTTTTTTTAAAACCTGTTTTCAGAGTTCTGTTAAACTAAAGCTAATTTAAATCAAAACAATTTTAAATTGGAATTTAGTAATGATATTTGCTTGAATATACATTTCATTTGAAGGTTAAATAAGAACTGGTATATAATCAAGATCACATAACATCCCAAATCACAAGTTGAGTAAAATCTACTTGAGAGTTGGCTTGGAACATTTAATATTAATGAGAAACTGACACCAGAAAATTTAATCTAAAGGTCAGTTATATCTGTCAAATGGGAAAATAATCCAAATTTAGATCCACTTTTCTTATATGAATTATAAATGGTATTATTTATCCAGTACTTTTTCAACCAATACGTCTTCAATTTCATGGATAATGATTTTTTATACCAATTTTTCTTTATGAAGGTCTTCCTCAGTATCACAATATGGGTTGACTATCTCATTTTCTCTTAGCATTGTACTGGTGATTCTTACTACTCTTATAAAAGTGTTAATGAGTATCCTCAATTACCTTTTGCATTTTAATCTTTTATCCTTTTTAAAAATTAATTTTTAAAGTCTAGATTGTATTGTTGTGATAGCACTTTCTATCTGTGAGGACGTACCAGTTAACCGTAGGTAAACACAAACCAGCCTTCTTTCATTTTTCGAAAGAATAGATTTTGTGGGAGTTGAGGAAGATGGTGGAAGAGTAAGACGCGGAGATCACCTACCTCCCCACAGATACATCAGTACATCTACACGTGGAACAACTCCTACAGAACACCCACTGAACGCTGGCAGAAGACCTCAGACCTCCTAAAAGGCTAGAAACTCCCCCACGTACCTGGGTAGGGCAAAAGAAAAAAGAATAAACAGAGACAAAAGGATAGGGACGGCACCTGCACCACTGGGAGGGAGCTGTGAAGGAGGAAAAGTTTCCACACACTAGGAAGCCCCTTCGAGGGCAGAGAATGTGGGTGGTGGAGGGGGGAAGCTTCGGAGCCACGGAAGAGAGCACAGCAACAGGGGTGCGGCGGGCAAAGCGGAGAGATTCCCTCACAGAGGATCGGTGCCGACCGGCACTCACCAGCCCGAGAGGCTTGTCTGTTCACCCGCCGGGGCGGGCGGGGCTGGGAGCTGAGGCTCAGGCTTCGGTAGGAGCGCAGGGAGAGGACTGGGGTTGGCGGCATGAACACAGCCTGCAGAGGTTAGTGCACCACGGCTAGCCGGGAGGGAGTCTGGGAAAAAGTCTGGAGTTGCCGAAGAGGCAAGAGACTTTTTCTTGCCTCTTTGTTTCCTGGTGCGTGAGGAGAGGGGATTAAGAGCGCTGCTTAAAGGAGCTGCAGAGAGGGGCGTGAGCTGTGGATATCAGCATGGACCCCAGAGACGGGCATGAGACGCTAAGGCTGCTCCTGCCGCCACCAAGAAGCCTGGGTGCGAACACAGGTCACTATCCACACCTCCACTCCCGGGAGCCTGTGCAGCCTGCCACTGCCAGGGTCCCGTGATCCAGGGACAACGTTCCCGGGAGAATGCACGGCACACCTCAGGCTGGTGCAACGTCCCGCCGACCTCTGCCGCCGGAGGCCCGCCCTGCACTCCGTGCCCCTCCCTCCACCCGGCCTGAGTGAGCCAGAGCCCCCGAATTAGCTGCTCCTTTAACCCCGTCCTGTCTGAGCGAAGAACAGACGCCCTCAGGTGACCTACACGCAGAGGCAGGGCCAAATCGAAAGCTCAACCTCAGGAGCTGTGCGAACAAAGAAGAGAAAGGGAAATTTCTCCTGGCAGCCTCAGGAGCAGCGGATTACATTTCCACAGTCACCTTGATGTACCCTGCATCTGTGGAATACCTGAATAGACAACGAATCATCCCAAATTGAGGAGGTGGACTTTGAGAGCAAGATATATTATTTTTTCCTCTTTTCCTCTTTTTGTGAGTATGTGTGTATGCCTGTGTGTGAGATTTTGTCTGTAAAGCTTTGCTTTCACAATTTGTCCTAGGGTTCTGTCCATCTGTTTTTTTGTTTTACTTTTTAAAGAAATTTTTTTCTTAGTAATTATTTTTTATTTCAAATTTTAATAAATTTATTTTATATTATCTTCCTTTATTTTATTTTACCTCCTTCCTTCCTTCCTTCTTCTTTCTTTCTTTCTTTCCTTTCTGTCCCATCCTTCCTCCCTTCCTTCCTCCCTGCCTCCCTCCATCCCTCTCTCTCTCTCTCTCTCTCTCTCTCTCTCTCTCTTTCTTTCTTTCTACTTTTTCTCCCTTTTATTCTGAGCCGTGTGGATGAAAGGCTCTTGGTGCTGCAGCCAGGAGTCAGTGCTGTGCCTCTGAGGTGAGAAAGCCAACTTCAGGACACTGGTCCACAAGACACCTCCCAGCTCCACGTAATATCAAATGGCAAAAATCTCCCAGAGATCTCCATCTCAACACCAACACCCAGCTTCACTCAATGACCAGCAAGCTACAGTGCTGGACACCCTATGCCAAACAACTAGGAAGACAGGAACACAACCCCACCCATTAGCAGAGAGGCTGCCTAAAATCATAATAAGGCCACAGACACCCCAAAACACACCACCAGTCGTGGACCTGCCCACAAGAAAGACAAGATCCAGCCTCATCCACCAGAACACAGGCACTACTCCCCTCCACAAGGAAGCCTACACACCCACTGAAAAAACTTTAGTCACTGGGGCCAGACACCAAAAACAATGGGAACTACAAACCTGCAGCCTGCAAAAAGGAGACCCCAAACACAGTAAGATAAGCAAAATGAGAAGACTGAATAACACACAGCAGATGAAGGAGCAAGGCAAAACCCTACCAGACCTAACAAATGAAAAGGAAATAGGCAGTCTACCTGAAAAAGAATTCAGAATAATGATAGTAAAGATGATCCAAAATCTTGGAAATAGAATAGAGAAAATGCATGAAACATTTAACAAGGGCCTAGAAGAACTAAAGAGCAAATAAGCAGAGACAGAAAAACACACAGCAGATGAAGGAACAAGATAAAAACCCACCAGACCTAACAAATGAAGAGGAAATAGGCAGTCTACCTGAAAAAGAATTCAGAATAATGATAGTAAAGATGATCCAAAATCTTGGAAATAGAATACAGAAAATGCAAGAAACATTTAACAAGGACCTAGAAGAACTAGAGAGGAAATAAGCAACGATGAAAAATACAATAAATGAAATTAAAAATACTCTAGAAGGGATCAATAGCAGAATAACTGTGGCAGAAGAACGGATAAGTGACCTGGAAGATAAAATAGTGGAACTAACTACTGCAGAGCAGAATAAAGAAAAAGGAATGAAAAGAACTGAGGACAGGCTCAGAGACCCTCTGGGACATTAAACGCACCAACATTCAAATTATAGGGGTCCCAGAAGAAGAGAAAAAGAAAGGGACTGACAAAATATTTGAAGACATTATAGTTGAAAACGTCCCTAATATGGGAAAGGAAATAGTTAATCAAGTCCAGGAAGCACAGAGAGTCCCATACAGGATAAATCCAAGGAGATACATGCCAAGACACATATTAATCAAACTATCAAAAATTAAATACAAAGAAAACATATTAAAAGCAGCAAGGGAAAAACAACAAATAACACACAAGGGAATCCCCATATGGTTAACACCTGATCTTTCAGCAGGAACTCTGCAAGCCAGAAGGGAGTGGCAGGACATATTTAAAGTGATGAAAGGAAAAACCTACAACAAAGATTACTCTACCCAGCAAGGATCTCATTCAGATTTGATGGAGAAATTAAAAACTTTAAAGACAAGCAAAAGCTGAGAGTTCAGCACTACCAAACCAGCTTTACCACAAATGCTAAAGGAACTTCTCTAGGCAAGAAACACAAGAGAAGGAAAAGACCTACAATAACCAACCCAAAACAATTAAGAAAATGGGAATAGGAACATATATATCGATAATTACCTTAAATGTAAATGGATTAAATGCTCCCACCAAAGGACATACACTGGCTGAATGGATACAAAAACAAGACCCATATATATGATGTCTACAACAGACCCACTCCAGACCTAGAGACACATACAGACTGAAAGTAAGGGGATGGAAAAAGGATATTCCATGCAAATGGAAAACAAAAGAAAGCTGGAGTAGCAGTTCTCATATCAGACAACATAGACTTTAAAATAAAGACTATTACAAGAGACAAAAAAGGACACTACATAATAATCAAAGAATCGATCCAAGAAGAAGATATAACAATTGTAAATATTTATGTACCCAACATAGGAGCACATCAATACATAAGGCAAATACTGACGGCCATAAAAGGGGAAAGCAACAGTAACACAATCATAGTAGGGGACTTTAACACCCCACTTTCACCAATCGACAGATCATCCAAAATGAAAATAAATAAGGAAACACAAGCTTTAAATGATACATTAAACAAGATGGACTTAATTGATATTTATAGGACATTCCATCCAAAAACAACAGAATACACATTTTTCTCAAGTGCTCATGGAACATTCTCCAGGATAGATTATATCTTGGGTCACAAATCAAGCTTTGGCAAATTTAAGAAAATTGAAATTGTATCAAGTCTTTTCTGACCACAATGCTATGAGACTAGATATCAACTACAGGAAAAGGTCTGTAAAAAATACAAACACATGGAGGCTAAACAATACACTACTTAATAACGAAGTGATCACTGAAGAAATCAAAGAGGAAATCAAAAAATACCTAGAAACAAACGACAATGGAGACACGGTGACCCAAAATCTGTGGGATGCAGCAAAAGCAGTTCTAAGAGGGAAGTTTATACCAACACAATCCTACCTTAAGAAACAGGAAACATCTCAAATAAACAACCTAACCTTCGACCTAAAGCAAAAGAAGAGAAAGAAGAACAAAGAAAAAGAAGAACAAAATAACCCAAAGTTAACAGAAGGAAAGAAATCATAAAGATCAGATCAGAAATAAATGAAAAAGAAATGAAGGAAATGATAGCAAAGATCAATAAAACTAAAAGCTGGTTCTTTGAGAAGATAAACAAAATTGATAAACCATTAGCCAGACTCATCAAGAAAAAAGGGAGAAGACTCAAATCAATAGAAGTAGAAATGAAAAAGTAGAAGTAACAACTGGCACTGCAGATATACAAAGGATCATGAGCGATTACTACAAACAACTCTATGCCAATAAAATGGACAACCTGGAAGAAATGGACAAATTCTTAGAAATGCACAACCTGCCAAGACTGAACCAGGAAGAAATAGAAAATATGAACAGACCAATCACAAGTAATGAAATTGAAACTGTGATTAAAAATCTTCCAGCAGGGCTTCCCTGGTGGCGCAGTGGTTGAGAGTCTGCCTGCTGATGCAGGGGACATGGGTTTGTGCCCCGGTCCGGGAAGATCCCACATGTCTCAGAGCTGCTGGGCCCGTGAGCCATGGCCGCTGAGTCTGCGTGTCCGGAGTCTGCTCCACAATGGGAGAGGCCACAACAGTGAGAGGCCCACATACCTCAAAAAAAAAAAAAAATCTTCCAACAAACAAAAGCCCAGGATCAGATGGCTTAGAGGCGAATGCTATCAAACATTCAGAGAAGAGCGAACACCTATCCTTCTCAAACTCCTCCAAAATACAGCGGAGGGAGGAACACTCCCAAACTCATTCTAGGAAGCCACCAGCACCCTGATACCAAAACCAGACAAAGATGTCACAAAGAAAGAAAACTACAGGCCAATATCACTGACGAACACAAATTCAAAAATCCTCAACAAAATACTAGCAAACAGAATCCAACAGCCCATTAAAAGGATCATACACCATGATCAGGTGGGGTTTATTCCAGGAATGCAAGGATTCTTCAATATACGCAAATCAATCAACGTGATACACCATATTAACAAATTGAAGGAGAAAAACCATATGATCATCTTAATAGATGCAGAGAAAGCTTTCGCCAAAATTCAACACCCATTTATGGTAAAAACCCTGCAGAAAGTAGACATAGAGGGAACTAAACTCAACATAATAAAGGCCATATATGACAAACCCACAGCCAACATCATGCTCAATGGTGAAAATCTGAAACCATTTCCACTAAAATCAGGAAGAAGACAAGGTTGCGCACTCTCACCACTCTTATTTAACATAGGTTTGGAAGTTTTAGCCACAGCAATCAGAGAAGAAAAAGAAATAAAAGGAATCCAAATCAGAAAAGAAGTAAAGCTGTCACTGTTTGCAGATGACATGATACTATACATAGAGAATACTAAAGATTCTACCAGAAAACTACTAGAGCTAATCAATAAATTTGGTAAAGTTGCAGGATACAAAATTAAGCACAGAAATCTCTGGCATTCTTATACACGAATGATGAAAAATCTGAAAGTGTAATCAAGAAAACACTCCCATTTACATTGCAACAAAAAGAATAAAATATCTTGGAATAAACCTATCTAAGGAGACAAAAGACCTGTATGCAGAAAATTATAAGACACTGATGAAAGAAATTAAAGATCATACCAATAGATGGAGAGATATACCATGTTCTTGGATTGGAAGAATCAACATTGTGAAAATGACACTACTACCTATAGCAATCTACAGATTCAATGCAATCCCTATCAAACTACCAGTGGCATTTTTCACAGAAGTAGAACAAAAAATTTCTCAATTTGTATGGAAACACAAAAGACCCCAAACAGCCAAAGCAATCTTGAGAACGAAAAATGGAGCTGGAGGAATCAGCCTCCCTGACTTCAGACTATACTACAAAGTTACAGTAATCAAAACAGTATGGTACTGGGATGAAAACAGAAATATAGATCAATGGAACAGGATAGAAAGCCCAGATATAAACCCCCATACATATGGTCACCTTATCTTTGATAAAGGAGGCAAGAATATACAATAGAGAAAAGACCATCTCTTCAGTAAGTGGTGCTCAGAAAACTGGACAGGTACATGTAAAAGAATGAAATTAGAACACTCCCTAACACTATACACAAAAATAAACTCAAAATGGATTATAGTCCTAAATATGTCAGACACTATCAAACTCTTAGAGGAAAACATAGGCAGAACACTCTATAACATAAATCACAGCAAGATCCTTTTAGACCCACCTCCTAGAGAAATGGAAATAAAAACAAAAATAAACAAATGGGACCTAATGAAACTTAAAAGCTTTTGAACAGCAAAGGAAAACCATAAACAAGACCAAAAGACAACCCTGAGAATGGGAGAAAATATTTTCAAATGAAGCAACTGTGAAAGGATTAATCTCCAAAATTTACAAGCGCTCATGCAGCTCAATAACAAAAACAAACAAACAATGCAATTCAAAAATGGGCAGAAGACCTAAATAGACATTTCTCCAAAGAAGATATACAGATTGCCAACAAACACATGAAAGAATGCTCAGCATCATTAATCATTAGAGAAATGCAAATCAAAACTACAATGAGATATCATCTCACACCGGTCAGAATGGTCATCATCAAAAAATCTACAAACAATAAATGCTGGAGAGCGTGTGGAGAAAAGGAAACACTCTTGCACTGTTGGTCGGAATATAAATTGATACAGCCAGTATGGAGAACAGTATGGAGGTTCTTTAAAAAACTAAAAATAGAACTGCCATATGACCCAGCAATCCCACTACTGGGCATATACCCTGAGAAAACCATAATTCAAAAAGACACATGTACCTAAATCTTCATTGCAGCTCTATTTACAATAGCCAGGACATGGAAGCAACCTAATTGTCCATCAATAGATGAATGGATAAAGAAGATGTGGCACATATATATAATGGAATATTACTCAGCCATAGAAAGAAATGAAATTGAGTTATTTGTAGTGAGGTGGATGGACCTAGAGTCTGTCATACAGAGTGAAGTAAGTCAGAAAGAGAAAAACAAATACCATATGCTAACACATATATATGGAGTCTAAGGAAAAAAAAAAGAGGTCATGATGTACCTAGGGGTAAGACGGGAATGAAGACACAGACCTATTAGAGCATGGACTTGAGGATATGGGGAGGGGGAAGGGTAAGCTGTGCCAAAGTGAGAGAGTGGCATGGACATATATACACTACCAAACGTAAAATAGATAGCTAGTGGGAAGCAGCCGCATAGCAGAGGGAGATCAGCTAGGTGGTTTGTGACCACCTAGAGGGGTGGGATGGGGGGGGTGAGAGGGAGGGAGACGCAAGAGGGAAGAGATATAGTAACATATGTATATGTATAACTGATTCACTTTGTTATAAAGCAGAAACTAACACACCATTGTAAAGCAATTATACTCCAATAAAGATGTTAAAAACAAAGAATAGATTTTGTGCACGTGGGTCTGAAACAAAGGAGAGAAATAACAAGCTACAGAATTGAAAAGTTACAGAAATTCCCTTTAAGGGTTTCCTTGCTTTCCTACTATCCCCTGACTCAACCTGTATTATTTATACAATGAAAATAAGCAATGATAATATACTCCTGTCACATACCAAATGCTGGTATATGCCTTTAAATACTCTCAACTCTAATTTATTGGTTTAGAAACCCAGCAGCCTCAGAAGCTCAAAGAGCGATGTGAAGAGAGTGTTTTTACCTCTCTGTATTTAAAATATATTTTGAATTGTAATCCTTTTTCTATCATCAGTTACTTGTCTCACTATTCACTTTAACAGCAAATTTATTCTAGGGCGTTGAAGACAGAATTTTTGCACAGCTTAGCCCCTATGGGGTATAAATGATGTGAGAGCCTCATTATTTTAATGTTAACAGAACTCTGGTGGTGATTGGAGTGAAGCTTTTTGACAGAAGTCTGTGTTTAACAGTTCTTACAAACCTAGGTTTTCAGCATGCATCACATTCACCATGTTTCCCATAGCTACCTTTTGTTTTGCCTTTCCTGTTTTTGCTAATTATGGGTGTTTCCTACCAAATATACTGAGTCGTTTTTGATTCTTCCTTATTGTTACTTAATATCCATACATTATAAAGGCCTGCTTCTTTAACCCCTATGATGCCATTTTTCTGTAATCTAGTTTTCATCTGTACAGCTACCACTGTATATTGAGTGTAAAATTCCTCTCCTGTAAACCATTGCTATACAGTCTACTGCTTAGACTTCCTGCTTCCAAGTTTTTCATTATAACCTACCCTATACTGATCAGTTCAAGCTTCATCAAATATAGCTGAGACCAGAGCATTCTCCTGCCCCCCAACCTTCTCTGTTCTTTCCTAGTCATAAATCTTTTGTTGTCCCTCTTCTGAACTCCCATAAAGTGTTTTAATCTCTTATAGCACACACAACACTACATTACTGTGCTTTGTGTACATGCTTTATCTTCCTGCTGCAGTGATTGGAATATTGTCTTACACACAGTAGGGATTTGTTAAATATTGTTGAATAGATGAATCTACGGATAAAAGTACACTCATCATTATATAGAGATATGATTGTTTTTCTTTTATTTAGATAACTTGTCTTGTGAACCTACATTACTAAATAAGAAATCTAGATGGTCTGGTAAGTATATAATAGTCCAAAATTAAATCCTACATGTAAGCAAGGCAGAAAGTTCCTTATGTGAAGCGTTATTAGGATCTGTGAAAAAGGACTTTATCCAATTCTCACTTCACCTCTTTCAAAAAACTCAAAAACTCAAACTGCTGTGGAAGTCAGTTCTGAAGATTTATTTATGTACGTGAGGGGTTTCCTATGAACTTAGAACCAAAAGTAACAGACCTCATGTTTTTTGTTTGTGTTATTTTCCTTATCCCCACATTGACGATATTGACAGCTTACATTTGCTGTGCACTTAATTTGATTCTGGGAGACAAATCTTGATTTTTTTGGCTCATAGGTAATTTCATTTCCTATTTTTAATGTTTCAAGTACCACAATAATTAGATTTATGATTATAATACAAATGTAAAACCTTTAATGCTACTCAAAAAAGCATATTCTTTTTGAGCAAAGTGTCCTATAGTTTTCTCAGTTCATTCATTTCCCGAAGGGACTAGCTCATTACGGTGGAGAGCCATGTATTAAGAGAATTCCTTATGAATAAATATTGCCCTCAATTTCAAAGGTCTTTAACTGAAGGATGAATTTCAAAATATTAATAAATCCCTTTAAATTGTATATAGGCATGTGTCTATCTGTGTTTCCCCACCCCAGTTTAGGAAAAAAGGTCATAATTTCTATCACATTTTCAAATGGTTTTATGACTTACACATTGTTAAGAATTCTCTAAAAACAAGAGATTTTGGAATTTTGGTCCTGAGGACCAATTCAGGAAATACAGACTAGAAATATACATCTCTACCAAAGTGTAGCGAGTTAAAAATAAATATTAAACAAAGAACTTAATAATTATCTCCACCAACCCTGTGTTCAATATGGAAGTCCTGTGATTCAGTCTGTTCTCACTGTGTCACTCATTCATTTCTTTTATATCTATTCTTGACATGCGTATCCTTTATTAGGCACTGGGGTATTCATAGAGGAAGAAGAAAAAAGATAAGTGGTGCTTTTTCTTCACTGATTCTATAAAATGCATCCACACTTAAGACCATCTTTTCCTATTTTTTGAACCCAATAAATTGTTTGATTCAGTGTTTATATACTACAAAGCCTGTTTCTTTGGACGAAAATTAAACAGATTTTTTTAAAGTGAGCTAATAGTAGAGTGAACTGAAGAAACATTTTCTTTTTCATTATACTCTCCTGTACTTCTTAGAAGAACCTATAAATTAGTCTATGTAAGTATGTTCTTATGAGAGCCTATAGGGATATTACTAATGAATAACTCCTCAGTAATCTATGTTTAAGATATCTTAGTGGGTGCAAAAAAGACTCACTCTCATTATATGCTGTATCTATAGCAAAGATAATCTGGGAAGTAACTTCCAAATTGAAATAATAAAAAGCAAGATCTTACAAATTTTCTTACAAATTTTCTCTCTGGATTTAGAAGTACTGTTACAGACATATACCAGCATATTGATATCAAAACTAAGGTAAAGAGAAGCACTGCCAGTGGAGTTTTCTCCCATGCTTTGTTTACTCTAAAGGAATCTATTATTTTCCATTAAGGTTGGACATTTAATCATTAAAAATGCAATTCTTACTAGTGCCTCTATGCTATGTTCATTCTATATTTCATAATAAAAGTTATTTTTCTTTTCCCAAACCTTTTTTTTCTATCAAGGACAATTCAAGACATCTTCTCTGAGAGGTAGCATTTGAGAAGAGACCTATAGGATGCAGGAAAATAAACTTTATGGTTACCTAAGGGAAGACCATTGCAGTGTTGACTCAAAGAAAAACACACAACATAAGAGTTGTGAGTCCTTAAATTACTTCATTTCTCTACTATATTTAGAACCAGTGACCTCTTCATCCTTCTTGAAACATTAGGTCATTTGAAGGTGTAGCAATGATGAGACATATATTTTCCTACTGCCACTAGCTCTTTCATTCAGAACAGAAGTATATGGGATCAGGAAAAAGAGCCCGAATTGTTCCCACAGCACAATGTTCCCAGAGAACTAATTGTAGCCCACCTACACACATTACTCCTGCCAGCTGGATGTTCCATGTTTCAAGACAGACCAGAAATCAGACCCCTACTGATTCCCTCCAGGAAAAAATGGAAGATAATTGCAAGAGGCAATAGCAGTTAAGAAGAGCTAGAGAGCCACCTGATCTATTAGATTTCTGAATCCCAGGGAACACTGACTTCTGTGTTTTCCTGCAAAATGCGTCTCAGGTCCTCTCTTTACTCCTTCCCACTACACTACATGCAGATATTCCCACCAGTATCCTCTGCAGAATAAGACAATTTCTGCTGTGAAAAAAGTTACATGTGCATTTAAGACAACCCACTGAATGGGACAAAATATTCGCAAATGATGCAACTGACAAAGGATTAATTTCCAAAATATACATACAGCTCAATATCAAAAACAAACAAACAAACAACCCAGTCAAAAAATGGGCAGAAGACCTAAATAGACATTTCTCCAAAGAAGACATACAATTGGCCAACAGGCACATGAAAACATGCTCAAATCACTAATTGTTAGAGAAATGCAAATCAAAACTACAATGAGGTATCACTTCACTCTGGTCAGAATGGCCATCATCAAAAAACCTACAAATAATAAATGCTGGAGAGGGTGTGGAGAAAAAGGAAGCCTCCATACACTGTTGGTGGGAATGTAAATTGGTACAGACACTATGGAGAACACTATGGAGAACACTATGGAGGTTCCTTACAAAACTAAAAATAGAGTCACCATATGACCCTGCAATACCACTCCTGGGCATATATCTGGAGGAAACCATAATTCAAAAAGATACATGCACCCCAATGTTCATTGCTGCACTTTTTACAATAGCCGAGACATGGAAGCAACCTAAAAGTCCATCCACAGATGAATGGATAAAGAAAATATGGTGTATACACACACACACACACACACACACACACACACACAGAGGAATATTACTCAGCCATACAAAAGAATGAAATAATACCATTTACAGCAACATGGATGGACCTAGAGATTATCATACTAAGTGAAGTAAGCCAGACAGAGAAAGACAAATATCATATGATACTGCTTATATGTGGAATCTAAAAAAAAAACAAAAAAAACCCCAAATGAACTTACTTACAAAACAAAAGTAGACCCACAGACACAGAAAACAAACTTATGGTTACCAAAGGGCAAAGGGGGGGAAAAGATAAATTTGGAGGTTGGGATTAACACATATACAATATTATACATAAAACAGACAACAAACGAGGGCCTACTGAATAGCACAGGGAACTATACTCATTTTGTAATAACCTATAATGGAAAATCGGGAAAATATATATTTATCACTATGAATTACTGTGCTATACACCTAAAACTAACACGAAATTGTAAATCAACTATACTTCAATAAAATAAAATATTTTTTCCTCAAAGTATTTGAAAATAAGAAATATTAATTATAAATAGCTGTATTTCCCTGTGCTAAGAATATTGTTAGGAGATACCAACTCAAGGAAAGGAGATAAAAAGTGAATTGTGAGATCATACCCCATGTTATCTCCTCAATTATAAAGAATGGCTAATGTTATTTTAAAATTCAATATGCATTTGAACATTTTTAGTTTGAACTCTTGACTTCTTATACATTTAATTTGCAAATCAGCTACCTGCAGTGCAGATGAAAAGCTCTATTTTTTAAATAGGTCATGCTTAGCTTTCATAAAAAATACTCTGTTTTGGAACATGAGTCATATGAACTGGCAATTTAAAAAGAAACAACGAGGATAAATATGCAATTATATATAAATATATGTATAAGAAATCCTTTCTTATGTTCTATTTATTTAGGGGCTCTATGTATCTCCTATAAAAATTAAAGGATTTGTGCTTTATATTCTCTAAAGAGAAAGAAACAAATCACCTTTAAAATCTCCTTCTCATTCTAATTGATTTTTAGGTTTTTTAATCCAAATAGTCCTTTTCAACAAATGGATATAAATCCAGCTGATCAATTTGATCTACAGAACACTACTCCTAGACTGATGCTGACCCTAATAATCTAAGAAAGTATTGCTTGACTTCATTACAACATTTTGTGTTCATAAAACTTATTTCAAACTTTGAAAGATGAATACTGCATTTTCTTTCTTTTGGCCTCTCACTGTTGTGGCCTCTCCCGTTGCGGAGCACAGGCCCCGGACGCGCAGGCTCAGCGGCCATGGCTCACTGGCCTAGCCGCTCCGCGGCATGTGGGATCTTCCCGGACCGGGGCACGAACCCGCGTCCCCTGCATCGGCAGGCGGACTCTCAACCACTGCGCCACCAGGGAGGCCCTGTATTTTCTTTAAAATAAAATAAGTGACCACAAAATTATATTAAAATATTGCTAAACTTTATCACTTGGGTCATTTTAAGTATCATTTCATTTATTCTTAAGTACAATTGAAGGTCACTCTTTCTCAAAAGGTTTCACTTTTTCATCCCTTTAATATGATTTCCTGCAGACCAGATTATTCATTTAACAATTAGGTACCATCTTGACCCCAATAGCAAATAGGTTTAATCTTAACTACCAACTTCCATAGATAGGTGATGGCTACTTGAGGTCTTACATTCAGAAGGACTGTGAAGCCATTAATATTTAAAAATAGTATTGTGATCAATTAACGATATCTCCCATGGACAACAGAGGAATCACTTTGTGTATATAGAGGTCTTTGGCATGATTTATCCTCACCCACTAGATTGTAAGAGTAGAGATGATATTTCATATCTTGCTATCACTCACAGTACCTGACATATAGTAGACATTCAATAAATACTCAAATAACGTTCTTCCATTCACAACCCAAGATTCTCTGCAAAATCTGTCTCTTTTCATTGGTTCCTGTTTTTATACAGAGTTTAGTAAAATATATAAGAAAGATCAGTTTCTCCTATTTTAAGCTTGAGTTGTTTGATTATATCCAGAAGCAGTGCAAATGTAACAAATATTCTTGCAATTTGGAATTCCAAATTACAAACTAAAAAAGCCTTAGTATTACTGTACCTATTTTAAAAAGTAACCATCAAATACTTAAAGGAATAATTATAATTAGAATACATTAAGAAGTTATTTGTTTATAAGCACTATAAAAATCAACGCATTAATTTCTCACACATATCTGTAAAGTGTTTCCTATCAATATACCCACAGAGATGTTAAATGAGTTGCCCAAGGTCACATAGTTATCAAGCAGCAGAGTCGTTGGAGTTTTGTGTTTATGATGATAAACCCTTTGTTAATTTAATTAGAAAGGAAGAAAAATAAGGGGAAAAAAGCAGTGATGGAAGGGACCATGGGAGCAGTCAGCCATGACAGGAGGAGTATTTTATCACTGACAATGTTTAGAAATGCTGACATATGGTGATAATAAAAGCTGACTTTTAGTCTGATTGTTTTTAAATTCTTTTTAGGTAGAGCATCCTCTTATTGGTGGCATCGTGGCAGACTATCCTCACCCCATCCTGTGCCCTACCTCATCCCCTTTGGCACACCTTGAAAAAAGGTAAAGATTAAAATGTCTAACATCGGTACCTGTTCTCCTGATTATACTGTGTCTAGAGCAGCTTGTTTACCAGGCTGAGAAAAGTCACTCTAGTGGATCAGCAGAAAAACAAATACCAGACTATACAGGGCAACATGAGCCTGGTGGGCCTGTTCTGAGCTCGGAGCCAAGGAGGTTTGTAAACTGTTTTACCAAACTGGAAAGATTAAGGCAAAAGGCATCTTGGAATCATATCTCACTCATGAATTCCCCTCTCTCCAATTCCACTCAAGATTGACTTAACATTACCCTGAAGTGAAAAACTTTCAGGAAATAATCTCCCAACAAATAAAAAATGCTTTCAAGAGAAATCTTTCAGGAAATAAATACACAAAAATAAAAGAAGAAAAAAAGGACACGATTACACAGAGGTAGTTCAATCATTTTGTAACATAATGGAAAAATAAAACCCTAGTTTTATATACTTTATTCATAATGAAGAAGGGTAAAGTCAGGGAACTAAAGGCTTAGCACTGGCAGAGGATTTCCTCATCCTGTAATCATGAGTGTACCTATTTTTTTAAAATGACTCTCACCTGTGCAAACCCCCAAGGAGCGTGGATCTCAGCTCTTCTGATATGGGCTAGGACATTAAAACCAACAATTCAGAATTTCTTTTGGAGGATTCACCTGTGATTGTGTTGTTGGAGAATGAAGTCATGTTTGGAAAATTAATTTGTTTTCAATCAGGGCTATTCCCAGTTAACCACATCCCTACCTCCAGATGTGCATATCATATATCCATTTAAGCAATTTATTGAGGGCTTCAGTGCATGCCAGATATATGTATGTGGAGACAAAGAGGAGTAAGAAACAATATCTGGCCTTGATCATGGAAAGCACTCATTAAAATACATCGAAACAATGACACCAGGTGGCCACAAATTCTGCAGCCATTTGAGGCTGTCCTCTGTTTTAATTTTCAACTAATCATAATGAAAGAGTCTATCCTGGGTTACCATAGAAAGTCTAATTCCTTTAAGAACTATCGACCATTCCCCGGGTATGCTTATATTCTTCTTGTGCTTGATTTCCCTTCTCATTTTTAATATCTTCTCTGAGCTCTAGCTCTCATGCAATTCATCTATGGCAATCTTATGACTGCTCCCCGAACTGTTAAAGTTGCTGGCCTTGGCCTGTTTTCTCCAAACTGACTTTATCCTTAGGGAAATGTAGCTCAGATACCTGTACTCACCAAAGCACTGCTGACTCTAGGCTGTAGTGTTTAATGAACTTATTGAAAACATGAGAATAACAGGAAAATACAGCAGGGGAAAAATACCCTGTAAATTGAATATCTAATGACACTATTTAAAAAAATCTATCTGTCTTGGCCTTTCACAGGATCTCCTACTACCTACTGTCCATTTCCTTCATTAGTTCTCATCTTGTTGAATCACAATTTCTGGAGCTCAGTCAACTCTCTTCCTCCCACCCTCACCACTTCCATCATCTCTTGAGCCCTCTTTTAGAGCCCAAATCTCCCTATTTGCTTCAATCCAGAAGAATTTAAAGGTCAATCAACATAAGAAACGTCACTTAATTCTCTTAACCTCACCGTCACAGTTAAGGCTTTGACTTCACATTTCATGGACTAAGGTGCAGTCAAATGTTATAACTTGATTCAAAAATCCTTAAATATTATAAAAAATTTACTAAGTCTGAAAACAAAAATTCTATATTATACCCTTCCTTCCAGAAGTCTCTATTAACAGAAAGCATGCTGCCTTTCCACACAGGATGCCTGGCCCTGACAGACATGAATGAGTCACATGGCTCATCCTTTCTTCCTTCCTTCCCTCCTTCCTTTTCTGTTCTGTTATTTTCAATATCCCCAGAAGTTGTGACTTCTTTCCTTGTTCAATACCGCTTCAAAGAGTTCTATGAAGGTATCATCATTACCCATATAAGCTAAAGTGGGTATGTATACCACTTTATTTGAGAAGCTCTGGAAAAGGCCTTCCCTCTCCCTCTACCAAAATAATCTTTCCACAGATATAATCCTGTTAAAATGTTTACATGCAAATTATATCTTTTAATTACATGCTTTTCACATCATTCATTTTGAAGCATACATACATTTCCACAGGGCTGAGGAAGAGAGTGTGGGATAAGAGAATTCTCATTGATTTATAATTCATCCCTTTGTCCTAATCTGTCCCAATCGTCTATATTTGGTCCTCAAACACTACGTCAGGGATCACAAACTCAAACGCTTATGAGGAATAAGAACATAATGGAGTGAAATGAGCTGGGAAGGGTGTTTGGAGAATTAAAGTGCTTGCCTCATCTAGAGGGAGTATCTGCTCTTCGCTTTTGGCTGATTGCTGACATCTGGAAATGTGAGGTCAGTGTTGCTCAATCCTTGAAATTTCCAAGGGAGGCTAGAAATTCAAAATTGTATTCACTCTCTTAATTTTTAAACACTGAAATTGTCTTCAAAAATTATTAGAACACTAATCATAATTTTAGTTAATAACTAATAATTATTTGCCCTTATTATTAATGGCAGAACAATACATGCCTATAAGCTGCCACTTTGCTTCCTTTATCAAGCCTATCTATAGACCAGCTGTCTACTTAGCGTTTAAGCATAAGGGAAGGCTATTTACCCTGATTTAAAAAAAAATCTGTTTTCTGAATCCTACATTGACATTGTGTGTATTCTTTTCTTTTAAATAAGAAGAAAATATAAAAACAGGATGTGGTGTTATTCAGTATGATTATATGGAGTTAGATTTTACTCTTTGAAATCGCATCTTAGATCATGTCTAGACATCTAGAAGAAAAATAAATGTGCATTTATTTATCTGGATATTTCATCTATAGGATACTTGAAAACATCAGCATGACTGGATATTCAATATTTATCTGTTGTTTGGCATCATGTAGCCATAAATATAGTTTGATACTTAATGTTCCTTTTGTTATGCCTTTTTGATAATTTTTCCTTGAGAATTCCAAACCTCATATATCTAAGGGAGTTCATTTTTTACATTTCAGATCTTTTATTTACTTCATTTGTTCCAGTTACCTTCCACAAAGAGTGCCATCCCATTGTTGCTCGTACTTTACTTGATTAAAGCCTATACTTTACCCCAGAAACAAGTCTGCCTCTACCACAAAAACAAGGATTAGATTGAACTATATGAAATTACTATTGTTATAGGTCAAAATGCCAAATATCAGCAATTTCATATGGTTTATCATAACTGAAAAATATTATTTCTTTGGACCAGATTGATGCCAAAATCAATCTGAATTTAAACTCAATTGTTAAACTTTAAAATACTGCCACACAAACCTCAACACAATGCATCCTCATTCTTTATTCGCAATGGTAATAAAAGAAATAAAACTAAAACCCATTGAGTTTTCTTTATAATTCATATCCTTAATGTCCCATCTTTTCCATGTTTACCATTTTATCTTAGTCTCGATAGTCCCAAAGCACCTCATGTCTAAAATCCTAGAGTTGATACTTAATTGATTTGCTGCCTCCACACTATGATTAAACAATGCATACATGCAGTGGTGTGCATATGACTTCTTTCTCCACAAAACATCAGACCAACTTTGGCTCTTCTTACACTACAGTCAATTGTGAGATGTATCGCAAGTAATTCTTTACTAATATGAAAGTGCAATTTACAAATGATTTAAATAATACTTTTGACGAGATTCACAATTATTCCTATAACAACATTCTCACTGATTCAGAAACATTTTCTTTCGTGGAAGAGGATGGAGCTAGAGTTCCTACTCTGGGAGTTGCACGTATCTCTGGGTACACTCATAAGAATGCATTGTTCACCTGAATGCCATCCATCAGATGCTACCAAAGAAAAAAGATTGAGAACTAAAGTGCTACAAGTAAACAATACAAATGCTTCACCCTGCCTTCATAGCTTTCCATAACTTGACCTATTTCAGCATATATATCCCTTACATAAAACCTCTCCTTCAGCTCAGCAGGGCAATTTATCTTCTCAAGAATAAGCAATATGCACTCCTGTCCATACTCCAGGTACGGAAAATAGTTTCTTATCAGAAGTGCAAACTCCTATTACTTGGTAGCAGTTGCCTAAAACACTGTTAGAACTAGGACAGGCAGAAAAGGAAAGTCAGATGAGAACTCTTCCATCTAAATCCTAGTTTCCTGAAATACCCTTTTCCTTCTCTGTCAGAAAGTAATGTTATCTTGGTCTTACATATCCTTCAAATCCTGATTATATACCAATATCTGCTTTTAAAAAATAAATTCACTTATTATATACTAGGAATTCATTTTCATTAGCCCAAGCAATATTTGTCTATAAATGCTAGTTTTACATTAGTAGGTCTGTGGTCTTTACTCTTAAATATGGAAATCCCTTTCCTTGTGTACACTTGATTTTGCTGAAAATAGAAACCTTTATTTTTTTCAATAGAAGGAAAGACAAACTTTAGCCAAGTACACCCAAGCAATTATAAATTTCAAATTACTAGGTGACTTCATTATGCCAATTTACTATGTATAAGTTAGCCTTCCACAAATGAACGGACGGGTAAAATCAAGCCTTCGGTCTTCCATTTTATATTAAATATATTCTCTCTGAAATGTGGTGTCAAGTGAGTTTAGTGTGATTTTCCTCAAAAAAGTAACATACTAAGTATACTCTCATATGTGGCTACTTTGAAAAGAATATTCTTAATGAAAATCCCTTAAAACACCTGAATTGAGATCATTCTTATTAAAAGCTGTTCAACCTAACCTCTGCTCAAATGCAAAGAATGGTATTTTTTAAAGTTGTCCCTTTTTATTGTGATTTTGCTTTGCCAAAGTAGTGAATACTGATTGCTGACAAGCTCTGAAGTTGTGCTACTGGAAGAGTCCAATTAAGTTTGGCTTAATTTGCATTTAAAAGGCAGCACTCCAGTCCATACTAGCGTCGCTGATAAAGGAATGGTTTATATTTTCCTCTTAGAACTGAGTTTGATGGAGGTTTTTTCCAAGTGAATACTGTAATCAGAGATGGTTTATGGGAATGAGTCTTTAGTAATCATTTATGGCAGGGACAGTACAGCACTTGAGCAGTTTCCTCTTTTTTTTTTAAATTTGATTTGCATTTATGTTTGACCATTTTCTTCTGGGGAGAAATTATGGACTGGCACAAGAGTTTTTTGAAAATGGTAGAAATAATGCCTTTCAGTATTGCCTTATTACGGAGAGAATGTTTTAGTTATAGTCGTTGATCTTTTCATATCTAGGGGAAACTTGAAAAACTGTTTTACATAACCCTAAAGTACTTTTTAGTTAGAAATGGCTGCTATAACAAGATGCTTTGAGTGCCCTGGATTCTCCTGTTTTTAAATTCCTTGGGATTTCATCTTCTTTACAACATTCTCTTCCAGGAATTTTTTCTTATTTTAATTGTATTTGCCTGATATGAACCAATAAGATATTAATAAGCATGTAAAGTGAGTCCCTAACTGTCTCTCTGCTTCTTGGACTGTCTTCTGTAATGTCTCTGCAGTTGGCTACAAAGCTACAATCAAGACATGATAATAAAAAATAAAGTCCTAATTTATGTCATCCTACCATTCTTTATTTCTGCTATCATGTTCAAGCACACTCCTTATCTTAATACATTTCTATCTAGTTGGGTAGACAAGTTCTGATATGTAATGATAAAGATTAAGCACAGAATTAATGTCTGAAAAGTACTAATTTCAGCTCTTTTTCTAGGACTTATTTTTCTAAATTTTATATATATAATTACTTATTGACTCCCTCTGTATTATTTCTGACCTTTAGAACATAACTCATTTAAAGAAGTAGAAGTTGACTCAGAAATATCGTCATCATTTTTCATTATTTTTTTTATTTGTGACAATATGTAAAATATAACACTAAATTCAAATCTTTTGAAGCGGAAAGTTCTTTCAAGGAATGGTCATTGTTTGTTCTTTTTTGGGCCATGATTTTGTTTTCATATCAAGGCAAAGGGGAGAAAGGGTTAAGAAATTTTGTCATCATTAAGATGTCTTAAACTTTAAAATTCACATCAGAAGATTTAGTGAATTTAAACATTCCATTAAACTAGTTTGAGTCAATTAACTCTCTATTAGGAAGATTATTTACATATTGTTGCTTGTGTGTTGGACTTATAGGGATGGCAAGAAGATTCATCCAAACCACATGCTGACATTTAAAACATCTTTAATAGACATACTTTTTGCACTTATCATAATTAATGTGAAGGCTAAATGCCTTGGTAAACTAATAGAGTGCCTTATATTCATACTATATGAACGCCTACACTCAAATTTTTATTGAACAGTCAATGTAGACACTTGCTTTATTCTAAGAACTGAGATTGAAAAGACTAACATGACACTCTTAGGAGCTTATGGTCCAATGGAGAATTCAAACATGTAAACAATTATAATACAGTGGGAGTAGTGCTATAAAAGGGGAGAATCTCCAGAACCAGGTAGCATTAAACAAGAGGGAAGAAGACTTTACATGGGAGAAAACAGTTAAGAAACAGTCAAAAGAGGGGTTGAAGGCCTAATCCTTGGCAGTGGAGACGGTTCAATAGCATAAGATATTTAGGAGTTAGAATTGACAATACTTGGTAAATTATTGAGTGTGGAGTGTGAGAAAGGGTAAGTATGAAGGAAATCTCCAAAATTTTTAGCTATATAAAATGGATCAATGACAGTATCATTAACCAATGAATGACAGGAGGTGGAGCTACTTTCAGGAGATTGAAGAGTTCATGAATTTGTTGGAATAGCCTGCCAGACAAGCATCTGGAACTGTTCAGTAAGAAATTGAAAACATATGACTGAAGATCAGAAGGAAATGAGTAACGAAGATATGGAAAATATAACGTAAAAAAAAATAAAGACTTTGGAGAGGATGAGAATGCCCAGAAAAAAGTCAGTAAGTGGTAAGAAAAGAATAATTAGATGGAATCTTAAGACCATCAGTGTTTGAAATGTGGGAAGAAGAGAAATTCAGTAAATAAAACTGAGAAATAGACCCAGGATTGGGAAACCAGGAGGGAAAAGATTGTATAAATAAGAAAGAATTTGAATGTGGTCATAAGGGTCATCATAGTCAAATGCCACAAATGAGTAAGAAAAGAAAAATATTTGAAAAGCAGACAATCAATGACAAATTTTCCAGCACTTCAGTAAAACAGAAGATGGAAGATAGATACTATTGATTTAAAGTGTTTGGCCAAATACAGAGAATTAAGAAATTTTAAAATATTTAAGCAAGTATGTCAGATAAATTGAGTTGTTTACATAAAAATCATAGACTTGATAACACAAATAACTTGACGATCCCAACAATATGAGTAAAAAATAATGGATACTACCCAAAAGTTTAAAAAGGAAGGGAGGGCTTCCCTGGTGGCGCAGTGGTTGAGAGTCCGCCTGCCGATGCAGGGGACGCCGGTTCGTGCCCCGGTCCGGGAGGATCCCACATGCCGCGGAGCGGCTGGGCCTGTGAGCCATGGCCGCTGGGCCTGCGCGTCCGGAGCCTGTGCTCCGCAGCGGGAGAGGCCACAACAATGAGAGGCCCGCGTACCGCAAATAGAAAAAAAAAAAAAGGAAGGGGAAAAAAAAGAAACCTGAGTAGTGATCAAAGAAATAGATTATAAACTAGTGAGGTACAAACTTTATGTATACATATATATACTTATGTTTTAAATATATATCTATATTTATAAATCATACTGCCCCCATAACTTTTTCTTGCATCATGAAATGAATTCAGTACCAGCATGGATCGCTGCTGCCATTGTCAATTGGTACAAATGTTTTAGACATCCATGTGATAATTTCTATGAAAACTATAAAATATTCATATCTTTTGACCCTCTAACACAATTTCATGAAATCTACCATAAGAGAATTATCGAAAATGTGCTCCAAATATTCATTAGAGTTATTCTTCTGAGAAGTATTTTTAATACTGAAAAAGTGGAAGCTAAGTGCTCAACAATAAAAATATGTTCTTTTAAGTAATATCTTATCTGACAGATGACTTGCCAGAAAAATCATTAAGGATTATTCTCATAAAAATAGCAATAAGGAAATGCATTTGCTATGATATTAAATGGAAAAGTGTACAAAATTGTATTAACAATGTTTATAACTATGTAAAATATACTGCTGTGATAATACGTTCTACTCAATGTGTCAGCAATTTTTTAAAATGAAAAGAGCCAAATAGTAAATATTTTAGGTTTTACGGACCAAACATTTTCTGTTGCAACTACTTAATTCTTCCATTATAATGTGAAAGGAGCCATATATAATAGATGAGCAAATGGTTGTGTTGGCGTTCCAATGAAACCTTATTTCAAAAGCAGGTGGTAGGCTATAGTTTGCTCTCCCACTCCCATATTGTTGTAGAAGAGGTTAAGGCACCAAATAATTATGTTAAGTTTTCTACAATTATGGATATTATTTTTACCTTTTGTCTTCCTATTTTATAAAAGTAATTTAAAAAATCAAAAGTAGAGGGCAGGATCAAGATGGCAGAGTTGGAAGATGCTGAGCTCACTTCTGCCTGACAAACACAACAAGATTACAACTACCCAGAGAGCAGCTCTTTCTGAGAATCACTTGAAGACTAGTAGACTACAGACTTTCTCTATAACCAAGGTTATAAGGAAAAAACCACATGGATTCTGGTAGGAGTGGAGGAGAAGTGGTCTAGTTGGGACCCACACCCCTGGTGGGTGACCCAGAAGAGGAGGGTGATACCACAGGCTCAGGGATTCTGCCTAAGGAGTGATGGCATTCAAGTCTCACATTGGGCACTCTAGCCCTGAGATCTGGGACCAGAAAGATGACCCCCCTTGGCTGGTTTGCAAACCAGTGGGGCTTACTGGAAGGCTGTAGGAAATTGAGAATCTGCTTTTGAGGAGCATGCTCATAGACTTGCTTGCTCCCAGGCCTAGTATAGAGGTAGCATGTTGAAAACTACCTGGTGCTCTGGCCAGACTACCAGGACCACCCCAGCCCACCCTCCAAGCCACACCAGGTTCTGCCTCCAGCCCTTCCAGCTCTGGCACTGTTCCCTGCCCTGGTGGCAATCACCACTGCACCTTGGGAGAAGCCAAGCTTTTTACTGGGCTCCTGCTCCTGTTCTTAGGGCCACAGCCCCACCTCTGGCCAAGGCAAAGACAGCTATCAAGCTGAGGAGAAGCCAAGCTCCCCCAGGACTTCTGTTCTAGCCACTCAGGTTCTGGCACTGCCCCCAGCCAAGGCAGCAACCACCATCATGCTTGGGAGAAGCTGAGCTTGATCCAGACTGTGCCTCCAGCTCCTGGGGCCTTGGCCCCGCCCCATGACAGAGCAGTGAGCACCACTGAGCCTGGGAGAAGCCCCAGCTCTCATCAGGCTCCCACTCTAGCCCCTCTGGTTCCAGCCATACCCCCAACCAGTGTGGCAGCTGCCAACGCAACCCAGGAGAAAATGCAGCCCACGCTCACCTCAGATCCAGCTCTCCCACCAAAGCCACTGAGCACACATAGACTATATAGGGATGCTCCCACACAAGGACATGCCTTCAAGACAGTGATAGGTTACTGTTTCACTTAATTTCATAGAGACAAACAGAGAAAGTCAAAATGAGAAGACAAAGGCATATGCTCCAAATGAAAGAACATGATAAAACCCAAGGAAAAACTCTAATGAAATAGAGGTAAGTAAATGATCTGATAAAGAGTTCAAAGAAATAGCCATGAAAATGCTCACTGAACACAGGAAAAGAATAAAGGAACCTAGTGATACTTTCAACAAAGAACTAGAAAATATATAAAAAAAGAATCAATCAGATTTGAAGAATACAATAAGTGAAATGAAAAATATACTAGAAGGAATTAACAGCAGATTAGGTGATACAGAATGCATAAGAGACTTTGAAGACACAACAGGGGAAATCACCCAATGAGAACAGCCAAAAAAAAATTAATGATGATAATTTAAAGGACCTCTAGGATAACATCAAGCATACTAACACTCACATTATAGGGGTCACAGAAGGAAAAGATAGAAAGGGGCAGAAAATATATTTGATGAAACTATGACTGAGAACTTCCAAGACCTGAAGACAGAAACAGATATCTAAGTCCAGGAAGCACAGACAGTCCCAAACAAGATGACCCCAAAGGGACCCACATCAATGCATATAATTAAATTGGCAAAAGTTAAAGACAAAGAGAGAATTTTAAAGGCAGTGAGAGAAAAACAGAGTCATATAAAAGGGAACCCCTATGAGGCTATCAGATGATTTTTCAGCAGAAACTTTGCAAACCAGAAGGGAGTGACATAATGTATTTAAAGTGCTGAAAGGAAAAAACACCCTACAACCAAGAATACTCTACCCAGCAAGGCTATCATTCAGAATTGAAGGAGAGGTAAAGAGTTTCCTAGTCAGGTAAAACTAAAGGAGTTCATCACAACCAAACTGTCCTTATAGGAAATGTTAAAGAATCTTCTTTAAGTGAAAAAAAAATGAAAGGCTGTAAGAAGAAATAAGAAAATATATAAAGGAAAATATCTCATTGGTAAAGGTAAATACTTAGTAAACAGAATGGACAAACCACTTAAATAAGCTAGTACTAAGGTTAAGAGACAAAAATTATGAAATCAACTCTAATAAAATAAACAGTTAAGGGATACACATAAAGATGCAAAATATGACACCAAAATATAAAATGTAGTAGGGGCGTGGTCAGTAAAAACTGTAGAACTTTTAGAATGCCTTTGAATTTAAACAACTATCAGTTTAAAACAAGTATGATTATAGATACAGATATGATATATACATGAACCTCATGGTAACCATAAACCAAAAACCTACAATAGATGCACAAAAAATAAAGATAGAGGAATCTAAACATAATATTAAGGAAACTCATCAAACTACAAGGGAAGAGACAAAAAATAGAAGAAAATAACAGAGAAGAACTACAATAACACCCAGAAAACAAGTTAACAAAATGGCAACAAGTACATACCTAATAATAATCACATTAAATGTAAATGAACTACATGCTCCAAACAAAAGACATAGCGTGGCTGAATGGATAGAAAAGCAATACCCATCTAAGTCCTGCTTACAAGGGACTCATTTTAGAGCTAAAAACACACACAGGCTGAAAGTGAAGGGATGGAAAAACATACTCCATGGAAATGGAAACAAAAAGAAATCTGTGGTAGAAATACTCATGTCAGACAAAATAGACTTGAAAACAAAGTTTATAACAAAAGACAAAAAAGGGCAACATATAATGATAAAGGGACAATTCAAGAATAGGATATAACATTCATAAACATATGCACCAAATATAGGAGCACCTAAATTTATAAAGCAAATATTAACAAAAATAAAGGGAGAAATTGACCATAATAATAGTAGCAAACTTTAGTACCCAAATTATATCAATGGATATATCATCCAGACAGAAAATCAATAAGGAAAAAGGGGCTTAAATGACAAAAAATACCAGATGACTAAATACATATCTACAAAACATTCCATCCCAAAGCAGCAGAATACACATTCTTTTCAAGTGCATATGAAATGTTCTCCAGGATAGATCATATGCTAGGCCATAAAACAACTATAAATAAATTTAAGAAGATTGAAATTATATCAAACATCTTTTCCAACTACAATGGTATGAAACTAAAAATCGATTACAGGAAGAAAGATGGGAAAAACACAAACACGTCGAAACTAAACAACATGCTACTAAACAGCCAGTGAATGGAGAAATCAAAGAGGAGAAATCAAAAAATACCTTAAGATGAATGAAAATAGAAATACAACTTTGCAAAATCTATAGGACACATCAAAAGCAATTCCAAGAGGGAAGTATATAGCAATACAGACCTACCTCAAGAAACAAGAAAAATAAATGGAAAGCTATCCTGTGTTCATGGATTGGAAGCATTAATATTGTTAAAATGTCCATACTACCCAGAGCAATCTACAGATTTAATGCAATCCCTATCAATATACCCATGATATTTTTCACAGAACTAGAACAAATAATTCTAAAATTCTTATGAAACCACAAAAGACCCTGGATAACAAAAACCATTTTGAGAAAAAAAGAACAAGGCTGGAGGTATCATGTTGCCTGACTTCAGGCTATACAGAGTTACTGTAATCAAAACAGTATGGTACTGGCACAAATATAGACACTCAGATCAGTGGAACAGAATTGAGAGCTCAGAAATAAACCCACATACATATGGTCAATGAAGCTAAGACAAAAGAGGCAAGAATATACAATGGGGAAAAGCCAGTCTCTTCATTAAGTGGTGTTGGGAAAACTGAACAGCTATGTGTAAAAGAATGAAACTAAAACATTTTATCACACCATATACGAAAATAAACTCAAATGTATTAAAGAACTAAATGTAAGACCTGAAATCATAAAATTCCTAGAAGAAAGCATAGGCAGTATGCTCTGACATCAGTCTTAGCAATAGTTTTTGGATATATCTCTTCAGGCAAGGGAAATAAAAGCAAAAATAAACAAATGGGACCTAATTAAACTTAAAAGCTTTTGCACAGCCAAGGAAATCATCAGCAGAATGAACAGTCAACCAACAGAATGAGAGAAGATATTTGCAAACAATATGTCCAATAAGAAATTCATATCCAAAGTATATAAAGAAATCATACAATTCAATATCACAAAAACAAACAACCTGACTAAAAATGGGCAGAGGACCTGAATAGGCATTTTTTCCACAGAATACATACAAATGGCCAACCAGGACATGAATAGATGCTCAAAATTATTAATCATAAGGGAAATGCAAATCAAAACCATGAGATACCACATCACACCAGCCAAAATGGCTATAGTAAAAAAGATAAGAAATAACAAGTGTTGACGAGAATGTGGAGAAAAGGGAACCCTCATGAACTGTTGGTGGGAATGTAAATTGGTATAGCCACTATGGAAAATAGTTTGGAGGTTCCTCAAAAATTAAAAATAGAACTACCATGTGATCCAGCAACCCCACTCCTAGGTATTTATCTGAAGAAAATGAAGACTCTAATCCCAAAAGATACATGCACCCTAATGTCCATGGCAGCATTATTTACAATAGCCAAGATATGGAAGCAACCTAAATGTCTGTTAAAAGATGAATGGATAAAGAAGATGTGGTATATATATACAATGGAATATTACTCAGACATAAAAAAGAATGAAATTTTGCCATGTGAGACAACACAGATGGACCTGGAGGGTATTATGATTAGTGAAGTAAGTCAAACAGAGAAAGACAAATACCGTATGTTTTCACTTATTGTGGAGTCTACAAAATAAAACAAAGGAATAAATATAACAAACCAGAAACAGACTCCCAGTTATAGAGAACAACCTAGTGGTTACCAGAGGGGAGAGGATATGGGGAGGGTCAAAATAGGTAAAAAGGATAAAAAGGTACAAACTCTTAGGTATAAAATAAATAGGTTATAAAGATGCAATGTATAGCAAGGGAATACAGTCAATATTTATTAATAACTTTGTATGGAGCATAATATATAAAAATATTGAATTACTATATTGTACACCTAAAACTAATACAATATTGTAAGTCAAGTATAAGTCAATAAGAAAAATCAAAAGAAAATATTTTCAAAAGTCTTTGTGAGGGATTCCCTGGTGGCAAAGTGGTTAAGAATCCGCCTACCAATGCAGGGAACACAGGTTCGTGCCCTGGTCCAGGAAGATCCCACATGCCACGAAGCAATTAAGCCTGTGCACCACAACTACTGAGCCTGCACTCTAGAGCCCGCGAGCCACAACTACTGAAGCCTGTGCACCTAGAGCCCGTGCTCCACAACAAGAGAAGCCACCACAATGAGAAGCCCACACACCACAATGGAGAGTAGTCCCTGCTCGCCTCAACTAGAGTAAGCCCGTGCACAGCAACGAAGACCCATTGCAGCCAAAAATAAGTAAATAAATAGATGTAATCTCTCATCATTTCTTATTAAAAAAAATCTTTGTGATGATAAGAACATAGGGGAAGAAAGTATCTGGGGAAATAATATATATATTCAAGAGTTATATACATATGCACACACAATTATTATTATAAAGATTTAGCTCATTGTACAAATTCAATAGAAAGAGTAAAAATGGAAAGTCCCATTTGTCATCTCCCAGTCCAGCCCACATGCATTTTTGCTATAATTTGAATTATTATACCTTATTATTATGAGATTTTAAAATTAAACATATATTAGAGAACATCCTATGTTAGTATATTTGTATCTACTGCATTATTTTTATTAATGACATAGTATTTAATAGTATGAATAAAATATAATTCATTTAATCATTCTCCTCCTATGGCCAATTAGGATAGATGTTTTCTAATATTTTTGCTCCTGTGGGCAATCTAATATGTGCTTGAAAATAAATATCTGGGCACTCGTATGGGCATTTCTGTAGGACAATGTTGCCAAAGTGATAATTTACTAGGCTACCAGATATGGACATTTGAAATGTTGGTAGATATTGGCATATCTCTTTTAAAATAAGTATACGAATTTATAGTTTCACAATATTTGAGTGCTTTTTTTACAACAGGTTTGTGTGTGCATGTGTATGTATTGCATTGGTTTATTTTAGGATAGGAGATATTCAAGCATGTGTATAGGCTAATAAAGAAAGGGTAAATTGAGGGTATAAGACAGTAGTGCTTATTGATGGAGAGATTGAGGATATAAGACAGTAGTGCTTATTGATGGAGAGGGAACCAAAAGGTCAGGGTGCAAGTGAAAAAAATATTGGACTTACCTGAGACAGGAGGAAAATAAGTAGGTTAAAAGATGGAGGAAAACAATATTGAGTAAATTTCTTTATTTTCTTTTAGAAAGAAAATAATCTGCTAGGATTGAGGGTATGAAACTTGAGGAGAAGGTAACGTTTAAAACAGCTTCCATGGACAATGGAAGCAGGCCATAAAATAATCATTTAGCTGCATTGATAATTCAGCAAATACATCCTGAGAGTTAGTGTTGATGTGTGGAAGGGAGAAAAGTAAGGAGTGATTTAGGCACATAAAATAATTGAGAACAGGCCTTATCTTTCAATGCAGATTGAACTGTTGCTCCATATCTTATACTGGGTTTTTGATTGAGACTATGTTTTGAGATTTTTCTAAAATGATGTTAAGATTGTGTGTTAAATAAAAGTAAGCAAAATATATTTTAAAAAAAGAATTGAGAACAAAAGTGGAGTTTAAAAAAAGGGGTAGCTAACCTAGACGGAAAACTGGTGGTAAAGAATCTGTTCTAATTTCTGACCCCATTCCTGATATTAATATTACAAAGTGGCTGATGGGACAGTAAAGACAATGCAATTAGTCTTGGCTTGCTTCCTAATTTTGCTTGGATTTTGTATTGAAAATAACAAATTTGTGAAGAGGTGCATTAAAAGGTAAGATTGTAAATTTATGCTAAATTGTTTCAAATTTATACTGGAGGCAACCTACACATTTCTACAGTACACTTCTACAGGCCACTTCTAAAGTAGTGTCAGTGATTAACAAAAAGAAATTACATATTCAAGAAATATTATGGTTGAAGAATCAACAGGAATAGGTTACCAGCTAGATTCTTATGTGTGTGCATGGGAAGGCGAAAATGCAGGGAGTAACCAATGGTTACTGTTAAAGAGTAATAGGGATATTTTAAGGAAGGAGCTGCTTTGGGGGAAAGACCTAATTTTGAATCTCAGAATAACACATTTTGTGTATTGAAATAAATTATTATTCCAATTTTATAGATTGTGATTTGTCTAAATTCACTCAATTAGTAATAAAACTAGATGAGTTTGAATCCAGTACTCTTTCTACAAAGATGTTCACTCTCATTTACATCAAGACTCTTTATCTCCTTAAGATAGTTCTACTCATTTTCCACAGATAATTTCAGAGAAGTGTTTTCCCATATTAGATATAAACTGAAGTAGCGATAAACAAACCCAGGGGGCTTCCCTGGTGGCGCAGTGGTTGAGAGTCCGCCTGCCGATGCAGGGGACACGGGTTCGTGCCCCGGTACAGGAAGATCCCACATGCCGTGGAGCGGCTGGGCCCGTGAGCCATGGCCACTGAGCCTGCGCGTCTGGAGCCTGTGCTCCGCAACGGGAGAGGCCACAACAGTGAGAGGCCCACGTACCACAAAAACAACAACAACAACAACAACAACAACAACAACAAAAACCCAGGACTTTCAACCTTCTTGTATACCACTTCTTGGCAGCTTCGGGTCATTAATCCATTCTTAATTTTCTAGATCATAAACAGATTACAGTATTTTATAGAGTATTATACCATTCAAAGCACTTTACTTGGTAACTTATTTTTGTCTTTCTGTACATAAAGCAGTTAATGAGTACTGACAGCCTTAATTGTGATTGCTTCCAAAGCTGGAGACTACTCATTTCAACAAAGGGTTTCTTTATAAACATGACATTAATAAGGGTTGTTTTAATTAAGCTGTAGATAGTTTTGGGAAGTCAATTTGTTGAAACTTGGCAAGAGAAAAGACGAAAAAGTCCAATCAGAATATGTGCTGTGAATTCTTGGGTACATTAAAAAAATCAGAGTAATTGTGGGAAGTTGGGGTATTAATATTATATATATATAATATCAGTTAATTTAGTGGTTTAAATTCTGGCCATGCCACTTGTTACTTGAGTTATTGTTAGCAGGTTATTTATCCTCTCTGAATTCAGTTTTTTCATCTCTAAAATGGGGCTAATAATGTCTATTTTATAAAGTCTACTGTGTGAATTAAATACGTAGAAAGTTTGTAGAACAGTGTAAGTGCTCTACAAGTGTTAGGTGTTATTGTTTTGTTGTTATTGTTATTCCGTAATCTGATCTTTACAAACATGGTCTGTTCTTCATTTCTAGCCAACGACCTTGAAATGGAGGATCCATATTACCTGATCTTGAATTCTGATTCTTCATTTTATTGGTTGGTTGAACTTAAAAAATATTTAACATCTCAACCTTATTTTCACTGTCCAAATAAATACGTATAATAACAGAACCTCCCACGTTGAAGATAAAGGTTACTTAACTATGTTATATTTCTTATCATTGCCTAAGTGTAATAACTTATAGTCTTCATTTTACAAATAAGGAAACCAAGACTTACAGTTGTTAGGTATCTAGACCATGATTCTACACTTAGTATTTGGTAGAGCTGGGACCTAACCGAAGCCAATATTCTTAATACCATATTTCCTCCATTAGCATCATCAAAATCATGTCCTCGATTTCTATTCTGTCTGTCACTGTTGTTACCTTATTAGGCCTTCATCATTTACTGGATTACTGCAAAAGCATGGCAACACTTGTCACTCCTTTCCAATGTATCTTATTTTTTTCAAGAATGAATTTCGTAAAACTCAATTCTAGTCATATCACATTTGTGTTGAAAACTTTTCATTATTGAATGGTTGTCTGCTGCCTCCAGGCAATATGTATTTTAAAACATATGTATTTTAAATATGTATATTTAAAAATATATATTTGGAAGACCAACACAGATCTACTAAATCAGAATCGAGGCTGCTGTGGTTTGGGGATTAAATGACTCTAGTATAAATTTTAAGCTCCTTATAATAACATATAAGACTTACCATGATCTGGTCCCTTCCTACTACTCTTTCATGATCCCTTGCTTCCTCTGTTCCCTCCCTCTAGCAACATACATATGATTACATACACATACATGGAACCTATTCATCTGCAAATATCTGCATGCACACATGTCCAGTTACTAGCTTGGAACTTTGGGCAAGTAACTAAATCACTCTAGGCCTTATCTTCTCATCTGCACTATGTGGATGACAAAATATTTTTGTGAGGATTAAATAAGACAATGAAATTAAAAATTTAGCAGAGTGATTCAAAATATGTTCTGAATTATTATTGTTAATATTACTATACATTACCTTAAGACATACTTTTACTTATGAGGACATCTGTTCCACACTTTCCAATTCTAGATTTTTAAGTTAAAACCATAATTACTGGTGGCCATCAAATAGAGAGTACTCAAACATCTTAATTTGTAAAGGCTATACTTTCACATTTCAAACAGAATCTCATATTAAGTACCTTCTGTTTCTAAAAATGGGAAATGCTATGGTCATACACTTTGTTATATGGCAAGATGCTTGATAATTTCCAATCAACTTCTTAATCATGGACTATGCTTGTAACATACTTACCACAAGGCTGGCCTTTCTCTGCAACCTGGCTTTCTCCCCATCTCCCACAAAGCTAATGGAAAGAGAAGGGACAGAAGGAAGAAATTACTACACTTCACATCTTCTGTTTGGGGCGGTGGCTAAATATGCTGCTTTGTTTTGTTCTTGTAACGCTCAGGGACATTAGAAGGTCTGGAGATTTTCTTCACACACTGGCAAAAAATAAGAAGATTACAGAATGCTTCCTCCTTTTCAAGGCATTAGCTAGAGATGAAGGGAGGAGCAAAGAATAGAAGTTCTTTTATGGTCATAAAAAAGTACATTTGAATATTAAAGGAATTAGCTTAAGTAAACAAGTGTTCAATTGTTTTCTCTTCTATTCTGTGAACAATGCACATCAGAAAGACATGCATGTAGACATTTCTATTTTTCTTCATGTCATCAAGGTACAATGTCCAGATTTCCTCTATCAAAATGTACATGTGTAACACTCTTTTAAGATTTAGATTTGAGTTTCCTGAAGACACTTCTCTGATTTTTTCATTAGTTAATTTTAATATAATTGCGAGCTCTGTGCTAATTTACCAGTAAAGCTAATTGGCCTCAGAGCCTTCTTTGCCAAAGTTAAATAATATTTAAATTGAGATAGGACTATTTAGATTTTCTACTTTCTCTTGAGTTAGTTTTCGTAATTTATGTCATTCAGGATATTTGAACATTTTATCTAGGTTGTCAAATTTAGTGCATAATATTATTCACAGTATTCACTCCTTAATCTTTTTATCATTGGTAGCAATGTCTCCCCTTTCATGACTGATATTAGTAACTTCTTTTGCTTTATAAGCTTAATTAGAGTTTAATAATTATGTTGAATTTTTCAGTGAACCAGTTCTTGGTCCTGTTGTTTTTCTCTATTTTTTTTTTTTTGCCTGTTATCTATTTCAATGATTCCCACATTCGTCTTTATTGTTTCCTTCTTTCAGCTTAATTTGATTACAACATGCTCTTTTGTTTTTCTAACACCATGAAGTAGAAGCTTAAAACATTGATTTGGGGGATAATTTTTCTCTAATATAAGCATTTAAGGCTACAAATTTTTCTTGACAGTACTTTAGCTGCATACCATAATGTTTAATATTTTGCACTCTCAATTTATTACATGTTTACGATATTTTATTATTTCTCTTGAGACTTGCTCTTTGTCCCATGGGCTCTTTGAAAATGTGTTTTTTAATTTTCAAATAATTGAAAATTCCTAGATTTTCTGTTATTGATTTCTAGTTTAATTTCATTTTTATAGAAACAATATTTTATGTGATTTCATTTCTTTTAAATTTAAGATCTACTTTATACCCAGTCTTTCTACCTTGATGAATAGTCTGTGTGCCCTTGAAAAGAAAGTTTTTCTTTTGCTGTTGGGTAATGTGTCCTTTAAAACTTAAGTAAGTTATTTTATAGTGTTATTTAAGTCTTCTAAATTCCTATCTTTTTTTCAATTACTTAGAGAAGTGTTGAAATACTCAAATATAATTGTGGGTTTATTTCTTTTTGTGCTGACAGTTTTTGCTTCATATATTATTGAGTCATGTATTAGTTGCATGGGCATTAGGAGTTTTTATGACTTACTGATGAAATGACTATCACTATGAAATATTTCTCTTTATTCCTAGTAATAATCCTTGTTTTGAAGTCTATAATATTTGATAACAATTTAGCCACTCCAACTTTCTTATGATTAGTGTTTGTTTGGAATATTTTTTAAAAATCCTTTTGCTCTTAACCTATATTTCCTTTATATTTAAAGATGAGTTTCTTGTAGAGAGAATAAGGTTTGTGTTGCTTTTTCTTTATCCAGCCATATAATCTTAGTCTTTTAACTAGAGACTTACTCATGCATGTAATATATTTATGATATTGTTGGTTTAAATCTACTGACTTTCTATTTACTCTATTTTTCTTTGACGCGATCTCTCTCTCTCTCTCTCTCTCTTTTTTTTCCTATTTGTGCTTTGTTTTTATTAGGTTCTATTGTGATGTGACCAAATAGACTTTTTTCTTAGAGTATCTAAACCTCTGTTAATCCAATCCAGTGCAATTTGTATGTCCTATGCCACTTTTTTTTTCATTATTATATGTTCCACTTGATTATTTTTGTTGTGTATTCTATTTTATTCTTCATTGAGTTTCTGTTTTCCAGTAAATACCTGAGCATACTGATTACATTTTCAATGGTATATTTTAAAGATCTCATCTGCTAATAGTAGAACCTCTGTCATTTCTGGATATGTTTATACAAAGATTTCCCCTGCTTATGAATCACATTTTTCTTCTCATATCTCTTAGTTATTTATTGGATTACAGAGATTTTTACCTTGACATTTGTGAGTCAAAATTTGTTGTATTCATTCGAAGGGTGCTGGTCTTTGTTCTGGTAGATAGTTTAGTTACTTGGAAATAAGTTTGATCCTTTTAAGGATCATTTTTTGCTAGGACAGACCCAGAATAGTTGATAATATAAGGTTCATTTACTCCCCATCATTAATGTGTGATCCCTGTGGGGTTTCTACTGAATGCCTTGTGTATTCTCCTAAGGTTGGGATCTTGAATGATCCATGGACCTATCTGGGTTTGGAGAATTGTTACTCTTACTCCCCCCTACTATATTTATCCCAAGAAGTTATTACATTTCCAACCTCTTGCAATTTCTCCAAACGTAAGTACAAAATGCATTTAAGTCAAACATTTGAGGTGACCCTTATACTAGTTCATAGATTTATTTTTTTGTTGTTGGTTCCTTCTCTCTGGAATTCTGCCCTGCAACTTCTAGTTACTGTGGTCTCTCCAAATTCCAATCTCTATCTACTCAGTGCTGTGAGAACTTAGGGGTCTATTTCAGTTTCCCCAATCTGTGGTGTGGCCTGGCGTTACCTCTAGGCTGAAAGCTAAGGTAAGTGCATGTCTCACCTTGGATGTTTCCATTTTCTCAGGACCTACAATCCTGTGATATCTGTTTTCTGATGTCTGTGATAACTGTTTTCTAGTCTTTTATATACTTTGTCTAGTTCTCAAGGTAGTCAAAATTCAAAGGAAAAATGAGAACCTGTTATACCCTCATGGCTATAAATGCACATATTTTAATAATCTCACTTTAAAAATGAGCCACCACCATGGAAGACAGTGTGTATTATCCACCCCCATTTTGCTTATAAGACAACTAAGTCCCAGAAAGGATTAGCAATTTGCTTAACGTCACACAGGTAGTAAATGGTGGAGTACAGTTTAAAAATCAGTCAGTCTGGAGCTCATGTTCTTAACCAAATTAGCTATTCTATTGACTTACTCTTCTGAATAAATTACGAATTTAGTTATCTAGTTATCAGATAACGCTTTCACACTTAGCAAAATAGTGAAGTTAGTTTCACTTTTCCTGTTATACTAAGTATCCAGATTTCCAACTGAATGACATTATTATATTATGTCACTAATCTAAAAGGAAGCAAGAGATGTCAACCTGCTTTTGAAAATGCGAAGGTAAGAATCATTGTTTCTAAACTGGAAACCTTCAATCATTCATTCACTCAATAAAGATGTATTGATCTTGGCACTGTTCTAGTTGCTAATGACAATATCCTTATAGAAAGTGAGATTTTTTTTTACAATAATTTAGTCAGCAAGCTAAAAAGCTCCCTAAATCCCTCAGTTGATTCTTGCAAAGTCCAAAAAAAATGAGATTGTTTGCATTTTTAGGGTGTGAACCAGGGCCAAATTATTTTTGTATCCTCCAAAACAGCTAGCCTAGTCATTAACAGGAGCTCTGTAAATATGTAATATTAAAATATTAAATTTAATTGAAAGGCAGTTAAGGAAGAAGTTTGATTTTCAGTGTATTTTCTGCTTATATTTCTTTGACTTGCCTAGGAAACTAAGAAGACTGCCCTTTTTTCCATCTAAAAAGTGGCAGTTATATTTTTAATGATAAATGGTGACAAATTATATCTGACATTTGCCTGAGTGACCATTTTACTTAAATAGTAAAAATGTACCAAAAAAGAAGGCTGTATAAGAATATCCAATACTTTTCTGATTGTTTAACCTCTACATTTTTTGATTCAGTGCACTGCCTTACCTAGAATCATACTGTTTTATGTATTTATTTATCACAAAGTTTCATTTGGGCACATTTTCTTGGTTAAGCTTGTTCCAGAACTACATGGTTACTTTATTTTGCTCACTTCTAAATTCCTAATTTACTGTTTGTGAGCTACTGACAGTAGAATAAATGCAATTGCTCTGATTGGTTACAAGAATTAAAGCATAAAAAGGGTTAGGAATTAATCTCAGAATGCTCATATTGGGTTCTTCTCAAGTGTGACTACAGGCATTTATTAACTTGAAATTCAGCCCTCTTTCACAATGTGGCTGGATTAGAAAAAGACTGAACGTCGAGTAGAAATGACTCTTTTCAAGATGGTAGTTAACATTTATATATAGTTTAAATCCTTGAGGTAGAATTATATTGGGCTGAGAAACTAAATAAAATAGTTATTTTTTTCTGTGCCTCGATTATCACTCCAATATTTTTTACAATGAATGTTAATCTGATATTTAGCCATACATGTATATGTTTAATGATAGCAAGTGATTAATGAAAACTAAGTGGATAGCATAGGAAAATATATCAATCCATAATTTGGCATCTTATTCACAGCATTTTAGAGTTTAAAAGGGGACATCTACTTCAAATACCAATTTATATTCAAAGTACCTGATGTTCAGAGATTAAGAGATTTACCCAAAGTAATACGTAGCTAGTCAGTCAGGACTTCTGATTCACAGTCCAGGATTTTTTCATCAATCTGTACTGAATGTTTTATTTGCCTTTAGCTACTCATGAGACATCAAAATCACCCTCTCTTTCAAGGTTTCAAAAAATGTCTGTGATTAACCTGCTGTGCTAGCGTGAGAAACAGTTTCTCATACAGAAGTCTACACCTCATTGACAGTTTCCCATGGGAGTCTAAAGTGGAGGTGACTGAAAAAAGGAAGCAGAAAGGATACAGGATTGAAGAAAGTAGAACCAGAAATACTGTTAGAGAGAAAGGGCTACTTGAAAAATATAGTAAATGGTTCATATGGATTGGCGAAGCAAGATAAAGTGGAATGATTCAGGCTGACAGAAAATAGATTCAGAGTTTTTGAATAGAGCATGTAATGATAAAGACAAAGTTAATCCATTTCCATTAAAGAAGTCAGATAATTCCAACTTATATTTTAATTACAGTCTGCTATTATTTATTTCCCATAATGTTGTGACCCCATGAAAAGACTCTTACAAGAAATTCAGGGTTTAAAAACTTTCTTCTAATAATGAAAAATCCTATGAACTGGCTCTCAGTGCGGATTTTTTTTTTCTGTTTCCTTGTTTTGCTTCTTTTTATTTTTGGTTTAAATTAATCAGATTCATTGGACATATTGTTTTTAAAATGTCCAATTCATTGTTTCCCAACCTTAGTTCACAGACCAAAGATGTACTGTATACCTCTGTTTTTCATTCCTGGGATAAGTAGAACCAAAAGAAGACAAATCAAAAATTCTTGATATAGGGAGAAGGGGACAAGATGGTGGAGTAAAAGGACCTTGAGCTCACCTCCTCCCACGAGAACACCAAAATCACAACTAACTGCTGAACAATTGATAAAAAAGACTGGAACCTACCAAAAACAATATTCTACAACCAAAGACAAAGAAGAAATCACAACAAGATGGTAGGAAGGGTGCACCCATGATATAATTAAATCCCATACCCCCCCAGTAGGCAACCTACAAATTGCAGAATAATTATATCTCAGAAGTTTTCCCACAGGAGTGAGAGTTCTGAGTACCACATCAGGCTCCCCAGGCATAGGGAGGAGGAGCCCCAGAGCATTTGGGCTTGAAGGTCAGCAGGACTTGATCAGAGGAGTTCCATAGGACTGTGGGAAACAGAAACTCCAGTCTTGGAGGGTGTACACAAGGTCTCATGTGCACCGGAACCCAGGGCAAAAGCAGTGACTTCATAGGGGCCTAGGGCCAGACCTACCTGCTGGTTTTGGAGGGTCTCCAGGGGAGGCAGGGGGTGGCTGTGGTTGTCTCTGGGGACATAAAAGCTGGTGGTGAACAAATCTGGGAGTACTAATCTGAAGGCTGATCTCTTGCTTGGGTCATTAGTGCCAAGACCTGGCCTCACCCAACAGCCTGTAAGCTCCAGTGCTGAGATTCCTCAACCCAAACAACAAACAGAGCAGGAACACAGTCCCACCCAGAGAGGCTGCCTAAAGACTTCCTGAGCCCACAGCCACCTCTAGACAAACCCCTAGACATGACCCTGCCCACCAGAGGGCCAAGACCCAGCTCCACCCACCAATGGGCAGGCACCAGCCCCTCTCACTAGGAAGCCTGCACAAGCCTATAGACTAGCCTCACCCACCAGGGGGCAGACACCAGAAGCAAGAAAACTATAATCCCACAGATTGTGGAACTGAATCCGCAAACACAGATCAGAACCTACCCTGGGACCAGCTGGTCTCTGGCCCATGGGAGATGAGAGGGGAGTGTACTGCTGGGACACATAGGACAACCCCTACAGAGGGTCACTTCTCCAAGGTCACAAAACATAACTAACCTTCCACATACATAAAAATACAAATAGAAATTTAGAAAAAATGAGATGGCAGAAGAATATGTTCCAGATGAAGGAATAAGAGAAAACTCCAGAAGAATAACTAAGTGACATGGAGATAGGCAATCTACCCAAGAAAGAGTTCAGAGTAATGAACGTAAACATGATCCAAGAACTCGGGAAATGAATGGATGCACAGAGTGAGAAGTTACAAGTTTTTAACAAAGAGTTAGAAAATATAAAGAGCAACCAAATAGAGCTGAAGAATATAATTACTTAAATAAAAATACACTAGCAGGAATCAACAGCAGAATAAATGAAGCAGAAGAACGGATGAATGAGCTGGAAGACAGAGCGGTGGAAATTACTGCTGTGGAACAGAATAAAGAAAAAAGAATGAAAAGAAACAAAAACATTTTAAGAGACCTCTGGTACAACATCAAATGCACCACCATTCACATTATAGGGGTCACAGAAGGAGAAGAGAGAAAGGACCTGAGAAAATATTTGAAGAGATAACAGCTGAAAACTTCCCTGACATGGGAAAGGAAACAGCCAGCCAAGTCCAGGAAGCACAGAGAGTCTCATACAGGATTAACCTAAGGAGGAACACACCAAAACATATAGTAATCAAACTGACAAAAAGTAAAGAGAAAATATTAAAAGCAGCGAGGGAAAAACAACAAATAACATACAAGGAAACCCCCATGAGTCTATCAGCTAAGCTTTTCAGCAGAAACTCTGCAGGCCAGAAGGGAGTGGCATGATATACTTAAAATGATGAAAAGGAAAAACCTACAACCAAGAATACTCTGCTCAGTAAGGCTCTCATTCAAATTTGACAGAAAACAAAAGCTTTACAGACAAGCAAAAGCTAAGAATTCAGCACCAACAGACCAGCTTTACAACAAATGTTAAAGGAACTTCTCTAGGCAGAAAGGGAAAGGCTACAAAAGAAACAAGAAAATTATGAGTGGGAAAGCTCACTGGTAAAGGCAAAAATACAGTAAAGGTAGGAAATCATCCACATACAAATATGATATCTAAACCAGTAATCGTGAGAGGAAGAGATTACAAATGCAGGATATTTGAAATTCATTTGAAATTAAGAGATAAACAGATTAAAACAACCATGTATGTGTGTGTGTGTGTATACACACACACACACACACACACACATATAGACTGCTATATCAAAACTTCATGGTAACTGCAAAGCAAAATCTATAATAGATATATACATACACACGAAAAAAGAATCCAAATACAAGACTAAAAAAAGTCATCAAATCAGAAGAGAAGAAAACAAAAGAGGAAAGGAAGAACAAAACAAGTCCAAAACAATCAACAAAATGGCAGTAAGTACATATAGATAACTACCTTAAATGTAAATGGATTACATGTTCCACCCAAAAGACATAGACTGGCTAACTGGATGCAAAAATAAGAGCCATATATACAAAAGACCCACTATAAGAGACCCACTTCAGATCTAGAGACAAATACAGATTGAAAGTGAGGTTATGGAAAAAGTTATTCCATGCAAATGGAAACCAAAAGAAAGCTGTAGTAGCAATACTCACATCAGACAAAATAGACTTTAAAATAAAGACTGTCACAAGAGACAAAGACACTACATAATGATCAAAGGATCAATCAAAGAAGATATAACAATTGTAAATATATATGCACCCAACATAGGAGCATGTCAATATATAAGGCAGATGCTAACAGCCATAAAAGGAGAAATTGACAGTAACACAAAAATAGTGAGGGACTTTAACACCCCACTCTCATCAATGGACAGATCATCCAGACAGAAAATCAAAAAGGAAACAGGTCTTAAATGACACATTAGACCAGATGGACTTAATTAATATTTATAGAGCATTCCATCTTAAAAAGCAGCAAATTACATATTCTTTTCAAGTGCAAATTGAACATTCTCCAAGATAGATCACATACTGGGACACGGCTCATACAGCTCAATATCAAACAAGCAAACAAACAAAAACAACCCAATCAAAAAAATGGGCAGAAGATATAAATAGACATTTCTCCAAAGAAGACATACAGATGGCCAAATGGCACATGCAAAGATGCTCAACATTGCTAATTATTAGAGAAATGCAAATCAAAACTAGAATGAGGTATCACCTCACACTGGTTAGAATGGCCATAATCAAATAGCCTACAAATAATAAATGCTGGAGAGGGTTTGGAGAAAAGGGAACCCTCCTACACTGTTGGTGGGAACGTAAATTGGTAGAGCCACTATGGATACCAACATGGAGGTTCCTTAAAAAACTAAAAATAGAGCTACCATATGATCCTGCAATTCCCCTCCTTGGCATATATCCAGAGAAAACCATAATTTGAAAAGATACATACAGCTTAATCTTCATAGCAACACTATTTATAATAGCCAAGACAGGGAAGCAACCTAAATGTCCATTAACAGATGAATGGATACAGAAGGTGTGGTGTATATACACAATGGAATATTACTCAACCATTAAAAAGAATGAAATAATGCCATTTGCAGTAAAATGGATGGACCTAGAGATTATCATACTAACTGAAGTAAGCCAAAGACAAATATCATATGATATCACTTATATGTGGAATCTAAAAAAAATGATACAAATGAACTTATTTACAAAAGACCCACAGACATAGAAAACAAACCTATGGTTACCAAAGGGGAAAGGGGGAAAGGATAAATTAGGAGTTTGGGATTAACATATACACACTACTATATATAAAATAGATAACCAACAAGGACCTGCTGTATAGCACAGGGAACTATACTCAGTAACTTGTAATAACCTATAATGAAGAGAATGTAAAAAAAAAGAATATATATGTATATATAAAATTGAATCACTTTGCTGTTTCATCTGAAACTAACACAACATTGTAAGTCAACTATATTTCAATAAAAATTTTAAAATAAAATTAGAAAAATCCTGATATAAAATATATTGTCAAATACTATCCAAATTTTTACCCAAACCTCAAAGTGACAAGTGTACTGTTTCCAGGATACAGAACACATTCACAAGCCAGAAATTATTAAATAAATTCATCAAATATTTGAAATTCTAAACTCCTTCCTTCATTTTTAAAGTGAAATACCTAGGCAAGAAAATGTAAATAACATCACAAGAAAGCACTATTATTTCTGGAATATTAAATCTCATTTTATGTCACATAAGTGTAGAATAATGTTTACCTTCTTTGGCTTCACTGAGGAAGGTAACTAAATTTCAAGATAGTGAAATTACAATGAAAAGTAGTCTTTTTTTTTTTTTTTTTTTTTTTTTGCTGTACGCGGGCCTCTCACTGTTGTGGCCTCTCCCGTTGTGGAGCACAGACTCCGGATGCACAGGCCCAGCGGCCATGGCTCATGGGCCCAGCCGCTCCACGGCATGTGGGATCCTCCCGGACTGGGGCATGAACCCGTGTCGCCTGCACTGGCAGGTGGACTCTCAACCACTGTGCCACCAGGGAAGCCCCAAAGCAGTCATTTTTGATGGAAAATTTTCTAATATCTATTATACTCCTGGTATTCCAAGAAGGACACCCCACATGATTTAACCATTTCTTGATAACTCAGGATGAACATTAAGTGCATCCTTTATTATACTGTGACAGATTAAAGTTCACTACTATCTTTTATTCTATTCCTTTCTTTGAAGTCACATGTTGAGCTATTACATCTCTTGTTGCCATTATAAGTGCCTGCACAGTTTCCTCCAGTTTCTTCCTGGTTTATTACTTCTAATCTTTTCTGAGCCAGGAAACCAGGTTATCAATCTGCCTATTAAAGCAAAATCACTACGTCTCTGACTGAGAAAAATGCAAAATTCAAGGCTAGGATTCGTGTGACTATTTTAAAACTTAAAACTTCATCCCTTATTTTTTTGTGTCTATGTTTTTAAGGGTAGAGGTTTTATTTTAATTTTCTTTGAACATTTATAAGACATATTCTGATAAATTTGTATATTAGTTTTATATAAATGAAAGCAAGTCTGGCACTTTAAAAAAGTGTTCATTTTAGGAAATTTACATTGTAAAAACAAGTAGTTAAACTTTGGAGGGGGAGTGTAATGGCAATTTGTTCCCATCAGAAGACAGAATTATCCTTCAAGGTTGAGTGGATATAATTGGCCATCATATAACTCTCTTGACAAATAGTGCCTTCAGGCAGTGTGCCTATAATAATTGTTCAATTACATACTTTTGGCTTTCAAATGACCAAAGCCATTATTATGCATCACATTAATAGATATACAGGCATATTTTAATCACATGAATAAAATATTTTTCTTTAGAAGATGAGTTTAGCTTTGAAATTAAGCTGTATTGTAATTACCTGTAATTTTTAGTAATTGTAATTTAATTCCCTCTAATCTAATAATGATGATTACTCTGTAATCAAATAATTTTACCAAATGCAAGCTGTGTCATCCAACTGAACTGAAAGAAGACTAATCCTTATTGAATTTAATAAAACTGGTTAAAAAAAAGTATTTTGTTAAAATAAAAGTTGTGTATTTCAACAATAAAACAGATGGGATTTGAAATGTGTTGGTTGTATCTAGGGTACACTGAGTACATAAAAGTTCAAAGCTCATATGTATTGGTATTTTTATAAACTCATTTTATTGGGCACATGTTTTCATTTGTAAAATTATATTTAAATCTATAAACATATCCTTAATGAGAAATATTGTTATACTGAGCTTAACTTTCTGTTTTATTATCATCCCTTACATATAGATAGGGAAGGGAGTCTATTTTCTCTTTATCATACTCTCATAGAAATACTAAGTAAGTTGGTTTACACTACAGTTTATTTCTTTGCAGAGGAAGTCTTTCAAACATGACACTGCATTTCCATAGGATTAATGTCCATTATTATTAAAGGGTTTTATCCTATGCAGTCCATCAGAAGAAGAGTGACATACCAAGTAACATTTTAAATTAAAAGGAGAGATGGTTTGCCATAATTATCACTGCAAACCTCGAATCTGTGACATACTTAATATTATACATGTAACATTTGGAATTCTCGATTTGTTATTTATAGAAACGATGAAATGATCATTTAAAAAATCACAGTGTATTACAGAATTGTGATGCAGAATCACAAAAAAGCTAAAACAAAATTGGAACCGAGGCAGGAAACTAAACAAAGATGCAATCAGAAGATTGTTAATAAGGAAAACGCTTTATATCTGAGGCTCCCAAGCCACTGAGGCCAACTTTATTATTCTTCAAAAAGCAAAGTGAAACATAAATGTTATCTGGAAAATCCTATTTAATACTTTGACTTCTAGATACTAAAAGAATTTCAGTTGGACTTATTGGGAGGACCTTCAAGATGGCGGAAGAGTAAGACACGGAGATCACCTTCCTCCCCACAAATACATCGGAAATACATCTACATGTGGAACAACTCCTACAGGACACCTACTGAATGCTGGCAGAAGACCTCAGGCCTCCCAAAACGCAAGAAACTCCCCACGTACCTGGGTACGGCAAAAGAAAAAAGAAAAAACAGAGACAAAAGAATAGGGACGGTACCTGCACCAGTGGGAGGGAGCTGTGAAGGAGGAAAGGTTTCCACATACTAGGAAGCCCCTTAGCAGGCGGAGAATGCGGGTGGCAGAGGGGGGAAGATTCGGAGCCACGGAGGAGAGTGCAAGCAACAGGGGTGCGGAGGGCAAAGTGGAGAGATTCCCACACAGAGGATCGGTGCCGACCTGCACTCACCAGCCCGAGAGGCTTGTCTGCTCACCCGCCGGGGTGGGCGGGGCTGGGAGCTGAGGCTCGGGCTTCAGTTGGAGCACAGGGAGAGGACTGGGGTTGGTGGCGTGAACACAGTCTGCGGGGCTAGTGCACCACGGCTGGCCGGGAGGGAGTCCAGGAAAAGTCTGGACCTGCTGAAGAGGCAAGAGACTTTTTCTTCCCTCTTTGTTTCCTGGTACGCTAGGAGAGGGGATTAAGAGGGCCGCTTAAAGGAACTCCAGAGATGAGTGTGAGCGGTGGCTATTAGCGTGGATCCCAGAGATGGGTATGAAACCCTAAGGCTGCTGCTGCAGCCACCAATAAGCTTGTGTGCAAGCACAGGTCACTAACCACACCTCCCCTCCCGGGAGCCTGTGCAGCCTGCCACTGCCAGGGTCCCGTGATCCAGGGACAACTTCCCTGGGAGAACACACGGTGCGCCTCAGGCTGTTGCAATGTCACGCCGGCCTCTGCCGCCGCAGGCTCGCCCCACATCCGTACCCCTCCCTCCCCCTGGCCTGAGAGAGCCAGAGCCCCCGAATCAGCTGCTTCCTTAACCCCATCCTGTCTGAGCGAAGAACAGACACGCTTAGGCAACCTACACACAGAGGTGGGTCCAAAGCCAAAGCTGAACCCCGGGAGCTGTGCGAACAAGGAAGAGAAAGAAAAATCTCTCCCTGCAGCCTCAGGAGCAGCGGATTAAATATCCACAATCAACTTGATGTACGCTGCATCTGTGGAATACATGAAGAGACAACAAATCATCCCAAATTGAGGAGGTGGACTTTGGGAGAAACGACATACATATTTTTTTCTCTTTTCCTCTTTTTGTGAGTGTCTACCTGTATGCTTCTGTGTGTGATTTTAACTGTATAGCTTTGCTTCTACCATTTATCCTACGGTTCTGTCTGTCCGTTTTTCTTTTTAATTACTTAAAAATTTTTTTCTTAATAATTATTTTTTATTTTTATTATTTTATTTTATTTAATCTTCTTCTTTCTTTCTTTTTTTCTTCCCTTTTATTCTGAGCCATGTGGGAGACAGACTCTTGGTGCTGCAGCCAGGCTTCACAGCTCTGTCACTGAAGGGGGAGAGCCAAGTTCGCACCACTGGTCCACAAGACACCACCCAGCTCCACGTAATATCAAATGGTGAAAATCTCTGAGAGATCTCCATCTCAATGCCAAGACCCAGCTCTACTCAATGACCAGCAAACTACACTGCTGGACACCCTATGCCAAACAACTAGCAAGACAGGAAAACAACCCCATCCATTAGCACAGAGGATGCCTAAAATCATAATAAGGCCACAGACACCCCAAAACACACCACCACACGTGGACCTGCCCACCAGAAAGACAAGATCCAGCCTCATACACCAGAACACAGGCACTAGTCCCCTCCACCAGGAAGCCTATGCAACCCACTGAACCAACATTAGCCACTGGGGACAGACACCAAAAACAACAGGAACGATGAACCTGCAGCCTGTAAAAGGAGACCCCAAACACAGTAAGATAAGCAACATGAGAAGACAGAGTAACACACAGTAGATGAAGGAGCAAGATAAAAACCCACCAGACCTAACAAATGAAGAGGAAATAGGCAGTCTACCTGAAAAAGAATTCAGAATAATGATAGTAAAGATGATCCAAAATCTTGGAAATAGAATGTAGAAAATACAAGAAACGTTTAACAAGGACCTGGAAGAACTAAAGAGAAAAGAAACAGTGATGAACAACACAATAAATGAAATTAAAAATTCTCTAAAAGGGATCAATAGCAGAATAACTGAGGCAGAAGAATGGATAAGTGACCTGGAAGATAAAATAGTGAAAATAACTACTCAAGAGCAGAATAAAGAAAAAAGAATGAAAAGAATTGAGGACACTCTCAGAGACCTCTGGGACAATATTAAATGCACCAACATTCGAATTATAGGGGTCCCAGAAGAAGAAGAGAAAAAGAAATGGACTGAGAAAATACTTGAAGAGATTATAGTTGAAAACTTCCCTAATATGGGAAAGGAAATAGTCAGTCAAGTCCAGGAAGCATGGAGGGTCTCATACAGGATAAATCCAAGGAGAAACATGCCAAGACACATATTAATCAAACTATCAAAAATTAAATACAAAGAAAAAAATATTAAAAGTGCAGGGAAAAACAACAAATAACGTACAAGGGAATCCCCATAAGGTTAACAGCTGAACTTTCAGGAGAAACTCTGCAAGCCAGAAGGGAGTGGCAGGACATATTTAAAGTGATGAAAGGGAAAAACCTACAACCAGGATTATTCTACCCAGCAAGGATCTCGTTCAGGTTCGATGGAGAAATTAAAACCTTTACAGACAAGCAAAAGCTAGGAGAACACAGCACCACCAAACCAACTTTACAACAAATGCTAAAGGAACTTCTCTAGACAGGAAACACAAGAAAAGGAAAAGACCTACAATAAGAAACCCAAAACAATTAAGAAAATGGGAATAGGAACATACATATCGATAATTATCTTAAATGTAAATGGATTAAATGCTCCAACCAAAAGATATAGATTGGCTGAATGGATATAAAAACGACCTGTATATATCCTGTCTACAAGAGACCCACTTCAGACCTAGGGACACATACAGACTGAAAGTGAGGGGATGGAAAAAGATATTCCATGCAAATGGAAACCAAAATAAAGCTGGAGCAGCAGTTCTCATACCATACAAAATAGACTTTAAAACAAAGACTATTACAAGAGACAAAGAAGAACAATATATAATAATCAAGGGATCAATGCAAGAAGAAGATATAACAATTGTAAACATTTATGCACCCAACATAGGAGAACCTCAATACGTAAGGCAAATACTAACAGCCATAAAGGGGGAAGTCAACAGTAACAAAATCATAGTAGGGGACATCAACACCCCACAATGACCAATGGACAGATCATGAAAAATGAAAATAAATAAGGAAACACAAGCTTTAAATGATACATTAAACAAGATGGACTTCATATTTATAGGACATTCCGTCCAAAAACAACAGAATACACATTCTTTTCAAGGACTCATGGAACATTCTCCAGGACAGGTCATATTTTGGGTCACAAATGAAGCCTTGGTAAATTTAAGAAAATTGAAATCGTATCAAGTATCTTGTCTGAACACAATGCTATGAGACTAGATATCAGTTACAGGAAAAAATCTGTAAGAAATACAAACACATGGAGGCTAAACAACACACTACTTAGTAACCAAGAGATCACTGCAGAAATCAAAGTGGAAATCAAAAAATACCTAGAAACAAATGACAATGAAAACACGATGACCCAAAACCTATGGGATGCAGCAAAAGCAGTTCTAAGAGGGAAGTTTACAGCAATACAATCCTACCTTAAGAAACAGGAAAAATCTCAAATAAACAACCTAACCTTACACCTAAAGCAATCAGAGAAAGAAGAACAAAAATACCCCAAAGTTAGCAGAAGGAAAGAAATCATAAAGATCAGATCAGAAATAAATGAAAAAGAAAAGAAGGAAACGATAGCAAAGATCAATAAAACTAAAAGCTGGTTCTTTAAGAAGATAAACAAAATTGATAAACCATTAGCCAGACTTATCACAATAAAAAGGGGGAAGACAAATCAATAGAATTAGAAATGAAAAAGAAGTAACAACTGACACTGCAGAAATACAAAGGATCATGAGAGATTACTACAAGCAACTCTATGCCAATAAAATGGACAACCTGGAAGAAATGGATAAATTCTTAGAAATGCACAACCTGCCGAGACTGAATCAGGAAGAAATAGAATATATGAACAAACCAATCACAAGCACTGAAATTGAGACTGTGATTAAAAATCTCCCAACAAACAAAAGTCCAGGATCAGATGGCTTCACAGGCGAACTGCATCAAACATTTAGAGAAGAGCTAACATCTATCCTTCTCAAACTCTTCCAAAATATAGCAGAGGGAGGAACACTCCCAGACTCATTCTACGAAGCCACCATCACTCTCATACCAAAAACAGACAAAGATGTCACGAAGAAAGAAAAGTACAGGCCAGTATCACTGATGAACATAGATGTAAAATTCCTCAACAAAATACTAGCAAACACAATCCAACACACATTAAAAGGATCATACACCATGATCAAGTGGGGTTTATCCCAGGAATACAAGGCTTTTTCAATATATGCAAATCAGTCAACGTGATACACCATATTAAAGAACTGAAGGAGAAAAAACATATGATCATCTCAATAGATGCAGAGAAAGCTTTCAACAAAATTCAACACCCATTTATGATAAAAACCTTCCAGAAAGTAAGCATAGAGGGAACTTTCCTCAACATAATAATGGCCATATATGGAAAACCCACACCAACACCATCCTCAATGGTTAAAAACTGAAACCATTTCCACTAAGATCAGGAACAAGACAACGTTGCCCACTCTCAGCACTATTATTCAACATAGTTTTGGAAGTTTTAGCCACAGCAATCAGAGAGGAAAAATAAATAAAAGGAATCCACATTGGAAAAGAAGAAGTAAAGCTGTCACTGTTTACAAATGACATTACTATACATAGAGAATACTAATGATGCTACCAAAAAACTACTAGAGCTAATCAATGAATTTGGTAAAGTAGCAGGATACAAAATTAATGCACAGAAATCTCTGGCATTCCTATACACTAATGTTGTAAAATCTGAAATTGAAATTAAGAAAACTCTCCAATTTACCATTGCAACAAAAAGAATAAAATATCTAGGAATAAACCTACCTAAGGAGACAAAAGACCTGTATGCAGAAAATTATAAGACACTGATGAAAGAAATTAAAGATGATACAAATAGATGGAGAGATATACCATGTTTGTGGATTGGAAGAATCAACTTTGTGAAAATGACTCTACTACCCAAAGCAATCTACAGATTCAATGCAATCCCTATCAAACTACCACTGGCATTTTTCACAGAACTAGAACAAAAAATTTCACAATTTGTATGGAAACACAAAAGACCCCAAATAGCCAAAGCAATCCTGAGAACGAAAAATGGAGCTGGAGGAATCAGGCTCCCTGATTTGACTATACTACAGAGGTACAGTAATCAAGACAGTATGGTACTGGCACAAAAACATAAATATAGATCAATGGAACAGGATAGAAAGCCCAGAGATAAACCCATGCACATATGGTCACCTTATCTATGATAAAGGAGGCAAGAATATACAGTGGAGAAAAGACAGCCTCTTTAATAAGCGGTGCTGGGAAAACTGGACAGGATGAAAGAATGAAATTAGAACACTCCCTAACACCATACACAAAAATAAACTCAAAATGGATTAATGACCTAAATGTAAGTCCAGACACTATCAAACTCTTAGAGGAAAACATAGGCAGAACACTCTATGACATAAATCACAGCAAGATCCTTTTTGACCCACCTCCTAGACAAATGGAAATAAATACAAAAATAAACAAATGGGACCTAATGAAACTTCAAAGCTTTTGCACAGCAAAGGAAACCATAAACAAGATGAAAAGTCAACCCTCAGAATAAGAGAAAATATTTCCAAATGAAGCAACTGACAAAGGATTAATATCCAAAACATACAAGCAACTCATACAGCTCAATATCAAGAAAAACAAACAACCCAATCCAAAAATGGGCAGAAGACCTAAATAGACATTTCTCCAAAGAAGATATACAGATTGCCAACAAACACATGAAAGAATGCTCAACATCATTAATCATTAGAGAAATGCAAGTCAAAACTACAATGAGATATCATCTCACACCAGTCAGAATGGCCATCATCAACACTACACACAATAAATGCTGGAGAGGGTGTGCAAGAAACGGAACCCTCTTGCAGTGTTGGTGGGAATGTAAATTGATAGAGCCACTATGGAGAACAGTATGGACGTTCCTTATAAAACTAAAAATAGTACTACCATATGACCCAGCAATCCTACTACTGGGCATATATCCTGAGAAAACCATAATTCAAAAAGACTCAAGTACCAAAATATTCATTGCAGCTCTATTTACAATAGCCAGGACATGGAAGCAACCTAAGTGTCCATCAACAGATGACTGGATAAAGAAGATGTGGCACATATATACCATGGAATATTACTCAGCCATAAAAAGGAATGAAACTGAGTTATTTGTAGTGAGGTGGATGGACCTAGAGACTGTCATACAGAGTAAGTCAGAAAGAGAAAAACAAATACCGTATGCTAACACATATATATGGAATTTTAAAAAAATGGTCATGAAGAACCTAGGGGCAAGACAGCAATAAAGATGCAGACCTACTAGAGAATGGACCTGAGGATACGGGGAGGGGGAAGGGTAAGCTGGGACAAAGTGAGAGAGTGGCATGGACATATATACACTACCAAACGTAAAATAGATAGTTAGTGAGAAGCAGCCGCATAGCACAGGGAGATCAGCTCGCTGCTTTGTGACCACCTACAGGGTTGGGATGGGGAGTTTGGGAGGGAGGGAGATGCAAGAGGGAAGAGGTATGGGGCGTATGTGTATGTATAGCTGATTCACTTTGTTATAAAGCAGAAACTAACACACCATTTTAGAGCAGTTATACTCCAATAACGATGCTAAAAAAAAAAAAAAAGAAAGAAAGAAAAGGTGTATTGTCGAGTTTTTTTTAAAAAATATTTATTTATTTATTTAGGCTGCTCCAGGTCTTAGTTGCAGCACATGGGATCTTTTAGTTGCAGCATGCATGCAGGTTCTAACTCCCTGACCAGGGATCGGACCTGTGTCCCCTGCATTGGATGTATAGAGTCTTAGCTGCTGGGCCACCAGGAAGTCCCTACTGTTGAGTTTTTATTTAACCATTTGAAGAAATATCTCCAAGTTTTCTACTAAGCAAAGGCTTCCTTTAGATTTGTGTCATTTGCTTGTGACGTGCCTCAATTTACTGCCAAGTTATATTAATACATTATATCTTATAGACATTTAAAAAAATTTCCTATCCACTATCTCATTTGAGATACATAATCATTTTTGTTCCCTAGGATTTAAAACTGTGAAATTCAACTGGGTTTATAAAGCTAGTTTGTTTCATGAGCAACCTTTTTTGAAATTTAGGTAAGAGCCCTTCATTTTTTTTAATTATACATATATTTTTATTACTTATCTCCATATCATTTTATTTTATTTAAAAAAAATTTTTTAAACATCTTTATTGGAGTATAATTGCTTTACAATGGTGTGTTAGTTTCTGCTTTATAACAAAGTGAAGCAGTTATACATATACATATGTCCCCATATCTCTTCCCTCTTGCGTCTTCCTTCCTCCCACCCTCATTTTTTTTTTTTTTTTTTTTTTCAGTACGCGGGCCTCTCACTGTTGTGGCCTCTCCCGTTGCGGGGCACAGGCTCCGGATGCGCAGGCTCGGTGGCCATGGCTCACGGGCCCAGCCGCTCCGCGGCATGTGGGATCTTCCCAGACCGGGACACGAACCAGTGTCCCCTGCATCGGCAGGCAGACTCTCAACCACTGCGCCACCAGGGAAGCCCCCACCCTCATTTTTAAATAGAGCACATTCATGACTTCTTTGAACGGTGTTGAGATTGGTGAGTTAGTTACAAGATGGGGGAAGAAGTCACATTCCATTCTCAGGAAAAGAGCTCCTCATATTTCCTGTCTGATCTAAATTTTAAAGTGAGAATTTACTTTCACTAAAAAAATGCAATGCCTGTCTTATACTGATTGCTAAATGAATATTTAAATAAATTATTTATCTAAATCATATATTTGTATATATTAAGGGACTACAAAAATAGATATACACAGATTTTATGGGCTGAACTGTATTATTCACAATACTTCATTATTCATATGTTGAATCTCTAACCCCCAGTACCCTGTTATGTGACTGTATTTGGTGATGGGGCTTTAAAGAGGTAAAGTTAAATGAGATAACGTGGGTAGACCCAAATCCAATCTGGTATCCTCATAAGAAGATAAAACTTGGACAAGTGAAGAGATACCAGGAATGCATGAGCACAGAAGAAAGGCAATGTGAGAATGCAGCAAGAAGGTGGCCATCTGCAAGCCAACGACAGAGGCCTCAGAAGAAACCAAACCTCCGGAACTGTGAGCAAATAAATTTCTGTTGTTTTAAGTCAATCAGTCTGTGTTATTTTATGGCAGTCCTAGCAAACCTACATATATATATATACACACACACACATATATATACATATATATATCCATATATCAATATATTCCACCATTGCATACTTCTGTGCATCCTCTTGCCAAGTGATAATAGTTTTTAAAAATATTATAAATCCAATGTATTATTGATGACAGTTTGCATTGACATAAGCTCTTCAGAAAGTAATGTATATTACCTGGCAAATTTTAAAATATATATATATATATATAAAATTATCATTTCAACTCCTAGGTAAATACCCAAGAAAACCTCTTGCACATGTGCACAAACATTCATACACTGTTTATAACAGCAAAAAATAAAGTCAATCTAAACACCCATAAGTAGAAGTACATATAAGAATATTATGGTATATGGATATAGTGGCATACTACTATATATGTTGAAATGAATGAAATAGGTCTGTATGTATCAAAATGAATATATACAAAGAATATAATATTAAGTGAAAAAGCAAACTGCACAATGATACAAGCAGTACAATGCCATTTATATATTTAAAACATACAAGTATTAAAACTCAATAATATATGTTGCTTACTAATATACGTATGTAATAAAATATTAAACCAAATTATATTTATAAAAATATTTACAGTAGAGCTATGTGCTAATGAAACTGGGAGAAGAATTGGACTGAGGAAAAAAACAAATGGTTTTAAATAATGTTCTCCATGTTAAATACATACATAATATGAAATAAAAGATGAAAAAACTTTTCATTAGTATAAAATTCGTTAATTGTGGGAAGTGATATCATGGGTGTCTGTTGCAGTTTTTAACATATTTTTGCATGACATTTCTAGCAAATATAAACACAAAAATGAACCCTAACAGAATGATTACATTATATACTTCTAGAAGCACCGAAATTTTAGTGTCTGAAAACTAAGATGTAGTTGAAGAAACTTCCTCTAAATACTGAATTTTCAGTTCCTGTGACCCTATGTTCTAGACAGTTATGCTATTTAAATGCAATTGACATCATTTTTTTAAAAAGCATTAATTAAAAAATGATAAATGTAAGTATGACATTACTTAAGTTTGAATGGCTATTTTTCAGACCATTTTCTGAAAATGCTGTTTTTGTTAGTTTCTGTCATTTCTTGAGAATAAGGAGTTTTAACTTTTGTTTTTTGTTTTAACTTATTTCTATTCTGGTCTGGTTGCTCTCTGAGTATAAAGACAAACCCACGGAAATGTATAAACAGGCAGGAACTGTTGAGCAGAAGGATGAGCCCTACTGGAAATTTCACAGCTAGTTTATACTAGGTAAGCACACGATCTTCTAAATTTCTCATGGATGAAAGTAATGCATGTAATACACTAAGCCTTTCCTGAAGTTTAAAATTAGAGTTGATCTTGCTTAAAATGCAAGATTTGCGATCTACCTTAAAGTAAGGTGGTATTGTAGTAATTTACCAACCTTCACAAAATCGATACAGTCATTTCTAGCCTATCCAGCTCTCCCAAATTTTGCATTTTTGACATTTTTGCAAAATTATCTCCTAGCATCTCTGTAGTAATTCGCATTGATTGCAATGCACTTGATCAGAGACAAAGCAATAAACTGCAGGTCCCGATGCTGCTAAAGTCAGCAAATAAGCCAGTTATGGTTTCATTTTCTATTTTTGCTTTTTTAGGCCTTTTATTATTTTTTTTTTAAGTTTTGCATCAGGGAATTTTTATGCTCTTGAACTTAGAAACCATCTTCACACCAGGCTTGGCTAAACCGTCTAAGCTAACTTCATTATCCCAAATGTTAATAATTGCATTTCAATAATGGCTTTCATTAAAGTACCTCCAGGCACTTAACACACATCAATTAAGGTACAGCACGCCTCTGTAAAGCAGGTCAGGATTATTATATCCTTTGAGACACAGTGAGGTTACTGACTGAAGGTCATGGAGCAAATTAACAACCAAGTAAGTAGCAGAAGACCACAGTTCAAACTAAACTCTTGTTTTCTCTCTTAAAATTATATTTGGTCTCCTAAATGCTGTCTTCATTTCATTCGCCTTTAATTATAAATGAAGCGGAAATTTAAAACTTCAAGTACTATGAACTTAAAATACATAACTATAGTAGTTTAACCAATTCAGATCTACAAAGATTGATCAATTTATGTCATAAGTTTTAAGCACTGCTTGGGCTTTATACTTCCTGCTCATGACAAATTTATTCCAAGCCACTTGGATTTTAAATATTAATGCTGATATTTATCCTTATGTATAATTTTCTCATAAGTCCCCTAAGAAAGATTAAATATCTATGGGTTAAATTACTCCTTCTACTTCCTACAGAAGCCAAGTCAGTACTCATAATTACATGCAGTGAATAGCTGATCACTATCATACCCTGGCAGGAACTAAAATAAATAGATAATAAAGAAATAATTGTTTCTTGATGGAGTATTTGGTAGTACCTACTTGGAAAAGGATCTCCGTTTGACAGGCATTTTATTATGGAGCACTAGAGCAGGGTTCAGAGAAACTCAGCTGCAAAAGGTTTGGTAAGGGAAACTAAAATGATGGAAAGATTGGTGAGACATTCATACATACTCAGTGTTAGGCCTTATGAGTCTAGGAAGATGAAAGCTGTGGGAGATGTGGTAAAATTTGATATGGCCAAGAAGCATGTGACAAAGTGTGTTTAGGGCCTTGAAACAGGACCAAACCATTCCTTTAAATTTGAAAAAGGAATCTTAGAACCATACAAAATATCCATTTATACAACAGGCACTAATCATATGATGAATGTGTTAATCTCTCAAAAATGGCATTAGCAGAAGTTATAAAAGGTTCAAAATTGTGTAGATACATTCCATAATGATACTTTAAATTTATACATAAATTACCAGATTAAAGATGTTTCAGAAAAGTGAAGTAAGTCAGAAAGAGAAAAACAAATGTTGTATGTTAACACATGTATGTGGAATCTAGAAAAATGGTATAGATGAACTTATTTGCAAAGCAGAAATAGAGACACAGACATAGAGAACAAATCTATGGATACCAAGGGGGGGAAGGGGGTGTGGGACATATTGGGAGATTGGGATTGACATATATACAATACTATATATAAAATAGATAACTAATGAAAACCAACTGTGTAGCACAGGGAACTCTATTCAGTGCTCTGTGGTGACCTAAATGGGAAGGAAATCCAATAAAGAGGGGATATATGTATATGTATAGCTGATTCACTTTGCTGTACAGCAGAAACTAACACAACATTGTAAAGCAACTATATCCCAATAAATAAATAAATAAATAAAATAGTTTCGAATTAAAATTAAAGAAAGATGTTTCAGAAAGACGACCACGCTGTAGAAGTTATTGTTCATTTTAAACAGATGTTATCTGGGTTATTCGTAGAGCTTATATCCATGAAACTAGATATTGAATATCCATTCCAGTTGCACAAGATGATTATCCATATAGACCACTTAACTGATTTGAATAAATCACTTGGTCACTGTCCATGTTGAGGCAAAGATGCACCATTTTCCCTGACAACTGATGGTCTGTTTCATCACCCAACCTCTCAACTTCTATATCACATTTCTGTTATAGCAAGGATGTAATATATGTTTAATGGTTAAATGTCATAGCTATACCTGTGGATAAACAGACTTCTAAACCTTTGCATGTTTATTCAGTTTAAATCACTGCTTAATTCAATAATTCATCGTTCTCTCTGGGGGTTTCTTTATATGATAGGGTTTTTTTTTGCTTTAGCCTCTTCATTAATTGCCCTGAAAAATCAGTGAAGAAAGAGGAAAAATACCTTTTATCAGGAAAACTTAAAGGGGTAGAAAATCTTAATGCAGAATATGGTACGTATACATAACGTGTAGATGACTACATTAATGATGAAGTGATTTGATTCCTAAAAGTCCATTTCACCCAAGATGGTTTCCTTAGTACTTAGTTATCTTAGGAGAACCCTGCCAAGGTGGATGTGACAGGTTCTGGACTCTCCGTAGTTCTCTCCTAATCAGCAACAGCCATCTTCCAAATTGCCTGTTCATTTTTTTCCAATTACAGACAAGTTTGGTAATGGAGGGTAGGTGATAATACCTACTAAATTTATATTCTGTTGAATTTTATATGGAAAGCTTTGACTCACATTTTCTGGGCCAGCAAATATGAAGAAACCATGGGATAACTCTAAAACTAAATTCTAAAATAAAAATCAACATTATCATTTGAGCTTTTAAAATTTAAAACAGAACTGACTAAAAATTCAGTTATATTGTAACATTTAAAAAAATTTTAGTTTGTGGTGAGACCACATATAAATCAAGAAAATCTACTAACCATTCCAGGAGGTGAGGGGGTACTCAATGGTATACTTACAGCAAGTGCAGTTTTCCATCTTTTACTACATGCTAGTGGAGCAAACTAGTGTGGGCTGAATAAAGGACATGGGGGAGGGGCGATGGGAGACAGTGACTACTGCTGATTCCAGATGATTAATTTTGAACTTTATTATACTAGTAATGCTGAGGTAGTTATTTTATAAAGGCCAACGAATGCAAAGGAAGATATCAAGAAGAGCTGCATAGTAATATTGAGGAATGTTAATTGGATTCCCTTATTCTTTGATAAAACCTAAGAAAATCATGTATTCTATTCTGGTCATCACAGGAAGATAAAATGAGATAAGGGAAAGGCCATTGAAATCGTAGAATTGAAAAATTAACTCAGATTTGTCTCTCTAACTCCATTTGAGCATCCTTTAAGTAGAAAGGAAAGAAATGGCATACCAAAAAAATAAAAAGTTCATTTCACTGACTGGAATTGTTGAGAAAATATCAACCAAAATTTCAATCTTCATTTTATTGCAGATAACTACAACACATAGAGGTGAGTTTTTAAATAAATAAAAATATAAAACATAGATGAAATAACTGCTTGAGCTCCTGGGCAAAGTTGCAATAAATGAAGCAGTGATTACCCAAACCAGCAGAAGTCTTATTCTGTTGCCACTCATAGGAAATGCTGCTGATACTTCTACTAGCTACCAATTTGGAAGGACATTTGAGACTTGACTGAATAATTTTACAACACACACACGCCGCCACACATTCTTTAGGGAAGTCAGTGGTCAGGATAGTGTCATGCTTAGAATCGATGTACTAAAATGCAAAGAGGAAATCTCTCATTGTGCAGTTTCCTTGGCGCAGAAATTAGAAAAGGGCTGAATATCTGTGAAGCAGAGCAAAAATTTGCTCCTACCTCTGAGGTCAATGTGTACAGATGATGTTAATGATAGCACAGGGTTAAAGCTTGACATACTGACAGAGAGGAAATTTGTCTCAGAAAGTGTTTCACATTGGAAAATATAAAAATCCAATACTCAAAATCACCATACAGAGATGGCAAAGTCACAGTCCTTGCTTCCAAAGCACTTATATTTTAGAGAAAGGGAGAGACATAGACATGTAAATAGCTACTCTCAATACAAGGAAATATTACTAGGTTCAAAATGAATTATGCAACGTGCTGTGCAAGTAAATAGAAAGAAGTTATTAACTTTGATGACCATTAATAATGGTTTCATTGAAAGGATGGTATGAAGCAATTTTTGGCACTAGAAATATGGATTTGGAAGTAACAAGCACATAAGAAGAGGAATCCAGGAGTGTGAAGAATAAAATGAAATACAGAAAGAGAAGGAAAAAATTTAAAACATTGTACAATATCTATAATTAAGGGGTGAAAAAAGACAGAGAACTTAGAAAAGAAGAAAGAAAAGATATGGGAAAATAGAATGGGAGCTAGGAGCGAAAATGTATCTCATAAAAGAAGGTGTGGGAGAGGAGAATATTAAGAAAAGGGTGTGGTAATCAAATTCTGCTGAGAGATAATCAAAATGCAATAAGCAAAGTGGGCTGATGAGTTTGGTAGTTAGCTGGTTTTTATTCCATGAGGTTAATAAGGGAGTGTCTAGTAAAGAGATGTATAAATTTGTGTGTGTGTGTGTGTGTGTGTGTGTGTGTGTGTGTGTAGAGACAAAGAAAGACAGTTTGAAAGTGATGGTGTCCCTAAGAAGTTTTATAATCATTTTATTTCGATGACAGATTTGAAAAGTATTAGGCTGAATAGTCTATTAAAGCCTAGAGGCAGAGATAGACACATACATGTTCAGAGATTCAAGGAGATGAGATATGAGGGGATATGGATCAACAGAAGAGACAGTTCTGAAGCTGAATGGGGGGAAGAAAGATTGAAAGAATACATGGAGACATTTCCAAGAAGAGCGTTGAGAGAGCTCAGATTGGATGGTTTCTTTTTTCTCAGTGAAAGTGGAAACAAGGAGAACAAAATTTAGCTGGAGTTTGAAAAGAATGAGCAAGATTCAAAACATTGACTGGGAGGCTTGAGATAATTAAAGGAAATAAAATAACTGAGCAGCATTGTCAGGACTTGGCTGAGGAAGGTTGATGTGGATTTGTTCACTAAAGTTTCTCTGACTTCTAACTATCCATAGTGTTCACTCACCTGGGATCAGGTGTCCATAATAGGATGAATGGATAAAGAAGATGTGGCACATATATACAAAGGAATATTACTTAGCCATAAAAAGAAACGAAATTGAGCTATTTGTAATGAGGTGGATGGACCTAGAGTCTGTCATACAGAGTGAAGTAAGTCAGAAAGAGAGAGACAAATACCGTATGCTAACACATATATATGGAATTTAAGAAAAGAAATGTCATGAAGAACCTAGGGGTAAGAGAGGAATAAAGACACAGACCTACTAGAGAATGGACTTGAGGATATGGGGAGGGGGAAAGGTAAGCTGTGACAAAGTGAGAGAGTGGCATGGACATATATACACTACCAAACGTAAAATAGATAGCTAGTGGGAAGCAGCGCATAGCACAGGGAGATCAACTCAGTGCTTTGTGACCACCTAGAGGGGTGGGATAGGGAGGGTGGGAGGGAGGGAGACGCAAGAGGGAAGAGATATGGGAACATATGTATATGTATAACTGATTCACTTTGTTATAAAGCAGAAACTAACACACCATTGTAAAGCAATTATACTCCAATAAAGATGTAAAAAAAAAAAAAACTGAGAAAATAACTGCAACCAAAGGACTGGAACCCAGAATACATATATTATCTTACTATATATAATTTATATATATATACACAATATAAATATTTTCTTATAAGTTGTATGTATTATGTAAATTATCATATCTAAAATATATTTATATATATTCTCTCATATGTATATATAATCTCTTATAATTGATTAATAAGAAAATAGGCAAAATATGAAAAAAGATCATATATCAATTACCTATACGTACATGAAAAGATGTTCAATATTAGGAATCATGAGGGAAATGCAAATTAAACCACAACCATACCATGACAAAGGAAAAAATTAAAATGACCAGCTGTACCCAATGTTGGCAAGGATGTGAAGCAACTCATACACTGCTGGTGGAAATGTTAAATTTTAAAGCCACTTGGGAAAATGACTTGGTACTTAAAAACTTTAAAGGAAACTTCCCATATGACCCGGTCATTCCACTTCTAGGTGTGCATGCCAAAGAAACAAAAACATATGCCCACATAAAGACTTGTATATAAATGTTACCAGCAACTTTGTAATAGCCAAAAGCTGAATACAACTCAAATGTCCATCAATATATTAGTAGATGAAAACAAATTTTGGTATATACATGCAATGGAATACAACTTGACAATAAAAAAAGCAATATTAATACACAAGATAACATGGATGAATCACAAAATTATTATGCTGAAAGGAAAAAACCACCAGATCAAAAAGTGCACATACTGCATGATTCCATTTACATGGAATTCTAAAAAATGCAAATGAATCAGATCAGTGGTTGCCCAGATACAGGGGTGGAATTAGGTACAGATTACAAAGGAACACAAAAAACTTTTGGGGTGATCAAAATGTTTGCTGTCTTTTGGGGTGATGATCCATAGGTGTATACATTCATATAACTTATCAAATTGTTCACTTTAAATATGTACAATTTATTGTACATCAATTACACTTAAAGTTGAAAACAGAAGATGCTCTGAAAAGTCACACTGGTATACTTTTTTTTTTTTTTTTTTTTTTGCAGGAAGCGGGCCTCTCACTGTTGTGACCTTTCCCGTTGCGGAGCACAGGCTCCGGATGCACAGGCTCAGCGGCCATGGGTCATGAGCCCAGCCGCTCCGCGGCATGTTGGATCTTCCCGGACCAGGACATGAACCCGTGTCCCCTGCATCGGCAGGCGGACTCTCAACCACTGCGCCACCAGGGAAGCCCCACATTGGTATACTTTTAATTTATGGTTAGTGGTCATAGAATATACATATCTATCCCTTCTAACTAATGTAACAAATAGAATTGGAGACAATTTATTCCACAGATATAGTCTTTTTTAAGCTAATAAAGACACAGGCTGGGGGCTTCCCTGGTGGCGCAGTGGTTGAGAGTTCGCCTGCAGATGCAGGGGACACGGGTTCGTGCCCCGGTCTGGGAGGATCCCACATGCCGCGGAGCGGCTGGGCCCGTGAGCCATGGCCGCTGAGCCTGCGCGTCTGGAGCCTGTGCTCCGCAACGGGAGAGGCCACAACAGTGAGAGGCCCGCGTACCGCAAAAAAAAAAAAACAAAAAAACAAAAAAAAAACACAGGCTGTGGGCAGTAATATTGTAAGAACTAGCAATTTTAAAAGTCTATTGTTTTTCAGGTTGATTAAGAACATTTTGCAAAAGGACCATATAAAGGGTATTGGGGAACTTGGACACTATATGCTTAATATAATAGATGCTCTGCTATGGAGAAATATATATTAAAATTATTCTTGTTATATGAAAGCTGGAAACAAAGGGATTATATCATGGGTAAAAATGCTTTTTATAAAAAAATTTTATGGTTGAGACAACATTCTTTCAGAAAATCTACAATATTGCTTCAGCTTCACTTAAAATAAATACTACAGCTAGTCAAAGGATATAAAAGAGAATAAAGTAACCTGTATTTATACATCACTTTTCTCAGGTGTCCTCAGAGCACTAATATTGGAAAGACTGAAGCAAGACGGGGTTGTTTATACCTCAAATTCAGGTTTTTTGACTCCCAAAATGTGGTGTTTTCAGTTGTGAATCCATCGTTGCTTTTATTAGCAGATGCCTTAACATATGTTTCAAATAACCTGGGTGTGCGTGGAAGCATACAGGTGTATAGATGAAACAAAATTGGTCATTAGTTAAGTGTTTGCTGGATGGTGAGTATGGGAGCTTTCTTTATGTCATTCTCTCTACTTTTGGATATGTTTGAAATTTTCATAATACAAAGAAAGAAAAATAGAAACAAAAAGGAGAGGAATGATCTAGGGTAGGACTTAAAGGAGTTAGTAACAAAATACATTCCACATATTAAGACTGTGAGTAAACTACAACTTAGGTCCCCCAAATTATAAACATCTTAAGTCTGGAAGAGAGGTTAAAGACAGTGGTATAACTAGGAAATGTGTACCTGAATTGCTATTTATTTATTTAACACTATGCTCCAGTACTGGAGAAGCAGCTAGAAATACAAGAAACAAAAGTCTTTGTATAAAGTAACATTCTACTGGAACAGGAAAAAATATCAAAGAAAGAAATCACAGTGTCAGAATTCATCCATGAAGAAAAGTAAGGCAGGTTTTAAAAACAGAATGACAGGAGCCTAGGGATTTGGGGGAAATGGGATCAGATGCCATTTTAGATAAGTCCTCTCTCAGATGGGGAAGGAAGTTAACATGATACAATCTACTGAGAGCTAGTGGATCAAAGCTAGTAAAGGTCAGTTTAATATTGAACTCTCTTCCTTTTCCTTCAGACTGCGATTCAAGTAAAAATGCAGGAAGACAGCGGTATGCAAAATAAAAAGTAAACATGAGAAAACAAAAATTACAAAATAGAAACATCTGAAAGCATGTGTTGTAATTGAAATTGAACGATTCTGCTGATGTGGTTATCCCATACAACGTATGTTGCAAAAGGGCTTCCAAAGTTTTTATTGTACACTAACTTATCCCACTGTGCTTCCTTCTGCAGCGACACCCAATCACAACACAGCAGAACACACACATTGGCTACAATATTCTCTCGCTCTGTCTTTGGGTTCAAAATAGAAACAAAGGGTTGTATATATCTAGATTTTTACAGAATACTCACTAGTGTGTCTACTGATAGTACTATGCTCTCCTCTTTGTTTAGCCTTCTCATGAAGAGCTGAAAAACTTTGCACTTTCCAGCAATGGAAAGCAGTGAAAATGTAAATAGTGTATCAAGGGTAAACACTTTTACATATTAAGAATGTGTAATTTTCTTATTGGGTCCAATATGTTTAGGTAGATATTCATCTCATAGAATCAGTTAGAAGAGTCAATATTTACATGTATACATCAAATAATATTAAAAGCACATGCAATGTGTTAATGCCATACACAGAGAAAACTAAATAGAAATATTCAATATCTGAGTTAATTTCTGTCACATCAGCATTGCTTTGCCATCATACTGTATTTACTGCATATTACCCAGCTCAGAGCAAGGAATCATTACTCTCTTACTAAAAGAGTATAATTCAAACCAAATGGTACTTACATAGGAAGAAAACAGTCGTTGATTGGATGTGGGCAGATGAAAATTTCAACCTATACCTCTCTGAAATTATTGAGAAATAAATTTTGTATCCATTGGTAGGACGACCACTTTTTCTTGTTCCGTCCGAGAGTTATATAGTCAAGGCTGTGACGCTTCACCTAGATGCTCCTTCCGGAATGATGAACTTCTTCCTGGCTTTCACCCTCAGCTGTCAGCCCACTTTGGAGATTGCCTCAGCTGAAAGGTATTGCCTCACCCAAGATTCCCTTACTTTTGGCAGCCTACATCAAATTACTGATCAGTGTGAAGATATAAACGCCCAGTCTCCTTGCCTCTATTTGGGATAATTCGGAATGGCAGTCCCAGCTCTGAAGTTCTCAAGGAGGGCCAGCTGAAACCTTATTTGGGATGATACCACAGCTCAACTTCTCCCTTTGGTCCAATCCTCCTTTCGCCCTCTTGTTTCTACAGGTGTTGCTTCTAAGAGCACTAACTAATTAACGTCCTATATAATAAATCCTGCCTCAGAATCTGCTTCCCAGAGATCTCAGTCTGTGATAGTTATGAGAAGCATATGACATGATTTTAATATTAGATTGTTCAAATGTTTTATATTATGTGTTAGTCTTAAAGCTTTCTATAGGTAACCACAATATTCCACTAACCAGACAGAATGTTTCTCAGGTATTTTTATTAATCATAAATATACATTAATCCAGGCCTTGTTACTAAAATAAGAATTATCACTGGGGAATCTATAAATACGCATAGACTTTATTCTTATCGCTGCAATATCATTCCTAATGCTTGTTAGGGCAATAATATAATTCAGAGCTCTGGAAGACTTGAAAATCTTTACTGAATATAACAAAACCCTGTTCATACTTTCTATGGTCTGAATGTTTGTGTTCCTCTAAAATTTATATGTTGAAATCTTAATACTCAATGTGATGGTATTAGAAGATGGGGTATTTGGGTGGTGATTAGATCATGAGAGTATAGCTGTCATGAATAGGATCAGTGCTCTAATAAAAAAGACTGCACAGAGCTCCCTGGCCCCTTAACACCATGTGAGGACACAGCAAGGGATGTGTCTGCAACCAGGATAATGGTCCTCACCCAACCAGGCTGTCACCATGATCTTGGACTTTAGCCTCCAGAACTGTGAGAAATAAATTCTGTTATTTATGAGTTACCTGGTTTTTCATGTTTTGTTATAGCATCTCGAACAGACTAAGATAATATTATATAGAAAATTATTCTTATGGAGGTGCATTTAAAATGTGCCACGATGACCATGATTCTCCAATGTTCTTATTTTCATTGACTTGTAAAATATAGGCAGTTTCTATTACAAGTAGTTCTAAATAAATTGTAGCATATTTTTCTACAAATAATATACATTGAACACCTAATCTTTAGTATTAAGGCTGGTGGTTGAAATATTCATGCCTGAAAACAATCATTATGTGATTGTATCTGATTAAAGTTTTATTGCATAATTCCAGACTTGTGAAACTATGACATTTTCTTCCTCTGGGTTCCAATTCTTAGACAAAATCACTTTGAAATGACCTGTTTCACACTGTAGTGTACTTTCAGCACCTATGTTCTATTAATTAGCCAATCACCTGTGTTTGAAGGGTGGTTTAACCTTTCTTTCATGGGGTAATGTTACAAAAACTTGAAGAAAAGCTTTTTTTTTTTTTTTTTTTTACAATATATTGCTCAGCCCAACCAGCTTCTGTACTACATTGCCTGAAGCTCAAAACCTGGTTGTCTTTAACATATGCAGCTACAGAAGTAACCATTCTCAATATGTTATTTCACTAAATAATATTCATTATCCCAAATCCTAGAGGAATTAAAGCAATATTACCCTAACATACTAAGATGATGATCGACATACCTACATGATGGATAGAGGTGTTTTATTATAGTATAGAAGACAACATTCTCAACAAGGAAATCAAGATATGCAAATTGATCAAAGCAGCCTTGTTTTTATTTTTCCCTTTCTTTCAACAGTTAGGAATGATAGATTTCTCTCTCCTGTTTCCATCATGCAGCTCTAAAATCCACTACAGTCAGAGGAAGTTTGAGATGAATACATTTCAGTGATACGCTGGAGCCGACTCATACTGGCTTACAAGTGCTGATTCAGTGCTTTTATTCCCAAATCCATGTTTAGTGAGGTAACATTGATAACCTGAAATTGACATGGTGGGCGTATATACATAATAGAAATTGGCAAACAGTATAAACCAAAACTTTTATTCCTAGGAGAGCCAGTTGTTAAACATTTACCAGCACACCACTTTAATTCCTATATAACCAGTAGTATGCTAGTGAGCCAGCTGACTGAAATGAGTACAATCAACTTTCTTGAGCTATTGTGAGCTAGCTCCAGCAGACCACTGTATGTAACTCCATTGACCCCATTTATATAAAAATTGTGAAGTTATACACATGGATCCTTTATTATGAAGGAAGTTGGCATTATCAGCATAGTAAAAATTTAAAATGTCCAAAAAACAGCATTGCTTTTGTAGTAAGTGTAACTGAGCAGGACCCTATGGGGCCCTCAGGGGACAGACTGCCCCACCCCACCATGTCCTCCAATTGCCTCTTGTTTGTAGAAAAACTTGAGCCTCCTAGGTCTTCCCTAAGTTCCAAAGAATAAATTTACTCAGAGAATTGAGAAAATGCAGAAACAAAGGAAAACAGTCAAGTAAGAAAAGATAATAATAGTTTAGCCATTAGACAAGGTCAAGGACCTTTAGTTCCTCCTCAAGGGCTATCGATAATATTCTGAGCCATAGCCTTTGAGGTGTTTTGTGGATACTGATACCCCCACCAGGTGGAAGAAGTTAACTGCATTCTGACCACTAGCCCATAGACCTCAGACTGGCTGGAACCAGAAGGTTGATGATGTTGACTCCTGATTACCTCAGCATCAACCAATCAGAAGAATGTCCATCAGCTGATCACTCTCTCCCTCACCCTATCTTTAAAAACCTTCCCCTGAAAACCACTGGGGATTTTGGGGGAATTTGGGGTCTTAGTGGCCTGGACTCCTTGCTTTGTGCCTGCAGTAAACGCACTTTCCTTCATCACAACCTGGTGTCGGTAGATTGGCTTAACTGTGAGCAGGTGAGCAGACCCAAGTTTGGTTTGGTAACAGTAAGGATGTAGTGTACTCATTTCTTAGGCTACAAATTTCCTCACAGATTAAAAATTCAGGAAGTTATCAGCAGTGTAGAATGATTCCATAGTTATTTGATCTAGATCCTTTTGCTCTCTCTCTTTCTCCTTTTAATTTTAGATAATTATTATATCAGTTTAATTCTACTCCATTCATTACAGAGAAAATCAAAATACATATCCGGTATCTTCTATGTTTTGGCTTGAGACATTTTAAGCTAAAAGGATTTAATTATGAAATATTTAAACATAGAAAATTCAGAGTATAATAAAAATAATTACCACAAATTACATTTAATAAAGAATAATATTTTGCCATATTTTCTGAGGCTCATTCTTTCCCTCCACTTTTGGTTAAAGAAATAAAACAGGGCTTCCCTGGTGGCACAGTGGTTTAGAGTCCGCCTGCCGATGCCGGGGAAGCGGGTTTGTGCCCCGGTCCGGGAAGATCCCACATGCCGCAGAGCGGCTGGGCCCGTGAGCCATGGCCGCTGAGCCTGCGCTCCACAATGGGAGAGGCCACAACAGCGAGAGGCCCGCATACCGCAAAAAAAAAAAAAAAAAGAAATAAAACATAAGCCTCACCACCACTGCTCCATCACTTCCATACGCTTCTCCAGAATTAATCACTACCTGTAACTGGCATGTTATAAAATCACACATGATCAATGTGAGAAATAATGCATACTATCATTTTGTATACTTAAAATATTTACATAAATGCTATTATACTGTGCATATATTTATTTCCTTTTTACATTTTAAATTGTATAATGTATAAATTATTATATATCTATTATAGTTTAAAATGTAATTCAAATATAGACCAAAGTTGAAAAAATTCACCACCGTATATCTTCCATTCTGATTCAACAACAATCAACATATTGCCATATTTTGTGAACACTCTACATAACTATTTCAGCATGGGCCTCCTAAGAATAAAACTATTCTATATAGTCACAATATTATTATCACACCTAAGAAAATTCAAAATATTTTCACTGTATCATCTAATGTCCAGTCTCTATTCATTTCTCCCAGTTGTCACAAAAATAGAACCTATCTTTAGTTTTGTTCAATCAGGATCTAACCAGGATTCATGCATTACATTTGATAATTTATATGGTTTCTTTTCATTTAAAAGACCTCCATTTTTACCAGTAAATTCATTATTTTAAAGGTGCCCAGATCAGTTGCCCATTTTATGAATTTGTTGATTGTTCCCTTATATCAATAAGAAAATCTGTGTACCCTGTATTTTTGTAAAGTGAATTTTCTTCTGGTGACTGCTTCAAATATGTAAATACATCTCATATATAGTTATATGTAGTACTATCATTATCATTACTTCTCAAAAATCCTGCAATTTTTCTTAGTATCCTTTGCTCCAAAAATTGTCTAATAGTTTTTTAAAAAATATTCAGGTGAAAGAGATTTTCAATTTTTTATATTTTATTTTAAATTTCCAGATCTTATGCATGATTGTAAGAAAATATAAGATTTCTCTTTATGATACTTCTTGATATTTTCCTGATATGACTCTTCATATATAATAAAATATGACACATTCTATAAGCATTTTGGAAGAACATACACTGTCTCTTTTTAGACTGTAGGGTGTTATATATAAGATTTACTATATTAAATTATGTTGCTTTTATTTCTTATATTCTTATTTATGCCTACTTATTATATTTTATACTGAAAGTGGTATATTAAAGTTTCACATTATTAATGCTTCTACATATGTCTCCATGCATTATCTGTAATTTCTGGTTTAAATGGGCATTTACTGTGTAATTTGATATTATACGTAGATAATTTCTGTTGTGTCTTCATTGTGAATGTGGCTTTTAGCATTATAAAATATATTTCTTAGACTAGTTTAATATGTTTTTATGAATTCAACCATATTTGCATTTGTTCCTTGTTTTATTGATTTCTGTGTTAGTTTTTTAATTTCCAAGTTTAGAGAAAGAATGATAGGTGATACATAGGTAAGTGATAGATGTCAAAATCCTTATTGTATAATATATAATTTAGTTAGAATTATGTGTTACATTTTCTTTTTTTACTTTATGGTGGTTTGAGGATGGTGAGTTTTCATTAGCTGAAATATTTTTATTCATTTACCTGTCTTATTTGCCCAACTGCTTTGTATAGAGGTTCTCTTGCCCTCTCTCTCTCTCTCTGTATGTGTGTGTGTCTTTTCCTATTTCTACTCATGTCGTGGACAGGGTTTATACTTGAACCACACTCCCTGCTGTTGCTTTAAGTGAAATGTGGTTTTTTAATAGGTGATATTAACAGTGGGAGTGAAGGCAAAAGCTGTCAAAGCTTTTGTTTTTTTCCTTCCATTTCTTCAGGATCCTACTCTTTCCCCTCTAACTTTTTCTTTCTTTTCAGTGTTATCTTTCTCAAGGGTGCAACCCCATTATCCATCTCCTTCTCCAGAACAAATCTTCTCTAATACTCCCACTTTGAGTGTCTCTTATTATACTTTCAAGGCCATTTCTTGTATCAGGTGGTGTAGATTACCAAGTGCCAAACTTTCATTTTGGTCTAGTACTAATTTGGCTCTGAACATTGGATATTCTCTTTCTGAGGATGATTTTTTCTGTGCTTCATTAATTCTTCCAAATCTCTCCCCTCTTTGTCACGGAGTCTCCTAAGCCTTCTCTCCCTGCTCTCTACATCCACAGTCTTGTAGTCAGAGCAGAAACTCTCTTGGAATTGAGTGTTTATTTCTCTTTATAAATGTAATTTAAAGTTTATGGTATTCTCTGTCTTCTATTAATCCAGAGATTGTAGGTTATGTGTGGTTTTATATGCTCTTATTGATCTTATGATATTGGAGAGGGTACATACATTTGTAGGGATTCAGATTCTGATGGCCACCCCTTTCTGCCATATGCTGAGGATTCTGATTTTCTCCTTTGAAATATTCCTGAGATTTTGGTTCTGCTCCTTGGAAATTATGAAGTGAAACTCACGGTAGTTCATAAGATTCAGTGATACACTTGGCAAGCCTTGACCTCTAGGTCTGTATGGAGCAGAGAGCAGCATAATTCAACTATTCTTGTTCTATTACATTTATTCTATCTCCCATTTTTAAAATATTCTCCATATCACTTCATTTGATTTTAACCCATTATTCTTTTTTAAAAAAAAATAAAGCTAAATTGAATTTTCAGTATTTTTTTTAATTTAGCTATAACTGACATATAACGTTATATTAGTTTCCAGTGTACAACATGATGATTCAATATTTATACACATTGTGAAATGATCACCACAATTAAGCCTAGTTAACACCTATCACGATATATAGTTACAATTTTTTTCTTGTGATCAAAACTTTAAAGATTTACTCTTAGCAGGAACTTCCCTGGTGGCACAGTGATTGGGAATCTGCCTGCTAATGCAGAGGACACAGGTTCGAGCCCTGGTCCAGGAGGATCCCACATGCCGCGGAGCAACTAAGCCCATGCATCAAAACTACTGAACCCGTGCACCACAACTGCTGAGGCCCGCGTGCCTAGAGCCTGTGCTCTGCAACAGGGGAAGCCACTGCAATGAGAAGCCCATGCACCGCAATGAAGAGAAGCCCCTGCTCGCCGCAACTAGAGAAAGCCCGCACGCAGCAACAAAGACCCAAAGCACCCCTAAATAAATAAATAATTTTAAAAATTTACTCAGCCATTTTTAAATATGCAATACAGTCTTATTAACTGTAATCCTCATGCTGTACGTTACACCCACATGACATTTATTTTATAGCTGGAAGTTTTTACTTTTTAACCCCCTTCACACATTTCACCTACACCCCACTCCCCACCTCTAACAACTACCAATCTATTCTCTATCTATGAGTTCATATAGTATTGGTCTTTCTCTATCTGACTTATTTCACTTAGCATAATGCCCTCAAGATCCATCCATGTTGTCACAAATGACAAGATTTCATTCTGTTTTATGGCCAAATAATGTTCCATTGTGTATATATGCCACATTTTCTTTATCCATTCATCCATAGATGGACACTTAGGTTGCCTCCATTTCTTGGCTGTTGTAAACAATGCTGCAGTGAACATGGGGCTGCATATGTCTTTTCAGGTTAGTGTTTTAGCTTTCTTCAAATAAATACCCAGAAGTGGAATTGCTGGATCATACAGTAGTTCTATTTTTAATTTTTTGACAGACTGCTATACTGTCTTCCATAGTGGTTGCACCAATTTACAGTCCCACGAACAGTGTACAAGGGTTCCCTTTTCTCCGCATCCTCACCAACACTTGCTATTTCTTGTCTTTTTGGTGATAGCCATTCTAACAGGTGTGAGGTGGTATCTCACTGTGGGTTTGATTTGCATTTCCCTGATAATTTGTGACCTTGAGCACCTTTTCATGCGCTTGTTGTCCATTTGTATTTCTTCTTTGGAGAAATGTCTGTTCTGATCCTCTGCTCATTTTTTATTTGGATTGTTTGTTTTTTTGCTATTGAATTGTATGAGTTCTTTGTATATTTGCTATATTAATCCCTTATTAGATATAAGATTTACAAATATTTTCCGCCATTCTGTAGGTTGCCTTTTCATTTTGTTGATGGTTTTCTTTGCTTTGCAGAAGCTTTTCAGTTTGATATAGTCCCACTTGTTTATTTTTACTTCTGCTGTTTTTGCTTTTGGTGTCAAATCCAAAAAATCATCCTCAAGACTGATGTCAAGGAGCTTACTGCCTGTGTTCTCTTCTACAAGTTTTATGGTTTAAGGTGTTACATTCAAATTTTTGATCAATCTTGAGTTAATTTTTGTGTACAGTGTAAGATAGTGGTTGAGTTTCATTCTTTTATTGTGGCTGTCCAGTTTTCCCAGCACCATTTACTGAAGAGACTGTCTTTTCTCCATTGTATATTCTTGGCTCCTTTGTCATAAACTAATTGGTTATATATGCATGGGTTTATTTCAGGGCTCTATATGTGGCTCCATTGATCTATGTGACTGTTTTATGCCAATACCATATTGTTTTGATTACTATATCTTTGTAATATGGTTTGAATTCAGGGAGCATAATACCTCCAGCTTTGTTTTTCTTCCTCAAGATTGTTTTGCCTCTTTGGGGTCTTTTATGGTTCCATACAAATTTTAGGATCGTTTTTACTATTTCTGTGAAAAATGCCATTGGAATTTTGATAGTGATTGCATTGAATCTGCTTTGAGTACTCTGGATACTTTGACAATATTAATTCTTCCAATCTATGAACATGAAATATCTTTCCATTTATTTATGTCTTCTACAATTTCTTTCATCAGTGTCTTATATTTTTCCATGTACAGGTATTTTACCTCCTTGGTTAAATTTATTCCTAGGTATTTTATTTTTTCTGATGAATTTGAAATGGGATTGTTTTCTTAATTTCTTTCCCTCCTAGTTCATTGCTAGTGTATAGAATCACAACAGATTCTTATATATTTATTTGTATCCTGCAACTTTATTCAATTTATTTAATAGTTCTGAAAGATTTTTGGTGGAGTCTTTAGGGTTGTCTATATATAACATCATGTCGTCTACAAATAGGACAGTTTTATTTTCTCCTTTCTGATTTGGATGTCTTTTTCAGTTATTATTTTATAATATCTTCTAACATACATTAGTTAATGTCTTCATCCAAGTTTTAATATGTGGTGTGTTTATTAACACAGCCCTTAATATGTTTTACTTTCCACTATACTTTCTTCTGTGAACGCATGTGTTGCTTTAACGTAAGTTTTTATATTATTGTGTATTGTGTTTTATTCTCCTCAATCTTTTTATTCTGTCAATCTTTAATTTATACATTTTAAAAATTATATTATTAGGTACTTAAAAGTACATGATGGTATAACTTTGATAAATGAAGTGAACTGCTTCCTTTATCATTATTACATATCTGTGTGTCTATTTATCATCTGTTTTTAATAGAGTTACATCAGCTTTGTTATGGTAGTACATGCCTGGATCAATTTTTTCCAACTCTCAATCCTTCACATTTGCCTTTATGTGTCATTATTTTAAGTATATTTTCCCCTACAATGCAATTAAAATTTAATCCACATCTGAGAACCTCTTTTAGATGACTCTTAAATCTAGTTATTTTTATTGTAATTTCTGATATAGTGTGGATTTATATCTAACATTTCAGTTATTTTTATTTATTATTCATTTTCTTTATATTTATTTGTTATTTTTTCTCCCTTTAGTTAAGTTGGAAAGTTATACATTCTCTTTCCATTATTTTGGTGGCTACATTAAACATTTAAAATATATTATTGACTTGCCAAATTTTAAAATTAATCATTTAGTTCTCACAAACCCTTGATTAACAGAAGGATCTTAGAATACATTTATCACTTTGTTTCCTAATGTTTAGTTCCACCTTTCCAAAAAGTTCCCTATATAATCTTTATTGTTATTATTACTAGAGTTGATCCTTATTTACATTTATGTATTTGCCAGTTTCTTTACTCACCATTAATTCTTACTATTGCTTCCTTCTAGATTAAACTTTCTTCTTCCTAAAATACATATTCCAGGACAAGTTATTTCAGCAAGAGTCTATGAGTGGTAAATTTCTTCACTTTTGTTTTGGAGATGTATTTATTTTACTTTCACTATTTAAGGACAATCTACCTAGAGATAAAATTCTAAGTTGAGTCATTTTCTTCTGTACTTTAAAAATATGATTCCATTTTCTTTGGTATTTTTGTTTGCTTGTTTGTTTCCAGAAGTCTCCTAGGGTTAAAATTACTGTAAAACTTTACTTTCTGTCTCTCTTTAGATGAGTTTTATATATTCTCCTTGCCCTTGGATTTCTGCAATTTCAGCATATTGTGTTTATATATAGATTTATTTTTAATTATCCAATCTGAGTCATTTTTTTCTTTAACCTGGGGATTCATATATTTCATTAATTATGGAAATAATCAACCATCTTACATTTGAATATTGAGTTGTTTTTCTTCTGTCTAGCTTTCTAGGTCCTCTCAATCCACAGTCAATGTCTCTTTACCCCTTTTTCATATTTTCTATCACTTTATCTCTCTGTGTTACATTATTAAAACTTCAGATCTATCATGCAGTTCACGAATTCTCCCTGCAGCTGTGTTCAATCTTTTTATCCAATCATTGGGCTTTTTAGTTTCATTGAGTATATTTTTTGAAACTCTGTCTTTCTAGTGCATATTCTCTTTTTTCATGTAAATCTCTTCTCTCATATGGTGTGAACTTTTCTGTCGTATCTTACTATTCTTATACATCAAGTTTGTTCAAATAGTTCTATTACCTCAAAAAGTTGGGGTGCCGAGCCTCTTGGTGGTTTTATAAAGCAACTATTTGACTGGTTTGAGAACTTTATTGTGTGTTCATCTCTAGTAGAGATGAAAAAGATTACTGCTTCCCCCAGCCAGTGGATAGATGTTTGTTTGTTTGTTTTCAAATCCATTTTGAAGAGAGAGAATAGTTCTTTCAGGTCCCCATATTTATTCAGTAGTGCCAGATATACTTATTTGCCTCATCACTCATCACTCTGTTCCCCCAGCAAGAACATACCCATGAACAATTATATATAATATAATTTATATATATATATATTTTCTTTTTCTCCAGCCAAACAAAATGTCTTTAATTTTCTGAAGCAAGCCTGTTCTTTCTTGCCTCTGATTCTTAGCTAGTGGTGTTTGTCTTAGGGAGCTCTGGCTGCTATAACAAAATACTATAGCCTGGGTGGCCTAAACAACAGACATTTATCTCTCACAGTTCTGGAGGCTGTGAAATCCAAGATCAAGGTGCTGGCAGATTCAGTTTCTGGTAAGGGCCTGCTTCCTGACCTGTAGACAGCTGCCTTCTTGCTGTGTGCCCACATGGTCTTTTCTTGGTGCATGTGAATGGTGAGAGTTATCTCTGTCTTCCTCTTCTTATAAGGGCACCAATCCCATAAAGAGGGTCCTAAAATTATGACATAATCTAAACCTAATTACTTCTCAAAGGTCCCATCTTTAAATATCATCACATTGGGGATGAGGGCTTCAACATGTGAATTTCAAGCAGACACATTCAGCCCACAAGAGTATTACCTTATACCAAATCATTCTTTGCCCACTTGTTTTTGTACTAAACTCCTACTCATGCAACAGGCCTCAACTTTGATATTCCCAGACTCCTTCCTCAAAACTATGTTGTTAGCCTTAAAATTTACAATCTAAACCATGAACTTGACTTACCTTTTCTATTAGATGATGTAAAGGACCATGTTTAATTAGTTCATAATGTACCCGCAAAACTTAGTACACTATTGATTAGTACTTGGCACTTAAAATGAAATATTTCAGAATGAATTTTGTATATCTTCTGTGTGATATTTTATGAGCAGACATTTAAGTAACTCTATTCTTCTCTTGAGAAGAATATACGGGCTTTCCTGTGTCCAAAAGAGAAAAGAGTTTTATATATAAAAAAAAAAAAAAGGTACAGCTATCCATGTCAAACACTGAAGAGTGATCCAGTGAAATCAAGTTTTGAAAACAAGTATCTGGAAAAAAGGTGGTCATGTGCAACATTAGCAAGGGTACTTACAGTAGAATGGTGAAGACTGAAAACCTGTTGCAAAAGGTTTACATAAAATAAAATAATAAAATAAAATAAATAAGATAAAATAAAATAAAAGATCTTGCCTTAAACCAATGGTTCTTAAAGTGTGGACCTCAGATCAGCAGTATCAAAGTCATCTAGGAACTTGTTAGAAATGAAAATATTTGAGTTCTACCCATAGACCTCTAGAATAACAAAATCTGGAGTTAGAGACCAGTGCTCTGGCTTTTAAGAAGCTTTCCAGGTGATTCTGATGCATAGTTAAGTTTAAGAACCACTGTTTTAGATAGAAAGGGAATTGAATGAACAGAGGCTAGAAGGGATAACATGGTCACGGATGGTTCATTCCCCTTGTTTTGTTTAAAGATGAAACATTGAACTTATTTTTATGATTACAGAGAAAAGATGAGGGTGAGAGAGAAAGAGACCAGAAATTGACAGGACCATGTATTAGAAGAGAATAAATTAATTGGATCAAGCAGTGGAATGTGCCTTGATATGTATGATGACTCCCTCCTTTTTAAAAGTAAGGGAAGCAGGTGAGGGCAAGAAAGGAGAGAGGAAGAAAGCAGCTGGGATGTAGGGAGGGTGAAGGAAAGATAATACAGTAGTTAGCCTCTGGCTTGTGAAGAAGAGCGAAGTTATTTCATGAGAGTGAGAAGAAAGATAGGAGCTTTGTAAATAGTGTTTTGGAATTGGTGCTTTGCTATGTGGGAGGTTATTTGAGCAGGAGTATATAATGTAAGTTTTTACAAGAAGCCCTGAGGGCTCAGGTAAGGTGTTCCTCTGTCCTCACAGGTCTATTATATTTTACAGCAGAAAAATCTGAGTGAGGTGTTGAATTGAGCCAGGTTTGTAACTCAGATGTAGGAGAAAAATAAAGGGATAGTGAGTTGAGCTGCACTTAATTATTTTTTAAAAATTCCTGGAAATGATGCAATTTCAACTAGAAAGGAATAATTAATAAAAAAAAGTATATTCAAACTCCATGATGGCTTTAGAAAAGTCAAACCACTTTGTGGGGGATGTTAAAGATAACCATGCATCAATGAGCTGAATATAATCACTTATGAGTTAAAAAAATATTCTTGCAAATATTGTATACTACAAAAAAACACAAACAACCGTTCAATATTTTAGTGCTCACAAGAATGACCAAGGAATATCACACCAACTCTAAATTAAATGTGTATGTTTACTTGAGCACTTCAGTATCTGTTCATCAATATTCCATCAATATTATTTTAAGGATGCCAGTCTGTGGAGCAATGATTCGGTGGTAAAGTAGACTCAACAAGGTATGAAAAGGAAGTTAATGGTTGCAATTTTCATAAGATGTGACGGTCTCTGAAGGGTCCCATTGCCCAAAATAATCCTCCTCTCCATGTTGCCCATGGCTAAAATTTCTGTTGTTCTTATGTCAATAATTTAAGATATTACTGTTATAAGGCCTAAATATGAATAAGTGAGAGTTCTAAAAAAAGTTCATGAGTGTATTTATTTATTAACTGATTAATAACCATTAACAACTCTAGCACATACTACTTTATCAGAAAACCTTCACACTGGGGTACGAACAACCACAATTTTGTAAGGAATCAAAATGAGAAAAATCTCAGAACACAGATCGTGGGACAGTATAACTGGATGAGCAATCAGCCTAGGATTTATTTTTCTTATCTGTCAATTACTGGCTATGTGGCTTTTTCTGTGCCTCAGTTCCATCATCTATAAATGGAGATAATAGTAATTCCTACTTAATGGGATTATATATTAGGGATTAAATGAGCAAATGCATTAAAGTAGTTATCACAATACCTGGTAAATGGGTAGCACTCAATAAATATTAACAGCTATCAACATCATCATCATCATCATCATTATTGCTTGTTGTGAAGAAAGGGGGCCCCAGGATTTAATTAAGATATACTTTGCAGTTTACAAAGAATTAATGATATCATTACTGAGGAGAAACATAATATTGATGCTATTTTTCCATAAAAAGAAAACTAGGACAACACCATCCATAAAGTAAAAAGAAAACCCACAGAATGGGAGAAAATATTTGCAAATCATATATTGGATAAATGGCTTCTATCCACAATGCATAAAGGACTCTTACAATTCAACAGTATAAAGACAAATAACCCAATTTTAAAAACGTGGGTGAAGAACTTGAAGACATTACTCCAAAGAAAATATACAAATAGCCAACAGGCGCATTTGTTTGACACCAATATTCATCAAGGAAATGAAAATCAAAATCACAGTGAAACCCCTCACACCCACTGGGCTGGCTAGAATAAAAAAATACAATAATCCAAATACATATAATTATACACCGCAACCCTAAACCAAGTGGGATTTATAGCCCAGATATGAAAGGCTGGATCAATATTCAAAAATCAATTAATGTAATCTATCACATCAAAGACTAAACAGGAAAAATCACATGATCCTATCAATAGATGCAGAAAAAGCATTTGACAAAACCCAACACCTGCTCATAATAAAAATTGTCAGTAAACTGGGAATAGAGGCGAACTTCTTCAACATGATAAAGAATGTCTAAAAAACCCTACAGCTAACATTATACTTAATGGTGAGAAACTCAAAGCTTCCCCACAAATATCAAGTATAAGACAAAAATATTCTCTCACTACTCCTCTTCAAAATTGTACTAGAAGTTCTAGCTAATGCAATAAGACAATTAAAGAACATAAAAGGTATACAGTTTGGGAAGGAAGAAATAAAACTGTTTTTGTTTGCAGATGTTGTGATTGTCTATGTAGAAAATCTGAAAGAATCCACACACAAAAAAACCCTCCTGCAACTAATAAATTATAGCAAGGTTTTAGGATACAATGTTAATACACAAAGGTCAGTCACCTTTCTATAGACCAGCAATGAACGAGTGGATTTTGAAATTAAAAATACAAAACCATTTACATTAGCATCCCCTAAATGAAATATTTAGGTAAAAATCTAACAAGATATATACAAAATATATGAGGAAAACTACAAAACTCTGATAAAAGAAATTAGACAACAAAATACATGGAGAGACATTCCTTGTTCACGGATACAAAGACACAATATTGTCAAGACATCAGTTCCTCCCAACTTGATCCCCAGATTCAATTCAATGCCAGTCAAAATCCCATCAAGTTATGTTGTGGTTATCTATTCGTTGATTCTAAAGTGTATATAGAGAGGCAAAAGACTCAGAATAATCAACATAATATTGAAGGAAAAGAGCAAAGTTGGAGGACTGACCCTACCCAACTTCAAGATTTACCATCTAGTTACAGTAATCAAGACTGTGTGTTATTGGTGAAAGAAAAGACAAATAGATCAATGGAACAGAACAGAGAGCATGTAAGTAGATGCTCATAAATATAGTCAACTGATCTTTCACAAAGAAGCAAAGGCAGTATAGGAGAGCAAAGAAAGTCTTTTCAACAAATGGTGCTGGAACAATGAGACACCCACAGCAAAACAAACAAACAACAACAAAAAAAATTGATCTTGACACAGACCTTATGCCCTTCACAAAATTAACTCAAAATTGATTACAGATCCAAATGTAAACTGAAAAAGCATAAAATTCCTAGAAGATAACATTAGGAGAATACCTAGAGGACCATAGGTATGGTGATGACTTTTTAGATACAACACCAAAGGTACAATCCATGAAAGAAACAACTGATAAGCTAAACTTTTATATTAAAGATAAACACTTCTGTAAAAAACAATGTCAGAGAATGAGAAGAGAAACCACAGACTGGGAGCAAACATTTTCAAAAGATACATCTGATAGAGGACTATTGTCCAATATAAACAAAGAACTCACAAAATTCAACAATAAAAAACAACTTGATTAAAAACTGGGCTAAAGACCTTAACAGATACCTCACCAAAGAACATACACAGATGGCAAATAAACATATGACAAGATGCTCTATATCATATGACATCACTGAAATGCAAATCCAAACAATGAGATATTATTTCCCACCTACTAGAATGGGCAAAATCTAGAACACTGAAATCACCAAATGCTGGAGATGTGGAGCAAAAGGAGTTCTCATTCATTTCTGGTGGGAATGCAAAATGGTACAGCCACTTTGGAAGATGGTTTGACAGTTTCTTACAAAGTTAAAATACTCTTGTCATATGATGCAGCAATCACACTCCTTAGTATTTATCCAAAGGAGTTGAAAATTTATGTCCACACAAAAACCTGTACATGGGTAGGAATAGCAGCTTTATTCATAATTGTCAAAACTTGAAAGCAATCAAGATGTCCTTCAGTAGGTAAATAAACTGTGGTACATCTAGACAATCAAATATTGCCCAGTGCTAAAAACAAATGAGCTATCAAGCCATAAAAATACATGAAGTAATCTTAATGCATAGGGGAAAAAAATCCAATCTGAAAACCTACATACTGTTTGATTCCAACTATATGACAGACTGAAAAAGATAAAACTATAGAGACAGTAAAAAGATCAGTAGATTGGGGGTGGATTAAGGGGAGGGATAAATAGGCAGATCACAGAACATTTTTAGGGCAGTGAAAATACTCTGTATGATACCATAATAACTGACACGTCATTACACATTTGTCTAAATTCATATAATGTATAACACCAAGAATGAACCCTAAGGTAAACTATGGACTTTGGGTGATTTTCATGTGTCAATGTAGGTATGTCAAAAGTACCACTCTGGTTGGGTATGGTGATAATGAGGGAAGGCTATGCATACGTGAGGGCAAGGGGTTTATGGGAAATCTCTGTACCTTCCCTGAAATTTTGCTGTGAACCTAAAACTGCTCTAGAAAATAAAATCTTAACAATTTTTTAAAAAGGTGTGATAAGAACAAGTGCTGTCGAGAATGTGGGAAAACCTCAATCTTCATACACTGCTTTTAGAAATGTAAAATGTTGGAGTCACTTTGGAAAGCAGTCTGGCAGTTCCTCAAACAATTAAACACAGAGTTACCATATTACTCAGTAATTCCACTCCTAGATATAAACCCAAGAGAAATCAAAACATATGTCCACACAGAAACTTGTGCATGAATATTTATAGTAGCGTTATTCATATTAGAAAAAGGTGGAAGCAACTCAAATGTCCATTATCAGTTGACTGGATAAGAAACTAATATATCCTTAAAACGGAATATTATTCAGTCTTAAGAAGGAATGAAGTATTGTTAGATGCTACAACATGTGTAAACCTTGAAAACATTTTGCTAAGTGAAAGAAGCCAGGCACAAAAGACCACATAGTATATGATTCCATTTATATGACAGTGCAAAACAGGGTAATTTATACAGAAAGAGTATAGAAGTGGTTCCTTAGGGCTAGTTGGAGGAATGAAGAGATATGTAGGTGATAGCTAAAGGGTCTGCGTTTTCTTTTTGAGCTGATAAAACTGTTCTAAAATTGGCTGTAGTTGAATGTATCTGTGGATATACTGAAAACTATGGAATTGGACACTTTAAAAAGGTGAATTTTATGGTATGTGAATTATATCTCAATAACAAGAAAGTAGGACCTGGAATGGGGAGAATGATCTGTCAATGGAAGCCTCATTAAATGTATTTTAAATTATTGTTATTGTTATTATTGTATTATCCTTCAAGAGGAGACCTAAATCATCAAGTAGTGGGGGTTAGTGTTGCCTAAATTAGGATCCATTTTTGTATATCTGTGCTTAAAGAAAAAAAAGTAAGTTCTGAAAAAGGAGACTGGCTTATGTTCTCTCTACACTTCATTCATTTGATTCAACATATCACACTGAAGGTAGTGACTTTCTACATATTAAAGATTATATTATCTATAAAGTCATTCTACATAAATCAGTGATAAATCATTTTACACAAATCATAAATCAAGAGATGCAGAATGACTCACACTCTCCACACTCAAGGATAGAGTTTAGAATCTAGTACATACTGGAACATTCCATAAACAGGATTTGAGGGGGTGTTGTCTTTGTAGCACTGCATTTAATAAGGTTGAATTGGTCCTGAACCTTATGTCCACAGCTGTACTATGCACAATCTTAGAAAGGTAAAATATGAAGTTAAACAATTCTAAAAGAATAGAGGTTAAGTATACAGAAAAAAAAAGCCAAAATTAAAGATATATGTATACGTCCATATGTACATAAGTGTGTATACATAAATGTTCTGTATTTGTTTTATTTCTTAGAAATTATGAGCAAAACTTGACAAAAATTGAACCTGGTACTTGAATGAGAGTAAAAACTTAGACTTATTTGTAAAACATCCCGCACAAAAAATGGCCCTCCTCCACATTTCAGATATCTGATTATTAGCAGCCTCTTAAAGGATCTGTTACTTCATTTAGATATACTGCTTTTGTCTCTTTCATTTGTCTATAAGTGACTGAATTTTCTATGGATATATTGCTAGCAAATGTACAAGTGCATATGGGTAAACATGAATCAGAAATATATGCTGGTTTAACACTATGGAAGACATGTTCTTTGATATCCCAAATAATAATTTATCCTAGGTTAGTTATGACCATAAAACATTATCCACAGGCTGCAGGTTGTGTTGAGTGTGTCAGCCTGTTCTTGGCTCTTGGGGAGTGGAGAGGGTTTAAGAGTTAACCTGCGGGGCTTCCCTGGTGGCGCAGTGGTTGAGAGTCCGCCTGCTGATGCAGGGGACATGGGTTCGTGCCCCGGTCCGGGAAGATCCCACATGCTGCGGAGCGGCTGTGCCCGTGAGCCATGGCCGCTGAGCCTGCGCGTCCGGAGCCTGTGCTCCGCAACGGGAGAGGCCACAACAGTGAGAGGACCGCGTACCGCAAAAAAAAAAAAAAAAAAGAGTTAACCTGCTATAATACCTTATGGTCATTCCTATCCCTGTGCCTTTGCTCATGCTGATTTCTCTGCCTAGAATTTCCATCCTATTTCTCATTCAAGGCCCACTACAAATTCAGTTCTTTCATGAATCCTCCCCACAAGATCTTGTCCACAAGTCTCTGCCCATTTTCTCTTTCTTATTCTCACTGATTACTATCATCTCCCTTTTAATACTAGATCATATAGTAAGCTTTGTTTCATTACACATGGTTGTCTTTTTCCCCCAGTATTTTAAAAGTTTTTCTAAGGCCTAAACTTTTTTCTCTCTCTCTAAATCTCTCTCCTCTCTATATCACTCCTTTCTCTCTTAAATTTTCTGTGCTAAGAAGCTAATGATAACAAATATTTCCTGTGTATGTACTACGTGCCAGTAAATGTGCTAAGTGATTTACATGCTTTATCACAGAATATATTTTGAATAGTCACCAAATTAAACTGAACTTAGTTGAAAATGATGTACCAAGTGTTTCCTTAAAACAGATGGAATTTTCTTCTAACCATATGTTATGGATGGAATTGTCTCCCCTGATAACCATAGGTCGAAGCTCTAACCCCCAATTTGACTGTATTTGGCAACAGCACTTTTAACAGGTAATTAAGGTTAAATGAGGTCAAAGAGTGAGGCCCTAATCCAATAGGACTACTGTCCTTATAAGAAGAGGAAGAGACAGCAGGAGTACATGCCCATGGAGAAAGGCCATGTAGAGGACACAGAGAGAAGGCAGCCAATTTCATGTCAAGGAGAGAGGCCTCTGGAGAAACCAAACTTGTTGACATGTTGATCTGGGACTTCCAGCCTCCAGAACTATAAGAAAATAAATTTCAGTTGTGTAAGCCTCCTAGTCTGGGGTATTTTGTTCTGTAGCCCTAGATGATGAATACACTATGCTAAAGATAAATAATTATATGGAAAAGCCAATTATTTCTAGTATTTTTAAACAGGTAATTTCTTATGTCTTAGGTGAAGTTTAAGTTTTATTTAATATAATCATTCTTAATGTTATTTCAATAAAAGACATTTGGAACACCCACCTATCTCTGAAACATAGCTTATTGTTATCTCTATAGATAAAAAGAAAAATATCTGTTGATTTCAGTAAAAAATAAATACTCATAAGAGCTGAAGGTATGAGTCTTCCATACGCATTTATATTCAAGCCCAGGCACACAAATTTTTATATTCAGTCCAAAATATCTGTTGAATAACATTAGGGCTGTGACAACAGCAACGATGTCAGCCATTTTTGCACTGCCAGAAGGAATCTCTGCCTGTCACTCAGTTGAACAATAAGCTTTTGGACTGGACTGTCCACCTCAGGACTTCCTCGTCAGGTTGTTGAATGGTTTTGTCAAGTCTCTACATTATTTAAATTTATTATATGTTGATAAAAATTTCTTTAAGAAATCCCTCTACATGTGAAAAGGGAAAAAATCCTGCAAATAAAAATATAATGTACATGGCTCTTATAGAAATCTGGATATTAGAGATCTAAAAAATTACTTATGTGTATATTATATACATGAATAAGCACATACACATAGCACATGCATCACATAATTAGATGCATAACACAGGACCACATAAATTCCAACTAGATTGACTACTCTAACAGAATTGATCAAATAAGCAATTCAGTCAAATAACTATACAGCTAGGAAGACAGAGAGACAGAGACAGAGATAGACAGAGAGATTTTGATTTTATTCATTACTAAATTCAGTCGAAAAGCTTGAACTGGTGCATGTGTAGACATGACTTCTAAGCAATAATCTGAGGGACTATTGTTTTTGCCCTTTAGTATGGATATAAGAAATATGTAGGTGTCATTCACCCTTCCACCAAGGTAGGCATAACCTTGCCACTTTTCTGCTGACTTTCTAAGTTATAGAAGTTGTTTGGTGACAGTCACACCTCCTCTGTGAGGTGCTGCATTTGAAGATTGCATTGTCCTTCAACATGACTATGGATATTGGACAGTGATTGAATGTCGTCTAGTGCTTATTAATATGCATGTTGTCATTTGTCATCTCAGTCATCACTGACACTTTGTCATTTATGTTACTGTAAGCATTATATCTACTCTGAGTTGCTGGATTTCAGACCCTTCTCTTGTTTGCAAACTCATCAAAAATAGAGGTTACCATCAAGAATCCATGCTAATTAAAAGAAAATGGGCTTAAGGTTGTTTGACTCATTCCATCCTTTAATACAATACAGAACTACCAAAATTATAAAGGAAAAAAACCTTATGACATAAATTGAACTCTTTGTCCTTTAAATAGATTATGTCTAAGCGTACTGATTACCATGTGAAACATTTGAATTTCCTTTCTCAAAGGTAGCTAAATATCTTTCAAACTAAGATAGTATTTCTAAGTCAAAGAGCTCTCATAGTTATTCCATTTTATGATCATAATGTCTACTTGAATGATGATAGGTAAGTAATACCATCCCTATGTAGGTAAGGGAAATAAGGCTCAGATATTTTTAATGATTATACTATGGACATAGGTTTTTAATGTGAAAGCTGACAACTAATCCCAGACCTTCTTATCTTCAGCCTGATGTTTCTCTTCAATGTGTTTCTCTATTTCAACTCAGCCTATTATTTCAAAGGATTCTTCTTTGAGATTCTTAACATTTGTTTGAGATTATACAACAGAACTTGTATGTTTTCTGCTCAATATTCCATACCCTTCTTCTCCTTTCTAAAAGAACATTGATTTTTAAAAAATTGTCCACTTTACAGCATAAAATCATGTATTTCAGGGGAAGCTGCCTAATGTCTACTTCCAAATGGTGGATAAAATTTAGATCAATTCACTCATGGTAATTGCATCTCTCTTGCTAGTGATTGGATTAAGAATATACAAGTGCCCAATGACATATGAGTGAAGTCCTCTGAGGGGCTTCTGAAAATATTTTCCTTACTCCTAATAAAACAACACATGAAAAGGTAATCATTTCCACGTGAATATTGCCATACCTGGACTGATGACAAGAACTTCTATGGCCATTTTACTATGTTACTGGAAATGAAAACACCATCTAAGTTCGAACTCAAAAATTAGAGAATTGAAAGTAGAATGCATAAGTTTATCTTACTTTTAAATCTTGTTATATGACAATGCTTTTTATAATTAAAGCCAATTTGAATCAAGATTTTATATTATTTTAATTCAAAACATGATTGATACATAGAAACTCTACCCAAGGCTATTTTGCCAAACATTAAAAATAAGTAATTATTGAGTGTTGCAAGCATTGTTTCAAAATATCACTAAAGAATTGGTGTAAGAACCATAGAATGTGCCTAGAAAGACCATCAGAGAGAAAAACATAATCTTACGTTTCCCAAAGTATGTTCCATTGAACATGTTTTACATAGGAGTTAGGGATGGACAAAACTGGGGGGAGTATTTCCATATCAGACACAATTTAGAAAAAAAGTGGGTTAAAATATTCCTTTCCCGAGTTTACAGGTTCCTTTACTGAGTATATCTTACAATCACAGTATTGCACATCACAAATCTTCAATGAAAGCTTTAGTTTGTGGTTAAACATATTTAACCACACAATATTGTGTGCGTGGCGGTGTGATGTTGTGGGATGGTGTTCTCAGAAACATATTTTAGGAGAAAATTATGACAAAATAAAATTCAGAACAGGCATGGGACTATTCAGCACTTTTAGACAATTTTGTGGCAGATTTAAGATTAGCACCCTGGACTGCTGATTTTCTGGTCAATATTATTTCAGTCACATCATTTAGCCTTTTCCTTAACCGACTAAATAAAATATGGTTCCTAATCAAATACAAAGCTTTAATTATACATATTTGATGGTAATGATGGAATTTTAAGGAGTATTCTTAAATAGAAAGCAAAACTTTTAGAAACAGGAGCAGAGAAGCATACTGAGAAGGATATAGGCTTGAAGTCATACATAACTGGATGACTATACTTATGTCAGACAACATACAATTTAAGTCAAAAAGAGTCACAAGAGACAAAGAAGGACATTGTATAATGATAAGTGAATTAATGCCAAACAAAGATATAATAAATTTAAATGAATATAAACCCAATAACAGGTACCTAAATATATAAAGAAAATATTAAGAAAACTTAAGGGAGAAATAGATAGCAATACAATAAAGGTACAAGATTTCAGTACTCTATTTTCAGCAATGGATACATTATTCAGACAGAAAAACAATGAGATAATGGTTGACTTGAATAACTTTATAGGCCAAATGCACCTAACAAACGTATGGAACATCCCACCCAACAGTAACAGAATATACATTCTTCTCAAGTGTATATAAAACATTATCCAAGATAGATCACATGTTAGGCCCCAAAACAATTGTTTACAAATTTAAGATTGAAATCATATCAAGTATCCTTTCTGATCATAACAGTATAAAACTAGAAATTAATAGCAGAAGGAGAACTGGAAAATTAAAGAAATGGAAATTAAACAATACACACCTCAACAACTAATGGATCAAAGAACAAGTCTAAAGGAAATCATAAATATCTGGAGACAAATGAAAATTAAAACAAAAAATACCCAAAATTATTATAGGATGCAGCAAAAGCAGTACTAAAAGTTTACATCAATAAATACCTACAATAAAAAGAATCTCAAATAAACAGGCTAACTTTACACCTCAAAGAACTAGAAAAAGAAAAAGAAAACATAGTCCAAAGTAAGCAGAAGGAAATCAATAATAAAAATTAGAGCAGAAGTAAATGAAATAGAGACTATAAAAATCAAAGAAAAAGATCAACGAAATCAAGAGTTGGTTTCTTTGAAATGATCAACCAAATTGATAAATATTTGCTAAAGACTAAGAATAAAAGACAGCACCCAAATAAAATTAGAAATGAGAGAGTAAACATTATAAATAATGCCACAGAAATAAAAAGATTATATGAGACTATTTGGAACAATTATATGGCAATAAATTGGATAATATAAAAGAAATGGAGAAATTCCTCGAAATATAAAATGTACCAAGACCGAATCATGAAAAAATAGAAATTATGAACACAACAATGAGTAAGGAAATTGAATCAGTAATTAAAAACCTCCCAGCAAAAGAAGCCCAGGACTAGAGTGTTTCAGTGGTCTAGTCTAGCAAACATTTAAAGAATTAACACCAATCCTTCTCATTCTATTCCCAAAAAAAAACTGAAGAGAAGGGAGTACTTCCAAACTCATTTTATGAGGCCAACATTACACTGATACCAAATCTAAACAAGAACACTACAGTAAAAGAAAATCATAGGCAATATCCCTGATGAACATAGATGCAAAAATTTTCAACAAAATACTAGCAAACCAAATTCAACAGCACATTAAAAGAATCATGAAACATGATCAAGCAGGATTTATCCGTGGGATACAATAATGGTTCAATATACACAAATCAATAAATGTGATACACCACATTAACAGAACAAAAGGTAAAATTCAGTAGAAGCAGAAAGAGCATTTGACAAAATTCAACACACTTTCATGATGGAAACCCTCAACATACTAGTAGAATGAATATAACTTATCATAATAAAGGCCATATATGAAAAGCCCGCAGCTAAAATCATACTCAGTAGTAATATCGAAAATCCATTTAGATCTTACAACTAAAAATCTCTAAAGATCTCTCTCTTTCACACACACACACACAAACTGTTACAACTAATAAATAATTACAGCAAATGTATAGGATACAAAATCACACAAAAGTCAGTTATGTTTCTAAACTGTAACAATGAACAATCTGAAAAAGAATTTAAGAAAACAATCCCATTTATGACAACATTTTAAAAAGTAAAATACTTAGCAATAAACTTAACCAAAGAGGCACAGTCTTGTACACTGAAAATTACAGAAACATTTCCGAAAGAAATTAAAGAAGACACAAATACAAGAAGTAGAAAGAAATCCTATGCTCTTAGATTGCAAGACTTAATATTCTTAAAATGTCCATACAACACAAAATGATATACAGATTCAATGCAATCTCGATCAAAATCCCAATGACATTTTTCATCAATAAAAACGACCTCCTAAAAGTAATATTGAATCCCAATGCACCCTAAATAGAAAAAATAATCCTGACAAGTAAGAAAATATCTGGAGGCCTCACTTCATATTACAAAGCTACAGTAACCAAAACATGGTACTATCATAAAGACAGACATAGAGTTCAGTGGAACAGAATAGAGAGCCAAGCAATAAACCCTGAGCATATGGCCAAATAATCTTCTACAAAGGTACCAAAACTACACAATGTGGAAAGGATAGTCTCTTCAATAAATGGTGTGAAAACTGGATATCTACATGCACAAGAATTAACCTGGATCCTGTCCTTAAGCCAAAAAAACTCAAAACGAACTAAAGACATGAACCTAAGGCCTGAAATTATAAAATTATGAGAAGAAAACATAGGGTAAGAAGTTTCATGATATTTGCCTTAACAATTATTTCTTAGATATGACACTAAAGGCACAGACAACAAAAGTAAAAATAGTCAAATGGGACTAAATCAAACTATAAAACTTCTACATATCATAGGAAGCAATCAACAAAGTGAAAAGGCAATCTATGGAATGGGAGAAAATATTTGCAAACCATATATCTGACCAGGGATAAATATCCAGAATATATAAAAGTCTCCTACAACTCAGCAACAAATAAATCAAATAGCCAGATTTTAAAAACAGGCAAAGGGCTTGAATAGATATTTCTACAAAGAGATACAAATGGCTAGCAAGCATATGAAAAAATGCTCAGCTAACTAATTGTCAGAGAGATGCAAAGCACAACAGAAATGAGATATTACCTCATACCAGTAGGAATGGCCACTATCAAAAAAAAACAAATTTAACAAGTTCTGACCAAGATCTGTAGAAATTGGATGGATCTCTTGTGCACTGTTGGTAGGAATGTATATAAAATGGCACAGCCATCTGAAAACTAGTATCAAGATTCCTCAAAAAATTAAAAATATAATTGTCATATGATACAGCAATCCTGCTTCTTGATAAATATCCAAAAGAATTGAAATATGATCTTTTTTTAATATCTTTATTGGAGTATAATTGCTTACAATGGTGTGTTAGTTTCTTCTGTATAACAAAGTGAATCAGCTATACATATACATACATCTCCATATCCCCTTCCTCTTGCGTCTCCCTCCCACCCTCCCTATCCCACCCCTCTAGGTGGTCACAGAGCACCGAGCTGATCTCCCTGTGCTATGCAGCTGCTTCCCACTAACTATTTATTTTACATTTGGTAGTGTATATATGTCCACGCCACTCTCTCACTTCATCCCAGCTTACCCTTCCCCCTCCCCGTGTCCTCAAGTCCATTCCCTATGTCTGTATCTTTACTCCTGTCCTGCCCCTAGGTTCTTCAGAACCATTTCTTTTTTTTTTTTAGATCCCATATATATGTGTTAGCATACGGTATTTGTTTTTCTCTTTCTGACTTACTTCACTCTGTAGGACAGTCTCTAGGTCCATCCACATCACTACAGAAAACTCAATTTTGTTTCTTTTTTACCATTGAGTAATATTCCATTGTATATATGTGCCACATCTTCTTTATCCATTCATCTGTTGATGGACACTTAGGTTGCTTCCATGTCCTGGCTATTGTAAATAGAGCTGCAATGAACATTGTGGTACATGAGTCTTTTTGAATTAGGGTTTTCTCAGGGTATATGCCCAGTAGTGGGATTGCTGGGTTATATGGTAGTTCTATTTTTAGTTTTTTGAGGAACCTCCATACTGTTCTCCATAGTGGCTGTATCAATTTACATTCCCACCAACAGTGCAAAAGGGTTCCCTTTTCTCCACACCCTGTCCAGCATTTATTGTTTGTAGATTTTTTGATGATGGCCATTCTGACTGGTGTGAGGTGATACCTCATTGTAGTTTTGATTTGCATTTCTCTAATGATTAATGATGTTGAGCATCCTTTCATGTGTTTGTTGGCAACTTGTATATCTTCTTTGGAGAAATGTCTATTTAGGTCTCCTGCCCATTTTTTGATTGGGTTGTTTGTTTTTTTGATATTGAGCTGTATGAGCTGTTTGTGTATTTTGGAGATTAATCCTTTGTTAGCTGCTTCATTTGCAAATATTTTCTCCCATTCTGAGGGTTGTCTTTTCATATTGTTTATGGTTTCCTTTGCGGTGCAAAAGTTTTAAGTTTCATTAAGCTCCATTTGTTTATTTTTGTTATTTCCATGAAATAGGATCTTAAAGATATACTAACACATCCATGTTTACTGCAACATTATTTACAAAATCCAAGAGGTTGAAGGAAACTAAATGTCCATCGATGGATGGATGAATGAATAACAAAATGTGGTATATGCAGACAATGGGATATTAGTTGGTTTTAATAAATAAGAGAATCCTGTCATATGCTACAACATGTGTGAGTCTTGAGGACATTTTGCTAAGTGGAATAAGCCAGTAACAACAACAAAAAATACTGCATGATTCTACTTATATGATGTATCTCTCTTAATCTGCTTGGGCTGATATATCAAAAGCTCCATAGACAGTATGGCTGTAAATAACAGAAATTTATTTCTCACAGTTCTGGAGGCTGGTAAATCCAACATCAAGACACCAGTAGATTTTCTGGTGAAAGCCTGATTCATGGTTTATAGACAGCTGTCTTCTTGCTGTGTCCTCACATGGCAGAAGCAAAGAGGGAGCCTTCTGGGGTTTCTTTTATAAGGGTACCAATCTCATTCATGCGGTCTATACTCTCATGACCTAATGACCTTCCAAAGGTTTCACCTCCAAATACCATCACATTGGGAATTAGCTTTCAACATAGGAATTGGGGGAGAGACATTCAGTCTATAGCAGTATTTAAACAGTGAAGCTCATAGAAACAGAAAGTATGATATGGTTACCAGCAGCTGGTGGGGTGGAGGGGAAAACGGAATCGTTCAATGGATATTGAGTTTCACTTTTGTAAGATAAAAAGTTTCTAGATATCCACTGCATAATAATATGTGTATAGTTAACACTACTATACTGCATACTTAAAATGATTAAGGTAGTAATTTTTTATGTTATGTTTTTTTTACTACAATAAAAAGTCAATGTGTTAATCAATACATTCAAAAGGCAGAGATTGTCAGACTGAGCAGGAAACAAGATCTAAGTTATGCTGTCTATAGGAGAACACTTTAGATTCAAAAGTACAAATAGATTAAAAATGAAAGGATGAAAAAAGGTGTATCATGCAAATAGCAACCATGCAAAAGTTGTCACAGCTATTCTAATGTCAGACAAAATATACTTTAAATAAAAAAGTTGCTGGAGATAGAGAGAGAAATGTAATGACACATAGCTAAATTGGAAGATATAACAGTTATAAATACATATGCACCTATCATCAGAGTCTCAATATACATTAAGCAAAAACTGGCAGAATTGTAGGGAGAAATAGCCAATTTAATAACAATAACAATAGGAGACTTTAAAGCTCCACTTTCAATAACAAATAGAACCAACTAAGTGTTAGCTCAACAAGTAATACAAAACTTGAAGAACGTTATGAGCCAACTGAAACTAACATATATCTATAGAATACTCCACCCATTAAAAATAGAATTCGCATTCTTAGTAAGTGCACATGGAGCATTCTTCATGGTTGACTGTAGGATAGCTAGAATGCAAGCCTCAATAGATTTTAAATTACTGAATTAAAAAATATATATTCCCTGAATACACTGGAGTGAAATTAGAAACCCAATAACGGAAAAAAAATTGGGAAACCCACAAATACAAATAAATTAAGCAAAATATTCCTAAATAACCAATAAGTCAAGGAAAGTCAAGATAAATTAGAAAATATATTGAAATGGGTGACAATGAAGGCACAACATAGTAAATCTTCAAACATGTTGCTAAAGCAGTACTAAAAGAGAAATTTATAGTTGTAAATGCCTACATTAAAAAAAGAAAAATCTCTAATCAATAACTTTCTCCCCAAAGACATGGAAAAAGAAGGGTAAAATATACCAAAAGCAAGTAGAAAGAAAGAAATAATAAAGACTAGAGTGAGAATAAATGAAATAGAGTATACATTTTTAAAAACCAAAAATTTATTTTTGAAAAGATCAATGAAAGAGACATTTAGGTAGACTGACCAAAAATAAAAAAAGAACTAAGACTCAAATTACTGTAATCAACTATGAAAGTGAGACATTACCGTCAACTTTATAAAAATAAAAAGGATCTTAAAGGAATACTGTGAAAAAATTTGTGCCAGAAATTGGACATTGATGAAATGGAAAAATTCCTAAACAGACATAGTTTTATACATATATAATCTTATATAGATTTTTAGATTTAGTAAACAAGTATAGCAAGCTTGCAGGATACATGATAAATAAACAAAAAATCAATTGTATTTCTGAACACTGAAATGAACAATCTGAAAATGAATCATTTCACTTACAATAGCTTCAGGGGAATAAAATAGGAGTAAACTTAACAAAGTTTAAAACTTATATTCTGAAAACCATAAAATGTTGTTGAAAGAAATTGAAGGAGATGTAACAAAAATAGGCAGAAGATCTAAATAGACATTTCTCCAAAGAAGACATACAGATGGCCAAAAAGCACATGAAAAGATGCTTAACATCACTAATTATTAGAAAAATGCAAATCAAAACTACAATGAGGGCTTCCCTGGTGGCACAGTGGTTGAGAGTCTGCCTGCCGATGCAGAGGACACGGGTTTGTGCCCCGGTCCGGGAAGATCCCACATGCCATGGAGTGGCTGGGCCCGAGCCATGGCCGCTGGGCCTGTGCGTCCGGAGCCTGTGCTCCGCAACAGGAGAGGCCACAACAGTGAGAGGCCCGTGTACTGCAAAAATAAAAAACAAACAAACAAAAAAAAACTACAATGAGCTATCACCTCACACTAGTCAGAATGGCCACCATCAGAAAGCCTACAAACAATAAATGCTGGAGAGGGTGTGGAGAAAAGGGAACCCTCCTACACTGTTGGTGGGAATGTAAATTGGTACAACCATTATGGAGAACAGTATGGAGGTTCCTTAAAAAACTAAAACTAGAGTTACCATATGATCCAACAACCCCACTCTTGGGCATATATCTGGAGAAAACCATAATTCAGAAAGGTACATGTACCCCAATGTTCACTGCTGTTTACAATAGCCAAGATATGGAAACAACCTAGATGTCCATTGACAAATGGATGAAGAAGATGTGGTATATATATACAATGGAGTATTACTCAGCCATAAAAAGAACGAAATAATGCCATTCGCAGTGACATGGATGGACCTAGAGATTGTCTTACTAAGTGAAGTAAGTCAAACAGAAAAAGACAAATCTCATATATCACTTATATGTAGAATCTAAAAAACATGGTATAAATGAACTTATTTACAGAACAGAAATAGAGTCACAGATGTAGAAAACAAACCTATGGTTACCAGGGGGGAAAGTATGGGGGGGGGAGGGATAAATTGGGAGATTGGGACTGACATATACACACTACTATATATAAAATAGGTAAACAACAAGGACCTACTGTATACTACAGGGAACTCTACCCAATACTCTGTAATGACCTATATGGGAAAAGAATCTAAAAAAGAGTGGGCATATGTATATGTATAACTGATTCACTTTGCTGTATACCGGAAACTAACCCAATATTGTAAATCAACTATACTCCAATAAAAAATTTTAAAAAAAGAAGAAATTAAAGGAGATATAAATAAATGGAAAGATATCCCAAGTTCAGGAATCAGAAGATTTAAAACTGTTAACATGGCAATACTTCCCAAACTCATCTATGGATTCAACAAAATCCATATGAAAATCCCAGCTGACCTCTTTACAGACACTGACAAGTTCATATATTAATTCATAAGGAAATTCAAGGGGCCAAGTATAGCAAGAAAACAAAAAAATCATAAAGAATAAGAACAACAGTGAGGGATTCACACTTCCAAATTTCAAAACTTACTACAAAACAACAGTTACCAAGAGACTGTGGTTCTTGGATTCTTTCATAGCATATGCATAGATATATAGGTACATGGAATGGAATTAGAGATATCAGAAATAAACCCATACATATATGGTCAATTATTTTAGTTTATTTTAGACCACTTTATTGAGATATGATTGACATGTAAAAAGCTGTACTCATTTAATGTATAAACTCGGTGAGTCTGGGTATAAGTATATGTCCATGAACCATTACCACCATCAAGGTTAACAGACATATCCAGCACCTTCTAAAGTTTCCTCCAATACCTTTTATTGTTATTATTATTTGTGTATGAGTGTGTGGTAAGAACACAGTATAACATCTACCCTCTTAGCAAATTTAAGTATACAATACAGTATTGTTACCTATAGGCATTATGCTGTATAGTAGATCTCAAGGACTTATTTATCCTGCATAACTGAATATGGTCAATCCTTGTTAAACAAGGCTGTGAAGGCAATTCAAGTGGGAAAAGTAATTTTTGTAACATTTTGTAAAATTTGTAACAAATGGTGGTGGGATAACTATATTCACCTGCAAAAGAATAAAGATGAAACTCTACTTCACATCATATACAATAATTATTTCAAAATTAATCAAAGGCCAAACATAAGAGCTAAAAAATATAAAATCCTTAAAGTGAAACATATGTGCAAATCTGCATGACCTTGGGTTAGACAATGAATTCTTAGATATGATACAAAAAGCACTAGCAATAAACTTTTTAAAAAAATAGGTAAATTGGACTTTATAAAATTAAAACATTTTTTTCTTCAAAGGACACCATCAAGAATGTGAAATGGACACATTCCCACAAAATCAACAAAAATTTTGCAAATCGTATATGTGATAAGGGACTTTTATCTAGCTTACATAAAGGACATTCTGAAGGCTACAATAAAAAGACAAATAACCCTACTAAAATAAGCAAAGGGTATGAATAGACATTTCTCCAAAGAACAATCCAAATGGCCAATAAGTGTAAAAAAGGATGCTCAACATGATTAGTCAACAGGAAAATGATAATAAAAACACCTGATACTACTTCACATACACTTGGACCACTATGTCAAAAAAGACAAGAGTTAGGGAGAAATATAACCCTCATACACTACTAGTGGGAATGTAAAGTGGTTCAGGCACTTTGTAAAATGGTCCAGTCTGGTAGTTTCTGGAAATGTTGTATGTTGAAAGTAGATGATTCAGCAATTCCACTCCTAACTATATACTTAAGAGAAATGAAAACATATGCCTGTACAAAAACAACCTAAATATCCATCAACTGATAATGGGTAAATACAATGTGATCTCTCCGTATGATAGAATATTATTTTGCAATGGAAAGAAATAAAGTACTGATACACGCTGCAACATGGATGAACCTTGAAAACTTAATGCTAAGTGAAAGAAGCTAGTTGTAAAATATCACATAGTATATAATACTATTTTTACCAAATGTCAAGCATATGTAAATCTATAGATACAGAAAACAGTTGTTTCCTAGGGCTGATGTTGGGAGGATTAGGGATAAATGAGAGTGACTGCTGATGGGTAAGAAGTTTCCCTTAGGGGTTATGGAAACGTTCTAAATTAATTGTGGTGATGGTTGCTCAACTGTGTGAATATACTACAATCCATTGAATTATACACTTTAAAAGGATAGATTGTATGGTTTGTGAAATACATACAAATAAAGCTGTTATAAACAATTTAAAAAGAAGTTTAAGGGAGAAAAAAGTCAACAAATCCTCAAGGCACAATTCAGTTATAAGATTTCCTAACAATTCCCACTACATTTGGTTTGTATTTCCAAGAATGTCAGTGTGAAACTTTATTGATAATATATTCTAATCATTTATTTTATAGAAGGAGACTTAAGGTCAAGAGCTGGAAAATGTCTTACTTGAAGCTGCAGAACTGGCCCAGGATTAAAAGACATAATATCCAGATAAGTCTTACATTAAAAACAAAACAAAACAAAACACCACCAACAACAACAAAAAATAAAACAGCTCAGAATGAGAAACTCAGTTCTGAACAGTATACAGCACAGTTCAGCAAATATTTGTCAGTACTTATAGGTATTATATGTTCTACTAGTTTCTGGGGTACAGAAATGAATACTGTGTGGTCTCTGTCTTCATGAAGTGTAATGTCAAGCTTGAGATCTTAGGGTAGCCACTTTGTGCATTTTAAGTTTAATTGCCTGTTTTAACCAGTTTGGGCTGCTATAACAAATTTCCAGAGACTGGGTGGCTTAAACAACAAACATTTATTTCTCACAATTCTGGAGGCTGGAAGTTCAAACTCCAGGTGCCAGCATGGTCAGGTTCTTGGTGAATACCCCCTTCCTGGTTTGCAGAGGACTGTCTTATTGCTGTGTCCTCACATGGTGAAACAGAGCTAGCTAGCTATTTGGCCTCTTCTTATAAAGGTACTAATCCCATTCACAAGGGCTCCACCCTCTTGACCTAATTACTTGCCAAAGGCCCCACTCCCAGCTACTATCACATCAGGATTAAGGTTTCAACATATGAATTTTAGAGGAACACAAACACTCAGTCCATTGCAGTGCCTATGAGGCAATCAAAGAGAAATGTCAAGTAATCTGAATCTTTAGGGAAATTTATCAAGGGAAATAGAGATTTATCAGTCAGCACAAAACTAGTAAATAAAATGTGGAAAAGAGAAGATGGACTGAAGAAGAGTGTGTAGAATGAGAAGATGACAAAGCACATGATCCTGGAAAATGTCAATGTTTATGGGTCAAGCAGGCATGATATGGATGTACCATTATTCTTTACACAGAAATACAATTTAGAAAAACCCTGTAGGCACAAAAGGGTTAATCTGAAAAAATAAGTACATAAATGTATATAATCTAGTATTTATACCAAATGTCTCAGAAAGGTAAATCCTAAAGTAAGATTATCTTAAAAAGGGACCAATTAATATCACTGGATCCCTGGGGCCCATACTGCATCTATATCCCATGAATAAGACCTATTTTTACAGCCAAGGAAGCTGCAAAATTAAAATAAAATCTTAAGTCCATTAAATTATGACATTTATAAGACTCAGATAAATAAGTAGAGAATGTCGTTAATGAATCTTATGAGTGTGTAACTTTGAGACCTTCCATCACTTGTGAAGCTATTTTAAGTTTCTGATTCAAAGAAAGAAAAAAATTCTTATTAAATTACCACCCTAGACATAATCTTACACTTACTCTTTCTGAATCAACTTGGCTGCCCAGTAATCAGTTATCTGGCTATAAATAAGATTTTTATCTATTTATATTTGGTGTATATTTTTGGTAGATTGATAAATTCGTAGTATGTTATCCATTCTGAATCCTTATATGTACATTGCAATTATTAGTAAAGCTTCAAGTGCTGTTAAATATTTTAGAGTGCTTTCTTTAAATTGGATTATCAGATGAACCCAAGACATTTTTTGTGTACATATGTTAAATTATTTAGTGGAATTAGCATTTAAAACATTATTAGAATAAGTTTTTAGTGTCCTTGAATACTTATCAAAGAGTAAGCTACTTTCATGTCCCCAACTATTTGATACACTCAAATTCCATTTTAAGTATTGAGCATTCTTCACTCTCATAATCATCTACCTAGATTTATACTCTGTCTACAGAAAATATTCTAGGAAATAATACTAGAAGTACTTTTGAATGTTCAATAACTAATTAGTCAGTTGCTTTAAAGATCTGTTTGAGAGTTGCTACATACTTGGAGTTATTCATTGAGAAACATCCATATAGAGCCTCACAGGTGTCAGGAACTATGCTTGTTGCCAGAGATCCTCATTCATGGGAAAGAAATAGGTTATAGGCATTATTAGTCTGTTCTTGTTTTTTTCATTTTTTAATATATAATCAAAATCAACTAGATATTTTAGATGATTTGCATTTTCACAGTGTTATACCTAAAGCTATGATGTCCCAGACCTATATTAGAGAGTCCTAGTTTAGAGTCGTTAGAACATAATTTTCCATAATTTAATTAAAATCCAGGGAATTGCTTTATTGCTAAATCACCTTAATTTTATTGCTCTAGCTCTTGAGTTTGTTACATTGTTTATCAAATAATGCAATAAAGCAGTGGGAGTTCATTACTGTGTCCTATAAATAATAGGATAAAATGTGAAATAGAGCAATAAAAATGATCAATAGAAAAATAATTTAATTATAAATGTCAGTATATTTTAACTATTTAGGCAACATGCCTTTGAAAAGCAAGCATCTTTCCCAAAAAATATACGATTGCATGTACTTGGGGGGAAAATTTGTATACTAAAATTTGAGGCATATCCTTTGGATGAAAAACATATGAAATACCAAATGAAATTTATTTCTGATTTGAACATTAATAGTATTTCTTGATAAACAAAAATGACTAAATGACTCTAATTGTTCATTTATTTTTCCCCTTTTTGGCCTATTAAATAATGTGATGCATTTAAAATACTGAAATTTTGAAAACGTGGACCAGTTTGGTGATGTGCAATAGATACTAAAACTGTAAATAGATACTAAAACTGTAATACCAGAAATGATTTGAATCATGCTAATTAAGAATATATAAATTTGGACAAAGCAAATTAATTTGGACAATTAATCTGCCCACTGATATATGGCATACGAATGGTGCATATATATATGCATTATATATATGAATATACATATGAATATATAGTATATAGTATTGTTATGTATATTATTATATACATAGCATTATATATTATAGTATATAGTAGTACACTATACTATATACTATTGTATACTATATATAAAACATACTGTATATATAAACACATTATATATATACATGTTTTGTTTATCTTCTTGCATGCTATTTTGTTCAATGTTTGAATTAAGTAGAAGCATGGAACAGCTGTTGAGGTGGAGAGGGTAGACACCAACATCCTTATCAAAAGATATTGAACTGTCATTCAACAGATTTGTTTTAAAGAAGTATATATATATATATATAAGCTTAAAAAGAAACATATAAAGTGCAAAATATTGTTTCAATCATTTTGAGATTTTTTACTTTAGGAACAGTAACTCAACAAGAGAACAGTCCTATTTGTAGCTCCAGATGGTAGGATAAATCTTTTTAGCCTAGAAATAATGAATATGCTAAACAAAAATGTTTTAATTTTATCTCTTGGTTAAAGTAAATCCTAAGGAAATATATATTGTACATATGCATAGATTAAATTACTCATACACACACATACATATACACATATACATACATATATATTATATACGATCAGTGGATTGAAGACTGCTTTCTTTCTCCCTATTTCTATTTATCTCTCCTCTTTCTCTCTTTCTTTCAGGTTTTCTGTTATTTATTCAACAACAATATACACTAGCTCTTCAGTTCTTACTGAGACTTAAAACAAGCGGCCTGAAATAGGTAAGGTTTACTTACAATTGTCTTTGTAGAATGCAGGATTGGATAATCCCAGGCACAACCATTTGTCTTTGGTTCCTGAATAAGAAAAGAGGGTGTATTTCCATTTCATTCATGAACTCTTTCCTCCAAATCCCTACCACATTTCCTACAATAGAGGCTAATGTTTATATATTGAATCTACAGGCTAAGATCCTTTTGCCAGTTGATGAAAAAACAGAGTGCTTCATCAAAGGAAGTGTATTTTCAAGTGAAAAGTGTACACATTTAAGAGTATTTATATCTTGAAATATTTAAGAAGCATTTTGGGTTCTATGAATATATCTTCCATTTGCTGCTGGAAAATCCTAAAAACTTTTTGTCCATGGAACATTTTTAGAATCTCTTGTCTTTTTTAGACAAATAATTTCAACTTTCACATGTAAAGAGTCAGCCACATCACTTTGATCTAGTTGTTTCTATTTTATATCTATGTCTACAAACATGCATCTTGTTATTAGATTAAAATATGATATATGACAGTAAAGTGAAATGACTTCTCCAAGAGTTACCTTCTAGTGAGATTTGGAGCTAAACTCACAGTTTTAATATCCAAGAACCTCGATGTTGAGTGCTCTCCCTTCTATACCATACTGTTCCTTTTTCTTATCACTAATGAACCCTCTTTAATGACTCAACAAACCCATTTTTTGAAAAATGCATTTGAAAACATGGAGAAACCTCCACTTTATGCTGAATTAATTTTGCATATAATCAAATGCAAACTAATAATATGAATACCCAAATTTTATCTTGCTCTTTCATTCAACTAATACTTTTAAGCCCCTACCATCTTTTAGAAACTTTGTTAGTGACTGGGGATACAATAGTGAACAAATTGAATATGGCACTTAGAGCTGAGAAGTTTACAATCCTGAAAAGAACAAACAATAGATAATATTTACAAAAGTGTGTGATAAGAAGAAATGCACAATATTCTGTGAGAGTACTAGCACAGGTAGCCAACATTTTCAGGGGAGTCAGAGAGGCTTTCCACAGAACAAATAGTCTCTATATAAATTTTGCCACAAATAGGTTGTTTTAATTCTTTTTTGGGTCAAAAGTTAGATTTTTTTTTTTTTTTTTTTTGGTGGTACGCGGGCCTCTCACTGTTGTGGCCTCTCCCATTGCGGAGCACAGGCTCCAGACGCGCAGGCTCAGCGGCCATGGCTCACGGGCCCAGCCGCTCCGCGGAACGTGGGATCTTCCCGGACCGGGGCACGAACCCATGTCCCCTGCATCGGCAGGCGGACTCTCAACCACCGCGCCACCAGGGAAGCCCCAAAAGTTAGATTTTTTAAAAAAGTACATACAAAGCTCTGAAGGCAAGAGAGGAACAGATAGAAATACGGCTGCAACGTAGACTAGATGGAAGGTATCTGGGGATGACTTTAGAAAGAAAAGAAGTAAAGTGAAGTGCTTAAGTGCTTAAATATTGACAGACTTTTTGGTTTGAATCCTGACCCAAAACAAACTGAATGTGTATTAGCAACTAAATTAATTAGCCTTTTTCTAAGCTACAGTTGTTGTTTTTATCTGCAAAATGGAAACAGTTTTACCTACTGTATAGTTTCGGTATGAGGTTTTAGAAACATATTGGATTCAAAGGAGTAGGCATATAGCAAGCAGTCAATAAAAGACAGTTATCAATATTTTTAAAGGGTTTCTCCTCTCCATCACTGGGAATGTGGCCTACCATGTTCCAAAAGAAATCAAGTTAATTTTTCTTTTAGCTTCTTCATAATATCAAGTTTGTTGATTATCACTGCTGATAACAGTAAATAATATCATAATTAGAGCACACTTTTTAGTCACATTTGTCATACTGGAGATCATTTCCATTGATTTATTGCAGGAAATATTAGGTCTTATTGGTACCAAATACCCATGTCTAAACTGTGCATTTGTCCCTTAAAGAGAGTTGGGCTTCCCTGGTGGCGCAGTGGTTGAGAGTCCGCCTGCCGATGCAGGGGACACGGGTTCGTGCCCCGGTCTGGGAAGATCCCACATGCCGCGGAGTGGCTGGGCCTGTGAGCCATGGCCGCTGAGCCTGCGCGTCCGGAGCCTGTGCTCCGCAATGGGTAGAGGCCACAACAGTGAGAGGCCCGCGTACCGCAAAAAAAAAAGAAAGAGTTGACAGTGCATATGCTGCATGTTTCTGTGATCTTCCATTTTTCTAAAACCTTTCTATAATCTTCTAAATGATTTGGTAAGTCTTGGTAAGAAAATACATAAATATTCCCTAGGTATGAGTTTTCCTGATGATACTCCAGAGAATAAAGGAAATTATGTCTTAAAATATTCTGAGAAATTACTAGTTCCCTTAAAATTCTACCATCAATTAACTCTTCATCCATCTTGTTGTATGTACCAATATCAATAATAAAGATTCTATCACTAAGACTTTGCCAGTGCTGCTTGTAAGGTCAGTATTGAGTCTGAGACCCATCAGAAGGCCAGAAAAATTAGTTAATTATTTTCTGAATTCCTGAAAGACATTAAGCATATACCCAGTGGAAAAAAAAGGAGCAAAAGTGTTTCCTCTTGAATCAGCCTAATCATTTATCTTTAAACAGTCTGTCTCAAATTGAAGAATAAAAAACTTGGAAGAATCTTTGATAGTTTTCATCCATGATATTAGAAGGAAAGTAGTGGGCATCACTCAGGTTAAGAAACAAGAATTAACACCAAAGACAATGACAAAGAGAAAGACTGCACAACCCTATGAGTAAAATCTCGCCACCTCAGGTGACAGAGTTCTAAGGGAGGATTGCTATTGACTAGATAATATAAGCAATGCAATTAGACCTTGTAAGGACTCAATGATTATTATCAATTACTGGCACTTTAAAAAAATTTTTTCAATTGATAAATTGGTACAAGAATAAATGCAACACATTTTTATAATTTTTCTTTATTCCATTCCCTATATCTTACAAGATTATCATTCTTCTTTAGTATAAATCTTCCATTAAGTCAAAACACAGTCATTTATGTACCAGACACTGTCATGTGTGCTTTGGTATTTACAGACAAGTAAGGTTTCATCTTTCCTCTGAAGAAAACTGGATTCCAGTAGAGGTCAGAGACAGACAAACTATAGATGCAGATTTTATTCAGATTTTTTTTCCTTTACAGTATATAGAACCATTTCTTTAATCAGCCATTTGATACTGATTGAACATCTCAATGTTCCAGGCATTGTGCTTGGTACTCAAGTTACAGACGTAGACAAAAATAGATCAACATCTGTTCTTCTGAAGCTTATGTTATAATTAAAAACCTACTAAAATATATTAGACAGTAGGACTTCCCTGGTGGTGCAGCAGTTAAGAATCTGCCTGGCAATGAAGGGGACATGGGTTTGAGCCCTGGTCTGGGAAGATCCCCCATGCTGCGGAGCAACTAAGCTCATGCACCACAACTACTGAACCAGTGCGCCACAACTACTGAAGCCTGCGCACCTAGAGCCCGTGCTCCACGACAAGAGAAGCTGCGGCAATGAGAAGCCCACACAACATAACAAAGAGTAGCTCCCCTCACCACAGCTAGAGAAAGCCCATGTGCAGCAACGAAGACCCAACACGGCCAAAAAATATATAAATAAATATATTTATATATTTATTAATATATATTATATATTAATATATATCCATTTATATATATTTAATATATATAATTTATATTTAATAAGATATATTTTATTAAAAAATAAAATAAAATATATTAGACAGTAATGGAGAAAAAAAAATCCAGGTAAGAATTAGATTATTTTTCTCTACTTTTCCCTTGAATTCAAAACACAGAGTTGACCTGTATATTCCACACTGGCTCTTCCATTCCCATTTTACTTTGGGAGACTTTTTTTCACTTTTTGGGACTGCTGCTCCAAGAGCATCACATATGAGCTCTCCCAGTGAACCTGCAAAGTTTTCTGGGGATTAAAGTTTACCAAATGGATGGATGGACAGTTTAGATAGATGGATAGATGAACAGCTTAGTTAGATAAATGGATAGATAGGTAGATAGATGACAATGATGATGAAGATAGATAGATACATAGATAGAATGCAAGAAATAATCACTATGACAAAGGAATGGCTGACCAACAAGGGATTAATCTCCAAAATTTACAAATAGCTCACGCATCTCAACATCACAAAAGCAAATAACCCAATCAAAAAATGGGCAGAAGACCTAAATAGACATTTCTCCAAAGAAGACATACAGATGGCCAATAGGCACGTGAAAAGATGCTCAACATCACTAATTATTAGAGAAATGCAAATATAAACTACAATGAAATATCACCCCACACCAGTCAGAATGGCCATCATCAAAAAGTCTACAAACAATAAGTTCTGGAGAGGGTGTGGAGTAAAGGGAACCTTCCTACACTGTTGGTGGGAATGTAAATTGGTACAGCCACTATGGAGAGCAGTATAGAGGTTCCTTAAAAAACTAAAAATAGAACTGCCATATGGTCCAGCAATGCTATTCCTGGGCATATATCCGGGAAAACTATAATTCAAAAAGATACATGCACCCCAATGTTCATTGCAGTACTATTTACAATAGCCAAGACATGGAAGCAACCTAAATGTCCATCAGCAGAGGAATATATAAAGAAGATGTGGTACATATATACAATGAAATATTAGTCATAAAAAAGAATGAAATAATGACATTTGCAGCAACATGGGTGAACCTAGAGATTGTCACACTGAATGAAGTAAGTCAGAGAGAGAAAGACAAATACCATATGATATCGTTTATATGTGGAATCTTTAAAAATGGTACAAATGAACATACTTACAAAACAAAAAAAGAGTCACAGATGTAGAAAACAATCTTACGCTTATCAGGGGGAAATGGGGGAGATAAACTGGGAGACTGGGATTGACATATACACACTACTATATATAAAACAGATAAACAACAAGGACCTACTATATAGTACTGGGAACTCTACCCAATACTCTGTAATGACCTATATGGGAAAAGAATCTAAAAAAGAGTATATATGTGTGTGTGAGTGTGTGTGTGTATATATATATATATATATATATATATATATATATATGATTCATTTTGCTGTACAGCAGAAAGTAACCCAATATTGTAAATCAACTATACTCCAATAAAAATAAAACATGGTTCAAAAGGATACATACACCCCACCCCAATGTTCATTGCAGCACTCTTTACAATAGCCAATGCATGGAAGTAACCTAAATGTCCATCGACAGATGAATGGATAAAAAAGATGTGATACATATATACAATGGAATATTACTCAGCCATTAAAAAGAATGAAATAATGCCATTTGCAGCAACATGGATGGACCTAGAGATTATCATACTAAGTGAAGTAAGTCAGACACAGGAAGACAAATATCATAATATATCGCTTATATGCAGAATATAAAAAAAAGATACAAATGAACTTATTTACAAAACAGAAACAGACTCACCAGATGTAGAAAACAAATTTATGGTTACCAAAGGGGAAAGGCGGGGGGGAGGGATAAATTGGGAGTTTGGGATTGACATATACACACTACTATACTTAAAAGAGATAACCAACAAAGACCTACTATATAGCACAGGGAACTCTGCTCAATATTCTATAATAACCTAAATGGGAAAAGAATATGAGAAAGAAGAGATATATGTATTATATATGTATAACTGAATGACTTTGCTGTACACCTGAAATTAACACAACATAGTAAATCAACTATAGTCCAATATAAAAGAAAAATTAAAAAAAAACAAAGGTAAAAAAAGTACCACGATTTACTTATCAAAAAAAAAATAGGCTGTGTGGGCCATTCTGTTCTTGTTGAAACTATTCAATTCTGTTGTAGCCTGTAAGCAGTAATAAACAATAGGTAAACAGACAAATGTGGCTGTTACAAGAAAGCTTTCTTTATGGATACTGAAAAAAATGAGCTTCTTATCTTCTTTAAAGCTAAATCATAGTTCATAGGTGAGACACTAATTATTTCTATGAACCTTGTGTCATTAGCTTTATAAGTAGGGAAGTTCTTCACAAATTATGGCAGCTATCTGTCAATCATTTTTTGTTATGGTTTTGGTCGTTTATATGCCTTCATGAGCATTTCAGTAGAAAGTTGGAAGTAGCTTTCTCTTTTATAAGAACTTCTCTCTGTCTCCTTACACCTCATAGTCTTCCCTACTGTTCTACTATATCCCCTTGTACAGATAAAAGAAATGCACACTTCACCTAGCAAAGTTATAGTGTGATGTCCTTCCTTTTGGTAATCCTTTGAGATTCTACTTAAGAAGGACAAAGTGAGTAAAGTTGATATATATATATATATATATATATATATATATAAAGGCCCACACAGCCTATGTTTTCTGATAAGTAAATCATGGTATTTTTACCTGTTTTTTTTTCAAATTTTTATTTTATTTTGGACTATAGTTGATTTGCAATGTATAAATATATATATTTATATATATATAAATGACTGTAATAAGATATTTAATTTCTATTCTATGTGTTTTAGGTAATTTCACTTTTGTGGGAACTAAACTTTTCTAAAAGACAATGAAAGTAAATATAGTTCCTGAATTGGATGCAGAAAAGCTTTTAAAGAAACAAATCATCTTGAAATGAAGACAGAAGGAAAAAGCATAAAGTTTTTATTAGGAGAAACACGTGCCTACTAATAGCTACCTCAGGTAATGGCTATTCTGATGAATGGAAACAAACTGCCTAGACTTTTTTTCAGATTTATCGCAGCAGATAAGCACTAAGAATGATCAGGTAAGTATGTACCACCTAAGCTTTGCATGAAAATGTCTTTTATGTTTAATAAAGGAAAAAAGTAACAATTCTGGAGTATAATGAGCAACCTAGAGTTGTTAGGTATGATTATTTCTATGCTCTTTCTTCTATAGAAATGTGTGGTCTTGTTTCAAATATAACAATTGAGATTTTAAAAGTTGCACCAGAAATGAATTCATTTAATTGTCATTCATGGAGATCTTATTAAGTGTGATTTTCCTATAATATATGCAACAAGAGGGCAAGAATCGTATCTTTTTGTTCACTGCTATATCCCCAGAGCTTAGAATGATTTCTGGCAAATGGTAGGCACCAGATAAGTACTTGTAAAGTGAAAGAAGGAAGGAAGGAAAGAGAGAAGAGAGGGGGGAAGGGAGATATGATAAACTATGAAGTTAGTATAACTTTCAACCCATTTCTTTTATACGCAAAGTATTATCTATTTCTCTGTAGTTCTTTGTCAGGTCAATAGTGGATAAGGCCTTAGGTTTTCTGGCTGATTGTAAAACTATAAATAGTCACAATAAGATGATTATCAAACAATCAGAACTTCTTTTAATAATTCATCATAGATCTTAGTAACTTGAATTTACTGAGACTGCTTTTAGAAACAGGTTTATTTTGATACACTTTTCTTTTGGTAAAATTTTCTCTCTTTAGGTATATAAGCATGTTTGACAAATGTATACAGCATATAACCACTCTAAGAGTTATATAAAACATTTATATCACACCAAAAATAACCTGTGAGCCATTTTGAAGTAAATCCTCACCTGTCACCTTCCACTCTTGACAACCACTGACAGCTTACTGCCCCTATAATTTTGCCTTTTCCAAAATATCATATAAATGGAATCATGTAGTATGGAGCCTTTTGAGTTTACTTCTTTCATGTATCATAATGCATTTGAGATTCATCTATGTTGTTGTATTTCATTCCTTTTAATTGCTGTGCAGTATTCCATTGTATGAATATACCACAATATGTTATTCTATGTACCAGTTGATGTACTTTGGAGTTGTTTCTAGTTTTTGACTAATAAGTAAAGTTGCTAGGGATATTTTCAAGCAACTCTTTTTATAGACATACGTTTTTATTTCACTTAATACTAGTAGGATTGTTGGGTCACATGGTATACGTATGTTTTACATTATAAGAGATTGCCAGAATGTTTCTTAAAGTAGTTGTATACTTTTGCACTGTCATCAGCAATGTATGAGAACTCCAATTGTTCTGCACCTTCATCAACACTTCACAATGTCAATTGTTTCTATCTTTAACCATTCTAAAGATATCTCATTGTAGTTTTAATTTGCATTTCCCCACTGACTAGTGACTGAGCATCTATACATGTGCTTATGTGACATTCGTACATGTTCTTTGATGAATTGTCTGTTCAAATCTCTGTTTTTTGTTGTGTTGTTTGATTTCTTATTGACTTATAAGAGTTCTTTTCATATAATGAATACAAGACCTTTCTCAGATATGTGTTGCAAATATTTTTCCCAGCCTGTGAATTTTCTTTTCAGTTTCTAAATGGAGTCTTTGGAAGAGCAGACATTTTACTGTTGATAATAACCAACTTATTTATATTCTTTTGTGATTCATGCCCTCTGTGTCATATCTAAGAAATTTTTGTATAACTCCATTTCACAAAGATTGTCTTCTATCTTTTCTTCTGCAGTCCTTTGTCAGGTTAATAGCAAATAGGGCCCCCAAGTTTTTGTCTGTCTGAAACACCATTATTATTGATAGGCCTATCAGGCATTCATAATTTTTAATAACTCAACATGGATAAGAAGCTCTGGAATTTATTTGGGTCCTTTTTGATTCCTTTTATATCTTTAGCTTATATGAAATCAATATTATGTATGCATTAAATATATTTCATATTTGTCAAATTGTACTTAATAAAATTTATATTTCACATGAATAATTATTTATATAAAATTTAATGAGCATTGATAGTCGTATAAAGTTCATGAGAAGAGAAGCAATAATTTTGATTTATTCCACCAGACAATATTCAGACCAAATCTGATGCAATTATCAGTTAGGATAAACTAGAATATTTCGAGGTCACAAGCAGTCCTTTACAGTTCCTTTGGCACTAAATTCTCTTTAGAACTGAATAGGCTTTTCATATATTTGATTCCAGTCGGGTACATGTGCTCATGTCTCCACCCACAGTTATTTTCTAGATACTTTCTTTTTTTTCTTTTTTATTTTTTTTTGCGATACGCAGGTCTCTCACTGTTGTGGTCTCTCCCACTGCGGAGCACAGGCTCTGGATGCACAGGCTCAGCGGCCATGGCTCACGGGCCTAGCCGCTCCGCGGCATGTGGTATTCTCCCGGACCGGGGCACGAACCCGTGTCCCCTGCATCAGCAGGCGGACTCTCAACCACTGCGCCGCCAGGGAAGCCCCCTAGATACTTTCTTTAGATTTGCTATATTTCTTCACTTTCTTGTACCCATGCATCTACCTGTCAACATAATTGCAGAGACTCTGTGCCAATCAGCCTGTGGTGGAAGAGCCAAATATTTAATTCTTTTCCCCTGAGCCATTCTGTCAGTTGGAGGAATTTATTGGAGGCTAACTTAATTCATTGAAAGGTTTTAACATTGGGTACAACAGCTAGAACCTCAATTTGAGTCTAATCACAAGAATGATTTAAATGGGCTTTTGTAATTTAAAGCATTTCTTGATTTTATCTTTTGCTGTTTGGAGTTGAGAAGCAGTTGCTTCTTGCACCCCTACAAGTCTCCGAATTTATGAAATCTTTCAATTCACTTTATTCCTATCTGCAAAAAATAAAATATAAACGACAGTGACATCTGCAAGATGGTAGACAGGAGGTTTTAGCTTTCCTCTCCTCACGGATACATCAATTTGAACAACTATCCATGAACAGAAACATATTCACAAGAGCTAAGGATTTCCGGTAAGGGATTATTATAGCACCTGGATGGAGCACAGAAATAAGAAGGGGGGAAAAACAGTTTGATATTATCCCTGTCATCCCTGTCACTCCTCCCCCAAGCCTTGGTAGCCCAACATGGAGAAATACCCTCCTAGTGGGGAAAATAAAATAAAGTGAGCAGACTTCAAGTGCAGACTTCAGGTCCAGGCCTGAATTAAAATAATACATTTTAATTTCTTGCCCATGTTATATGTCCACAGTGGATAGCGTGGGCTCTCTAGCGTTGCCCTCACTCTGATGGAGCAGCCTGTCTAGAATAATTCTGGTCATTGTGGAAGAGGAAAAAGGGAGATTGTGACGGACTGTATGCTGGCTTTGAATCTTTCACCTTGAGGTAACACACACCATTAACACTGGCAATTCATTGGTCAAGGTAAGTTATTTGGCCAAACTCCAAGAGGGTAGGGAAATAGAATACTACCATGTGTCCCAAGGGGAACAATTCTCACTGAGCAGCACTAATGACTACCCAGTTATTATCTCCAGTTCTCATTATAAGATATTAAGAGGAACATGAAGAAACAGGAATATGTCCAGAGGAATGTGATCTAGATAGTAAAAAGAATTGGCATACTTTGGATGAAGAATTGAAGTAATATTTTGTCAAAAGAAGAAAGTGCATGATTATGACATCCAAATACATGAAGCATTATGTTGAATAAAATGGACAAGTAAGCCAATAGATAGGTATGGGTCTGTGGCAACCAGAAAGCACATGCCTCATCTGATTATATTTGTTATTATTTTTTTTTGCGGTACGCGGGCCTCTCACTGTTATGGCCTCTCTCGTTGCGGAGCACAGGCTCCGGACGCGCAGGCTCAGCGGCCATGGCTCACGGGCCTAGCCGCTCCGCGGCATGTGGGATCTTCCCGGACCGGGGCACAAGCTCATGTCCCCTGCATCGGCAGGTGGACTCTCAACCACTGCGCCACCAGGGAAGCCCTGTTGGCTGTTTTGATTGTCCTTCTCTGGATCTTCTCCAGGGCCAATTGTTAAAATTTTTATTTTGCTTTTCCTTTTTAAGGTTGTTGTACATTTATAGTCATTTTGACTAATTTTAAATCACACCAGCCTTTCAATGTATTATTAACACCTAAAATAATTACAAAAACAAAGAAATTACATCCTTAAGGTAAGTATAAAGGCGGACAACAATGGCAAAATAATATTATTTTATATAGTAGCTAAATTTTTTTTGAGAAATATTATTGCCAGGAACTATGTGCTAAATATTTTATTTCTAACTTTCAGTGAAATCAGAATTGTGGAAATAATGCACATGGAACAGTTAGTGACTAATGCAAGACAATAACAAATGTCAGTCAACATATATGCTAGAAGAAAACCAACAAAGGATTACCCATCACATTATGAATCAACCACTGACCTGTGGGGTGGAAGGGAACAAAATCAAACTGGAAAATCATTTCAGAGCAGATGTTTATTTTCTGATTATCTACATCTGGTAAAAATGAGGTCAAAGGCAAACGTTACAGGGGTAAAAGTAGTCTGATGTCAATTGACTAATGACCAACAGACATCTAGGGAGAACCCAAGCTTTCAGAAACAAAGCAAAGAAATGTATATAAAGATATGGGGACTGCCACTTACACTAAAGCAAAAAAGTTTACGTAAGACTAACTTTATAAAATAAGTCATGTTGGACTGCTACTAGGTTTAATGTTTCATGTTTCATATCCCTTGTTCAAAAAAAATAGGGAATGGCAAAGGAGGTTAAAGTGGCAAGGAATGGTTCATGAGTCATCTCACTTTCTTAATCTTTTCCAACTATGTTTTGAAATGCATGTAATGCTACCAACAAAAGACAATTATGTATCCTTTTTATAACATATGTACAACATTCTAAACCACAGGACAGGAAACTAATTGACATATCTTTTAAAGATTGAAGAAAAAGATGAGAATTTTGTAGGCTGAAGTTGATAATGTTGATAGCTATAAGATAAAGAGCTTTAACAATTCAGTACAAATGAAACCAATTTTTTTGTCCCTCACATCTGTGGTTTTCTCAAGCATTCCTTAGTCTTCCATAAGTTTAAAATTGGCAACCCTGTTTTCTTATATTTGCCAGTCAGACTACTGGCACTGAGAAATGAAGGACATTTGAAGTCATTTTGAGAACAGAAGGGAGAGAAGAAAGCAATGAATAAGACTTCCACCCTCTTGTGTCTTTAACAAATCCAAAAGTCCACAATTTATAGAAAATAAAAAGTAATTTGTCATAATGAGACATTTATCCTTTTGATGAGAAGCTGTCTCTTACTATTTAGTGCTTGGAAGCAATGTATAATGTTTCAATAAGTTCATTCATCTTTCATTTGCTAAGGTGTTTTTTCTTGCTCTGGGTAACATCAACTAATATTTTACAAAACACCTATCTTACTCTTTCAAATTTAACGGACAGACCCTAGGGAATGGCAGAATTGAATGTGGGATAAGCCAAGGCAGGAGGAAGTATAACTAAAACGCAGTCTGTGAAGCCACTTCTTTTTTTACTGTTAATCGTGGTTTCAAAATGTTTTGATTTTCAACCTGTTTTCCAAATTTTCTAAAACAGTACATGAGGGCTTCCCTGGTGACCCAGTGGTTGAGAGTCCGCCTGCCAATGCAGGAGACACGGGTTCGTGCCCCGGTCCAGGAAGATCCCACATGCCGCAGAGCGGCTGGGCCCGTAAGTCATGGCCGCTGGCTGCGCATCCGGAGCCTGTGCTCCGCAACGGGAGAGGCCACAACAGTGAGAGGCCCACGTACCACAAAAAACAAAACAAAACAAAACAAAACAAAACAGCACATGAGCTCAGGATGTATGAAAGATTGTTTTGCCTACTGGATGAAGAAAATATTCCCTTGGAGCTCCTGGTTTGGAATCCAAATCTGCATTTCCTGGTTAATGAGAAACTATTGATATTGAGAGACTATTACAATACCTATGTTACATAATACCTGTATCAAAATGACATTTACAACTTACAGCTATGTTTTGGAAAATAGTAACTTAACCTATTATATATTCAAAGATATATAACATAAGCAAGTCATATTAGGTTAAACAAAAAAGGCAACTTAAATTGAACTCTGATATATTTATATAATTTTATGATGTTTTATAAAACAGATCTTGGGAAATGGTATACAGGTAAGTTTTGCTAACAATATAGGCAATTATAGTAAATAAACCCTGGAAAATCTTTGTAGCTGAGTTGCTATGCTTCTTTGGATAAGTCACAAACTCCTTGAGTCTCAATTCCTTCAATTGTGCTATGGACATAAATATAACTGTTATATATAATACGTACCTTGGGATATTATTTTGAGGATTATATGAATAATATAATTTTAAAATAGAAAAATAGCTTGTAATTATCCAGTTCACCACTACCCCTAATATGTTTAAACTACAATGGATTTTAAGTGATTTACCTAAGGAGTCCAGGTCTTCATTTTTCTATTGGTATTTCTACTACTGTCTATTGACAAGGTACATGACTCATGTAGAAATATCCTACAGAGAAAAAATAAAGGAGGGTGCACATTTAGAAATATCTTAATTAAAATAATAATAATGGCAATGATTATGACACTGATTTTTAGGACACAAATATTCTCAGAGAATGGTCTGAAGAGATCTTGGAGGTTAAAAGGACAAGGTCATAAGAATCTAAGAACACTTTTCCTTCAGGTCAATCAGTTTGAATTGGGGACAATAGTTACTGCTTTAAAAAGAAGACCTAAAACTGTGCCCACAACAAGCATCCCATGGCAACTTTTATGCTGCCAAATTTTGATTAATTGTAAAATATACCTTTTCTCCTACTAAGTGAGCACGGTTTTATAGAAAATTTATCAAATATAAAGTCAAACCAAATAATAATTATATATATATTTGAAACATAAAGACACTTTGCCTTGTTTGAATACAGGAGAGTGAGGTCAGGGCATTAAACACTTTTAAACAAGTACTGACAACATGCAGAAAATCTATTGGAGCTGCTCTGCCAAATACTGTGTGACATCATATTGCTGTAGTAGTGATATTAGCACAATTATACATTGTTTGTTCAATATTGTTTTGAGTATTTTTAATCCTTTCATGAATGCTACTGATTTTTTACCAATATTACACTGTAAACAAAAATTAATTTAGCAGTCACTGGCTTGTAATACCTCTTTTTGGAAATGGATCCTATCATTCATATGCATCCAAAGTCAGAATTTTTTCTATTGGGATTTTACACTCTTTTGATTGACAAACCAGCCAGCCAGTTGTGTTTTTCTTATGAATAACATAACTGGTCCACTGAGGAGAGCATAGTAGGTGGCGAGACATCTGAGATTATCTTTTGTCTGCCCTTTACTAATTGTATTGATAGTTTATTGACTAATCTATGCCAGAAAATGGACAAGTCAGTAGAATGTCACCATAACATTAAATTTTATTCTCCATCTTTGCATTATTTTTGGCTCAAGATGAAATGAGGAATTGTTTGGGGTCTTGTGTGAATATTTCTTTGATTTGCAAGAAATTATTCATTTTTCCTTTGTGGGCAACACAAATGTATTAAGAAGACTGAAAGACACTATCATTAGAGAAAGAGCAAAGTCACAAAGCACTGCTTTGTTGCATAAAAATACGCTTTTATTACCTTCAGCTGAAAAAATGTGAATTAGGATAAAATGTCTTGTGGCTCAAAGGATGCTAATAAAACTAAGCTAGAGAAATAATAGTCAGTGATGAAACATGATTCATATAAACATCAAATATTATAGCTATTAGTCTGTGTCACTTGCTTTTTGAGTTAGCCTCATAATTTTCACTTTAGTTTATTCCAGTTTTCTTACATGTTAGTTATTGTGAATAAAATCATTAACTTAAATTGTCTGAGTTAGGGCTAGGAAGTAGGACTAGCTGCTAAAAGGTGAATAACATTTACGATTTATTTAAAAAAAGAAGGAGTAATTGCAAGTTGGGAAAATGAATGGAAATTAGGTAAGTTAAAATATATATTGGTCAGAGTAGCTAAAACAGCACCCTCAAAGTAAACTCAACTATAATTATTTCTTAAAGGAGATATAGAAATGCGTCCATATACTCCATAAATTGTTTGAAACTCTGTCTTGGGTTACCAAATTTCTATAACTGGGATGCATAAGGTAGAATATTTTAAATAATAACTAAATTTAACAGATGCTATGTTAAACTACATGATGAATTAGTTTGAAAATTGTCAAGGGAAACTCATATTGTGCACACACAGATTTATATCAAATCAACAGTTCTGACCAGAATGTATGCTCCTCCATAAAATGGTTCCACACTTGACTACTCTTGACACAATGCTGGACTTAGAACACCATTTTGACTGACTTGAAAGAAACCATCTCCAAAATTCATTTTTAGGGTTTGAGTAAAAACCTCCTGTAGTCTAGTCTACTGTGTCTCAAATTGAGTGTGTAGGCCACTCGCAACAGCAAAAGCGTAGCAGCGAATTAACTCATTCATTTGGCCTCAGCCAGTCAAAATCTGAGATCCAATTGATCTTTTTTGTATGGTTAGTGTGAGAAAATGTCTCCAGCTTTCCCTTCAGAATCTACTCTTTATCATCCAATTAAAATGTTTGAATTGTTCCAACACATTAATATGCACTGCGGTCCATCTCCTCAATATATGGGGCAAAGAAATGGCTCATCTCCAGGCAAGAGAAATTCTTAAAGGCAGTTCTCTATATTAGTTGAATTACCATACAGCTGAATTTACCTAACCCAAGTAAATCTAGATTTAGGAGGTTATAGTTTATTTGATCATTAGTCCCTTGCATATATCCAGTAAAATATGCCTGAACATGGTAGCCCAAGAAAAGAACTTAGAGAAAACACTTTTGAAATTAATCAAGATTATGTCCCTATAATAATTAGCTTTCTGTATTAATTACATACCCAAAATTGCACCCCCAAAGGCCATAATTTGAACATTTGACCTTCCATTTGCAACTTTTATGATATCTGAAAGTTCAAACTATCCTTCTACAGGAATAAGAAAAAAAGGCTTAAAAAATATACAAAATATTTTAATATAGCAAGCTTTGCATTGCACCTGTTTGCATATAGAATTTGAAGTTCTTTACTAGAACCTAATGCATATTCAAAGTAAGAGATCAGAAAAAGGTATCACTTGAAAAACAGTTTTTCTAACCACATCTGATCAAATTTTACTAGGCTGATGTGAAATATAGTAATGAATCATGTTCACTTGCATCAGTTATGTTATTGTCTCCTAACCCAGAATAAATGCATGCAATAAGATTGAGCATTTTAGAAAAGAGAGCAGCAGTGAAATTTGAAAACATTGAGATGAGAAACAGAGAGGTGGTAGAATTATAGTTTATAGGGGAAAGTGCTTATCTACTTATGCTTAAGCAAAGTTTACTTTCTTCATATCATGGGGAAGGGTAAATATGTAATCCAGAAAGAAAGGGCCAAGATTCAGAATTGTTTGGTTAGTTATTCAGTCTACATATGATTATCAAGTTACTAAACATTTACTAATCTCCTACTGTGTGACAGTTATCATGGTTTTTATTCTTTTAAACTTGAACAAGACTAGTTACTTCTTTGTGCCACAGTTTATTTTTTTTAAACAAATGAACAACCAGGAGAAAACTCTAGTGGTTAAGGGAAAACAAAACTTAAAAAGATGAGGCCCCATAGGCATCAAAACCTATAAGCAATAACGTAGTTTCAGAATATATAATTTGCGTTGATTTTTCACATGAGATTTTCATGGATGGTTTTGATGAACTACAGAGTATTCTTCTATATGAATTTGCCATTGCTAGTTGAAGCAACAAAACAAGATATCATGAAAGATCATTGTTTACATATCTCTCAAAGTAGCTACTAACGTCTCTATCTAATAGGCAATACCTGATTTGTAGATTTTTATGATCATTAATACATTTCACTTAATTTGTATCTTCCAAAATATCTTTGAATTGCATAATAGAGGTCAGGCCTTTCAATGGATTTATATGGCTCAACCTCTTTGCATGGCCAAATGACATGCAGAATTTGAAAAAATATATAAGTGTGACAATAAATCATGCTTTTTATAAATCATCATCTCTAACAGGACATTTAAGCCACACAATTTTTAGCAAAGTCAGAGACAAATAATAAATACCATACTTTGGAATGTACAAAATGCACTTTAAAATAGCATCAACACACCATTCATTCATAATTATTTAAAGTTTTTGTTTTATTGTCTAGTGAAGAAATAGGTTGGAAACAGTGGATCTGACAGCATGAGAGCTTCCTAGACCAATATTTTACAAATTGCAAGTGGAAACACATTAGTGAGTCTTGAAATAAATTAAACGGTTGCAACCAGCAATTAAAAAAAGAAATAGAATAAAAAATGTCAGCAAGCATTGCAAATGGTAAAAGATAGTTCCATTAAAACCTTTTTCAGTGTGTGTGTGTGTGTGTGTGTGTTTACACAGTCTCTATATAAATTGTATTTTTACTATTTCTTACCATGGGCCAAAATAAAAACAGCCTGGAATGCCACTGGCTTTCAGATCCCATTATCCATAGACCCATGGCTAGGGAAATGTGACCTCAGCACAGAGGGAAAGATGGTTTTTATAAAGACTTTTCAGGCTTGCTCCTGTCCATTTAGAGAACAGTGACAGAACAATGAGAGTGAACTTGAGGTGGATGTGCCCCAGGGGTATCAAATCATTTCCAAATAGTCAACAGATAAATGTCACATTTTGCACACCCTTTCAGGGTTGCCTTCACTCACTGAAACCACTCATTCCTGTGGGGACAGTTGGGTGGCAGTGGCAGCAACTCTGTCATTTACAATACAAATACATCTGGGATCCCTTGATAATAAGAAGATGCCCTGTGTCACCTTAATTTATTATCACTGCTAATTAAAAAAAGAAACTCTGTTGTCTAGAAAGTTGGCATGTTTGGGATTGCACTGCTTCCTGTGGATTGAACCAATTAGCAGAACTGTTACTATCAGCAAATGTCTCCACCATTTCCCGTGTGTACATCTCACGACCTTATATATTGTTTGTTTTATTGATAAATCAAAACAAATCCTGTGTGTTACACATTTCAAACTGAAATAAAAAAAATCCCTCACTGAACTATTTCATTTTTCTTGTATAGCTACAGCTATTTTGTATTTCTTGTAGAACAAAAAGTTCTCATAGATTTTTAATGCAATAATGTGAATGGAATCAATGATGCCTTCTTCTGGTAAGCTAGAACAAGTGCCTTTATACAGCACCATGTGTTGCTTGGAAAAGACTAAAATAAGCCAAATTTTACAAGTAAACTAGATGAGCTGATTTTCCTTTAAGCATAATTCTTTTCTAATTGTATTTTGCTGTCATTAAAATTGGACATTTTCTTGTTGCTTTACCAGGAAATATGACCATTTTCAGTTCCTATGGACAACAAATCAGTTGTGCTTGCTGCAAAACTGTTTATCTGTATCTAAACCATATGTGAATTAACTGACTGCCTTTTTACAGCCTAATTCTTTCAATATGGCATTCGATGCCTACTGCATTTTCATTTAGTACCACATGGTTGATTGTTCTCCAGTTGTTTCATGTAATTTATCTAATAACTCCATTTTTCTTTCTTTCCATGTAACCCTCTCAGAACCTCACACAATTCTTGGCCTACAGATTTTTATTGCCTGTAACAGTCTGCTTCCAATTCACACATACTTGGATAGTCATAGCTTATATGGCAGAATATAAATTTCTTTCCCTACAGGAAAGATATAGCAGAAAAGGACCAGTAACCAAACATTATGATAATTTGTTCCTCTGCTTTAGGGAGGTTTGGAGAGATAATGTTTTATGATGGAAAAAAGCCTTAGCAGAAGACCTGGTTTGAGTCCTTACATGTGCTGTTGAGAAAGCACCCTGGACTCACTAGTGTTTCATACCTATCCTCTCCTATCCTTCTGAGTTACTGTAAAGCCAAAATGAAATAAAATAGGTGAAGGTACTCAGTTGACTGCAATAGTCTATAAATGTCACTGGTTAGCATTGTCTCACTTTCTGCATGTGAATCTGTGCATTTATTAAAATGCTCACCATCTTCAGTTTCTTTACTATTATTCTTTTCTCTTCTAGAGCAATGAAGATGACAAGGTGATCCTAAGATACAGCTAACTTTTTACTATCCATGAAGGATTTAGCCATGGTATATTCTCTCATAACTAGCTTTGATACTGCTTGTGAGATTGGCTGCTGGAAGTCAGATTAAATCCAAAATAGGTTAGAAGTGGAAAAAAATGAGTTTGAGTATGTTCACATGTGTTGCACATTACTGATTATTAAGCTGATCATACTTAGTTCAGGAAGTCCTCAAATGCAGCATGAGCTCCCTAAATTCTAAGGATGCATACTGCTCCTTTTGACTGGAACTTTTTCATCTCCTCCGCAGGCATTCCTACTGCCATCAGCCAGCAAATCTCTAATCATCCTTTGGTTATCCACTTAAAAACACTTTCTACATGAAATTTTTCATGACAACTTAAGTCTGTTTTGGGGCCCTCTTTAATGTAATTTTATACTATTGTGTATTATAATTCCCTGTGTACCTGTCTCTATCACTCACGATACTATAAGGACCTTAAGGGCAGACACTCTATCTTTCCTACATTTATGCAACAAATATGTATCAAGTGCCTCATTCATGTACACCAACTCTTAGCACATTGCCCCACAATATTAAATGTACAGTGAATAAATGGAAACCAAAACCAGTACTTTAGTTTCATGGAAATAAAACAAGTTTTAAAAGCCCCCTTACCAAAAATTACCGTTAGAATAGTAATGTCTTCAAGATAAAAAAGAAAAAAACAGAAAACAAACTACCATCCATTAATGAGACAAATTCATAGTAACTTAATAATCTTAATGCTATGAAATATATATAAGCTATGAAATATATATAAGCTATGAAATATATATATTTTTATATATATATTAAATATATATAAACATAAGTTTAAGTAATATACTACAAAATTATTCTCCTAATCACATAATTTAGTTTGCCATCATTTCCACGCTAATAATAATTTAAGGACTCACTGCCACTTCTGGGTATACCTTATATAAAAATGCACATGTTTGTAGAAAATTTATGGTAAAGTCCCATAGTGGTGGACTTGAGGACACGGGGAGGGGGAAGGGTAAGCTGGGACGAAGTGAGAGAGTGGCATGGACATATATACACTACCAAATGTAAAATAGATAGCTAGTGGGAAGCAGCCGCATGGCACAGGGAGCTCAGCTCCGTGCTTTGTGACCACCTAGAGGGGTGGGATAGGGAGGGTGGGAGGGAGACGCAAGAGGGAGGGGATATGGGGATATATGTATACATATAGCTGATTCACTTTGTTATGCAGCAGAAACAAACACAACATTGTAAAGCAATTATAGTCCAACAAAGATGTTAAAAAAAAAAAGTTTGAGGATTTCTATTCTTGTGAACAATGTGTTAGGATAAACATTTTTTGTTCAATGTATAAAATATGTGACAACTGACAATAAAAATAAGATGACAGAAGTCATCCAGTTGTGTATGTGTGTGTGTGTGTGTGTGTGTGTGTGTATTTGGGCCATATGAAATTTATGAAACCACAGTACTTGGCAGCTTTTTAATATATTTGTATATATTTTTATTTTAAAAATGTTTTTGGCCGCACCACGCAGCTTGTTGGATCCTAGTTCCCTGACGTGGGATCGAACCTGGGCCCTCAGCAGTGAGAGTATGGAGTCCTAACCACTGGACCACCAGGGAATTCCCAGTACTTCAGCTTTTGAGCCACAAGCTCAAAAGTTAAGATCAGGTGTTAGTGTAATAATAGTTAGATATATATTTCAAGGGGTCCTTGAAAGAGCTTAAAATGGAAATATTAGTATGTATAAATCATCTTAGAATGCATTTTCTTTTATTTCTTTTCTCACAGTCCTTGCATTCTATACTATTGACTTTGGAAAATCATCCTTAACAGAAAAATGAAATAAGGACTCAATTCTTAATAGTTCCATCTGATTCACTTAGTTTCCCGCAATATTTAGAAATTGAAAGTCAAGGAGTTATTATATAGATGCATTTTAACAGAGATAAACGTTTCAAAATAAAACTCAAGTGCTGGCCCTTTAACCAAGAGGTGTAAAAGAAGAGGATACCATAGTTGTGAGATGTCTGCATTCTTTGCAAACAAGGAACAAAATGATTTATTGAAAGCTCAAAAGTGTTCAGGGGTATGAACCTTTCTTGTTATTTCCTTGTTACCCTGAGTCAAGAAGTTGCAAGGCTTACCAAGGGGATCTTACTGCATAATCAATGCGATGTTATAAATTGTGAAACACTGTCAAATGAGGCATGAATAGTGTTATCCAACAGATGCAATTTTGCCAAACTAGAAGAGCATTGTTGGCCAGCAAATCCTCCCAAACTAACTAAAATATAACATTAAAGAGAAAGCAAATGAACAAACAGAGTGGATCCATTACCTTTCCTTCCTGCACCTGGAAGACAAAAACACTGAACGTATTTCATCTTTTAAGTATTTGTAAATCAAGTTTTGCAGACCCAATAAGAGATAAAACCATAATAGTTTGGATGAAATTCAGAGGGAAAATAAAATATTCATTAGTCAGGGAAGCATATCAATAAATACGGTTTAACATTTACCTACTAATAATGTAAATGCAGATGATCTATGCCAAGAATTATCATTGTTTTCCAAGAAATATGAAATGCTTATTTCAGTTGGAAAATAAACAGACAAACAAAAACTCATTCCATATTGCCCTGTGGGTATTCAGTGGTATAATTTTAATCTTGGCAAAAAAGGGGAGGGACAAAGAAGTGAAAACAAGAATGTTATTTTTTAATGGTATCTGTAGGGTGTGGTCAACTGAATAAAAATACAAATCCAGATGTTGGTTTAGTTATATAAGCATGGTATGTTCTCATGTAGAGTCAGGCCTGCATCTCAGAATATCTGTCCTGAATAGAGAAACATGGAGTAGATACAAGTCATTTGCCATATTATCACAGAAGGTTAAAATGGTAAGAATGAAGAGAGATCTATATGGCCCCAAACCTTCACTATATATGTGTGAAAAATAAATCCAAAGGAGGAAAAGTGACTTGTCCAAGATTTCCCAACTAGTTATTGGAAGAGCCAGATTTAGAATTCAGATTTCCTGTCTGCTAATCCAGGCTTGTTTTTCCCCTCCATATCATGACTATCTCTTCACCAATGTTCACCAACACCCACTGGAATCATGGCATTGCCCTGGACATTGTGGTAATAATTTTACTGGCTCCTTGCCCTAGTCCTTAAAGCTAGGACAATATAACTCTGATTTCCAGGCTCAGCCCTGAATTAGATTCTATTAGCAAGTAAGTCATCATTTAATGCATAGCTTGGTGACCAAGAAACCAATCAGACTTGCCACTGCAGCCTTATAACCTAGGCCTATTACTGACCTTTTCCTCCTTTCCTTTCAACCAACACTCTGCCTTCTATAAATTGGATCTTTGTCCTTTATTTTATGCTGAGTCCCTAACTAAGAGTCTAGACCAGGGTGTACCTTACTCTACTTTATCATTCTAAAGGCTGAAATCCTACTTCAGTACCCAGGCTGGATCTCAACTAATCCAAGTCCATCCTGAGTTCCACTACTGGACTGCCTGCCTGCATTCATGGTTATTTATTAAATTATCTTTACATAGTGTTCTTATTTCAGGTATTACCCACATTTTGTTGAGGTCTCCTGTTGGCCCTCCCTCCTTGATGGTAATTGCCCATAATTCTGGGATTCCTTTCATTTTCTGCTGCTAGATCTGTCTTGACCTGTTGTGTAAATTCCAGTTAATCTGTCAAAATTTTGGTCTGTAGTCAAGTCCTGCCACAAGCAATCTGCAAGCCTTATATTTGAAAAAAAAATTCCTTGGAGCTTTTGAGCACTTTCTGTGGGGTTGTAAGAAACAGTAAACAGGCAGAGGAATTCAGTTATTTGGATCAGAGATAATTGATACTAAAATTGAGTATATTTCTTACTCATAGACTATAAGAACATGTCTTATCTGTTTTCCAAGTGTCCAATATTATCTTCACAACAGAGATAGTAAGCAAAATTAATCATTAAATTAAGGTCAGTGTTAGTATTTTAGTGGGCCCAACAAAAGCACCCCATTCTTCTTCTCTAGCACTTGGAATCAATTAAGAGACACATTCAGGAGTGAGAAACATCAAGATCAAGATGTCAGTATTTTTGCCAATTAAAAGCTAAATTAGAGAATATGACTTACACTTATAACTGCTTGCTAGCATTCCCCTAGGTCATTTATACTTGCCCACCCAATCACAGACAGCTTTGAGTAACTGCCATCCATTCACTTCAGAGATAGAGCCATTCTCTCTAGGTTTATCATAAGACCTAGAGAGAATAGGAATGCACATTTTCTGAGGACAGACAGAGCCAGACAAAAGATAGAAGAAAGAGCCGAATAAAACACCCATTCCTCCTCCAAAAGGAGTGCAGAATTAGTGTCATCTAATAAAGGATAGATGTCGCCATTGTTCTTAAGTGTCTGTTGATGTGCGTAGAACACTTTCATTAAAAGAGGTTCTGGTACGACAGCCCCATAGGAAGCAATTTAATGCATGGTTGTAGGGGCAGGCTGACCTAGGTTCTTAGCCTGGCTCTGCTGTTTACCAGAGCGCTTAAGCTCTCCAAGCTTTTATTCCTACATCTGTGAAATAAGGAAATGTGTGCCTACTTTTTCTAGTGGTCATATAAATAAAATTAACTATTTTATTTGTTATCTTTAAAGTACCCACACATGAAAGGCGATTATTACTTCTACAGAAAGCCGAAGGGAAACTCCACAGCAGAATAAATCTCTAAGAAGGAAAAAGAGATATGCTCATATTTTTTAAATAACTGCCAATATATTTGGATTACTAGATCGTGTACGCACACTATTAGGGCAAAAACATAAGATTCTTGAGTGCAATCACTATGCCACCTTCAGGCGTCTTTCTTAGAATTATTTTTAAAATAAACTTTGCTTCTTATCCTTCTAAAAGTCATTAATCAAGCCATTGATTGATGCTTGAAATGGTGCAGGTGCTGCTATTACATATTCATTATTAATCAAATTGTTTATTCAGCCCAGTAGATTTTACATACACAACACAAATCTCCAGCATCCCCTCATGTTATCCAGAATCTGAAATTTATCACAGTAGTATTCAAAAACATTTTATTAGGGTTATATGAAATGCAAGTTTTCCAAATTAAGAGTCCCAAGAGCCTAACTTTTCTACTGTTACTTCTTAAAGAACACTGGTTCTCTCTTATTTTTATGTAATCTTTAACACTTTTAAAAATAAAATTTTGTTGAGTTTTCAATAATGAGATTAGATTTTAATATGCAGATTCAGACTTTTAAAAATTATTGTCCTAGAGTGATTCAGAGACAAAATCTTCTGGATGATCTATAGTTTAATGCCCTGAGTTTTCAGACAAGAAACCAGAGACTTAGAGAGGAGAAATAACTTACTCAAGATTACAGTATGCAGAAGAATCTGGTCTGTTGCTGTCTGTATTCTTTCCATTGCTTCCCAATGTTGTAAGGGTTATTGACTGAGCCTTTCAAAAATGCAATTTGCGATGCAGAATTAGTAGGAATACCAATATGCCGAACTTGCCAAGGCAAAGTATTTCAAAATGTTCAGGCCAGATTCTAACTGATGAGCTCAATTTGGTAAAGTACATATTAATATGCACATGGTAAGGTGCCTTGTATAAAGTAGGTGTTTAATAAAAATGTTTTGAGAACAATTTTTATCCTGTTACACTGTAGTTGTATCTCTAGCACACGGGACCCCCAAACCATCCAGTCATAGCATAAATGCATATGCATGATCACCGTATTTATATCAAGCATAAATATTAGTATCATACTGCTTCTTGTGAAATATCTTAAAGCTAACATTTTACTGCAAGTGACTCTGTAGAATTGTCTTCAGCAATGGAAGAAAGCATGCACTGGATTATTACATCATATATTAAAATGAGAAAAAAATTATATGAACTGACTTTTCAAAGAGCAAATTTCTAAAAATAGCCACTATTTTCATGCTTAGAGCTTAAAATACTTCTGCCTCTTCTTTGTCTTTAATCACATCTGTTGAGACCAGTTTGACTTAGAGCCCATTACTGAGTGTCATGGGAATATAAAATAAACACACCCTTTATGCTTAGAAAGTGTGCTCTTTACTTATAAATCTATATTGCGTGTGTGTGTGGAGGGGGGAATGCACCATAGAACTTTTTAAGTGAGATAAATCTCTTGTTATAAATTACCATAATTTTCTTTGGCTTCATTTCTGTTCATTGAAATTAGTCTCAAAAATTACCAGTGACCTCCTAACCACCCTGAACATTTTATTTTATTATTTTTATCATTATTAAATATTTAAAACCTAAAAATTATGGAGTGTAATATAACAAATACCCAAGTATCCAATACACAGAATTTAAAATATCAACCTCAAAGGGCAAAATCAAATAACTTAATACTTATAAAGTACCTGAGTAATACTACATACTAAATAAATATTGATATGATAATATCATCCTCATTTGCTGTGTTTTCTTTTGATATATTTTAAGAAGATATAAAACATTATTGTCACAGTTGATGTTCCCATTGTAATCTTGCTCAATCTGTTTTTATAAATTACCACCTATGTATATGCATTTTCCTAAATAGTACAAGATGCGTTGAAGTTTTAAGCTTACATAAATCATATAATATTGCAACATAATTCTGTATTTTTAAAAATCATCATATTCTTGCTATCTAAAGAGGTTAAGATGGATACATAGATACATACATACGTAGATGATAGACAGAGAGATAGTTGATTTATTTTATGAACTCTATAGTATTCCATCCTATGCATTGGTCTGCTACTGGTTAATACTATTAGTACTATCACGGTATATGTTTTACATATTTTGGCAGCCTACCTTCATTAACATATCTAGATTGTATTTCTACCAGTCTTTTACCAGATTATTTAATAATTTTATTTGTTGTGATTATTACATAATTGGACTCATTTCTACTATATTCCTGGCCATCTGAATTGATCAAGTTTTTATATGTTTCATATATTTTTCCTTTCCTCTACTTGTTTGGAATTTATATTTCTATTATTTTAGTGGTTTCCCTTATATTCTAACATGGTTGCTTTACCTAAAAATACTATAATTAATCAGTATCTATATCCTCTTTCCCACAAAAAACTTAGAATACCTTGAGTCAAACATCTCCTACCGTTCTTCAAACAACTGTTGTCTAGCATTTTATTTTGTTTATTTTTTAACTCTTTAAATCATATATATTTTCAAAATAAGACAAGATACAAACATATCTGTTTTATCTATTAAGTATTTTTATAGGAAAATATCACGATACATTATCTTTAATTTAAATCTCTTCTGTTATAAAACATTTAAAAAAAATCTTTATTGGAGTATAATTGCTTTACAATGCTGTGTTAGTTTCTGCTTTATAACAAAGTGAATCAGCTATACGTACACATATATTTCCATATCCCCTCCCTCTTGCATCTCCCTCCCACCTCCCTATCCCACCCCTCTAGGTGGTCACAAAGCACAGAGCTGATCTCCCTGGGTGATGCGGCTGCTTCACACTAGCTATCTATTTGACATTTGGTAGAGTATATATGTCCATGTGATGTGGAATATTAATAGCTGATATGTGAAGAACTGACTATGGATTAAAAAGTTGCAAGATGCAGGATAAATAAAGGTAGGTAATTATTCTCTTTGTTTGACACACATCATTCTATTGCCTTGCATAGTGATAGGTATATGATGATAAAGGCAAAAAGTCCATGGCAAGTTCCACGGACCACTAGAATTCTGTCAACACAACAGTTTTTATAAGTACTTGGAAGCTGACCTATTCTGCAGACATATTCAAATTATTTCAAGTGTCTACTTATTATTCTTGAATAGATTGTAGTTTGCAATTGATCTTAGCATAACAACCTTAGTTTTTAATAGGACCCAGGAGATACTACATGACATGTCTTTGTCTCAAGCATACTGCTATATTTTTGAATCTTTGATCATATGTCATGATCTATCTCAAGACCAGGCCTTATGCATGCCATCATTTCTTCTTAGAACCCACCCATTCACAGATTCTAACATTCACTTCTGTGGTTTCTAGTCAACCTTCATATTTCAGTTTAAAATTCCTTCTTCAGGGAAGCCTTCCCTGGACTCTCAGATTAGTTTTGTTCCCCTTGTTGTACACTTTCACAGTATGTTGCAATTTTACTCTACAGTATATTTCAGAACCTGAGTTTATGGACCAGTGGTGATTAATATAAATACTATCCAGTAAAGAGTTTTAATCTTTATTCCTCCCAAAATTTAGGGGAAGAGATGAATCCATATATTCTGTGCATAACAACTCTAATTAAGCTCTATTATCCTTCCATAATCTTTGGTACCTATACATTCCTAGGATGATCTTGGTTTTCTAAACCAACAGAATTTTCTTTATAATCATGCTACTCTACTTAAACCTCTTGGTCTCTTGATCTTTCTTCCCCACAGTACGTGCAGCTCTGCACGGTCAGTGGGCCACCAACATATAATTTACTGGAGTGGTATACAATTCCTATGAGCATGGGGAGTGTGGTTCTTATTCTATTCTGATTGCTTTTTTCTTGATACTCTACTCACAATACATTTGATGCTTTTTAAAATCTTTACCTGTATCTGGAGAAGGAATGTTTACGAAAGCCTACATTTTATAATATGTATCTCATTATGTACTTTTTAATTAATACCTTTATTGCCAAGTAGAGGGTCAGCTCTATGTGAGTAAACAATGTTGCCTAGTTTTGCTCATTACTAAATCTCCAGTACTGAACACGATATTTGGCCCATGGATTTTGCTAAATAAGTATTTGTTGAATAAATGGATTGTGAGCAAAAATCAATGAAGTCACCACAATTTGGCAGCAGTCTTGACAACTGAAGTATTGAGTGGAGGTTTATAAGGTTTGTGGAAGTTTAGAAAGGGATGAAAAGGAAAAGGAATTGTGAACACGGATAAATAAAGGAATAGCAAACTAATCCATGCAATATAAGCTTTTGCCTCTGTACTGAAGAACCTGTAGTTTCCCTTACTCTTTACCATTTATTACCTAAATCAAGATGCAATGTTATATATGAATAAAAACAACTAGGCTTTCAAAAATTTTTATTGATGTATAGTAGATTTACAATGTTGTATTAAATAACCAACCTTTGAAGTACATGTATCATACCTCTGGTACTCTTCTAAGAGATGATCCTTGGAATGTGACTTGCATCATTTTTCATTGAACGTAGCTCCTAATTCTTTCACGATTTTAAGTTTAGTGAAGCAGAGTATTCCTCAGAACTGGAAAAAGCATTCCTTGGTTCCTTCGGTTAAACATCATTTTTACCCTCTGTTTATTTGTTATTTCTAGAATGAGATTGATTCAATACAGTCTTGTGCCATACATTTATATTTACCAAAATATTACTGAAAAATCTCAAAAACATTCAGCATTACCAAAATAATTCACTCAGCTTTGTTTTCTTGTATAACTTATTCATTCATTTTATTTTTTTGTCTAGAATCTTGTTTCCCATTTTTTCAGTCTTAGAACTTATGTTTTATATTTGTTTTAAAATAGTGGGGTTTAATTTTTCCCCTATCTTGGGGTACTGGATTTTTGCTGCACTTTTCTTGAGCATATTTTTAAACTATAAAGAAATTGGTGTAAATATAAATCTAAAGTTATTAACATTGAATTACCATCACATAAGTGCAGGCTCATGTTTGCCTGATGTTCTATGATCTATCGTGCTGTCAAATGGAGTTTTATCTTTATGCATTGCTTTCTAACAGCACTGAATTAGAGCAAGAGGAGTTTGTATTCTTTTTCCATGGCTCTTTGCTAACTGAATCTTTCAAACTGTCTCTTTCCTTTGGTCAAAGTAGTTAGTTTAAATGTAAATATATAGGTATATATATCTTTATAAATATATATGTATATGTATATAATATATGCAGAGAGACAGAGAGACTTGTAGTTAATGGTCCTGTTAACATTCCTGATTTAGAGTATTCTAAATCCACATTTCACTGAAATGCAGAGAAGTTTTTGAGTGTTGGTTGTTAGGTTGAGTTTGTTAAAATCTTGCCATTTCCTTTCTGTGTCTTGTTGAGACAGAAGTCCTTTCATCGACTGCTTCTCATTTTCCTTGTTGATGGTCTCCATCAGACAGACAGGCCCTGAGCTAACTAGCAGAGCTTTATTCTTGACTGCTCATTTCTTCAAATTCTTTGCAGAAAGGAAACTTATGAACACTTTGTGAAATTCAACCATATACAGGATAATGATATAATAATAGTAAATATGCTGTAGAGATTTTTAATCAATTTGAGACATAATACACCAATCTATATATCCATAACTGGTAAAGGGACAATCACCATAAAGGTAGTTGGGGTAATATCCATGATGCCCAGTCACTGAGTGGAGTTACCAAATACTCTTCCACTCAACAAAATTCCGAATAGTAAGGTGCTTCATGGCCCACTGAGCCAATGCCTGTTTGAACTGGCCCAATCTTATATTCTGGCACTGGCATTAATGGCTGATTGTTTCAGGCCTAGGAACTTTCCCCTCTGTACTTTTGAGATAATAATAACAATGTACTATGGGGCTTTTAAAGGTATGTGATAATAATAGGATACAAAATAGCATTTGAGAGTATTACATGAAATTATTAAATTTAGGCGTACCAATTGCTTGGCATAATAACTTGAATACAGAGTAAATGCTTAACAAATATTAGCCATTACTGTTGTCATGTTGTTTCTGCTGCTGTGTGGTTATTGCTATTTTTATTGTCATATTTAGAGAAAAATTCCCATATGAGAAAGTGTAAGACATTTATAACATAGGTACAGTGACTGTATTTCCCCACCTATGGCCTATGTTGACTTGTACGTATGAAGAAAACCAGAGAATATATTGGGAAGTTCTTGATAAGTAGGCTCATTAGGTGGAGAACAGAATGTCAACCCATTTTATGTGTACCTTCAGGCTCAGGATTAGATAGTGAGGGTTCAGTAGTCCTAGAGATTGCTCATAGATTTGCAATTTACTTTGACCTGTAAAAAGAATCAATTCGATGCTTAAGATGTTAAAGTTGTACATTCATCCTTTGTTGTATTTCCCCTGATTTGTCATTTGACATAAAGAGACAAGACAGTGACTGGATCCTAATTCATTCCTACATCGGATTAACCAACTCTGAGTTCAGTTGGTACTGATGAGGGGGTCTTGGAAAGCTTTCTCTGCACAAGGATATTATGTATTTCTCTATATAATACTGTATTTCAATTATCTTAGCAACATTTCCAGGATCAGAATTCCACCAAAACAATTTTTACTCATACAGACCCAGGTTAGCACACTTGTTAGGTCTTATTTCTTACTCTTACTACCAAAGTTTGAGTTTGTGTATATTTGTCTTTAAAATATATACTTAATTAAAACCTCTGGAAGGGAATTATATTTAGGATTTTAGATAACAGGCTTTCTTATTACCCCTTTCAAAGAGTCTTTCAATGCACCTTTATTTGTACAGTATTATCAATGCAAAAACTTTCCTCTTTTAAGGAAAGTTTTTTTCTTTTAATACATCTGTCTCATCAAATCTTCAAACTTATATGCTATATGGAACAACAGTGATTATATGCAATCAGAATCTATGATGGAAATCTTCTGAACTTAGATAATCAGGGTCTTTTACACAAGACCTGCACACACTTCTGGATCTGTCCTTCAGCTCTGAAAAAACTGAGCCCCTTTTTGGATGAAGTGGTTATCAGAGAGTCCCTAAATAACTTTCTGTCATTCTGTCTGAGGAATCATTTTCTTAAGATGAGGTAGCTTTATGAACCAACATAGTAAGGTGAAAAGCCCCCATAAATTCAGTAACATTAGTACAGACAGAAATTACAATACTTCAGTTACTGTCAGGAGCCAATTGGAAAACATAAATTAATCTGCCTGACCATCCTGTTATGGGGAGAGGCAGTTTTCATTTGATGTACTTGCTGACAAGGCTACAACTTTATTAATACAAAACATGCCATTTAGCCTTAGGCCCCACATTTTGGCAGCTGAACAAAACACAGAAGAGTTTACAGCTGCCTTTCACTATTGTATTGAGACAGACTTGAAGCACATCTTGAGCTCCCAGTGTGTGCACAGAATGCTGTGTTGAATATCTGAGGGACTACCAAAGAAATCACAGGCATGACCCTTGGCCTTGAGAAGTTTACAGTCCAGCTGAGGAAAGATGCAGTCCAAGAGAAAAAATTGAAGAAAATAACATAGCAGTATGCCAACAAGTGCAAACCAAATAGAAAACAAGTACAAACTATCTTTGGAGAGGGAAATGTGTGTTGATTGTGCAGTAATAAGGCTGCCTTTGTGTGATATTTTTAGGTATGCAATTCTGTGTCTGTTTTACTCGACCCTTTCTGATTTATACAGGATATCACCCAGGAAGCTCCATGATGAACCAGAAGAGACAGAGATAAGTCATCTTGACATCAATTCATACCACTTGTACTCTGCAGCAACTTTCATCTTAGCCGTTCTTTTTCAAAGCCCAAGGCCAGGCCTACCTCTCTGCTAGTGCATGTATTTCATCTTGTTTCTCTCTAAAAACTGGACAATAACCAGATCTATGAATTCTGCTTCTCTTTTTCATATTCACTTTATACCTCCTAAAGCCTTCTACCCTAATTGGATTTAAAACTACAGGAAAGTGTTTTCTGAGCCTGATTTTCCAGGGTAAAAGGCACATATTTCTTTAATTCAAGAACTGCTGAGAAATACTAAGATCTCCTTCTTCTGTACTGTATAAGCCAAGGCTCTCTTGAGTCAGAGGCATTTTGTTTTATTTTTTCTTTCATTTATTTTTGCAATATGCCTGTCATCTATATTAAACTGGCAGAAGAATTATCTTTGAAACTTCAGCCATGGACCGTCTCTTTTGAGTTCTCTTTGGATTAAATGCTATATATTTACACCTTTCTATTTTGTAAATATTGTAGAGGGTTCTGTGATTGCCCCCAACCCCCTTCCCACACCCTCTTCCATCATATGGAAAGAGTCACGCATCACAACTAAGCCAGTAGTTATGTGTATTATAACACGTGTACATGAATCTGGAGAGAAGAACCTTGCCTTTAAATTTTGCTACAGTATCAATGAATCCAAGTACTATTGCCCAAAGTATTGTCTTTAAACCATCCACATTAGAATCATCTGGAGCAATCATTAAAAAATACAGATTTCCAAGGAATCTAGGTTCTACCTCAGACCTATTGAATCAGAATCACTGAAGATTCTGCCTTTGTTCATATTATTGTCTCTTCTAGAATGCCCTCTGTCTCTGCAGAAATTCTGCCCATCTCTTAAGGCTCAGCTCACATGTAGTCTGTTCTATAAAGCTATCCTTAATCTATTTGCTTTCAACAGCTGTGATCTTCCCTAAAATTATGGCACAGGATGACAGAGACATTAGAACTGTGATACAGGAGAGTTTGGGGGGAACCAGGATAGGTCATCCAGGAAAAGTGATGGGAAGCATCTAAGATTTACACTTAGATTTGTACTTAAATTTGGAAACCTGAGCTGAAAATGCCACAAATAACTAAGTAATCAACCACAAAGCATCTATGCTTGAAGAGGAGATTGGTGACAATTTCACAAGAAAATCTTAGGATAAAAGTGCAATAAAATGGCTAGCCTTCTAGGCAAAAACATGTACAATAACAGAGAAGGAAATAGTGGTAAAGTTCTTTGAGGGAAGATAGATAAAATTTTAATTGAGCATGTGCAGTTATGAGAATGTTGTATCTTAGGGTAATATAAGCATAATGATCTAAGATTTGAAAACAGGAGGTCAGCAGAGATATGGAAAACAGTCGGGGCCATGGATACAGCTATTATGAAATGGCAGAGCTGGGGTGTGAACCTAAGTGGGCCTGACTCCAAATCCTATACTGTGAACATCTGAACTGTGTCTTTGTTCAAACTGTTACTTCATCCTAGAATGTCCTTCCACTCTATCTTTGCCTGTGAAAACCCTATCCTATCTTCAGCACCACAACACCTTGCCCAAGCTCCTTGGGCTGTCCCACTCTGACAGAAACAACTGACACTCTCCCTGTCACTCTCCTTCTCCTTTCATTCGGGGAGCATGGGGGTGCAATTCCCTGGGCTCTTTTGCTGGAAACCTCACAGGCCCTGGGGTAGAAAATACCAAGGAGCAGTCCACATTCCCTGGGAGGCCCAGGATACAGGAAGGTCTGTCCAGGGCAACGTGAGGTCTGGGGACCAGCTGCATCAGCATCACCTATTTGGAAGGCATCCTTCTGGACCCTACCCCACATCTCTTCCATCAGAAACTTTTGCTCTGGGCACAGCAATTTTCATTTTCAACAAGTATCCCATATAATTCTCATGTATAATAAATTTTGAGAAACAGTCATTTTAGTTCTTCTAGAAAGCTGACCAATATGCTAAGTCCTTGTTCATTTCAAATGCTTTTGTGTAATTAAGACAGCACAGCTGACTAATTCTCAGTTTCTTTTCTTTAGCATTAAAAAGCAGAGCTGTGAACTGTAATTATTTCATCTGGGGCAAACATCACTAAACAACACCCGCCATCTCTCCTCTGTTCAGCTGTCCCACTTATGGATCCCTAGTTACACCAGTTTTAGAAAGAATTCTTAGGAAAGATCAACTGAAAAAAATTCAGAAAAAGAAAAACAAAACAGGAAATCAGCCAAAACATCAGCTGAATATAGAATCTGAGCTGATTTCCTGGTCATAATTCATAGGGAAACAGACATTATATTGCAAATTAAAATTCCAATGGATGAATTTTAGAATTATAATATGCCAGATTTCCATACATGCTAAGGATGTAAACTCAGCTGATTGCAGTTTGTGTAAATATTCTTCCAATTTTTTTTTGATAACAAAGAAACAAAAAACTCGTTTTGGAAATAGGGAGAGGAATTACTAATTTTAAAATCATAATGGATTGAATAACTGTTGCCAACAAATATCCCTTAATTCCTAGAACCATAATTCAGCAGCCTCCTCTTTCCTGTTGGAGGAAAGTGACATATTTTCCCTGGAACTGCCAACTACCCCCATGAAATGTATGCATTAATAGCCCCCAATATTATACTTATTCAGATTTTTGCAGGAATGCTTACTCAACACAAATACACATGCATACATATCTTGTTATGTGGCGTTTTATTATAGATTCATAATTAATATTTTGGTATATAAGTGTTCTGAACCACAACTTATTATATTGTTATATCAGAATTTTTCACATAGTATTTGCAAATTAGCCCTCATGAAAGATAGAAATATCTCTTATGTTTAACTCAATTATTGAATTTTGGAAGCAGTAGCTTCCTAATCTTCAGACCAGTATAATAGTACTTAGCAATCAAAAATTTACCCTTAGTCTCCATTGACCTCAGTGGAAGTGTAACTTTGAACTAGTGTCAACTCTTTTACTATTGTGAATAAAAATGAGGAGGCGGTTCTCATCTGGGTAGCAACATGAACTCTTTTAAAATAGCAGAAGTGTAGTGGTGACTGGATGGTATACATGATCTCAGAGCATGTGTAATTTGAATACCCTGAAGAACTTTCTAATAGTTATTTATACTTCATACATACCTACTTAACTTCATGCACTTCTTAGGCATTAGCCAGTCAATTATTTCACTATCCTTGAGAGAAAGTTATGATATATGATATAAACAAGACTGTGTCCTATCCCATTTGATAATATACTATAGCTTGCTAGTTAAAGTGCTCTAGTCCTGTAATTAAAAAGAGCTGAATTTTAAATCCCATCTACAGCACTTATTCTAGCCTTATTACCTTGTATAATACCTTGTATAAGTTAATAAACGTCCCTAAGCATCAAATTTTTATCTTCTGTAAATAGAGAAAATAGTAATAGCAACCTCATAGTTTTGAGAACTGAATGAATAAATGGAATGAATTCATGAAATTAATCAGTGTAAGGAAAATATTACACTGTGCCTGACACAAAATAAATGTTAGCTGCTATTATTATTATCATTATTATTACTACTATTATTATTAAATTTGTGGCTAATTTTTGTGAGTGGTATAAGCTAGGGTTCTAGTTTCATTCTCTTACATGTGAATATCTGATTTTCTTAGCACCACTTATTGAAGAGACTGTCTTTTCTCCAATTGAGTATTCTTTGTTCCCTTGTCAAATATTAGTTAACAGTCGAGGCTCTCAATTTTGTTCTATTGGGCTATAGACCTGTTTTTATGGCTAGTACCATACTGTTTTGATTATTACAGCTTTCTAATATAGTCTTCAATCAGAAAGTGTGATGTCTCCAGCTTTGTTCTTCTTTCTCATGATTGCTTTTGCTACTCGGGGTCTTTTGTGGTTCCACACAAATTTTAGGATCGTTTTTTCTACTTTTGTAAAAAATACTGTGGGAATCTTGATTGGAATTTCATTGAATCTATAGATGGCTTTGGGTAATATGGACATTCTAACAATATTAATTCTTTCAATCCATGAACACAGGATATCTTTCCATTTATTTGTGTCTTCTTCAATTTATTTCATTAATGTTCATATAGTTTTCAATGTAGAGAACTTTCGCCTCCTTGGTTAAATTTATTCTTACATATTTTATTGTTTCGATGCTATTGTAAATGAGATAATTTTCCTTATTGTTTTTCAGATAACTTGTTGTTAGTATATAGAAACACTGCTGATTTTTGTATGTTGATTTTGTATCCTACAACTTTACTGAATTCATTGAATAGATCTAACAGCTTTTTTGGTGGAGTCTTTAGGATTTTCTCTATAAAATCATGTCATTTGCAAATAAAGACAATTTACTCATAGAAAAAATAGGTCAAATTTATGGTTACCAGAGTTGGAAGGTGTGGGATGGGAGAATTAGATGAAGGTGATCAAATATACAAACTTCCAGTTATAAGATAAATAAGTGCTGGAGATGCAATGTACAACATGATAAATATAATTAACACAGCTGTAGAGTATATTTTAAAGTTGCTAAGAGAGTAAATCCTAAAAGTTCTCATCACAAGGAAAAATTATTTTTTGTACCTGTATGAGGTAATGGATTCTAACTAAACTTGTGGTAATCATTTCATAATCTATGTATGTCAAGTCATTATGCTGTATACCTTAAACTTATACAATATATATGTCAATTATATCTCAATAAAACTGAAAAAAATTGTGGCAATAACATTTTGCTTTTGGCAAATATTTCTGAAGATTTCATAGATCATACCCAATTTGATGGGATATAATTGATTATATGAACATTTAACTTATATCTTGCTTGAGTTACACATTGGAAAAAATGTTGAACGAGAAGCAAATGAGGTAATCTAGAACATTAAAGACAGAAGAACAAGAGAGCAATTAAAAACTAACATTATTTTGCCTGTGTTATGCCATATTACCTTTCCTCCTTCCTTAAGTCACCTAAAATAGACCTACGACTAAAAATAAATTATAAAAATAAAAAATGGTTCAGACCTATGGTGAAATTAGTAGATGCTTGCCTTGATTGAAAAAAGAAAGAAAAAAGAAAACTATATTACTTTCCCATTTTATTTTTATCTTTGTTTCCAAGTTTAAACTTGATATCTGAAAGTATCAGTACAGCTAATTATCTTTTTTATATACTTTATTTGAAATTAGAGCTTAATAATTTTGTTTCTGTCATTAACTTAATTACATTTGCAATGTGGGTTACTTTATCTTTACTAATCACTGGTAGATTCTATTGCTTTCATGTTACATTGTTTTCATCACACTTTTTTATCAAAGAAGTGAAGAAATGATGCTATAGTTTATATATTAAAATCCACTTCAATGAACGTTTAACAAATTTCTGCATGAGTAAGCATGCATTTTAAATGCCTGACAGAAAAACAATAATGTTGCCCAAGGGAGCCATGGAATGAGAATATCCATGCACATTAGAATGCTAGAACTTTATGATTCCACGCAATTAATTTTTGAACAAGGGAGATTTACAGACTCTGTTGTGGAAAATGGAAAAACTAAAATTTAACAAAAAAAGCAGTCAGCATGAAACTAAGTACTGAACTGGACAAATGCAATAAGAACTAATGATAAACTTGACTTCACAGATTGTAATTAAAACATTTTACAAATAGTCTGTTTCACAAAATAATACATAGACATAAGGTTTTTAAACTCTTTTTGAAATATCAGATTATTTAAACCTGATAAAATTTGGAAAACTATCGTTCATAGCAGGAATTAATTACCACAGTTTGTTGTAGAGGCCTTAATTTTTAGGCAAGGTACTTGATTTAGGGGCAATTGAAACAATTTCCTTTTAAGGGTCAGGAATATAAATCTAAAGATGACACAAAAAATTATAGTTTGTGAAGTGCTTTTGTACACATTATCTCATCTGAACAACCTGGTGATGTAAGCCTTAATAGTTACATTTTACACATGAGAAAGTGCAAAGGAGTTGTAACTGGTTCAGGGTCACAGTGTTAATAAATGGTGAAGATGGAAATCAAGTTCAGATCTTCCACGTCCACTACACCAGCGGTCCCCAACCTTTTTGGCACCAGGGACTGGTTTCATGGAATAAAATTCTTCCATGGACCGGGGGGTGGGGGGATGGTTTCAGGATGATTGAAGTGCATTACACTTATTGTACACTTTACTTCTATTATTACTACACTGTAACATATAATGAAATAATTATACAGCTCACTATAATGCAGAATCAGTGGGATCTCTGAGCTTGTTTTCACTTGCTACTCACTGATAGCGTTTTGATATGAGTCTGCAAGCAATTGATTTATTATGGTCTCTGTGCAGTCAAACCTCTCCGCTAATGATAACCTGTATTTGCAGTCGCTCCCCAGCGCTAGTATTACCGCCTCAGCTCCACCTCAGGTCATCAGGCATTAGATTCGCATAATGAGCACACAACCTAGGTCCCTCGCATGCACAGTTCACAGTAGGGTTCACGCTCCTATAAGAATCTAATGCCGCTGCTGATCTGACAAGTGGTGGAGCTCAGGCGATAATGTGAGCAATGGGGTGCGGATGTAAATACAGATGAAGCTTTGCTCGCTGGCCTGCTGCTCACCTCCTGCTGTGCGGCCCAGTTCCTAACAGGCCACGGACTGGTCCTGGTCTGTGGCCCAGGGGTTGGGGACCCATGCACTACACCACATGGACAATGAATGCCACATCATCACTATCAGCTTTAAATTCACTTTCGTGTTCAGCTTCACCATCATTTTCTTTGGCCAGGTTGCTCTGCTCCACAATCAACAGGGAGCTTCTAATTTCAAGTTCCAGCCACACACTTTGCCTTCATGTGTTTCATAGGGTCAGATCTAGTGAATACTTAGGTCACATCTGATTCTTCCTGTGCATAAGACACTTGATTCTTCCTGTTACAAATCTAATTATTTGTACCAGATTCTTTACTACTCTTCCTGATATTGTTCCCCAATGGGGAATATTCTTTTGAACGTAATATTTACTACTTACAGTAATGATCTAAATCAATTAGGGAAGGCACTGAATTTACACATCAAAGTCACTACAGATAGTATAAGCTAATGTTTTACGTTCCAATATCATTTGACAATCCCTTCAATTTTAAATATAGAGTTATTTATTTTGCTACCAATATGTTTTGTTTATGACAATATTAAATTTATGTAAAAGTTATATAGAATTCATTACCAATAAGTGATTAATCACTTAAGGAAAACTGCTGATACATATGTGTAGTAATTAGCATATATATATATGTGTTTGTATATATATATATATGAAATTCAGTATTTTAACACTGAAAGTCTTTCACCAACAAATGAGATCAGCATAATGTCCATTTATCTTCTATTTAAATTGTGAGCAATTATGGTTTGGTCATTCCAACTCACTGGAACATCCTTTTCAACATTTTCTGATCATAATATATTACTTATCCTTTTTTATTCCATAATTTTTCTAGAGAGTTACAATATTATGGAATTATATAGTAGTCTTGTGATGTGGACTAAGGTAAAAGAGGGTCATAAATTCCATTTCTAATTATAATATACTTTGCATAATTAAATGTTTGTTAATTGAGCAAATAGATATTAAGTTTACCAGTATGCAATATATTTTAAGTACAATAAGTTATGGTCTCAGTTTTGGGAATAGGTTGTTATTTCTCAAATGTACAATACCTTTGGTTAATCTAGAATGAAATGCTAATTTGTAATCTTAAATTTAAATTGACTAGCTGTGTTTACAAAAACAGATCAATATTTCTCAAATATATGTCTCACTGTCACATAAAGATACTTTTCTTTATACCATTCATCAACTGTCTTATTTTTATATTTTTAAAATTCCAATTATGGATAGGAATTATATCTTACATACAGAGATCACGGGGATTTTCACCCAGATCACATTTCTATTTATCAAATATTTTCAGTATTTCAGAGAGGTAGTCTTTCAAACCATCTGAAATTCTCAAATACCTTCAGCTATGTGTTTAGTAGTGCTATCTAGGGAAATATTCTTTCTGAGGTGCAAAAATAACCTTAGCCGAACTCATTTCTGTTTTAACTTAAGCAAATAAAAGTGAAACTTGCTGTCCATTGGAGATCTTAGAATAGACAATTCAAAAGTTTTTAAAATTGTTTAATTATTTTTATAATAAGTAATAGCTTAATTATTGGATTTGAATCATGAATTAAAACTCAGTGAGAGGGCTTCCCTGGTGGCGCAGTGGTTGAGAGTCCGCCTGCCGAAGCAGGGGACACGGGTTCGTGCCCTGGTCCGGGAAGATCCCACATGCCGCGGTGCGGCTAGGCCCGTGAGCCATGGCCGCTGAGTCTGCGCGTCCGGAGCCTGTGCTCCGCAACCGGAGAGGCCACAACAGTGAGAGGCCCACGTACCGCAAAAAAAAAAAAAAAAAAAAAAATTCAGTGAGACATGTTTATCTCAAAAAATGTTAAAATACTCTGATCAGCCCTGATGTTGATAATAAAAACCAATTACTTGCAAGTTTGGTATATTCAATTCCAGAACTGATAATAACCTAATATAGCAATATATTAATAACTCTGTCCTAGCAGTGAGTGGTATTTGTTTTGAATCTACAGCTCTGTAACATATATCTCATGCCTCTGGGCTGACCAGAAGAATCAGCCTTCAGTATGCTTATAAATCCTATTTACTTACCTTCTTTATTGCCTCATCTTTATAGTTATCTTTTGACACTGCTTATCTCTAAACGCTGGTCATAGAAAAGAACCAATCCCATAAAAGCCAATCTGATATCAGCAATCATGTTACTTCATGTCAACACATAATATTGTTGAGAGAATATGTTCTTAGACTGTGAACTTGAAATTGACATGAAAATACTGAGAGGAAAATAATTAATATATTACGAAGTACTGCCATTCCTTCACGATTTGTTACAATAGTGATGTAAAACAAAATGTAAATGATTTATATCTCTAACATTTCCTAATCCTGTGGCTGTCAAAAGTTTTCTTACACAAGAATCACCTAAAAAGCCTGTTTTAAATGCAGTTTCCTTTATCAGAGATCAAACATTATGAGGTTGAGACCTGGGAACTTGTGTTTGTAACAAGTTATCCAAGAATGATTCTAATGCTTTTTATCTGTGGTTCATACTTTCACTACATTCTGAAATCAGCAAGCTGTTGGGATCATGATCCTTGTAAATAGATATTTCAAATGTAAATAGATATGTAAATGTAGGTAATAGATATTTCAAATGTAGGTAATGTAAATAGATATTTCAAATGTAGGTAATAGTATTAATTTAAAGAGCTATGATTAAAATGTTCTGCCTCATTTTTTAGTCAGGTATGGCCAATTTTCCTATCAGAGCATAAGTGAATGGATACGTACCCTCTAAGTCATGGAAGGTACTGGAGAAACAGTCCCAGAATTAGTCACTGAGGGATATTTTACTCTGCTGGGTAAAATACAGCATCCATGAGTATACGGTAATAGAATTTTGGGCTACAGGCATGCACTTAGTAGTGAATAAAAGGTCAAGATAAAGTATCTGGACATCACAATGGGTAATCAGAGCACAGTAATGGCAAATTTGGGGCAAACAATGCTTCAAAGTCATGATAAGTAGGCAGTAGACATCAGTTAGGTATGTTTTATGGCAAAAGGGTCTCGAACTTATGAAAGGACTAGGGAATAGGCAAACTACTAGAAAATAAACTATTAAAAATCCATCCACATATATATTTTTTTCATTACAAGAACCTGCTACAAATGTGATGACCTGTTCTAAGCTTATTCAAATTTTCTGTAGCATCTATCACATCACTTTGTGCATCATTTTTTCCTTTTTCATATATATCCACTGCCTTTCAGTACTCTTTCCCTTGCCCAGGATGTTTAGGTCCTTCATTCACTCTATGAATTTACTCATTGTTCTGAAAATCAGTGATAGAAGAAATATCCATCTATCTAGTAGGCTAAAAAAGTATATTTTAAAGTCCACATCCCAGAACAAGAGCTATTCATATTACTTCATAAGAATAGACCAGAACAAATACAGACCTTTGTCCGGTCTTTTGTCCCCCCCTCTACCTTTCACTCTACTCCTCAATTTGTCCTCCTCCTGACAACTCTGGCCGCTTCACTTTGATCACTTGCTTTCCATTTTTGTCTTCACTTCCTTCTTCATATTTGCACATGCCATTTTCTCTCAGTTACGTATTTTTCTATTTTAACTGAGCTTGGCTATTTTGACAAAGCATAACTAGACTGTGTATTAGTTTTCTACTGCTGCACAGCAAATTACCACGAACTTAGTGGTTTAAGCAATACAAATCCGTTATCTTACAGTTTCCATGAATAGGAAGGAGTCTAGCCATTGAATAGCTGGGTCCTCTGATCAGGGCCTCACCAGGCTGAAATCAAGGTATTGGTCAGAGTTTCGGTCTTATCTAAGGCTCAGGTTCCTTTTCCAAGCTCATATGGTGGTTGACACATTCCATTTCTTTTCAGCTCTAGAGCTCATAGAGGTTACATTTTCAAAACCAGCAGGACCAGACCGTTTTGAAACTTCATCTTCTTTTAGAGCCTCCTCTGCAACATCAGGGCCATGTAGTATTAGCTTCCTTTTGTTTACTCTGATTCTTAATCAAGCAAGTAATATCCAGTCATATTCACATGTTCTACTCACACTCGAGAGAAGGTAATTATGTGGGTCATATATACCAGGAGCAGGGATTTTGTGGCTCATCTAGAAATCTACCTAGCACAGGCTGTTCCAGGTAATTACTCTCCTAATTGGCAAGGAGCTCATAGGCCTTTCCTGCCCAGTTCTTAGGAGAGTACTTACTCAGCTCATCCTTCTTCTCAGGTAGGATGCAGGAACTGGGCAGTCCAGGTCCGCACTGGGTATCCACAAATGTATCCACACCTGAATGTACAGAACTTCTAACCTGATTTGAGGAGATTCCATTCTAACCATCAGATAAAAACTTCCCCAACTCTTATCTCATCCAGTGACAGGAACATATAACACGTGCCCGAACATACTAGAGATAACATTAAACCTACAATGCTGGACCTTAATAGGATTTTTGAATCTGCTCTTATCAATTTTTCCTATATTCCAGATTTTATCCAGAATAATTTGCTATTTTAAGTTTTTCTTTTCTTTTTCAGCTTTATTGAAGAATAAGTGACAAATACAATTGTAAGATATTGAAAGTGTACTCATGATGATTTGATATTCATATACATTGTGAGGGGATTAATACATCCAACACCTCACACATTTACATTTTTTTAACATCTTTATTGGAGTATAACTGCTTTACAATGGTGTGTTAGTTTCTGCTTTATAACAAAGTGAATCAATTATACATATACATATGTTCCCATATCTCTTCCCTCTTGCGTCTCCCTCCCTCCCACCCTTCCTATCCCACACCTTTAGGTGGTCACAAAGCACCGAGCTGATCTCCCTGTGCTATGAGGCTGCTTCCCACTAGCTATCTGTTTTACGTTTGGTAGTGTATACATGTCCATGCCTCTCTCTCACTTTGTCACAGCCTACCCTTCCCCATATCCTCAAGTCCATTCTCTAGTAGGTCTGTGTAAATTTATAGGTTGTCCATTTTATTTTAATCTTTGAGAAGAGGCCTCTACTATCCAGTATTCTACTCTTTCTCTATCTTTCATTCTCTACTGCCCTGAGTATTTTCAAAGTATCTATGATTTGTTTTGTATGAGTTTTGGAGTTATCTTTAATAATCATATTTATATATGAAATAAATAAATTTTTAATTGCTTTAATCACATAAATTAAGCATCCAAGTTAATAACGTATTTTACTGCATAAAAAACCTTATTTTGCATAATATTAATACAAGGTAATGGAGAATAGTTATAAATATGGAACACTGATGCTCATAAATTGATCAAGCTTATTCTGTTTCAAATTAAATTTATACACAGTATTTATTTGCTGTAGAGAAACTTTATAAATTTATTTTATTTTTGGCCAGAGATCACTGATTGCTTTATGAAGAGATGCTTGTTAAGAAACCTATGTGATGTGGTCTACAGTTACATTTAGATTTTCACTTTGAGCACAGCTACAGAAAAAAAATAACACCTCAAAAAAAGAAGGAAAATACAATGTAGTCACAGTACCTCCATTTTTTAATTATTCCACATTAGATTATCCATGGTGTTCTCAAACATTGCCCTATGCCATACATCAGTTTTATGGTTACTTATGATTTAAAACTCAATTTTCTTCCTAGAGCAGTGAGAGCTGAAATTTTAAAAATAATAAGGCAGTTTAAGTTGAAATCAGGTAGGAAAATTCATTGGCAACGCTGTTTCTTTATCAGACCATTCACTACAGTATGGGTTTGTTTTTGATTTCTTTCTAGGTAAACTTTCCTTGGTGTGGGAAAGGTAACAGTAATCACTACCATTTACTGAGCACATACATAGTACAAGATCCTTTACGTATATAATTTCTAAGTCTTACAGCAACTCTGCAAAGCTGATATTAATATTCCACTTTTAAAGATAAGGAAATCAGGACACGTTAACTTGCCAAAAGTCATGGTATTAGAAAGTACTCAAGCCAGAATTCAAACCCAGGACTGTTCAACCTCAAGTTCCCACTGCATTCCACTGCCTACACTCTTTCTAATTAGCTCTCTGCTTATAACCACACCATTCCTCTACCATTGTTAAAGGATAATGCCTATTCTTCTACTTTTCTCCAATATAGTAAGCAGGGAAATGTGGAGAGCACTGAGTTACACTGTTGGCTTGCTCAGAGGACAGGATGCCACCAGAACGTTATCACTGCCATAGCCTACCAATTTTCCACCATTGTTCAGGTCCTATTAACAATTTTCCACCTTTCAAATAAAAATAATCTTTCAGACAGGTTTCTTGTTACAGTGTCAAATGTTATTTTCTCTCATCACCTCAGGCTGAAACTAAATGTGTATGGGGTGGAAATCCTCTAAACAGAGGAACTACTGACTGAAAAGAGATTTCATTTTTAGCTACAATTTCTCTTCAGTATTATTTCACTTTTATTTTGCAAATTTACTTTGCTTCATCACAGAGCCCACAGGAAAAGTTGGGGTAGTAGAGAAGCTCTTCTGTTATCCAGCACAGCCACAGAGGAAAACATTCTGTTTAACCAGATACACTTACAGCACTTTAAAGAGTACCGTGTAAGAAATGCTATTAGTCATGAAGTTAGAATTTAAAAATGCAACAATTCCTCAATAAAAATTCCTCAAATAAACTTCATGTAAAATCTCCCGACTTTAAACAAAACTGCATAAGTCCTGTGAGGCAGGGTTGCTTATATTTACAGAAGTCAAACCCACAACTGTTACCTCACTACATATTTGTCTTTGCACAAGGGAGACCTAGAAGAATCCCTTCTAGATACACTTGAAGTCAATAACGAATAAGTACTCTTCTTTCTCCCCTCCCTTCTCCCTTAACAATCTACTCTCCACTCTCAGCTCCTTTTTCGTGTCTTTTCTTCACTCCTTTCTCTCTTTCCAAAATGAAAGTATCATAATCAGTCTGTTAAGCTTTTGACTGATTGGCTCATTATACTTCAACTCCAAGACACACTTGAGGAATTTGAAGCATTAACAAGAAAACATAGATTATCAATTGATTGATACATTCGGCGTGAGAGGTTGGGGGTGGGGAGAGGTTGAGAAGCAAGGGGCATGCGCCTCAAATCACACCAGACAGCAAGCAAGTTCTGAAGATCAACTTAATATACTTCTTTCTGGGTTATTTGGGAGTTAGAGTGCAGAGTACTGTTAACCACAGATTTATAGAGGGTCTCTCATTTTCTACGCACTCTCAGCCAACAACTAGTGAGCTCTATCACGCAGAGGCTATATCCTGATACTGACCCTACAGGAAAGGATTTGGAGTTTCTGATCATTCTTTGGACATAGAATATGTGATACTGGTGGGAGAAATAAAAGTCCTGTGGGCTTTCCATATCGCCAAGGTAAATACTCAATGAATTATGAAGTGGTTTTTTGTTTGTTTTTACAAAAAATTCCTGGGAGAAAACTAACTTCATGTGGGGTAGTCTTCAATATATTGGGGATAAACTCTCTCAAAGCATCCATAAATGCTTACTCTATTTCAGAAAGCATTATAGTAGCATTCATGGGATGAATTTCCTGGCTTCTCTGACTCTGATAAATGGACAATCTAAAGATTAAGGGAAAACTGGAGGATGAGTGCTTTGCCTGACCTCTTGTGTTCTTTGTACTTCAAGTTCCCCACTTCATCTACGGTGAACCCCGGAAATCCTTTAACTGAACCCTTGGAAGAAGATAGGTATATGTTGATTCCACCACATCACTAGATCTTAACTAAGGGTAAAATGTCAGAACCACGTGTTAAGATTTTTCAGAATATGCATGTCTGGGCCCTAACCCAAATCTACTGAATCATAATGCCCAGAGGTTGGTTCTTAATATGCATGTTTTTAACAAAGCACTCTAAGTGATACTGGCAGTAGAATTCTGCTTAATAAAGAAATAGCTACCATGCTAGATAACTCATTAAAAGAGCTATCACACCTGTTTTCTTTTGAACTGGGTTACAGTTTTTCTGAGAGAGAAGCACAGGAATAACACTCTAGGCCTTAAGATAGATATATTCTTAAATTAAATAATGTAAGTATGCTTTCAAGAATGAGCATCGGTTTGCATTCTCACTAGCAGTACATGATGCTTCCCATTACCCCCAAATCATTTTCAACACTTAATAATATGCCAAATATACCTCAGTAAAGCTGTTAAAATATTTTTGGACAGTTTTCATCATTTTAATTTATTCTTCTATTTTCAGGAACCATTTGTACAAGGAAGGAATAGACATTACATGTTTTTTGAATGTTTGGTAGAATTCAGCCGTTAAAATTGTCTGATTCTGGGGCCACTGGCAGTGGCTGGAGATTTTTATTATCAATGTCTGTCTCTTTCAGGTGTTGGGATTGGGAAAGGGAGCCAAAATTCCAACTAGTGTCTTACCTTATTCAAAAGTAGAATTATCTTACATATTTTATATCCCTCAAGTAATTGTTATGTTATAGATGTAGTAGAAGTACAATAAATTTTTAATAGGTAAGTGAATGAATGAATAAAACAAATACAGAAAATGTGTGCTGCTTGATGGAGCAACTGACATTTTTTTTTTCAGGGAATCATAAAATCAATCCACATGCCTAGGAGAGAAGACTATACAGTCTCTGGATCTGTATCAAATAACTTCTAGCACATTAAGACAGTGTTCCCAAAGCATGGAGGCTACTCCCCATGTTGCCATGCTATGCCATTTTTCATAGATTCACAAAAATATTGCTTTTCAGGCTATAGAAGATGTGAAGAATACCCAGGAATCATCTAATCAAATCGCAACACTTGAAGCTGACAAATGGCTGTATCATGCTAGACACATGATTGTCCCTTCTTTTCCATAAGAATCTCAAGGTCAGGGAACTGGTGAAAAGCTTGGTTGACTCTTTTCCAGTTTTACTTTAATTTTATGTTGCTTATTTTAATCACACTGATGTTTGACAAGTTCTTAAAATATACACATTTTGTGAATTCCCCTATTCTTCCCCTTTGAAGAACTGTACATAGTTCAGATGTACGCCCCACAATATTATTAAAAAGATAAAATGTCCTTTGGGCAGGATTCCTTTTTTTTCCGATTACACGTTTTTTTTTTATCTTACTGAGGTATAATTGACAAACAAAAACTGTATATGTTTAGGGTGTACTAAGTGATGTTTTGATATGTTATACATTGTGAAGTGATTACCATAATCAAGCTAATTAACATGTCTATCACCTCACACAGTTACCATTTTTTGTGTGTGTGGTGAGAACACTTAAGATCTACTCTCTTAGCAAATTCAGAGTGTATAATACAGTGTTGTTAACTATAGTCACCATGCTGTAGATTAGATCTCTAGAAATTATTCAGGCTGCATAACTGAAATTTTATTCACTTTGACCAGTATCTTCCCATTTCCCCACATTCCAGCCCCTGCCAATCACCATTCAACCCTCTGCTTTTATGAGTTTAACTTTTTTAGATTCTACATAAGTGAGGTCATGCATATTTGTCACTCTGTGTCTCGCTTATTTCACATAACATAATGTCCTGCAGGCTCATCCATGGTGTTTCATGGCAGGAGTTCCTTCTTTTTAAGGATGAATAATAGTCTTCTGTGTATAAAAATACACCACATTTTATTCATTCATCTGTGAATGAACACTTACATTGTCTCCATATCTTAGTTATTGTGAATAATGTTGCAGTGTACATGGAAGGGCAGATATCTCTTTGAGATAGTGATTTCATTTACTTTGGATACATACCCAAAAGTGAGATTCCTGGATCATATGGTAGTTTTATTTTTAATTTTTTGAAGAAACTCCATACTGTTTTCCATAATGTCTGTACCAATTCACATTCCCTCCAACAGTGCACAAGAGTTTACTTTCTCCACATTCTTGCCAACCCTTGCTATCTTTTGTCTTTTTGATAACAGCCATTCTAACAGGTATGAGGTGATATCTCATTGTTTTGTTTTTCCTTCCAGATTTATTAATACAAGATTGACATATAACATTGTGTAAGTTTAAGGTGTGCAACCTAGTGATTACATATATATATATATATATACACATATATATGTGTATATATATATATACATATATTGCAAAATGATTAATGTGAAAAGGTTAACATATCCATCACCTCAAAAAGTTAGAATTTTTAAAATTGTGTTTTTTGATTTGCACTCCTTTAATGATTAGTGATGTTGAGCACCTTTTCCTATAACTGTTGGCCATTTATATGTTTTCTTCAGAGGAATGGCTATTCAGGTCATTTGCCCATTATAAAAATCAGGTTACTTGGGTTTTTTGGTTTGTTATATTTTTGTTTTTATTTGTTATTTTTATTGTTGGTTTGGTTTGGTTTGGTTTTTGTTGTTCGGGGAGGGTTGTTTGCTTTTTACTATTGAGTTGTTTGAATTCCTTATATATTTTGGGTTTTAACTCCTTACCAGAGGTATTGCTTGAAAACATTTTCTCCCATTCAATAGATTGTCTTATCTATTTATTGATTCCTTTGCTGTATAGAAGCATTTTAGTTTGATGCAATCCCACTTGTCTATTTTTGCTTTTGTTGTCTGTGATTTTGAGATCATATAAAAAAAATCATTGCCCAGGCCAATGTCAAGAAGCATTTTTCCTAAGTTTCCTTCTAGAAATTTTCAATTTCAGGTCTTTTGTTTAAGTCTTTAATACATATTAAGTTTACTCTTGTATATGGTATGAGATAAGCATTCAATTTCATTATTCTAGACATTAATATCCAGTCTTCCCAACACTATTATTGAAGAGACTACTCCTTTATTCTTTGTGTGATTTTGACACCCTTGTTGAAGACTGTAAATGTGTGGATTTATTTCTGGGATCTTTATACTGTTCCACTGGTCTATTTGTCTATTTTTATGCCAGTACCATACTGTATTGATTACTTTAGTTTGGAATATGTTTTGAAATCAGGAAGTGTGATGCCTTCAGCTTTATTTTTCTTATTCAAGATGCTTTGGCTATTCAGAGTCTTTGGTGGTTCCATACACACTTTAGGATTGTTTTTTTCTATTTCTGTGAAAACTGTCACTGGAATTTTGATGGGACTTACAGTGAATCTGTAGATTGCTTTGGGTAGTATGTATATTTTAGCAACATTAATTCTATCAATCCATTAACATGGGATATCTTTCCAGTTACTAATATCTTCTTCAATTTCTTTCATCAGTACTTTATAGTTTTCAGTGTACAGATCTTTCACCACATTGGTTACATTTATTCCAAACTATTTTGTTAACTTTTATGCTATTATAAATGGGACTGTTCTTTTAATTTCTTTTTTGGATAATTCATTGTTAATGTATATAAGCACTACTTATTTTTGTATGTTGATTTTATATTTTGTGAATTTACTGAATTTGTTTATTAGATATAACAGTTTTTTGGTGGAATCTTCAGGGTCTTCTATATATAAGGTCATATCATCTGCAAATAGAGAAAATTTTACTTCTTTCTTCCAGATTTGGATGCCTTTTCTTTTTCTTGTCTAATTGCTCTAAGATTTCCAGTACTATGTTGAATAGAAGTGTTGAAAGTGGGCCTCCTGTCTTGTTCCTAATCTTACAAGAAAAGTTTTCAGCTTTGCACTGTTGAGTATGATGTTCACTGTGGGCTTGTCATATATGGCCTTTATGATATTGATGTACATTCTTTCTATACCTAATTTGTTGTGAGTGTTTATCATGAAAGGACATTGAATTTTCTCAAAAAAAATTTTTTCTGCTTCTATTGCGATGACTATATGAATTTATTCCATTGTTCTGTTAGTGTGTAGTATCATGCTTATTGATTTGCATATGATGAATCATCCTTGCATCTCAGGATTATGTCCTAATTTATCATGGTGTACGCTCCTTTTAATGTGCTGCTGAATTCTGTTTCCTAGTATTTTGTAGAAGACTTTTACGTCTATGTTCATCAGGAATATTGGCCTGTAATTTCATCTTCTTGTAGTATCCTTATCTGGCTTTGGTATGAGGCTAATGCAGGCCTTGTAAAACGAGTTTGGGAGTGTTCCCCCATATTCATCTTTTGGAAGAGTTTGAGAAAGAGTGGCATTAATTCTTTAAAAAATTGGTAGAATCCAGCTGTGAAACCATCTGGTCCTGAACTTTTCTTTGTTGGTAGGTTTTTGTTTATTTAGTAAATCTCCTTATTATTGATCTGTTCAGATTTTCTATTTCTTTGTAATTCAGTCTTGGTAGGTCATATGTTTGTAGGAACTTATCCATTTCTTCCATGTCGTCCAATTTGTTTAAATATAATTGTTCACAGTAGCCTCTTATGATCCTTTATACTTATGTGGTATCACTTTTTTTTTTTTTTGCAGTACGTGGGCCTCTTACTGCCGTGGCCTCTCCCGCTGCGGAGCGCAGGCTCAGCGGCCATGGCTCACGGGCCCAGCCACTCTGTGGCATGTGGGATCCTCCCAGACTGGAGCATGAACCCGCGTCCCCTGCATCGGCAGGCGGACTCTCAACCACTGCGCCACCAGGGAAGCCCCTGTGGTATCATTTTTAATATCTCCTTTTTCATTTATAATTTCATTCGAGTCCTCTTCTTTTTATCTCATGTTTAGTTTAGATAAAGGTTTGTCAATTTTGCTTACCATTTCGAAAAACCAACTCTTATTTGCAATGATTTTTTTCTATTGTCTTTCTAGTTTCTAGTTCATTTACTTTGCTCTAATCTTTTTTATTTCCTACCTTCTGTTGACTTTGGGCCTAGTTTGTTCTTCTTTGTCTAATTCCCTGAGGTATAAAATTAGGTTGTTTATTTGAAATTTTTGTCTTCTCTTATGGTAGGCATTTATTACTATATACTTTACTCTTAGAGCTGCTTTTGTTGGACAGCTACATGTAAAAGAATGAAATTAGAACATTCCCTAACACTATACACAAAAATAAACTCAAAATGGATTAAAGACCTAAATGTAAGGCCAGACACTATAAAACTCTTAGAGGAAAACATAGGAAGAACACTCTTTGACATAAATCACAGCAAGATCTTTTTTGACCCACTTCCTAGAGTAATGGAAATTAAAAAAAAAAAAAAAAAAACAAATGGGACCTAATGAAACTTAAAACTTTTGCACAGCAAAGGAAACTATTAACAAGATAAAAAGACAACCCTCAGAAGGGTTGAAATTATTTGCAAACAAATCAACGGACAAAGGATTCATCTCCAAAATATATAAACAGCTCATGCAGCTCAATATTAAAAAACAAACAACCCAATCAAAAAATGGGCAGAAGACCTAAATAGACATTTCTCCAAAGAAGATACACAGATGGCCAAGAGGCACATGAAAAGCTGTTCAACATCACTAATTATTAGAGAAGTGCAAATCAAAACTACAATGAGGTATCACCTCACACTGGTTAGAATGGGCATCATCAGAAAATCTACAAACAACAAATGCTGGAGAGGGTGTGGAGAAAAGGGAACCCTCTTGCACTGTTGGTGGGAATGTAAATTGATATAGCCACTATGGAGAACAGTATGGAGGTTCCTTAAAAAACTCAAAATAGAATTACCATATGACCCAGCAATCCCACTGCTGGGCATATACCCAGAGAAAGCCATAATTCAAAAAGACACATGCACCCCAATGTTCATTGCAGCACTATTTACAACAGCCAGATCACGGAAGCAACGTAAATGCCCACTGACAGATGAAGTGATAAAGAAGACGTGGTACATATACACAATGGAATATTACTCAGCCATAAAAAGGAATGAAATTGGGTCATTTGTAAAGAAGTGGACGGACCTAGAGACTGTCACACACAGTGAAGTAAGTCAGAAAGAGAAAAACAAATATCGTATATTAACACATATATGTGGAATCTAGAAAAATGGTACAGATGAACCAGTGTGCAAGTCAGAAATAGAGACACAGATGTAGAGAACAAATGTATGGACACCAAGGGGGGAAAGCGGAGGTGGGGGTGGTGGTGGGATGAATTGGGAGATTGGGACTGACATATATACACTAATATATATAAAATAGATAACTAATAAGAACCTACTGTATAAAAAAAAGAAAATTCAAAAAAGAAAAGAAAAAAGAACTGCTTCTGTTGCATCCCATAAGTTTTGGTATGTTATGTTTTCATTTTCATTTGTCTCAGGATACAGTCTTATTTGCCTTTTTATTTCTTCTTGACACATTAATTGTTTAGTCATGTGTTGTTTAATTTCCAGGTTTTGTGAATTTTTCAGTTTTCCTTCTGTTATTTTTAGTTTCATATCATTGTGATCAGAAAATATGCTAGCTATGATTTCAATCTTCTTAAATTTGTCAAAGCTTGCTTTTGACCTAACATATGATTTTTCCTGGAGAATATTCCATCTGTACTTAAGAAGAATGTGTATTTTGGTGCTATTGGATAGAATAGTCTGTGTATGTCTCTTAGGTCCATTTGCCCTATAGTGTTCAAGTCTGCTGGTTTTTTTATTCCTTTTATGTCTGGATGATCTATCCATTGTTGAAAATGGAGCACTAAAGTTCCCTATTATTATTTTATTGATGTCCATTTATCCCTTCAGCTTTGTTAATCTTTTCTATATATTTAGGTGTTCTATGTTGGGTGTATATATATTTACACTTGTATGTCTTCTTAATGAATTGACCCCTTTATCAAAACGATGGGGGAAACCAGACACTCACTACACTCTCACTTTCCTTTATGAGAAACTTCAGGCTGAGACAGTCTCCCTGGTACTGATCTGTGCTGCCTTCGTGGAGGGATGTGGTGAGTAAAGTGAAACTATTATTGTAACTCTCTTCAGTGCATATATTCTCAGACTTTTTTGCTCCAACACACTCTGGGACCTCTCTCCTGAACTTCTATGCCCCCACAAAGGTACTATCACCCATAAGTTGTTGTCAAAATTGATGTTTCTGTAGGGAGATGAAGTCTGAAAACTCCTATTTCACCATTTTGCTAAAATCACTCCTAGGCAGGATTTCTGAACTCAGCTAGAAATTGGACCCTTACACCATCCAAATTCTATATTTTAGACTCCACTAGTGAAGGAATAGAAATGGGAGATAACAAAGGAGAGCAGCACAATCTCAAATGATGCCACTGAGAAGAGAAGAAAGGGGTGGGGTTTGAAGAAGATGCTTTGTTGTGACAAACTTTTAAAAACACTATGCAATGTTAATTAATATGTGCATGCAGACCAAGAAGATACTGTTTAGTGCCTGACACCACAGATTTTGAAATGGCATATAAAACATGAAAAAAAATAGAAGTAAGGGATCAATGAACTCTTTCTATACTTGATTCCTATGTGATGCTTTTTTTATTGGAGGATGACAGAGAGAAAGATGGAGAAAGAGAGAGACGACGTTTTTCTCTGCTATTTTCCATTATACTTTCCTCTCATATTTAAGAAGGTATGAAGTGACTTTTCTACCTCACTATACAGAGTCAAGTTTTTTTTTGTTTTTTTTTTTCCCTTCAATATTTATTTATTTATTTATTTTGGTTGTGCCTGGTCTTAGTTGCAGCATGCGGGCTTCTTCGTTGTGGCATGCAGGCTTTTAGTTGCAGCATGCCATAGCCAAGTTTTTAAATACAGTACGAAGTTACTGAATGCCAACTTTGGATAAGCTTATTCCTTTTTGTCTTCCTTTTAACCTTTGAAAAGGAGCTTTAAATTGTTAGCAGATTCCAAACTGCACCACTTCAAATTCAAGTAGAGCCAATTAAGCTAGAATGCAAAGTTAACCCAAAAATACAGTTAGCACTGCATCCAGGAAGAGATTATGCTACAAGCAAGAAGTGTTAACAAATGACACACTAAAATTTTATAAGGAGAGGAGAGATAGACTGGTCATGAGATAAACAAAATAGCATTACAAAGTTGCAGTATAAATACAGAGCACTGTGTTTGATGTTTTATAATGAAATTTTAATTTTAAAATATTGTTTTCGGATTACTATGTTGTAGACCAGTTATACATCCATGTAGATCTGGAGCTTTGGAAATATATTTTAAAATATGTATGCAGCAGTTTATAGACTTCAAGGGCAATCTGTTAGAAATCAAATTATACAAGTAGTAGTATAGTAATTAAAAGAAAAAGGAGAAAGAAAAGGAGAGGAGGAAGAGGGGAAGGAGAAAGAGGAGGACAAGGAGGAGGAGGAGAAGAAGAAAGCTATACTGTGTTTAAATCATTTTGCCCTCTTGGCTGCTTTCCTCAACTGTAAAATAAAAGGAGTAAATTTGATGAACTTTCAGGTTCTAAGTATCTAATAATCACTTTAAAATTTTGTTTTATGAGCCTCATTGTTTTTAGGTCCAGAATCAAAATTTTCCCAAACAATTTGATTAAGGATTGATCAACGTGTATGTAGAATCTAACATATGCCCAGTCTGTATCTAAATCTCCTAATGAGGATACTCTGTTCTGTGATAATATGAGGTTAATTAACATTGATGATACACTTTGATGTTTCCTTAAGAAAGTCATTTATCAATACCAATTATTTCTTCAGTATATAAACAATAGTCATATTATAATGGTGTAGGTATAATATTTACCTTTTATAGTCAATTTCCCCTGAGGTAATTGAATTATGATAAATATGCACTGATATGATTCCAATTTTATCAGTGGATAGTCTTCTTTTATTCATTCATTTATTAATTCAACAAATATTTATTAAATGTCTATGAAACATCACACAAAATTTCGGTCACTAAAGATTCAACAGTTAAAACAAAAAACAGCCCCTCCTCAAATAAAAGAAAAACAAACCAATGAAGCATAATAGATATTACAGGTGTGGCATTGTGGAGCAGTAGTAAAAAGTGTTATTAATAATTGGTGCTGTGAAAACTGAGTATCCATATGGAAAAAAATAAAATTAGTCCCCAACTTCACATGATACACTGAAAATCAATTCTGGCTAATTAAATAAGTCAACTATATTGAAACTAATAATTTCTGTTCATTTAATGAGATAACTCCTAAATGAGAGTGAAAAATAAGCCACCAAGTGGTAGAGATATTTTTTAAATGTAAAACCAGTAAGGATTAGTATCCAGAATATATAAAGAAGTAATACAAATAAGAACAAGACTACCAAGAAATCTGGACAGGTATTTCATAAAAGAAGACAACCATATGGCCCCCAATAATACATAAAAAGATGTTCAACTGTGTAGTTATTATATAAATGAATTTTAAATTACAATCAAACATTATAACTCAGCCGCCAAACTGAAAGAAATTAAAGAGATTGACAATATTAAATATTAAATGTTGGCAAGAATGCACAGCAAAGGGAACTATTGTATAGTTCTGATGAAAGTACAGTTTGGTACAAATACTTTGGAAAACTGACATTACCTGGCAAGTTTTAAGATACACATATGTATGATATAGCAAGTCCATTCCTAATTATATTACGCCCCAGAGAGAGAGTCATGTACATGTGTACCTGGACACATGTACAAGAATGTTGATAGTAGCTTTTTTTGTAATAAACCCAAAATAGGAATAATCCTATGTTCATCAACAAGAAAACAGATACATTAATTTTGGTATATTCATACAGTGGAACACTATACAGCAATGAGAATAAACAAACTACAATGTTGTCATAGATGAATTTCACAAAGAAAATATCAAACAAAAGAAGAAAAAAAGAATACAATGAATTTCCATTTATATTTTAAAAACAGGCAAAAGCAAACCATATTATTTAGGGATGCATACATATGTGGTAAGGTTATAATGTACAGCAAAGAAGTTATTCTCATAAAACTCAGGATAGTGATATACCTCTAGGGAGGAGTGATGCTTTGATAGGGAAGGACCAGATATTGGGAGACAGGGAAGTAGCTCTGGGGTACTGTATGATTCTACTTTTTTACCTGGGTTGTGGTTACATTAGTTATTGCTTTGTAAATATTTGTTAAATTGTATCTTTATATTTTATTAACTATTCTGTGTGTTGTGAATGAGAGTGAGAATGGGAGGATGAAAAAGTAAGAGTACATATGTAGACAATTTGTTCAAAGATATTTTCTCAAAAGAGGAGCAGACATACATGGTGGTAGCTGGAGTGGTGTACAGGATAGAAGGGATTGTGACATGTTTATAGGCCGTTGGCAATTAAGCAGGAGGAGGGCAATTTATTAAGGAGTAGGAAAAGACAAATGAGAGAAAAACTTCATGTAGATGAGAGGGGTGAGATCTAGTACCTGACGGAATGATTGTCTTTATCAAGATGCAAGGATAGTTCATCCATAATAACAGGATAAAATTGTAATGGGGCATAGAAGTAGTTTGGAAGATTTAAAGTTGGGATTGTTGGATGGTTCTCTTCTCATTGCCTCAATTTCCCTGTAAAATCACAAATAATTTCATCATCTGAGATGGAAGAGGGTTGGAGGAAGTGATAGACATTTGAGGTGAGATAAGTCATCCAGAAAAGTAAGCAAAAACAATTGACTAGGAAAACTCAGTAGGACTGTCAGGCTCATTTGAAATTAATACTTATGATTTTTAAGTAAAAGCAGTCACATTGTTGGATTTTTTTTCCTAGTCATGGCACTGTCCTTCTACAGTTTGTGGTTAACTAGAAAAGACAGACATTAAACTAGCACTTATCTAAGTCATCTAACAAAAAAACTCATCTGTTGAAGAATCTATATCTCACAAGAATACCTAATGATGCAAATTTCTAGCATTGTTTTTGCTCCTTAAGTGTTATTGAAAGTTTAGAAAAATATGTGACTGAAAATAGTAGTCCTACTTCCCAAGCTTTGGTTTTCCTTCCACTTCTATTACACTCTCTAGGTGGTCTCATCTAACCCTATGTCTTCAACCACCACCAACACACAGATTATTTTGAAGTCCAAAATTCATCCTCTTCCTGTATTCTCCATCTCAATGACTAGAAACATCACCTATCCAGTTATTCAAATAAAAAACGTGGACATAATCTGGGACTCCTCTTTCCTCCATCTTTGCATCCAATCACTAAATCATGCTGGTTTTAACTCCATAACATTTCCAGAATTAGAACAAGGTGTAATCAAGTATATCAATTAAGAAGCTATATAAATAATCTAGGAAAGAGAGAATGGTAGCTTGAGCTAAGATGACAGATTAAAGAGACATAAAAGAGGCAAATTCTCCAAGTCTTAGTGAGCACATTCTAGAGGTGTAGAAAAATTCCCAGGACTTCGTAATTGATGAAATACTGAGGCTAAAGGAGAAGAAAGGGTCAAGAAAGACTTTCAGTTTTCTGGCTTGATGTTACTGAATGGCTGGACATGCTATTCACCAGACAGGGAATATTGGGAAGGGTAATGGATATCTTCAGATGGTGGACATCATTAATTCGGTTTTATATTATGTTGAGTTTGAGATGACAAGAGGACGTACTAAGGAGACAGTTGGATACGCTGTCTGGCACTCAAAGAAAAAGGCTAAGATTGAGATATTCATTTGTAACCATTAAAGTCTTAGGGCATAGATGAGATTATTTTAGAAGAGAGTAAAGCATGAGAAGAGAAGAGGGCAAAAAATCAAGCGCTGAGGAACACCACTTACTAAGATCCAGGTAGCCAGGGATGAGTGAAAAACAGATAGAGATGGAACAACCATATAAGTAAGAAGAAAACCAAGAGAGCACTGTGTCTTGTAAGTCAAAGAAGAGAATGTTTCAAGAAAGAATGAATGTGCAACAGTATCAAATGTTGCTGAGAGGTCAAGCAACATTTGAGAACCAAGAAATGTCTATTTACTTAGTGATCTAGAAGTCGTTGGTGATATTAAGCAAAATATGTTTGGTCGAATCCAGATCAGACAAATAAAAAATAGGTGGGAATTGAGGAAACAAAGGCATTTTCCCCCTTTGGGAAGTTTGGCTGTGAAAGGAAGGGTGGTGATCATAAATTTACAGATATCTATCTTCCCTTTGGTAGATCTCTCAAGCAGTGATACTGAGATTCAGGTATATAAAATGTAAGTGTCAAGGCTCATCCAGTTTAGTACTCTGTCAACTGGTGTCAATGAAAGACAGAAGGCAAGTGAGTTTAGAGTTTTGGTAAAGAGTGTTACTAAAATTATGAACTGCGGAATCAAAGCTGGATATGGAGGAGAGTGAATTAAAAAGAGGTCTGATGGAATGGGATAGAGTAAAGGGATCACTGGATTGTGGGCCATGAAAGTGAAATTTTGGTCAGAAAGCAGTGATGGTGGGGGTGGCAATTATAGGGAATGATAAGGTCCAGGGTATGACCAGGAGAATGGGTTGCCGAAAGAAGACTGAGAACTCACTGAAGATAAGGAGATTGAGGAACTGAGGCACTTGAAAGTCATCATGAATAATGTCTGAAATAGAGATGGAAGAAAAACTGTAAACCATATGATAAACTCGTTACTAAACGCAATGTGGGCAGAGTAAGCAGGTGGGGAACTCGGTAGCATGTGTCTCAAAGGAACAGAATTTTTTGTTGTTGTTCAACTTTTCTGTTTTCAAGATGTTGGAGCCTTTAGGTCTCAAAATATCAAAGGGACCAAGGGAAACACCCAACCTCCAGAGGCATATGGAATATGAGAGGGAAACATAAGATCACTATTCAAGAGGGTTGCAGGGTCAGGCAACCTAATTGTTAGGGGTGAGCCTGGTTTCATTCATGGAGGGGACCCTTGGAGAAGTGGTAAAAAATAAAGAAAAAGCTCTTTTGTGGCCTAGAAAATGGTGGGCTCAGAAACTGCATTTCTGCACCCTGCACAAAATATGTGTGATGCTGGATCCATAAATTATTGGAAGTAATCTAACTTCAATCCAAGCGTCAGTTCCTCCCTGAATTCCCCCCCCCCAACATATGCCCCCTCCATCCAAAACAGGTGTTAGGGAGCTTTCTCCTTTCTTCTCCCTCAGGATCTCATACAACTTTTATTATAGCACTTATCACATTACTGTAATTACGTTTCCCCCACTAGACTTTGAGTTTCTCTAGGGCAGTCAGATTTAGACTCTATTTTACTTTGTGTCTCAGGGGCCTAACAACTAACAATGTAAATTGATGAATGAATAATACATCCATTAGTAGGAATTAGTTTATCTAATTAATCCATCACTACTCATTCCCGCTGAGATTAGAAAGTGGCCAAGGGATGAAAGTGTGCCACTAACAAACTTGTGGTGGGTGGAGAGGCGGAAGTGGGAGGATAATGGAAAGGCCTTTTAACTGGAAGATGAGAGACCTGTTTTCCTACCTCTTTTCTTCCACTTACCAGCTGCGTGATTTTGAATACCTTAGGTAACATATGGTACTTCTAATTTCTTTACCTATAAAATGTGGGGGAATAGACTAAATGATCTCTGAGTCCAGCCTTCATCTAATATGCTAGAGCTATCATTTTGGTAAAGGCTGGTTTACACTGGAAAGTTAGATGTATAAAGCAGTTAGCTTAGTGTTTGAAGACAAGATATTTACAGATTTTTAAAAAATATGACTAACTTAAAGGCTAGATAACTCACTTTAGTCTAAAGTATTTTATCTAAATGTAGTATTGAATGATGATCGGTTTTGCTGTGAATAAACTGGTTTTGTTATACATTGTATAATCATTTTTTTTGCCCAGTTTGAAACTGGTTATTAAATCGGTTTGTCTTAATCCCCAAGGGTGTGTGACAGAGACTTAATGCCTGGGCTATCTGGACAACCGGATTATTTCATAGGTTTTCTGCTCTACCATGGCTTCAGAGGTTCTGTCATAGACACTATGAGGAATGAAGCCAAACCAGACATAGTTCACAGCATCAGCTATCATTGGAAGTCTAGTAACATTTAGATTATACATTTGCAGAAGTTCCAGCAGGTTTTAAAGGTGGAAAGCGCTATTATTGAAATAATACTGCCTTATTTCTCTCTTTTTATTTGCATTTCATCATAACAAATATCCCTAGCCCACACGTGTTTATTGTTTAGGAAATACAGGCTCAGTTACAGTGAGTACCATTCTCTGCCATAGGGTCGATGGACTTAAAAAGTAAAATATAATTGTTTTGCACTTACATAACACATCCCTATATAATACTAGTAGAAAATTTATCTCACACAAAAGAAAGAAGAAATAAAGGAAGGGATGGAGAAAACCTATCACTACCACCAAAATTCCTCATCACCATTCAAGTATTGAGGAGTGGGGGAGAAAGTTTATGGGAGGATATAAGGGGTCAGAATAGGTTATCAGGTTTCATTACGCAGGCACAATATTGTGGATAACAAATAGTGACCTCAGGAATTCAAAGCCTTAGCATTACTGAAATATCTAAAGTCTCCTTTTCCATTTACTGGTGTGTCCAGAAAATTAGCCTACTTGTACAGGAGTACTGTCAAGAAATGCTGCCTCTGAACTTTTGGGAATCAAAGTTTTAGTATCTATCATCAAGAGCCATGGAAATGTTCGAGTCCTTCCATCCAGAAATTCTAATTGTGCAAACCTAATCAAAGGAGATAGTGCAGGATGTTGAAAAAATAATTTGCAGCAAAATATTCCTTAAAATTATATAAGTGAAAAAAAGAGAACTAATTTTCTCAATTACTGATAAGTGATCAAGTTAATGGCATTGCATTCATGACGGAATATTGTACAGCTCTTAAGTGATGTGTTTGCTTATTTACTTATTCATTTATACTCCACATCTTTCAAAACTGAACTTGAATGTGTTTACAAAAATATAGGCAATATTATACTGTAAAAAAGCTCTCTTCATTAAAATTAACTATGAAGACTATATTGTAATGGCATAATTTTTAGTGGAAAATTATATAAAGTTGCATATGCAACTGAATTATATGTATAACTAGAAAATACTGAGAAGAAAATATCAATAGTGATTTTGTTATAACAGAGAGATTATTAATGAATTTCTCCCTCTTTTCCCTTTCCCCGAATATTTTTATATCTTGTACTGTAATACATATATATTCCAATAAAATATATCTATCCACATATATAAACAAAGTTGGTGCCCACTGAAGAATATGACATCTTAAAAATACAAATTGAGACTATATTAAATGAAAGACGTTTTAAATGTCTTGTTTCTTATGCTCTTATCAGATCAAGGCCAGTTCTTATTAGTCTAGAACTTTCAAAGATTATATCTAGTCTAGTTAGTTGCAATGATCCATTTGCATTAAAAAGTAGTTACTAATAGGGTAGGACTTACTCTTGTCATTCTGTTTATTGTTTTCTGCCTTGTAAATTTTGTTCCTTTTTCCATCTCCTGATGCCTTTCTATTTCATTTATTTTTTTGAAGTGACACGCTTTGGTATCTTTCTCATTTTTTTAAATGTACCTTCTATTGTTATACTCTTTGTGGTTGCCATGGAGCTTACATAAAATATCTTATAGTTATAATAATCTATTTGAAGTTGATAGAAACTTAACTACAATCACATAAAAAACTCTACTCTTGTATTTTTCCCTGTCCACACATACTTTGTTATTGGTGTAAAAAATAACATCATTTATTGTGTGTGTGTGTGTGTGTGTGTGTGTGTGTGTGTGTGTGTATATATATAGTATATCCATTAACATACTTTATAATGTGAGTGCTTAAACATATTTTAATTGTTATAGTTATATTTACACATTTGTCATTTTACTTCTTTACCAGAAGGACTACAGGGGAAGCTGGGAATGTCCTTTCAATTGTAGCATACTGGGGGGAAGCAATATGGCAAGTGAGCACCATGAATTTTGCTATACGTTTTAATGCAGCATGGAGAACAGAAGTCATTTAACTTGTTTCTGCATTTCTCACAGAGGGAATTTTTTGGTGTATTCTTTTTTTTTTTTTTTTTTTTTTTTGTGGTACGTGGGCCTCTCACTGTTGTGGCCTCTCCCATTGCAGAGCACAGGCTCTGGACGCACAGGCTCAGTGGCCATGGCTCACGGGCCTAGCCGCTCCGCGGCATGTGGGATCTTCCCGGACTGGGGCACGAACCCGTGTCCCCTGCATCGGCAGGCAGACTCTCAACCACTGCGTCACCAGGGAAGCCCTGGTGTATTCTTGAGTGTACTGTTGAGTTAGGGTCCCTGTGGGAAGAAGGAGAGTATGGGGCTTCCTAGTCTGCCATCTTGCTCTGTAATTTGAAAAAATTTTGTACAGAGTGTAAAGCCATTTTCTCTCTGGAAAATGGGAAAAAAATACCCCTCTAAACTGACACCTAGGAAACCAAAGAGTGCTGTATACTCCTAATGAGCAAAATATTTTTATCTGTATTGAGAAAGAAAGGAACTATAAATATATGCCAGACTGACATTTTCATGTAATTAAAAAGGCCAGAACTATTGCTTTTCCTCACCTTGACATTTTCGAAACAAAATCAAGTTTTATTTTGAAAATTCATCCCCTGAACTGTTTCTATCTCATCATCAGAATATCTCCTTCCTGAGTGCCACCGCCCTCCCCCAACCCCACTTCCTTCCCACTCCTTTAGTAACTTAACAGAAATATAATACCTCAGTATTTTTAACAATGAAATATTAAATATTTCACCTCCACATGTTGTAATGACCAATTCCACTTTAGGCCAGGCATATTGATTTTCAGGAAAAACTTCTTTTTTTCACAAAAAGCTTATTTAAAAGTTACCTGTGTCTTATGCATCAACACTAACATTTTGTAGTCATACAGTATTCTGGAAAACACCAAAAGCATGTGGTTTAATTTTATGAGAAACAGCATGACTGTTTTATACTAGACTATAAAATTGAGTGGAAACTCACAGGGAATTATCAGTTCACTTAATATATATATATACACATATATGTATTCAATATATATGAATATATATCAGATATATATTCACATATATATTCAGTTTTTAGATAATAAAATTCTAAGGGGAGATATACTAATGTCTCTAGATTCAGATGATTGTAACTTCAGATTATTGTCCAGAGCACAAGTCATGCTACTCATGAATTTGGTATTATTCTCAGGCTGCCATGTTCAATATTAACTAAAATACATACTAAAACAACTTTTTCCTTAGGTTTGTGATAATATTTTGTAGGTAAACAAGAGAAGACATTCTTAGTACTTTAGATTCAGGTTCAATATTTTGGAGTGTCTATTATGTGTCTGATCCTGATTATAGTAGTCAAAAAATGTTTGTATGAATAAATGGAAAGCATAGTGTATAAAAATAGGTAAATTTATTTATGAATGTATATACCTTAAGTTATTTAATATTATCCAAATAATTAATTGAAGAATAATTGTTAGAAAAAAAGATGCTATGAGATTTAAAACACTTTAAGACAATTAACAAAGTCACTAATTTAAACATTTTATAATGTGCAAATTTAAATATAAGCAAGATGATCTTAGGTACACTGACAAATGATGATGTTCCAGATTGTTCTTAATTACTTACAAACAAAAATATATCATTTACCTTTTTACACAGAATATTGGAGTCATCCAGCTAAAATTTTCTTACTACCTTCCAGCCCCTGGCAACTAACATTCTTCCTGTCTCTTGAATTTGACTTTTCTGGGTACTTCATGTAACTAGAATCATATGGCATTGTATTTTTGTGACTGGCTTATTTCACTTAGGATAATGTCTTCAATGTTCCTTCATGTTGTCCCATGTGTCAGAATTCCCTTTCTTTTTAGAATTGAATAATATGCCATTGTATGTATATACCTCATTTTCTTTATCCATTCATCTATAAAATAGAAACTAGGATTTTTCTACCTTTTAGCTACTGTAAATAATGCTGCTATGAAAGTGGGTGAACAACTTTATCTTCAAGGAAATGCTTCTATTTCTTTTGGGCATGTACCCAGAAACGGAATTGCTGGATCAAATAGTAATTATATTTTTAATTTTGTGAGGAAGCACCATCCTGTTTTCCACAGCGGCTACACCATTTTATATTCCCACCAGCAATGTACAAAGGGTTACAATTTCTACACATTTTTGCCAACACTTTTTATTTACAAGTTTTTATAATAAACATCCTAGTGGATGAGAAGTGATATCTCATTGTGGCTTTGATTTTCATTTCCTTAGTGATTAGTGGTGCTGATCATGTCTTTTTTATGTGCTTGTTGTCCATTTCTATATCTTCTTTGGAAAAACGTCTATTTAAATCTTTGGCCCAGGGCTTCCCTGGTGGCGCAGTGGTTGAGAGTCCGCCTGCCGATGCAGGGAACGCGGGGTTCGTGCTCCGGCCGGGAGGATCCCACATGCCGCGGAGCGGCTGGGCCCGTGAGCCATGGCCGCTGAGCCTGCGCGTGCGGAGCCTGTGCTCCGCAACGGGAGAGGCCACGGCAGTGAGAAGCCCGTGTACCGCAAAAAAAAAAAAAAAAAAAATCTTTGGCCCATTTTTTCTTGGGTTATTTGCTTCTTGTTGTTGAGTTGTAGGAGTTCTTTATTCTTTGCATTAATCCTTGATCAGATATATGGTATTTTTTCCATTCCATGGGTTGCCTTTTCACCTCTGTTCCTAGTATCCTTTAATGTACAAAAGCTTTTGATTTTGATAAAGTCCAATTTTCTCGTTTTTTCTTTTGCTGCCTGTGCTTTGGTGTCATATCCAAGAAATCACTGCAAGATCCAATGTCATAACTCTGTAAATATACTAAAAACCACTGAATTGTATACTTTAAGGGGTGAACTTTATATGTTAATTATATCTCAATAAAGCTGCTATTCTTTTTTTGCTTGCTTGTTTGTTTGTTTTGTTTTGTTTTTGTTTTTTTTTCTGTACGCGGGCCTCTCACTGTTGTGGCCTCTCCCGTTGTGGAGCACAGGCTCCGGACACACAGGCTCATCGGCCATGGCTCACGGGCCCAGCCGCTCCGCGGCATGTGGGATCTTCCTGGACCGGGGCACGAACCCACGTCCCCTGCATCGGCAGGCGGACTCTCAACCACTGCGCCACCAGGGAAGCCCAAAGCTGCTATTCTTAAAAGTAAATATATATATATATATATATATATATATATATATATATATATATATATATATATATATATATAGTGAGGGACTTCTCCAGTGGCGCAGTGGTTAAGAAACCGCCTGCCAATGATCTGGGAAGATCCCACATGAAGTGGAGCAATTAAGCCCGGGCGCCACAACTACTGAGCCTGCACTCTAGAGCCCTCGAGCCACAACTACTGAAGCCTGCGTGCCTAGATCCCGTGCTCTGCAACAAGAGAAGCCACCACAATGAGAAGCCTGCACACCATAACGAGGAGCAGCCCCTGCTCGCCGCAGCTAGAGAAAGCCCATGCACAGCAATGAATACCCAACGTAGCAAAAAATAAATAAATAAATTTATAAATATATAAATATATATATAATGAGGCCAATCTATTCATCATCATCAATATTACAAAAATGATAAGACACTATTAAGAAAGTTTTACCTCCAGGAAAGCAAAGATGATTCAACATCAGAAAATCAATCAATATAACTTACCATATCAATAGACTAAAGGAGAAAAACTATACAATTACTGTAATAGAACCAGAAAAAGCACTGATAACATTTAATAACTATGTATGATTAAAAATAAAAACTATTAGAAAAAAAAAAGATCCAATGTCATACAGCTCTTCCCCCCTTTTTTTCCCCAAGTTTTGTATAGTTTTAGCGCTTACATTTAAATCTTTGACCCTTTTTTTTTTTTTTCTGTGGTACGCGGGCCTCTCACTGCTGTGGCCTCTCCCGTTGCGGAGCACAGGCTCCGGACGCGCAGGCTCAGCGGCCATGGCTCACGGGCCCAGCCGCTCCGCGGCATGTGGGATCTTCCCGGACCGGGGCACGAACCCATGTCCCCTGCATCGGCAGGCGGACTCTCAACCACTGCGCCACCAGGGAAGCCCTCTTTGACCCATTTTGAGTTCGTTTTTATACATGGTGTAAGGTAAGTGCCCAACTTCATTTTCAGCATGTAGATATCCAGTTTTCTCAATGGCATTTGTTGAATTCTTAAGTTTCTTGAATGCACAAAGCTAACTCCTGCTTCAGGGCCTTTGCACTTACAGTCTCTTCCACTTGAAAAACTCTGGCTCTACATATTCATGAGGTTGGTTCCATTTTATCGTAAAGGTTCAATTCAAATACCACATCCTCAGATAAGCCTCCTGTTCTCAAAAATCTCTTTATCATCACCCAAGGATATCTCTTTTAAATTACCTTATTTCACTTTCTTCATAAAAATTTTCACTATAAAAATTTTTTTATTGATTTTTTTCAGATTTTTGTAGCTTCCTCTAACCTCCCCATCCCAGTCTTTATAGAAGGTAAGTTCCATGAGATCAGGGACCCTGCCTATCTCCTTCATCCCTATATAACTAATGATAAGAATAAGAGGCTGGCAACCATAGGAGATCAATAAATGTTTGTTGAATTATCATTGTCATTAATAAACTATAAAACATCTTGCTGCTTCAGCATTTGTTCTATGTCTGTTGAATCAAATGAATCAATATTGCATGCAGATTCACAATATTATCCAAAATGTACCTCCATATTTATCCTTTATAGAGTAAAAAGAAAAGTCTGTTTTACCATCAAAGCAAAATACAAGGAACAAAATATATAATACAAAGGAAAATAGTTACTATTTCCTTTCCAGTGTGTCTCTTTTCCTTTGTCCCATTACTTTTGAAGAAAATGCCATATGCTGTAAAGTTTAATGGAATGGCAAAATGACTTGAATATAAATTGGTCTGCCTTACTTAGAAAATACATCATTTGGTGATGTAGCTTCCCTGAAAGATGTTTTGGAAAGTGTTTTTGTATATGTACTGGAAATACTAATTTAAATTGGACTATATTTCTCAACAGGGTGCAGATATGATTTTCAGCCAGAACAGTTATCAGAGTATATTGTTTCAGGCTATTTATTCAAGAAGAGAGAAGAGAGGACAATTCTCCAATGGGAGTGAAAAAGTTGCATAATGATGTCATAAAACATTAACTTAACAGTAGGAAATAGCACTTATGAACCACTGTAAGTTCTGTTCTCTTGGGTTTAATTTTTTTTACATCCATGGTAAATCTAATAGATACATAATTTCTTTATTGAGTCAGAAATTGTATTTGTTTTAAAAAACTAGCAATCTTCTAACTAGCACAGGCAAATACTCACAGGCTCATAGACTACACATATACAAAATACATGAAATCTCTAGCATATTTTTAAATTAAAATACTCTAAGCACATTTTTCCCTTAGGTAATTATTTAGACATCATGAATTAAATAAATGTTCCCATTGACTCTCAGAATGCCAGGATGTGTGTAAATTTTGAGAAAACACTAAATGTGAAAACATTATCTTACTCTCTTACCAAATGGGTATTTAAGATGACAAGTGGTGAAGAGGTTTTCAGTCTCAGTGAGAAAATGGCCTGCTTATCTGAGTGCCTTCAAAGTGCAATGAAGCAAAATGTGTTGTCTCTATTTGCCTTACATATGGCAGCTCCAAGTGATAACACAGACTCTCTTGTTCTCAGAGATCTCACTACAAGGATCCTTTACATTTTCAAGGTAAGTTTCTCTGCAAGTCTGAGTACCACAGATTTCAAATTTCATGTTATCACTAGAAGATATCCTCAGATTCTTAAATGTTTCAGTACTTTAGTAAAGCCCCCCTTTACACTATAGTTAAAAATAATATTCTACCCTTCAATATTTAAAATTTATTTTACTTTATTATTCACTGTGCTTAATTCCTCCTTAAAGAAATTGACTTCACATCACTAACACTTCCAGTGCCTCAACTGATTGTTTATTTTAGATAATCCATAATCCTGTGGTTTTAGCTCTTTTATTTTTGCTCTGCTGTCAGTGGAAATGGAAGACAGATATATAGTGTTCTCTGTATAAAAGACCTCTACCTCAGCCCAAATAAGCTTAGTTCTTTCCACCTATTCTCATGAGTCTTAATTTCTGAAATTTGAAATATTTTCAAAATCAGTTAAATTATATCTTTGAGTTCTCTAAACCTATATCATCTTTAAAAAATGTTGTATGATATGTTTTTTGCCACAGCATACTTTTAGTACTATAACTACAGAGGTTTGCCAAGTGGTCACAAACCTACAGGTAATTAATGATAGAAGTATATTCAGTCACCGAAGAGGAATTTTATTGTCCTTCCCATCCTTTTAAATGAACTCAATTATGCCAATTATTCATCTTGGAAATTACTTAGCTAGCTCTAGTGATATCAGTAGACATTCACTTGGTTCTATGCCTTATTTCTGAATCAGAGCAGACTTAAACCTGCCTTACATATATGCTCCATTTCACCCAGCCCATCAGTACTAAAGAGATTACTAGAGAATACTGTGAACAATCATATTCTAGATAGTATCTCTTTCTAGATAGTATTTGACTAAACAATTTTCTTTATTATGAACATAAACACGTGATCATGAAATTTATAAATAAACATACTTATTTGTAGATTTTGGAGAATGGATAAATATATCAGCAGAAGAGTTGCTTAAACAGACAATGGTGAAATTATATTCTTGGCAAAAATTCTCAACAAGATGTGTTCATCAACAAAGACGTTGTCTTTGGAATGCTACCATTATGGGTCTCTAGGGTTAAATGTCAAGTTTTATTAAAACAGAGTTGGCAACACCACATTTCTGGGTCTGTACCCTAGTCAGCCAATTGGTTATATAAGCGGTATTCACTAGTTTGCCTATAGGAGTGGTTGCCTTCATTAGAAGAGAAGAGAAAACAAAACCATAAAGAGTAACTCTCAGGAAAGATGTGATCCCTGTCAAAATGCCTCCCTGAAGTCACAAAGGTAAGTCTGTAAGAAAGTGTAGATGAGTACCTAGCACAGTAATTCAAAGGCCTACAAAAAAATGAGCTGCATTAGCAGAGATTCATTAATATGGAAAGGTAGCTTCTTTAGTATGGAAAAACAGCATGGTGAAGCTGTGAAGGCACTTAAATGGAGAACAAATCCCAACCTTGGGAAACTTTCTTAATTTCTCTCCCCCCACTTTTATCTTCAGTAAAATTGTTATGAAAATAGTTTTTGATTCATAGTGCTGCTATGATGATTAAAGTTAATAATTATTGCAAAGCTTTGTGAGTAGCATGTGACCCATAACACAAACTATATGGAATTGTTAAACAAAATTTATTGCAAGGCTTGCAGTTATGCTTCTGAGCAGGAATATCTCATAGACGTCACAAACTCCACAGTTAAAGGTCACAACAATCACATAGAACATCAAAAATGAAAGGAATTTTAGAACTCTTTAGTTGAATACTTTGCAGGATATTTTTTAGTATCTAGATACTGCTTTGTTTTTTGAATGTTATTTTATTTTTTTATACAGCAGGTTCTTATTAGTTATCCATTTTATACATATTAGTGTATATATGTCAATCCCAATTTTTAAATGAAACATTTTATAGAACCCCAATTTATAAAATAGATAAAAGCAGAGTTGCTTTGATTGAAATAAGAACGGTCCTCTCTTCCAGTCTTGGCAGCAGTAAAGGTCTGATTCATTTTAAAAACAAAAGGTCCATAAAATGTACAACACTAGGACCAAAATGTAAACTATGGACTTTGAGTGATTATGATGTGTCAATGTAGATTCACCACAAGTATCACTCTGGTGGAAGATGTTGATAATGGGGGAGGCTATGCATGTATTGGAGCAGCGGGTATATGCAAAATCTCTACCTTCCCCTCAATTTTGCTGTGAACTTCCAATTAAACTGCTCTAAAAAATCTGAATAGAGATACACAAAAGTTATTTTTTAAAAAAAACAAAAGAAACATTCTGTATTAATAGACTACTGTCTAGGTGTTACCATTCAAAGAAGTAGCTCCCAGGAAATGTGAACCGTCAACTTTGATGATCCATTCTCTCCAGTTTGCAGTAGAGCATTATATAATTAGTATAAGTGTCTGTCTCCCACAAATCTGGAGATCAGAATGAGTTTTTCAGTAATCTGATCAGAGATCAAGCACCCCAGAAGAAATGCTTTCTACTTGCTGGCTCTTATTTTAAAATTAGACCATTTAAACCATTTTAAAGTGTACAATTCCATTGCTTTTGGTACATTCACAATGTTGTACCATCATAACCACTATCTAATTTCATCACCCTGAAAGAAAACCCTGCACTCATTAAATAGTCACTCCCCATCCTCCACTCTCTATCTCCAGTCCCCGGCAACCACTAATTTGCTTTCTTTCTCTATGGATTTGCCTATTCTGGACACTTCAAATAAATGGAATCACATGGTATGTGTCCTTCCTGTCTGGCTTCTTTCACTTAGCATAATGTTTTTGAAGTTCATCCATGCTGCAGCATGTTCATTCCTTTTTAGGGCTACATAATATTCTATTGTATGGCTATACCACATTTTGCTTAGCAGCTGATGGACATCTGGCTTGTTTTCACTTTTGGACTATAATGAAAAATGCTTCTATGAACATCCAAACACAAGTTGTTTTAGGAATACATGTTTTCAGTTATCACAGGTATTTACATGAGAGCACAGCACTGACTCATATGGAAATTGTCTATTTAAATTTTAATGAGCAGCCAAAGCGCTTTCCACAGCAACTCTACCATTTTACATTCTTACCAGCAATACACAAAGTGTTCCAATTTCTCCACATCCTCACCAACTCTTGTTATCTTTTTGATGACCAATCTAGTAAATTTGAAATAATATCTCAGTGGTTTTGATTTGTATTTCCTTAATGACTAAGGATGTTGAGCATTTTCCACGTGATTCTTGGTCATTTATTTATCTTCTTTGGAGAAATTTCTATTCCACTATTTTGCACATGTTTTAGTTGGATAGTTTTTGTTGTTGAGTTGTACATATTTGTTATATATTCTGGATACAGGCCCTTATTATATATATGGTTTTACAATATTTTCTTACATTCTGTGGATTGTCTTTTCACTTTTTTGATAATAACCTTGTATGTACAAAAGTTTTTAATTTTGATGAAGTCCAATTTATCTATTTTGTCTTCTGTTGCTTGTGTTTTTGGTGTCATAGCTATGTATACATTGCCAAATCCAAGAATATGAAAATTTACTCCTTTTTTCTTCTATGTGTTTTATACTTTTAGCTCTTACATGTAATTCTTTGGTCCATTTTGTGTTATTTTTTGTAAATGGTATGAGGTAAGGGTCATTCTTTTGCAAGTGAATACCTAGTTGTTGCAAGACCATTCCTTGAAAAGACTATTCTTTCCCCATTAAATTGTCTGGGCAACCTTGTCAAAATCAACTGGAGATAGCTATACAGGTTTATTTGTGGACAGTTCCATTCCATTGACCTATATGGCTATCCCTATGCCAGGAATACACTCTTGATTACTGTAGCTTTGTCCTAAGTTTTAAAATCAGGATGGGGAAGACCAACAACTTTTTTTTCTCTTTTCCAAGATTGTTTAGGCTACTCAGGTTCCCTTGCAATTCCATATACATTTTAGCATCAATTTGTCCACTTTCACTAAAAATGCACTTCAGATTTTGATATTTTATTGAATCTGTAGATCATTTGAGGGAGTATTGTTATTTTAACAACATTAAGTCTTTCAATCAGTAAACATGGTATATTTTTCTATTTATTTAGATCATTTTGAGTTTCTTTCAATAGTTTTCAGGATAGGAGATTTGCACCTACTTGGTTAAACTTATTCCTAAGTGTTTTGTTCTTTTTCATCCTGTTGTAAATGGATTGGTTTTAGAAATTTTTTTGGATTATTCATTTCCAGTGTATAGCAATACAACTGATTTGTGTATTTTGTGTGTATGTTGATCCTGCTCCTTTGATGAATTTGTTTATGTTATAATATTTTTTGTAGATTCCTAGGATTTTTAATATGTATTCTCATGCTATCTACAAATAGAGACCATTTCATTTATTTCTTTGAAGTTTGTATATCTTATTTATTTTCCTTGACTAATTGCCCTAGCTATAACTTCCAGTACAGTTGAATAGAAGTGGCAAGAACAGACATCCTTGTTTTGTTAATGATCTCAGGAGTGAAGGGTTCCGTCTTTCACCATTGAGTATGATGTTAGATGTGGCTTTTTAAAATAGATAACCTTCATCATATTGGAAAAATTTCCTTCTATTGCTATTTTGTTGAGTTTTTATCATGAAAGGATGTTGGATTTTGTTGCATGCTTTTTTCTCTATCTAGTGTGATGATTGGTGCTTTAGTTTCTTTGTTCTATTAATATAGAGTATTACATTGATTGATTTTTGCACGTTGAAACACCCTTGTATTCCTGGGAAAATCCCATTTGGTCATGCTTTTAATTCGCTACTGGATTTGGCTTGCTAGTATTTTGTTGAGGACTTTTGCAGCTATACTCATACGGGATGTTCACCTATAGATTTTTTTCCCTGTGGTATCTTTGCCTGGCTCTGGTGTTAGGGGAATCCTGGCCTCATATAATGAGTTAGGAAGTGTTCTCTCCTTTATTGGGTGGGGGGTGGTGGTGGTGGTGGTAAGAGTTTGAAAAGGATTGTTGCTAATTCTTCTTTAAATGTTTGGTAGAATTCACCGGATCAGCCCTCTGATCCTGGGCGTTTTTTTGGAAATTTTGATTATGTATTCAATCTCTTATTATAGGTCTATTTAGATATTCTATCTCTTCTCCAGACAGTTGTGGTAGTTTGTGTGTTTCCAGGAAATTACCCAACTAGGCTATCTAATTTGTTGGACTGGATGGATATCTACAGTTGTTCATAGCATTCTCTTATACTCCCTTTTTATTCTGTCATGTTGGTAGTAATGTCCCCACTTTCATTTCTGAAGTTAGTAATGTGAATCCTCCTTTATTCTTGGCCAGTGTACCCAAAATTTTGACAATTTTACTGATCTTCTCAAAGAACCAACTTCTGTTTTTGTTGATTTTATGTATTGTTTTTCTATTCTCTATTTCATTCATCCCACTCAAATATTTATTTTCTTCAATTTACTTGCTTTGAGTTTAGAATTCGGCCTTTGCCTTCATTTCCCGCTAAAGCAGTACCTGAAAATCTACTAGGAATGAGGGTTTGGGAACTTCTCAGGTAGTTTCTGAACAAGCAACCATCCCTGGATATGTGTATGTCTTTCCCAGAAATACCTGTGAGCTTTTCAAAGCCCTCGTCCCCTGAAGTGTCTGATTGCCCAGGCTTCACTCTCAAGCTTTTCAGTTTGTTTGTTGTTTACCCAAATTTTTATCCCTTTCTCCATGGGCAGAGGCTACTGCACTTGCCTTTACATATTTTCAACAATCACACCCGCCCCCCCCCCCAGGGTAGCCACGTCAGCCATGCTAACTTACTGAGGTAGGTGAAATAAAGGCAAGCCCTCTGAGCGGATCCTTCAGGATGTTACCAGATAGATCAAAACAAATAATCACAATTCTTGGAGCATATCACATTCTCTCCCTCCATCACTAGGAACCAGGATGTGGTCTGAGTTCTTTAAGGCTATCACCAAGCTGGTGAATGCAGGGTAGTGTTAGGGTAGGTAATAATCCCACAAAACACTCCTAATGAGATTCAAGTGATTGGGATTTTTTCTTGATTAAGCATTTTTCAGGTTGCTATAAACTTTTGATTAGTTTCCAGAGTTCTGCTAAAGGGCATTATGGCAGCTTATGTAAGTTAATTTTTGCTTTTGTGGAACAATGAGCTATTGGAGTTCCCTACTCTCCCATTTTTGCTTACGTCACTGGCAATCCACTTTTAAATAAGTCATATATTACCTTAATAGGGCCTAGAGATCTGTATGTAATAATGGCACCATGTCAAGAGGATGAAGTTTTGGAATAATCACTGTTATAACTTCTTATCTGTGCTTCATCATGGCATCAATTAAATTAAATTTTGTTAATTTAACTAGCACCCCAGTGTTTAACTGATTCTGCATTCCTACAAGGAAATTGTTAGAATTGGCTTTGTACTAATTAGTTTTAAAAATACATCAAAACCTCATTTTCATGTCAAAAAATTACCACCTTGAAACATTTATTTTAGGGTGGCCAATTTAGATTTGTTAATGTGCAGATTGCAAAATTTCCAATTTGCAATGAAAACGTAAAAGTATTAATTTGTATAAATAGCTCATGCCTACACATTCAAGCTAACATGGAAAATTATAACAACTATTCAGAAACTCAAACAAAAGCAGTGCATTTACTTTGAGCACCTATATTCAACCCACATATGATTTCGTGGAGAAAGAAATGATTCTGAGCCAACTGTTTTTGTTATCTGTGTAACAGTATCATAAAAATGTCTTTACAAAGCCAACGTCTAAATGAAACATAATTTTTCCTTATATCTTTACTTTTACTTAAGTATAAATATAGACACTCCTAAAAATTTAACAATAATAATTATATAAATTTCACTTTTTATACTGTTTTGAACCTAAAATGTAACCTACTTTTTATATCATTTTCAGAACTAATTTACCACAAATATTCTAATTTACCAAAAAATGTAGTAATATATCTCTTTATGAGCTCATACTTTATTGCTCCTTCGGTTAAAAAAAGGTCCTTGTTTGCATTTGTATAACTCGGTTATTACATGTCCCTCAGTGTCTCTACAGTAAAATGTGTGCGAAAGGAACTGTAAGAAAAAAAACACATCTTCATGGTGATTAAGGTTTTCTTATTCAGAGTAACATTACTTTTTCTTTAGAAGCCATGTTTAACTAATATTCAAACGCTGACTATTTAAAATATGTTTGGAGGCTTTTAACATATTCAAGAAATGAGCTTGCTGAGACCTGTCCTGTATTGATTAAAAGCACAGACTTTGAAATTAACCAGATCTGGATTGGAATCTCAGTTCCACAGCTAACAAGTTGTGTGACCTCAGGCAAATTAAATAAATTCCCTGTGTCTTAATTTTCTCAACTGTCAAATGAGAAGATTAGTAGTGTACACATCAAGAGATGATGGGAGAATTAGACAACTTAGCCCTCAGAAATTTGTGTTATGCTATTAAATGTTTCCACCTGAGGATACAACTTGGAGAAGTAACGGAAACATAAACCTTGAAGCTGAACTGCTAAGGAGACCCCAAATATTCAAATATCTATCTGCTTCTTAGGTTCATAAAACATTCATGTAATGTTCTTGGCACATAACTCCTATTCCATAAATATCAGTTCTTTTCTTCCGCTCTTCCATTTGTAAAAGTATTTACCGCTACTTTTACTGTGGATTCAGATTTTCTGCCACAACATAGAATAACAATTAATTGAGACTGCATATGGAGCCCTATATATAGTAGAAGTCCAATACCATTTTTGATGATGATGAAGAAGATAACATTAGTGATAGGTAAAGATACCAAACAAACAGGCTTTCCAATAGACAGTGGAGGGAAAAACTAGTAAATGGCTGCCTTAAAGGAGTAAGGCAAATATTCAGGAGATAGAATTTAATGGCTCACAAAATTTGGAAACTGATAGAAGAACACAAAATACAACTAAACTACACATTCCATAGCAAATGGCTTCAACCATTTTCCTTCTGCAAAGAAGAAAAATGTCATTTCCATGATTTTCACACTTCCATTGGGCATACTCAAGCTTATACTCAATTCCCTTTATACTTTCCAAAACTCTAAACTTTTCTTACATCAGACAAAATGTTGATTGTCAGTGAGAAAGGCATAATTTGAGAATAAACATTAATCGACTCTACTTTTTTTCAGTAAAGCAGTATACTGCTTCTAGCAATAGAATGTTTCTAATTTGGGGACAATACCCCTAATGAGAACCAAAACAATGATGAAGAGAATATTGAAAAATAATTTTTGTGAAATAACTAGTATGTGGACATTTCAGTTCAGCTCAACTCGAATGTGGGAGAGGAGGAAAGCCCACACATATAAACTAAGCATTTATGGCAACTTTTTTCCAGATGTATCTGCTAATTCTGAAAGTTCTACTGAAACACAAAGCTGAGCAACTCTTTCAATACACTCACTGACCCTATTATTAATAGGGTTATTAATATTGATGATCAGGGCCTTTCAAGGAGTAAGCACCTTGACCAAGGAATCTGAGGAACTATATCCAAAGAGGAAGAAAGAACTAGAAATAGATCAATCCTCACAGAGACTAAACTCCATTTTTGAATCATATCAGTCCTCATTGAGTTAAATTGATAAGGGTTCACTCGTTGTTCTAACTAGTCCCCTGTCAGAAGTATTAATAAATAAGTAAATAATTCCTCTAAGGAGACAGATATTTATCAATATCATTCAGAGTCTCAGATTATCTCTATAATTTTTGAAATATGATATATTAAACCCAATCAGAAATTGCCAGGCACATAAGTAGTTATACTCTGTGATCAAAAACCAAGAGACATACTACAAAATAATAATAAATCCATGGGTTATCCAAATAATGGAATTTTTATATATGGAATTAAAATAATTATAAACAATAGGACAATCAAATAGAAGACAAGATTGAGAATTTTAAGACAGAACTGAAAACTACAAATATGTGCTAAATAAATTATACAAATATGAAGTGAAATAACTCAAGTAAAAGATGCGATAGGTTGAACAGATTAGACTCTGTTGAGGAGAGAATTAGTAAACCAAAAAATAGATCCAAAGAAAATATCCAGACACAAACCTGGAGAGATAAAAGGGAGGAAAATGCTGAAAATGTGTAATTTTTGTATGATGATTGAATTCCTAGAAGGAAAGAAGAGACAGAAACTGTCACCAATAAGAAGAGCCTAAAGAAACATGATGACTATATAAAATGTCTTACTCTGGATGGGATACTAGAACAGAAAAAGATCAGAGTTTACATTGTTACAACAATTTGTAAGAGTCTTCAGCATTGTATGCCAAAGTTGGAGATATGCATACCCTCTGATGCAGCAATTCCACCCCTACAGATATATCTGACAGAAATGAGTTCACATTTTTGCCAAAAAAATAACAATGTCAAGATGCTTCAACTCAGCACTAATCATAACAGCCCCAAACCGGAAACGGATGTTTATCAACAATATAATGGATAAATAAATGTCAGTATAACCACAGAGAATACTATTAGTAATGAAATTGCATGAAGTACTACCATACATGACAACATAAATAAACCTCAAATCATTACACTGAGTGTAAGAAGCCAGACATAACAGAATATATAGTTTATGTATTTATATAAAGCTCAAATCACAGAAAAGTCTATTTTATTAGTAGTGAGGATAATGGTTCCCTTTGGGATAAAAGGTGGGGAGAGTACTTAGGAAGGAGCTAAATGGGGCTTCCAGAACACTGGCAATATTGTTTCTTTTACTTAGTAGTGGATACATGGTTTTACATGGGGGTTACATGGAGTTGTAAACTTGAGATTTTTGTACTTTTCTGAATGTCTTACTTAACTAAATTTTTTTCTTGTTGAATTAAAATCACTGAAAAAATAAATTTTTACACAATGTGATATTTTATTTATCATTGAAAGCAAATTACTTGTGACAAAGCATGTGGACAAATAGTCTCCAAATTAATACCCTTATGATTGATAGCCTATGTTAAACATCCTTCCTTATTCTAAGTCTTTCAGGTCCGAGTGGGTGGAGGCATGTATAAAATTGGGCCAATTTTGAATTTCTGTATTTAACTGTGGGATTTCACTTTTAAATCAACTATCAGATAACATTGTTATCCACATGGCTGTGCTGATGCTTTTGACAGTGTTTGTATGTGAAGTGACTTATCCACAGTAAGAAATTTTACTGGATTCATTTCATTTGGGAAGTAGGGAAGAAAAGGAAAAACAAAACAAAATAGCCATTAAAAAGTTCTTTCGTAGGCTTCCCTGGTGGGGCAGTGGTTGGGGGTCTGCCTGCCGGTGCGGGGGACACGGGTTCGTGGCCCGGTCCGGGAGGATCCTGCATGCCACGGGGCAGCTAGGCCCGTGGGCCATGGCCGCTGGGCCTCAGCATCCGGGGCCTGTGCTCTGCGGCGGGAGGGGCCGAAGCGGTGAGAGGCCCGCGTACCGCAAAAAAAAAGAAAAAAAAAAAGTTATTTTGCATGTGAAAAAAAGTTCAACTGTCAATGAATGAACTGCATAAATTTATATCTGCTTTAGGAGTGAGTCTTGGAACCATGCTCTACATTTAATTTCTCATTAAGCCAAAGAGTCACAATAGGTTGCACGTTATACTGTGATCATTTCACCTAGCGCACTGTGAAGTAAGAAGCCCAGGCCAAATGGCAATGTAGCCACTGTGAAGATTTACACAATAACTTATAACTCATTATTTCTTATGGAGATGGTAAACATTTTATTAAAATAAAGATAACATCACATATTTTAAGCATAAATCTTACCTCAATTCAAAGACAAAATAAATGAAGAAAAGATACAGTCCATCAGTATTTATTCAGTGACCTTTTAGTCCTTATGAAATATCATATATTTGTAAAAAAAAGAAAAAAGAAAAAAAGGGAAGGTATATTTCATAGTAAGTTAGGGGAAAAAACTCAAAAATCTTATTATTTTGAACTTAACTAATTCAAGTGCATGATCATTTGTCTGAAGAATCTGTTTCATTTACAAAGATATTTTAATTGTGAGTGAATAATCTCAACCCATTAATATTTTGAGTATTCATCCTTCTATCCATCATTCTTTCTTTTACTCTTTTATTTAATAAATATTTATCTGGTGCCTGCTACATGTCATGCACTCTGAAATGTTCTGAGTGCAAAGAAATTAATAAAATTTAGCCCACTATCCTTAGCCAATCACAGTAAGGAAAAAGAAAAGGATGTATGCAATCACTTGGAATACTATGAATAAGCTAAGTGAGTAAAGAGTGCTTTATAAGAAGCAGCAACTACTTTGCCTGGGGGTGAGAGTAAAGTTCATGAAAGCCTTCCAAGAAAAAGTAATGCTTGAGTTTTAAAAAATAGTAGGAGTTGTTGGTTTTTTTTTTCCCCAGTGGACAAAAGGGCTAAGGACATTCCAGTCTAAAGCACCAAGTTGCAAGATAGTATAGTGTGTTATTAGAAATGGTTAGTGGAAAAGACAATATTTGAGTGAATGGTGGATGAGGAGATTGTGAATCTAGATAGTGGTCAGATTAAGAAGTGTTTCATTTATCACAATAAAAATTTGAGTTTTAATTCATAGGTACTGGGGTAAAATTGAAGAGTTTTAAGTAAGAAAGTGTTATTTTCCACTATGGAGACTAGACTAGAGCTAGAAGAAATGGGAGATATTACATAGAGACCACTTAGAAGCCTCTAGCAATATTCCAGACAAAAAAATGATGAGGGTCTGAACTCAGGCAATAAGTGCATATTACATGTGCAAAGAATATTAGAGATATAGGCCCTCTGGAACTTCTCCCCGTGTTGGATCTCTACTTTGAGCAAACAAAGTAGAGCTGCAGAATGCATAGAAGATATACTTTATCATTCCCAGCTCCATCCTTACTAAGTGTATAATCTTGGACAAGTTGACTTTGATACCTTTTCCAAAGCTGGAATATGAGAATTCTATATATTTGTATTTATATATAATTTATATATAAATATAAATAATCCCCATATTCCAGCTTTGGAAAAGGCACAGACGTATGTATCTATGTATCTATCTGTCTAGCTATCTATCTATAAAAAAATATATAAAGTGATTGTCACAATTAAATGAGATAATGCATTTAACTGTGCATTAAAATTTATTTATTATTTATTATTACTCAATATTACGGAAGTGTGAGGCCTGAGAGGTGCATGCCCGTGATACTTAAACAAAAAACTATAGTATTGGCATAATCAACATTCACCTTATTATTAAAATCCAAAGAATAATATCAGCAGTATAACTCCAAATATTAACATTTTTGATAAAATGCAAACAGTTGTGCTCTACTTCTAATTGCAAATCCTTTTAGTGGATGGTAATACCAATGGTTTACATCTCCCTGTCAACACAATACATAGTTATTGTTCAAAATATGCTTACTTTAGTATTGTGTATAATTTTTCTTTTGGATTGATGTACTAAACTTATTAGGAAAAATAAAAACTCCACTGTATCTAGCTATCCTACATCCACTCCCACTCCCATCTGTAGAGGTTTCGTGGCAATATTTCATATTAAATGTGCTCAAATTAAGCATTTAAACTATAATAGCACTTTTTCTTTTGGACATATATTTCAGTTCAGCTTTCTCTTTTTTTTCTTCCACTGCATTACATTCAGTTATTACCATTACCTCCTGGCTCCATCATTCACTATTTGTGTGGCCTTTGGTAAGTTACTTAATCTATCTGAACTCAGTCTCCTAGTTTCTCAAAAAAGACAAATTAATAGTACTTAACTCGCAAATACATGATGGGAAATAAATGTCATAAGTTTTGAAAAGTGCTTAGCATAATACCTGACACAAAGGGATTACTCAAGAAATGTTGTGGTTATTATTTAACAATTCTCTCTAGGATCAGCCCCATGTTATTGGTGAACAATACCAATCAGAAACTAGCATTACTTGCTGAGCATTTACTGGGAGATTTTTGCCATATTTCAGTAAGGAAATTTTGTCTGAATGAAAGGGAGAAGTCTGAGTGGGGATAGCTGGGGCCTCTCTGACAGTCTGTTCTTAGGAATAATTAGAGATGACTGAGGTCACCGAGAGCTGGATCCCCTAGATCTAGGTACATCTGTCACAAAGAGAGAATGTGAGCAGAACCTTCTGGAAGTGGGCCATATGATGGATGGAGACCAATGAGAGAGTATCACTGAGTGATTTAGAGAATCAGGTCAGATAAATAAAAAGCAAAGTAGAATGACTCGATAATGTAGTAGGTTAAAAATCTGGCTCTGTCATTTAATAGTTTTGAGATCTTGGACAAGTTACTTAACCATTTTCTCACTAATCCAAACCTAGCCTCCTTCTAGTGAATCCCTAAGGCAGTCTGACATTAGAATATTTAAGATATTGCATTTATCTAATAAACTTTAACACAGACCATCAATAATGTAATTCCAAATTATATTTTTGTTAAAATATGTTTTGTCAAGGAACCCCAATTGTTAACCTTTTAGTTTCTTTGAAATTATATACTTGAGAAATTCTCCAACTATATTTATATAAATATGTTATGAAATTATTAGTTTTAATTGTCCTCTTAATATGCCTCACATTGGTAGTGATATTTGCCTCTTTTGTTCACTGCTCTATATCCAGCAACTAGAACAGTTCCTAGCACATAATAGGTTCTTAATAAACACCCATCGAATGAATTCACTCAGACTGACTTCTCTCTAATGTATACAAATAAACAATTTCAAAGTACAAATACATAATTATCCTGAGAATATTCATACATTTCTAGCAAAACAGTTGAAGTTACTAACAGAATACTATATATATATATATATGTATATATATATCTTAGATATCTATTGACCCATATTTGAACTCCTAGGCCCAAATTCAAAGTAGGAGGAGGGTTACCCACACTTACCACAAGCAATGCCCCATCACCAGCGGAGCGTCCTACAGTCTAACTCAATTCAGACACATCTACCTGGAGATGGCGTCAGATTCTACAGGTTAAGGGTTCAGTCCTACAAGACTGCCTCTCCCCACTTCAGGAACCAATTGCAAGCCCAGGATATCACCTGTGCTTCTGACAAACTGGCTATAGACTAGAAGTTCCAATGACCCCCTCCTTGGATTTCAGATGCCCTTTGCAAGTTCAGGTTGTTACCTGTACTTTTGACCCACTGGCTATAAATCAGAGGTTCCCACGACCCCCTCCTCAGGTTCAATTAATTTGCTAGAGCAGCTCACAGAAATCAGAGAAACTTTTCATTTACTAGAACACCAGTTTATTATAAAAAGGTGTAACTCAGAAACAGCCAGATGGAAGAGATGCATAAGGCAAGGTATGGGGGATAGGCACAGGGCTTCCATGCCCTCTTCCAGGTGCACCACTCTCCCTGCACCTCCACGTGTTCACCAGCCCGGAAGCTCTCTGAACCCTGTCTTTTTGGGGTTTTATGTGGGTATGATTGATTAAATCATTGGCCACTGGCAATTGATTTAACCTTCAGCCCCTCTCCCTCCCCAGAGGTCAGGGGCTGGGGCTGAAAATTCTAACCCTCTAACAACAGGATTTGTTCCCTGGCAACCAGCCCCCAACAGTAGGTGCAGTCACAAAGACGCCTCATTAACACAATAAAAGACACATTTGCTTCTCTCAAAACTTAGGAAATTCCAAGGGGTTTTTAGGAGTTCTGTGCCAGAAACTCTGATGGGGACCAAATATATATTTCTTACTATAAATGACAATATCACAACCCAACATTATCATTCATTTTTAAAACATGCTGCAAATCTCTGTGAATGTCTTTATGATTTCAGATATATAAAAAACACTAAAGAGAAAGCAGGTAGATGACTGTGACGTTAATTCAGAAAACAATGACCACTAAGCAATTCACTAAAATATCTGCACAATTATAACTTATCTTCAGAGCAATCTTACGGTGAATGTTCCCTTCTTTTACGTGAAAGCGGGCATTTACCATAGAGGAAGTTTTCCTAGCCCACACCCCTTAGCTACTTACTATTTACTGCTCATCGTCTCATGTATCTGGTCTCTCCTTTACCGTAAGTATTGGGTCCTTCAAAATAGAAAGAACCAAGGGAGATGTGAATGTTTTTAATATTATACTTGTGTATTATTTTTTAAGATGTTTTAAAACACGTAAAAATCTATAGGTGTGAATATTATTCATAAACAATTTTCCCACTTCACAAACTCAATGCATTATGTTATGACAACATATTGTTCACTCTGATTTTTCTCATTATTTTATTGTATAACATGGATAAATAATGACTAGCAACTATGATAATGACTCATCAAGGGAAGCTCCTTATGTCAGGTAGCAGAAGTGAGGAGACAAACATTTCTTTACGATGCTAAAAAAAAGCTAGTTGAAAAGTGAAAAATCACATGAATTTAGAACTCACTTTTTTTTTTTTTTGCGGTACGCGGGCCTCTCACTGTTGTGGCCTCTCCGGTCATGGAGCACAGGCTCCAGACGCGCAGGCTGAGCGGCCATGGCTCACAGGCCTAGCCGCTCTGTGGCATGTGGGATCTTCCCGGACCGGGGCACGAACCCGTGTCCCCTGCATCGGCAGGCGGACTCTCAACCACTGCGCCACCAGGGAAGCCCTAGAACCCACTTTTGACCTATGTGGTCAGCTACTTTGAATATTTTCATAAGTGAGATTATTGTTTTGGCATAATATAGAATAATAGAGAATTTTAGTGAACTACAATAAAACTACTGTTAACCAAAATGTTCATCTATTGGAGTATTCTGGCTATTCAGTTTTTCTTAGGAAAAGAATCTTAACTCCAAAACCTTTCATTGAAGACTATTTCCAATATGTTTGCCCACTTTGCTGCATTTGCCATATCATATAGGCAACAGATTGGGATATTTTTTGATGATTGAAGGACTTATGGTTTTTCCGTCTCAATATTTTCAATGCCTGCACTATTTGCAGGCCTGTAGGTAGAGATGGTATAAGAGGCTGAACTGAGTGTATTCAGATCCTCAGACCTCTCTAGATGTACTTTCGTTTGTTTGTCTAATTTGAAAAAAATATACTTGCATCTAGCTTGTAGGTTTATTATAAAGTTTAATTTAGACAAGTATACAAAAATCTATATGAAAGTCTATTAAAATGTAAGGTATGTGTTCATTCATTAACAATTATTGGATACTTCAGTGTGCCAGATATTATGCTCGTTATTTGTGTAGAAGTATGAGCATGTGTGTATAGATTTTTTAAATATTTGCCTTTTAGGCAGAAATACAATATAGCCAGAATAGCATAATTATAATAAGGAACTGAAGTTTATTTGATCATGGTTAACTAAGGTTTTACTGTACTTTTAGATGTTAGTAATGTTAGTTCTTTATCTTTAGATAAAGAAAGAAAAAAAGAAATACTGTATGATATCACTTATATGTTGAATCTAAAAACTAAAACAAACTAGTGAATATAAGAAAAAAGCAGACAGATATAGAGAACAAACTAGTGGTTATCAGTGGGGAGAGGGGAGAAGGGCAGTATAGGGGTTGGGGAGTGGGAGGTACAAACTATTGGGTGTAAGACAGGCTCAGGGATGTATTATACAACATGGGGAACAGAGCCAATATTTTGTAATAACTGTGAATAGAAAGCAACCTTTAGAAACTGTATAAATCTTTGAAAAAGTTGTTTATCTTTAGATCTTGAGCCGTCTTTAAAGTCTTTCCTGCTGAAGTGTACCATCACAATTTGTGACTTCTTCAGATTTTGTCTCAGCATCCTTAGATTCATGCAAATTACAAATACACATGCACACATATGTGCACACAGGGATATACACTCTGTCTATATATTATTACAAGTAATTTAAATTACTATCTAATGTGAGATACTGTATCAGAGATGTGGCCTGCGTATCTACAATAACATATGTTTACTAGATCATTCAATCTCTAATCTATAAATTAACTTTGTCAACTAACAATATGCAATTATTATACCATCTGAGATCAGCTACTTTTACTTTGCCTATGAGAAGGAAGAGGCCATGAAGATTTTAATCAGTGAATGAATGAATGATTAAACGTAGCCTGAGTCCATTTGCCTCAGTTTCCTGAATTAGGTCTACTTACTTGGTAGAGAATAAAGCAATAGTGGGTTATTTTTATGTTCACTAGGAAATAGGAGGGTTTGGGTATTTCGTACTTGCAGTAGATGGCAAAATGATCACAGATTCTTCACATCCCTGCCACCACTCCCCTCCTCGACAGTGAGACTTTGCAGCTCCTCTCATCAAGAGCTGGAGCCTATGACTTGAATCCATTAGATTTAAGATCTGAGTTCGGTCATATGACTTAATTTGATTAATAGGACATTACCAGACATGACACAAGCCAAGGCTTGGAAACTGCTGTTCCCAATGCTCTTGGGAACACTGCAATTATCACCATGTGAAAGAACCTGGGCTAGGCTTCTTGATAATGAACAACACATGGTTGAGTTTAACTACAAATACATTAGGAAATGTAATTTACACAACAGAGAAAAAAGTCCCAGGTGTACCAAGCCGAAATTAACTACCCACACAATCATGAGTAAACAAATGAGTTGTTTCTTTAAACTATTAAGTGTTAGGTTGTTTGGTCAAACCAAAGTGAATTAATAAAAGTCTATATGCTTATGTCAATACTTCTTGGTACTTTAATGGGCATATGAATTACCTGAGGATCTCATTACAGGCAAATTCTGATTCAGTAGGTCTGGATTGGGGCCCAAGATTCTGCATTTTTAATGAGTTTCAGAAGATGACTGGTCCACTGAACACATTTTCATTAACAAGGGCCTCTGTGATAGGAGAAATAAAACTGTTAATAGAAACACGAGCTGCTCTTGTTAATGATGTCCATGACTCTGATCAATGAAATAAACTCTTTAAATTTAAATAAATTTACATTATCTTCTCACCTAATGTAACAGATAACAACACCCACCTTGAACACAACACACACACACAAACACATGCACCCCCACCCCCACCACACACACACTCACTCACTTCATTGCCAGAATGCAGTGAACATACACAGAACCATCAGAGTAGGTTAGAAAACCATAGAACCATGCAAATAAAATAAGTAATTATTAACTGACAGCAGAAATATTTCAGGAAATAAGTTTGCTTTGCAATAAATTTTATTTAAAGACTTGTTTAAATATCTAAACTTGAAGCAATTAGAATCCCTGCTCTCATTGAGCTTACAAAACAGTGCTTGGTTTAGGGGTATATATAGTCACATTTTCACTCACTCATTTATCCTAAATGAATAAGTTGCTGTATTTAGGAAGTTCTAAATAAAATATCCTTGCAAGTATTATCATGGAAAGAAATGAAGACTGAGTAGATCTCAGCTAATTACCACCATCAGTATTGTACAACTCAAAGCAGTATAAGATAAATCCTAAGAGATATTCCTATCTGGTTTTGCTACACACTACAGAAGAATAGTAGGGTGTACTATTTAATAGTTTTAAATTTTATACTTTTGAAAGGTGCTTTAAATAAACTTGAGATAAAAAGGATGAGACAAAAGTTAATGCTGACACAAATTCAGCCCTTTCTGTGCTAAGTAAAAGTTGAATTGGATGATGCTTAAGATCACTCCAATCTCACAAGGTGAGATTTCATGAATTTTCTGAAGAGGAAGTCGCTTAACTACAACAATATGTGATGTATAATTATTGCTAGTGGTGTTCATTAACAAGAGCTTTTCAAATTCAACAAATAAGAAGATAGTTATTGAATTACACTGAAGAATATCTTATTGTGATTTTACTTCACAAGCTCTTATTTATTCATAAAATAAAGGAATGCTTATTAAGAATGATTTTTAAGATAGTTTAAAAGTATATGATGATTTACTTCTCTACAATTAGACATGCATGCATGCTGCTTATATGAAGATTTTAACCCTACATCCCTACCACCACTACCATCACATACATATACACACACAAACACATTCAGATAATAATGAAGAAATTTTAGTGACTGTAGAATTTCTTACCAGCTTTTTTGAGATATAATGTACCTACTATACAATATACCCATTAAGCTGTAGAGTTCAGTTGTTTTATATATTACATTAATATTTTAATTATGGAAGAATATAACAAAATTTGCCATTTTAACCTTTGTAAGTGTACAAATAAGTAGCATTAATTACATTCACAATGTTGTGCTACCATCACCACTATTTCAAAAATTTTTCATCACCCCAAACAGAAACCATATAACAATTAAACAATAACTCCCTATTCCACCCTGCCTCCAGCCCCCAGTATTTGAGATACTGCATATAAGTAGGTTCATAAAATACTTGTCTTTTTGTGTCTAGCTAATTTTACTTAGCATAATGTTTTCAAAATTTATCAATGTTGTGGCATGTATCAAAATTTCATTCCTTTTTATGGCTAAATAATATCCCATTGCATGTATGTAGCCATATTTTTACCCGTTCATCTGTTGATGGACACAGGTTGTTTACAACTTTTTGCTATTGTCAATAATGCTGCATCACTGGTATACAAGTATCTCTTTGAGACTGTGCTTTCACTACTTTGGGGTATATACCTTGGAGTATTACAGTCATATGGTAATTCTATGAACAGCTATTTGAGGAACTTCCAAATTGCTTTCTATAGCTGCTGTACCATTTTATATTCCTACTAGAAATATACAAGGGTTTCAGTTTCTCCCCATCTTCACCAACACTTGTTATTTTTTGTGGTAAAAAAAACCTCATTTAAGCAGAAATTAACACAACATTTTAAATCAACTATACTTCAATTAAAAAATGGAAAAAAAGTAATAAAATTTTAAGTGTATAGTACAATATTGTTAACTATATGTGCATTGGTTTACTGCATATCTCTGGAACATCTTAATCTTGTGTGACTGAAAGTCTACAGCCATTAAGCGGAAACTCCCAATATGTTCCCTGCCCTAGTCCCTGACAACTGCCATTCTCCTTTCTACTTCTTTGAGTCTGAATAATTTACATACCTCATTTAATTGTAATCATCTCATACTCATCCTTCTATTACTGGCTTATTTCACTTAATATAATGTCCTCAAGGTTCATCCATGTTGTAGCATACAGGAGAATTTCCTTTTTTTAACCTTGAAATATGTATATATTTCTATAAAATAGAAAGACGTGGAAATATGTCTCCTTTGGGAACTCCCATGATGTGTATGCTGTGCATCCATTTAACATGTATGTTGTTGTTCCACAGGTTCTCTTTATTGTTGTTCATTCACTTCACTTGCTTCATTTTACAGTACTTTATTCATTTTACTTAAGTTCTGTTTACTTCAGTCTTTATTCTTTATTCTTTCTGCTCCACAAACTCAATAATTCCAATTATCCTGTCTTCAATTTTGCTGGGTTTTCTTCTGCCTGCTCAAATCTGTTGTTGAATTCCTCCATTGAATTTTTAATTCCAGTTATTGTACTTTTCATCTCCAGAATTTCAGTTTGATCCCTTTTTATAAATTCTCTTTATTGATATTTTAATTTTGTTCATACATCAATTTGCTTTAGATTTTGGGGGTTATGTTTTTCTTTAGGTCTTTGAGCATATTTAAGAGTTGTTTTAAAATGTTTTTATTGTAAGTCTGACGTCTGATCTTCCTTAGGGATGATTTTTATCAATTTATTTTGCTACTTTTAATGGGCCATACTTTTCTGTTCTTTGTATGCCTTGTGATTTCTTTGTCAAAAACTAAACATTTAAATATTATAATGTTTTAACTGTGGAAATCATATTCTCTCCATTCTGCAGGGTTTGTTTTTGTTGCTGTTGTTGTTGCAGGCTGAAGTAGTCATTTGTTTAGCTACTTTTCCAAACTCTCTTGCAAAGCCTGTATTCCTTTTCATGTGTGATAACTGAAGTCTCTATTCTTTTTGCTCAAGTTCAACTAATGCTTTGACAGAAATTTCCTTGAATCCCAAGATCTAAAAAAAAAAAAAGGAAAGAAAAGAAACAAAAATAAAAGACAAGCACCTTTCCTAGTGTTTGCAGATTTCTCTTGCTGGGTGATGCCTTCAACACTTAGCCAGTCTTTCACCACGTGTAGGAATTAGTCTGAAGTGAAAGCTGAGGGTCTATTCTGCTATTTTTTGAGTATGCATTTTGCCCTTGACAAGTACGTGGCTTTTGAAATTCTTTCGTATACACAACTGGTTTTGATTTTCCTAGTTTCCCAAAGAATCTCTACAAGCTTTTACTCTGAGCCCCTTGTATGTCTATTACACGTTTTGACCAGTTATCTTTTGTCTCAGACATCTTTAATTTGTGAGTTCACCTTGCAGCATTTTTCAGCAATGTCTGCCACTTTTCTAGCCTGTGTTCCAAATTAGGTGAAATAGAGATGAGTGCCCCACATCATTCCTTCAGGAAGCCCTTGGACCTGTTAGAATAGACATACGCAACAATTTGCAAATCATATCTGATCTGCTTCTTCTAGAACTAGGGACAAGGGTCCCATAGTGGGACACAGGCTGGCACGGCTTTAAAACTTCCACTGCTTTAAAACTGCTGGCACACAAGGTTGGGGTGGGGCCAGGGCAAGTAAAAATGCCACGAAACTTTCTTACCATTTTCAAATTACCTTTTTAAAAACTTCAGTGTTTTCTTGGCAGCTATAAACCTTTGACTATTTTCCAGAGTATTGAAAACGTTTGTTCTGACAGTTCCTGCTATGTATTGATGTTTCTGTGAGGGAGTAAGAGCATGGAACTTCCTATTCTGCCATTTTGCTGATGTCATTTTCCTGCATGATTTTAGTTTGGACTTCAAGTACCCATGTTCAAATAAGCCATATCAAGCTAAAGCTAAGGTGTTTCTACTAGATGTCAAAATACAGAAATAGCAAAATTGAAACCACCAAGTCAGTAAGTAGTATTTAATAAGAGCTTATTGTGCATATAAGAACAGTTCATAAACTGAGAGCTTTCAAAATTAAAGACTGATATGAAACTCAGGGGCATGAAGTTACAGGATGGCTTAAAAATTGAAAATAAGGAAGCTGTTAACCTTTACAATGATTGGTTACTACAACAGGTATTTCTGGATGGCAGGGTATTGGTTAAAAGTGATTATCTCCTACCAGTTTTAGGAAGATGACTTAACTTTCTTTTATGATTGTCTGAGGCATTTGCAAGAAATAACCTAAGTTTTGCTTATGTTCATGAAATAAGCTAGATTTAATTTTGTTTCTGTGGCTTAAATGGTTTTGTCTGCTCAGGGAACTCTCAAGTCTGGTCTCCATTTTGTATTTAATTTTAATACAGACTAGAGAATAAATAAATACTCTACTTCTGTTTCAGGCATGTGTTTATCAGTATGCATTTTTGTGGGTACAATTTTATTCTATTTATTTTGTTACTTTATTAACTAGCTTGCTTAAATTAGAAATTTGAAAATGATATATATTTCTTGTTTCTATCAACTTTGATTTCTGATAATTTGACTCACAATGAGTGCTGTGAAATTTATCAACTACAAACAAATATTTTATGCAGGAGCATTTCTGAGAAAAAAGGCACTTTATCTAAATTAAAAATAAAACCATTCGAGGACTTCCCTGGTGGCACAGTGGTTAAGAATCCACCTGCTAATGCAGGGGAAATGGGTTCGAGCCCTGGTCTGGGAATATCCCACATGCCGCGGAGCAACTAAGCCGGTGCACCACAACTACTGAGCCTGCGCTCTAGAGCCCTCGAGCCACAACTACTGAGCCCACATGCTGCAACTACTGAAGCCCGCTTGCCTAGAGCCTGTGCTCCACAACAACAGAAGCCAGTGCAATGAGAAGCCTGCGCACAGCAACGAAGAGTAGCCCCTGCTTGCCACAACTAGAGAAAGGCTGTGTGCAGCAACAAAGACCCAACCCAGCCAAAAATAAATAAATAAAAGAAATATTAAAAAAAACCAAACATTCGAGTGCCTAGTATGGGTCAGGCACTATCTGAAATGTTTCACAGACTATATCACAATTGTCACATATCTTCATAACAACTTTACAATTTTACAGAAATTTGTAATCAAAGAAGTTATGCAACTTTCCCAAAGTGACACAGCTGGTAAATTAGAAAACCACATTTAAACCAGGTTTTCTAACTTCAGTTCTAATTTTCATTCTACAGTTCCACAGCTGACTGTTATTTTCTTAGCTGTTTTTAAAATAGGATTTAATATGACATTATGAAAACATGTAGAGAAATGTAAAAATAAGAACGTCAATTTAGGAAGAGTCTAATCTTTTAAAATGAAAATATACGCAGTGGCGGATGGGGGGAGAGGAGAAAAGAGTGGTATTTTGTTTTCAGTATTGTCCATTGTCATTTATACAGAACTCATGGACTATATCTTGTTAATCACACTCACTTTTTGTTACTTTCCTATGGATATTTCTGTCAATATTTACAAGATCACTTAAAAGAACAATAGTACAAAGAATGAGCCTAAGGATTCAAGATTGTATAACTATGTAATACAAATATATCCAATTTATCTGTCGCGAACTCTTTAAACTGACAAACCGCTATTATTTAACTGCTTTTTGCCACCAACAAAATCATAGTAGTTTCTGTCCCTACTACTGTAAAGACCATTTACGCATATTTTGTCAACTAGGCTAGACTTAAATGACAGCAAGGAAGAAAAATGCACATGCACATCAGGAAAAGAATGATATGATAATAGCAAATGAATACACATTTGCCAACGTTCCTGTCATTTTTGCCCCCTTGAACTTTACTAATCTATCATGGCACTCTTCCGTGTTGAGCTTAGACTTCACGTCAGAATCTTTCAACATAGATCTGCAGACAGCCATGATTCATCACGAAGGTTGGCACATGAGTTCAAGCTTCTTGGTTCTCTCTGGTATAGGATATCATTTATAGTTCTGTAATACGAATACCTATTGCTTTACAGACCAACATAGTTCAGTGTAAAATTCATTCTATTTCCACTTGAAATTCTGTCACAAAACTGGAACTCATTATACAGAAGGAAGAAAAAGAAACAAACCAAAATGCAAAAAAAAAAACTTGTGCCTAAAGTTGTTAACAACTTTGAGGACAACTGTATAGGCCTTGCAGTTTATTGGTGTTGTCTGGTAATCTGCTGCCAACAGACTAGGACCCATGCTTCCTTTCCTTCCACTTCAATATTTTTCAGGACTTCATACTAACTCCGTTTGCTCAGTGTCCAACATGAAATTCCTCACCTTATTGAAACAGAGCCACTATATTCTTTTTGCATTTATAATTCAAAAAGTCACTATTGAGTTGGAATTATATTAACAGGGGTGAGTTATTGTTAGCTTTTAGAAGAATATACATGTTTAGAAGGCTAGCATAGCTTTATTTTTGTATCAGAGTTCTAAGTACTGACAACTAAAGATTAATATATTTGACCCTATCATCAACATGAAATGCTATTTTTAGTCAGCAAAAAACAAACAATCTGACCGCCCCCATTTCTCTTTGCTCCAATCCACCATGGTGCTTTCCAATACCAGGATTGCACTACTACCTCTGTACTGTGCTAGGGGCTCAAGATGTCATTCAGAGAGAAGGCATATACACTACATCAGTGTGATTATCACCAGTACTAAAATACTGTCAAGGATACTTTGAAGCACAACTAAAAGTAATGTAACTCCAGGCCAATGAACAAGAAACAAAAAATCAGATGAGACTATGAATATAAGCTCAGAGAATAAAGTCACGTCTACATGATGGTAATACCACTTACCACTCCTGTGGTAGTAAATATTCTACTTTATTTCTTAATAATGATATTAAGAAATGTCTTAATATCATTAATGATATTAATATCTTAATGATATCTCTTAATAATAATGTGGATGTTTGTTCACTCTGGTTATATTTACCTGTGTATGTACCCCTTCTCTGCTCAAGTCAGAGCCCAGTAAGAAACCCATGAAGCTAAAACATTCGATTATCCAATCCCCTTCTTACTCCCAACATCAGTCAAATAAGCTGACTTTATATTCCTTTTAAATTCGGTGACAGTTTTGCAGTAGCAGTCCCCAGGGCTCATGACCAATAGTCTGGCTAGGCTTTAGCCTCTCAAGGGATCCTGGAAGTAACACACAATAATATGCTAAGCTGTCTTCTCACTATTTGGCACATTTGTATCTGGCTGACAAGGCTGTTTGCACTGTATTCTGCCCTCATCCTCCAAAGTGCTCTCCACTGGCCACACATTGGCAGGGCTTTGACAGCTCTGAGCCAGAAGGCACAGGTCCCAAATAACCTTTCATAGACAACAGCATCTAGGTCACTGGTTGCCCTTCCATGCTGATGATTTTTCACTCGGGTAGCTAAAGACCTGTTCAAAAGGTTAAGACTTAGCCAGGCTGCTATTGGAATTCTTTGTCCTGCTCACTCTTAATCCCTTGTGCCTTTCTATCACATTTTAGAGGAAGATATTGAGATTCAGCTCTAGTGCAAAGCAATAGGAGAAGTGCCTACAGTATCTAAGAGAGTCAAAGAACTACTAACGATCCACTGTGTACCTTTGAGTAGTTTATGGCTCAATGATAGGAAATGCTGAGGCTTTTGGACTGCACATAGGCTTTCTGCTCCTTAGGCAACTGTGGTTGGTTTGATTACTATTTTTTGTTTCTTTTTAATAACACATATTTGGTTGTTTTTCTTTCTTTAGAAAAGAACAAGCTTTTTTATTTAACGGCCTATAATTTGACCACCAAATAATCTTATGGAATAAAAAATAATAGTAATGCATATGCCTATTTAGAAAATGTTAAATTTGAGCATAATAGCACAATGAAAAATAGAAGGTTTGTTTCCCTCTTAACGATAAATCTATATATGTACATGTACATATGTATATATATACATATATCTATGTTTATATTTATACAAAAAGGATCACTGTTTTCATTGTTTTTATTAAATGTTGAATGGAATTTAAGGTGAATAAAAGTCATGCATGCACTTAGCACCCATATTCCTACCATTCAGTTTAAAGGAAACAACAAAAACCTGCATTAATATTGATGCTGCCTGTGTCATTGAAGCAACCCATGCCCTTTCTTGCCCTCTCAGAGAGATTCAGAATCCTAAATTTTGTATGTACTGTCACCCTACTTTTCTTTACAGATTTTTCACATTTTTCCTTAAACAATTCTTTGGTTTTGTTTTGTTTTGTTTTTGAAATTTATATAAAGGAATGATGCTGTAGGAATTTTCTATGACTTAAACATTATTTCTGTTTTGCTAAACATTATGTTAGTGAGATAATTCATGTTAATGTGGAGCTGCAGTCTATTATATTAATATACCACAACTTATTTAAACCTTTTCTGTTGACAGGCATTTGATCTGTTTCTTTTTTTTTTTTTTTTTTTTTTTTTTTGCGGTACGCGGGCCTCTCACTGTTGTGGCCTCTCCCATTGCGGAGCACAGGCTCCGGACGCGCAGGCTCAGCGGCCATGGCTCACGGGCCCAGCCGCTCCGCGGCATGTGGGATCTTCCTGGACCGGGGCACGAACCCGTGTCCCCTGCATCGGCAGGCGGACTCTCAACAACTGCGCCACCAGGGAAGCCCTGATCTGTTTCTGGTTTATTTTTTCTGCCCACAGAAACAATGCTCATACAAATGTTCTTATACAGATCTCCTGGTGGACAGGGGTAAGACCTTTTCTAGGGTATATGCCTAGGATTAGAATTGCTGAATCCAATGCTATACACATATTCAAAATTATTGTGTAATATTATTTTCCAACGATCTGTACCAATTTATACTCCAAACAGTAGTGTATAAATGTATAGATTTATTCCACATCCTCAGCAACCACCTTGATAATGTTAGGTCTGCCATTTTTGCCACCTTGACGGATATGAAATGACACCTTCTTCTGGTTTGAATTTGCATTTCCCACTTCCTATTGAGATAGAACATCTTTTAGGATGTGTATTTGCCATTCAGTTCTCCTCTCTTGGGAAGTGCCTGCTCAAGTCTCTTGTCCATTTTTTCATAAGGTTGTTTGTCCTTTTCATATCAATTTATGGGTGCTCTTAATATATATGAGACACATTCCCCTTTTTGGTGATACACGTTACAAACATCACCCTTCTCTCAGTTTTGATCTTGTCTTTTCATTCTCTTATTGGTGACTTTTTATGAACGTGACTTTTTATGAAATTTTAATTTAAGTTTGATTCAAACATATTTTCCTTTAGGTTCGTGGTTCTTGCGTTCTTCCTAAAAATATCTTTCCCTAATGAAGGTTCTGCAGATGTTTGTACGTATCATCTTCTAAGAGACTTATTTTTTGCCTTTCATTTTTTGCCTTTCATCATTTTATCTACATACTACCTGGGATTATTGTGCATGGTGTAGGTAGGGACCAACTTTTATTTCTTTTTCATATTAATGTGCAGTTGAGCCAGAATTATTTATTAAAGATGCTGTCTTCCTCATTGATCTATAGTGATGCCTCTACCTATCAGTCTATCTCTATTTTTCTATATAATCTATTTCTGACATCTACTTGTCTATCCTTGCATCAAATCCATACCACCTTAACTGCTTCTTAATAATATGTCTGCATACCTAGTAAAATAAGTCCTTTGACTAAACTTTTCTTCCAGAATGTTTTGGCTATTTTGGGTTCTTGTCATTTCCACATAAATTTTTGTATCAGCCTGTCAACTTTTTGTTTCCTGTGAGGAGTTTTTATATGATATGAATACAAGTTCTTTGCCAGTTAAATGTCTTTTCAGTATATTCTCCAGTTTAAGGCATGTCTTTCTCTCTCTTTGTGGTGTATTTTAATGAATAGAAGTTGTTCATTTTAATATGATAAAATCATATTTAAATGATTTAATTTTTAAGTTTTACAACTTTTGTACCTTCTATGTTTTCTCTTACCTGAGTCAATGGGGTTATTCTTCTATATGTTTTCTAAAAGCTTATAGTATCGCTTTTTCACATTTAAATCTTTTATCTCCCTAAAATCAATTTTTAAAATGCATAGTTTGAAACACAGGTCCAAATTCATTTTTTAGAAACATACGGTCAAGCAATTATCATAACAACATTATTGAAAAGTCTATCTAATCTTGCCAGCTCATTATACATCAAATATCCATTTACATATGGTTCTATTCCTGGATTTCCCATTCTGTTCAGTTCATCAGTTTGTCTAAGTTCAGTACTGAGTTAATAAACTGACTTGATATAGTTTTAAATTAATGTTTGATACCTGGCTAGGCAAATCTTCCTACCATGTTTTTGTTCTTTATGTATTCTGGATATTTTTGGACATCTGTACTTGAATATAAATCTTAAAATCAGATTGTTAAGTTGCACCAAAATAACCTGGTGATATTTTTTATTGGAATTGCTTTGAATCTAGAAGCTTTCAAAATTTAGATTCTGTGTCCTAAAACAATTGACTCTGCACTCTAGGAACTAATATGTAAGAAGCATCATCAAGGCAGTGATTCTGATATTTTGTTCACTATTTTATTCCATGTGCCTAAAATAGGGCTTAGTGCATAGTAAGGACTCAATAAACATTTGAGTTGAATATTGAAGGAAAGAATAAATCTATGGATCATTTTGAGGAGATTTTTTATCGTAAAGTTTTTCAGTCTTCTGATCCATAAACATGTTATATCTCACCTGTATCAGTCGGCCCAGGCTGCTGTAACAAAATGCCACAGGCTGGGTTGCTTATTTTCTCACAGTTCTGGAGGCTGGAAGTCTAAGATCAAGGTGCCATCGGGATTGCTTTTTGATGAGGCCTCTCTTCCTGGCTTGCAGGCAGCCAGCTTTTTGCTGTGTCTTCACATGGCCTTTCCTCTGTGTGGATGCATGGAGAAAGAGAGAAATAAGAGAGAAAGATAGATCTTTGGGATCTCTTCTTCTTCTTACAAGGACACCAGTCCTATGGTATCAGGGCCTCACCCTTATGACCTCATTTAACTTTAATTATCTCTTTAATTTCCCTATCTTTCAATACAGTTACATTGGGGGTTAGGGATTCAACATAGGAATTTGGAGAGGGGATATAATTCATTCCATAATATCGTAATTTATTTAAATATTCTTTAGTCACTTTCAATAAAGTTTTATAATTTCTTCATAAAGGTAGATTTTCTAATAAGTATAATTTATATTTTGGTGTACTTGTAAATATCTTTTTAAAATTACATTTTTTCTTGCTAGTTTTTGGTATATAGAAACCCAATTTGATTTCATATAGAGATTTTTATATCTAGCCACTTTGCTGAACTTTGTACTTAATTCTATGATTTATCTATAAATTACTATGAGTAGTCTATCTACAGATCATATTATCCTTTCCAGTCCCTATAACTTTAATTTATTTTCTTGACTTACATTACTGACTAGGATCTCCAGTGCAATGTTAAAAAAAAAGGTGATAATGAGCATCCTTCTCTAGACACTGAAGCCAGTAAACTGTAGGATATATTCAGTGCACAGTAACTGTTAACATAGACTTAAACAAGTAAATTATGTTTTTACTACTTCAACCTTAAGTATTATGTTTGTTCTTCATTTTGTAGATATTTTACTTGTTAACAAATTATTCTGTTTTCTAAGTTTTTTTTGTCATACAAGGATGTTGAATTTTAACAAATGATTTTTATCTAGAGTCTGTTGATTTTTCTTACAAATATGCTAATGTAATGAATTATATTAATTAATTTTACAGTTATTACAACCTCTCTAAATTGTCACTGATCTAGTTTACCATTATGGTGGCCTTGTTTTTATTACCAACATCAGTATAGGCTTATCTACTCTTCTTTGACAGCTTATAATTTAAATTTCCCGTTATCTTTTGAGAACTAAGCCATGCCATTGTCCAGGTTATACCATAATCAGGCCAACTTTCAGCTTCCCTTCGCTTTGTTCACAACTTGTTTCTGGTCATTATCTCTCTAATTTTTATCCTATGAGAAAATAAGTTTTTCATTAAGTCTCTACATACAGGTTTTTTCAATATATAGCAACTTTATTTTTTCCTCAGAAGAGAGAAAAATCCAGAGATGGCCAACAGTACTTTCTCCTCACATTAAGAGTTTAGAGAAAACAGTTCTGTTTTCAAAATGACTTCTAGGTCAAAGGTCCCAAGGGGAGAGAGTTTTGTTAAGGGTAGAAATACAGGTGACACAAATTAATTGGAATCAAGAAATATATTGAAGTAGCATTGTGGAGAATTCCCTTTCTTTTCTGTTGTTAGCTAAATGCATTAGAACAACAAAAAATGATGACTTTCATTGATAAGACTAAGATGAAGTAAAAATGCTTTCATTTCCTTTTTCACCCTGAAGGTTGATTTTTATCAGGGCACTTAAATGCATTTAGAAATGATGTCTATCGTCAGGGGTGAACTTTTAATTCATGTTTTTCATTTCTCACTTTTACTGGTCAATTTTATACGTGTATATTATATATATACATACATACATACATACATATAATTAGCATTGTCACCTACCAGTTGTCTATTATTTTTAATATCAAATTAAATAATTTTATTTAATTAAAAAACTAAAGTTTTATTTTTAATATAACATAGATGTGTTAGTGTTTATGCAGTTTATATAACTATTAAAAATGTGTACCTTCTAACGGAATGTGTTAATATATCCTATTTACACATTATTTTTTCCATTCAATTAAATTTAAGGATTCAGAGATCTTTTAATTTTAAATATACTGTTTGTCATAGATTTTAACTGATGTCTGACCCAACATTATTTATTATTATTTATTTATTATTTTTCTACCAGCATAATTTAGCTCTCCTAGTTGGGGACCAGTGGTAATAATAACTGATTTGTTTTGTGCTTCATATGACTATGCATTGCACTAGATGCTTTATTTACATTTTGCCATTTAATCTGCACAAAAATCCTATAAGGTAGATGCTATTTAATAATTTCATTTCCCATATGAGAAAAACTGAAACCCCAAGAAGTTATGTAGCCTGTCCAAGGTCATATAGCCAGCTAGTAAGTGGCAGAGTGACATTCAAGTGCAAGTTAATCTACTGCCAAAATCTGGCTAGAAATAGTTGGAGACAGAGAGTAGCTAACTGCTTTAATACTTATTGACTATTTCATCAAATATTTACTGAATACCTAACTCTAGGGTAGTAGTGTATGTGCAATAGTTATGTAAGTAAAGCCATTTTACATAGGGATACATAATTCAGACTTTATAAGCACTAAGGTAGATAAAGAAATTCCTTTTATTTTTTAATGCTTCTTCTGGGTCAGGGTCTGTACTGGGTGCTTAACATACACTATCTCACTGGAACCACACAAAACCCTTTGAAGCAGCTATTTTTATCCCCCTCTTACAACTAAGGAAATTGTGACTCAGAGGAGTTAAGAAACTTGTTTTCCTTTACACAGCTCATAAGTGCTTAAATAGGACTTGACTCATTCCTAACCAATTATTCTAAATCATCCAGATTTTTTATGTGTATTTAATACTATTGGTATTTCCTAATATTAGAACCACAGAATCACGTACCTTGAAAATATCTTAATGATAATCAAGTTTAATTCCTTCAGAGCAGAGTCAGGACTCAAGGCTCCCAATGCTCAGGTCAGTGGTAGGTCCCTGGCACCCTACTGCTTCTCTGTTTCAGGCCCTTATATGCTTGATCTATTACTATTTAAGATTGTTGAATGGAATGCTCTCTAGCAACTTGGCTTGCTTATAATCCACATTTTGTCTCAACGTTTCCGCCAATAGAATATACACACATATTATTTTGTATGCCAGGGATCTAAGCCATTGCAAAATTTCAGGAAAATCCAAGTTAGCCAAGGGTGATATTTAATCACCCCGATGTAGTCAGAGTAGTATTCTCAGAATTTGCTTATAATCACTGTCACTTGTTTTTGTGTTCTCTCTTCACTTGACAAAAATGAATAGTAGAAAACTTTTCCTGAGGGCTTATTGTTTCTCACTTGGTCGTAACTTGCCAAAAGACATTTTGTAAAAGGAGTCAGTTTTATCATTTTAACCCTAAAGCTTGAGGAACAGGGAGTGATGGTAATATCTTATTGTATTCTACTTCACTGTGAATTCCTAATGAATGAAGTTGTTTCAATATGAAATGAAAAAAGTAATCTGCATAGCCCTAAATTTCAATGACTCCTACCCTTGAAAGCTTTTTTTAATCCCACCCCTCTTTTGTCCAAAAAACCCCACTAGCTTACAAAACACCCCTTTAAAAAGTTAACTTCTCTTATTAATGAAGAGAAAAGTTGTTTCAATAAAAATCAGAAGTAGAATTATGAGGTAATGTTTGATTCCCATGGTCCAGCCTGAATCTACTGAAGGAAGTAATTTTCTGTGATTAGATATGAAATGGAGAGAATGACTGATTATCCAGGGTTTCAGTAGATATAGAAAAGGAAGATAAAGAAATATTCTTCTTCTTGTGTATAACTTTTATTTTCTCATAAAAAGGTAATCAACTTTGAGAATTACAAATACAGTGGTGGAGGGAGGGCGAGATTCACTTAAAAGAAATTATTTATGGCTCTGTCAACAAATAATAAAAAATTAGATTTCATTTTCATGCTAAAGCTTTGTATTTTGAATAAAGCCAAAAGTCTATATTCCCCTATAAGCCTTGTATTGGGAAAAATAACTGAAAAATCATCACCACAAAAAATACTACCCTGCTTACTAAAAGAAACATGCTGCTAAGTTCAATGCTATCTAGTAACCTTTGCTGCCTTGGTACCTAACAATATTCCTATGTTTGTAATGGCATGAGATGCATCTGCTTCACATTCTAATTATTTAGGGAACTGTCTAACCTTCCCATTAGACTGCAAGCTCCTTGAAAGCAGGTGTAATGTCTTATTTGTGTTTTGTCCTATACATATTAGTTGAAAGACCTTATACATGTTACTTAACTCCAGTACAACAGTTTCTTTGTTTATAAAATGAAGGCAGTAATTCTTGTTTGTTGGTATTTAGCACAGTGCTGGTCATAAGTAGGGATTCAATATATGTTAGTTTCTTTTATCCATGTGTCTTGTATATGTGAGGTGATAGGCAAATATTTGATGAATGGGTCAATGAATGAATGATAGAAAGCTATGTAATCTGAATTTAAAATGTACTCTCGAAGAAACTAACAAAACTGAATAGGAAAAAAACAATTATCCAAAATACCTTATCTTACATATTAGCTAAATAAGCCATCTCCTTCTAGGTAGTGGCAACGTGATCAGCTTTTACTTATGGAAAAATTAGAACACTTTGGTCATTTAATGCACCATAGTAATTATCACTTGTATTATATTAGATCATTGTTCTTAAGTATTGACTCCCTCCCTATCCTATATCTATGGAGTGAGTATAGCTTTCCACTCCTTGATTCTAGGCTGAGCCAATTACTTTCTTGGACACATAGGATATTTATTACATTTATAGATATTGAGTACTCAAAGTATAAAATCATGGCCAGAGGTTACCCCCCTTCCATACAGGAATGGATTAAAACATAGGCATATTAAAAATACCAATGATATGAAAGCATTATTCAGAAGTTATCTCAGTAGACTAAGGGAAAGAAGTGAGGCACTGTATTCTAAACCTAGGGTCCTGACACTCCAAGAGCTCCAGGAAGATAATAATAGGTATCTGTATGCTATATTAAATACTTCCAAAAGCTTTAAAAGTATAGTAAATATCAAATCTAATTACGCATAGGCTAAACAAGAAGAGGAATTTGTTTTTGACTGAGATTTTATCAACTCAGTGATAAAAATCTTCTGTATAAAGCCACACATGTCACATATAAATTATGAAATCCCCATATGACATTAAGTGGGTGGCTCTGAAACTTCATACAATTACAAACTGAAAGAACCATCCCAGAGATATGTTTGACAAACAAAGCAATGTAACTGTGAAGTGATCTCAGTGATAAAATGTCTTACTTTGGAAGGATATGGAAGTCTGGCCTTTCAGAATTTTCCCAAATATCAGTTTTCTGTGCATTTTACAAGGTTACTATGTCCTTTAAAGAATAGAAATATATTTCAGAGATGTGTTTCTTGGAGTCAACTGAACAAATTGCAGTTTTCATTAGGCCTGGTTCTAGGGAGCTTGCATTTAGGAGAGTACTTACAAAAGTGTTTGTAACCCTATTTTTACATAGTGCTATGTCACCACTCAGTAGACTGAGGACAAAACCAAGCTGAAAAATGCTTCTTCATAAAATAGATATAAATTTGGTCATTAGGACAGGCTACACAGAGTGACATAATCTTTAAACAGACTCTGATTAGACAAAATGTTGATTTCAGTCACATTGTGTTCATCATGGACACAGTCTAATGCAATGTGACTGATGTAATCAGATATGATATATCACGTAATGAGGTATCTATCTAAAGAGATAAATTTTAGAAAAACATTTAAAAGTTTAGAGACAATAAAACAAATCACTCAATTTGGAAGTGATATTTTAGGAAAAATTAAGTTTTAGAGAAAGGGAAAAAATAAAACATTTTTCTTTTCCCAGGTCAGAAAGATTTCTAAAACACACATGTATGTGTGTGTTTATGTGTATGAATATGCTGGCAGTGGTGAGCTGGAGTGAGCCTTAGTAATTTGATTTTAACTTTTTATCTTTTTTTTTAAAAAAGAAACATTAAAAAGAATTTAAACAAAAATAAAAGTAGTGTCATTATAAAAACCTCTTTGAAGAGTATATAGTACAAGGCACACAAATTTGGTGCTTAAAACAATGTTTTATGTGGGCAGCGAATGAAATACAATTATGTAGAGTATTTACTGCCGATATTTCCAGTATTACTATTACATCCTATGATTATACCAAGCCATATATAACTGATTAAAAAGGACTTGGGACTAATGACTGGAAATTGGGAGCAGCTATTAGCTCACTCATTAATTAGGGCTCCACTTGCTGTTCTATTATGAACTAATAATCATTAGTTAGGTTAATTAATTCTCTGTACCTAGTTGAAACCTGTCACCCTGGGAATATATTCAGTAAAGTGGGTCTGTGCTCATGAAATCCCAAAGAAACACTGTGATCTGCAAAACTATTATTTCATGTGTACATGTCTACTTTCAAAAAGAAGATTATAAACCTGCAAAATATAAGAGCAAGAAGACCACTCAGGGCATATTGTGATTATGTCTGCAAGAGATGATGAAGGCCTGAAATAAGATCATAACAATGAAGTAGTGGATCTGAGAGAGGTTTTTCATTGATTATATAATTATAAACATGATTCTTATTAATGAATTTGATAATACACACTATATTTTTATGGGCCAAGTTCACTATGGGAAACATATCTACAAATTTATTTTGTTAATGGAGTGCCTAGTGCTTAAAAACAAACAAAACAAAAACAAAAGGAAAAGCCACACAGGGAATAAAAATAACAAAATGAGTTATCCACAACCACTCAGAAAATGAATAAATAGAATAACTTTTAGATAAAATTGTACAATCTGCAGTTTTGCTTTAAAGTTTATTTCATTTTTTATCAAAATTATAAACTCACAGAATTTAAAAAGTCAAATTGTTCCACATGGTTATAATGGAAAAGAAATTGTGCAGTCCCCTTCCCTGTCCCTCCTCATAACTGATCCCTCTTCATGAGATTCAGGTTTTCAATTCTTAGCTATGATTTCCACAATACTAAATAATATGTTCATATTACTAGAATTCATTTCTATTATCTTTATATTACTTGTGGATACTCTATTATGGAAGATGAGGATTTAGTTTTAACTTCTCTACCTCTGAAAAACACACAAACTCTCCTTCTCTGCTTCCATTACACATATCAGTATTTTTCATTACAGAATCATTCATTCTGTACATTATTATGACATTTAAAAATGACCTCTTGTTTTTTATGTCCTTGATTATCTCTGAACCTATACATAGTCCATAACTACACTTTCTTCTAACAATGCAAATCTCTTTCCAGTACATTCAGACATAGCAAATAATCTGATTTGTTCTTCCCTCTTCTTTCCTTCCTTCCCTCCTTGCTTCCTTCCTTCCTTTCTTCCTTCCTTCCTCTCCCTCCTCCTTTCTCCTTTTTCTTCTTGCCCCTCCTCCTCCTTCTCCTTCTCTTTCTCCTTCTCCTTCTCCTAAATCTGGAAGGCATCCCTCCTGGAGCCTACTGTCCTATGCTACAATCTGGACTACAACATAGCTTTTATGGAGTTCCCTTTGCCATCATCCTGGAAATTCATCTCAAACTTCACTTTGATTCCCCTGCCCTTGCATTCCATATCTTAGTTAACATCCTCATTTTCTGGAGTATGCTATCAAATTGTTGTTGTTGTTTTTACCTTTCTTTTTCAGTTTTATTAAGAAATAATTGACATATATCTCTGTGTAAATTTAAGCTATACAGCAGTAATGGTTTGATTTACATATTTTGTGAAATGATTACAATAGGTTTAGCTAACATCCATCACCTCACATAGATAGAATAAAAAGAAAGAAGAAAAAAAGAATTTCTTCCTGCGATGACAACTCTTAGGATATACTCTTTTAACAACTTTCCTATATATCATGCAGCAGTGTTAACTAGAGTCATATTGTACATCTCCAGTACTTATTTATCTTACAGCCAAAAGTTTGTACCTTTTGACCACATGCCTCCAATTCCCCCTCCCTCACCCTCTGCCTCTGGCAACCACAATTCTGATCTCTTTTTCTATGAGTTTTTGTTGTTTTCATTGTTCTCATTGTTTTGGATTCCACATATAAGTGAGATCATATTGTATTTGTCTTTTTCTGTCAGACTTATGTCACTTAGCCTAATGCCTTCAAGGTCCATCCATGTTGTCTCAAATGGCAGGATTTCCCATTTTTTTATGGCTTAATAATATTCCATTGTGTGTGTGTGTGTGTGTGTGTGTGTGTGTATATATATATATATATATATAACAACTTCAATATCCATTTGTCCACAAATGGACACTTAGGTTGTTTCCATGTTTTGGCTATTGTAAATAATGCTGCTATGAACATGGGGGTGCAGATATCTTTTTGAGTTAATGTTTTTGTTTCCTTTGGATATATTTCCACAAGTGGACTTGCTGGATTAAATTGTTTCCTGGAAAAGGTGCAAGAGATGTTGTTTGTTAACTTGTTTTCATGTCTCGGAACGTTTTTATTCTAATGTCACTCCCAATTGATAGTATGATTGGGTATTGAATTTTATACTATAAATCACTTTCCCTTAGGATTTTAAAAGCTATCCTCCTTGGTCTTCTAGTTTTCAGTACTGCTGTTGAGAAGTCTGATACCACTGTGATTTGTGACCTTTTGAATGTGTCCACAATGTGGTTCCTTTTCTGGAAGCTTGAAGGATCATCTCTTTATTATTAAAATGTAGTAATATTTGTCTTGCTTTGGTTATGTTATCATTCATTGTAATGGGTGTTCTATGAGCCAATTCAGACTAAAAACTCATGTTCTTAAGATCTTCAAATGTTCTTAAATTATTTCCTTATTTTTCCTTCTATTTTCTTTGTTAGCATTCTAATCTTTCCTTCCTTCCTCCCTTCTTATCTAAATTGTGAAGAATTAGTTCAACTTTATTCTTCTTTCTCTTTCCTTCTCTCTCTCTCTCTATATATATACACAAAATTAAATATATATTAAATATATATGACTAAATATATATTAAATGCATATATTTATTCTAATATATAATATAGAAGTTAGTTATTTAATCTGAGAAACAAAAATGAGATTATATCCATATATATATTCTCCTGCCTTTCTAAGAATAATATTGATGATGTTTAAATTTTTTTTTCAATTTTAATTATTAGGTTGTTTCCTGCAATGATTTGTTAATTATTGGCTGTACTTTCATAGTTAAAAGGAGATCCTAAAACTTGATTGGAAGGGCTATGTACATTGTTGGGACTTATTGATTATAGTGCTTAAACATATGGTGATCCTGCTGAGATGGTTTCATAGACACATCTCCAACAGCGAGTTCCTCAGGCTTTCTTTTACCCTGAAAAGTAATCTGTACTATATTTCGCATTTTAATGTAGGTGACTATGAGCCAGGCTTCAAGTTTCTGAAAGAGATTGAAAACAATATGTAATCTAAAGAAAAGAAATAGATTTTGTCCTTGAATAACTAAACATTATTTTAAGAATTATTTACATACGTGAGTGTGTTTCTGTGTATATATAGTCATTAGTACAATTGAGACAAAGAGCTAGAAGACACCTTAGAAAGTACACATACTCAAATTTTACAGAGAATTAAACCAGAGCCAGAGAGATGCAATGACTTTCCCAAGTCACATCCAGATAATCTGACTCCTAGTTCAGTGTTTAGTTGTACATTATTAATTAAATTAATTGATTGATTAAATGAATGATAACTCCCTAGTACCTAAAACAGTATTATGTTCTGAGAGGCAGCTAAATAAATGTTCAATTGATTGATTGTAACTGTCTCTGCCCTTTTTTAAAAAAACTACTGAACTCTTCACTTTTCAAGTTAGTTTTCTTCCCCTCAAATTAACATGCTCTTTGTAGAAACCTAATGTTTTATGCAATATATTATTTAGATTTGAAAAAGAAAATATCATGAACACCGTGAACGAAGTTGGAACATTAAATTTTGTGAATCTATTTAGTAAAGACTTTTTGATAGAATAAAGCCAAGGCAGCTATTTCTGACCATATTCAGTCTCTGGGTCTCCTATTCTTAACACTCTGTGTCTTTTCCATGAACTTCTCAGGTGCCTTGATGAAAAAACTTCCTAGTTGTCATTGGTTTCAGACATGTTTGTTTGTCTCATTTTACTGAAATTTCAGTTGTGAATGACATGTTTACAAGAGATAAGAGCCAAAAAAATTGCTTCCTTTCTCTTGATTGTGTGCCAGAAGTGTTGTACACAACAGTGAATGATCTGTCACCCTGGCCCTTGATGACTAGAAGCTCAGTTAAAAATAAATTTGTGCTTGTTGAATATGCACCAGGGTTAACAAGTACAACAGTGTTCAGGTACGAGGAGAATTTGGCCAAGGACTCGTTATAACTGTTCTATTTCATGCATGCCTTAGAGCAGTTTAGCCTTGGGGTTTCACATAAAAACAAAGTTATACAGGGCAATGGGTAAATTCAATTAAAAATGTGTATATATTGAACATCTGATATTTTAGAATATACTGACAAGAATATAAAATGGTTATTTCATGCAAGTGATTCAAAATCTAGAAGAGGAAACAGAGATATAGGCAACAAATATATAGTTGATAAGTAATTACTAGAAAGCAGAATTTGAATAGTAATATAATAGAAATCCAGACAAAGTACAGTAAGCAGCAAGAGAATAAAGAAATTAACTACAAGGAGGAAGTCTTAAAGGAGGATATATCTTGGGATTGGTCTTTGAAAGATGGATATGACTTTGGCTGTCAGAGACTGAGCAGAGAAGGACATTCCAGGGAGATAGGACAGCATGAGTAAAAGCAAAGAGCCAAACAAGCACTGTCCAAACTATCTGGAGTAGAGGAGAGGATGATCAGAATACAGGCTGAAGAAGCAGGTTGAAACAGATGATGGAGATTTTGAATACCATCGTGAGGAATTTAGATATTATCCAAAGGAAACAGGTTTAGAGAAAGTGAATGGCATGGTCAATTTTGAAATTTAGGAAGCTTACTGTGATAGGAGTATAATGGTTTAGAACAAGTAGAAACTGGAGGCAAAGGGGGATATTACAATAGACTCCAAGCATGAAAGAGGGGCATGAATTAGGTCAAAAGGGATGAATAGAAAAAGGATGAGTGAAAAGTACTGTGTAGCTGAAATCAATAGAGAGAAGATGTAGTCAGAGATCAATACCAACACAACTATCCTAGGGAAAGGCAACAAAGAGGGTACAGAAGGAACTGGACCAGATGTCAAACCACTGTGAGTGAACTGAATGTAATGGAATTGAACAGATTACTAGAAGGCTCAGGTGGAAGCAGCTGATCATTAAATGTCAGTCCATATGGTTCTAAGACAAATCCTCCAAATCAAAGACTGGTGAATTAGTGGTATTCCCTACATAGATTTAAAAGATGACTGGGCTGGGGAAGGAGACATGATGGCAGAGTAGAAGGACTTGAGCTCTCTCCTCTTTCACAAAAACACAAAAAACACAACTGCTGAACAACCATTGACAAAAAAGACTGTAACCTACTGAAAAAGATATGCTATATCCAAAGACAAAGAAGAAGCCACAACGAGGTGGTAGGAGGGGTGCTTTCATGATATAATCAAATTCCATACTCAGCAGGTGGGTGACCCACAAACTGGAAACTAATTATATCACAGAGGTTCTCCCATGGAGTGAGAGTTCTGAGCCCCATGTCAGACTCCCCTGCCTGGAGGTTGGGCATCAGGAGAAGGAGCCCCCAGAGCATTTGGCTTTGAAGGCCAGCAGGGCTTGAGTGCAGGAGATCCACAGAACTGGGGGAAACAGAGACTCCACTCTTGGAGGGCAAACACAAGTTTTCATGTTCATTGGCACCCAGGGCAAAGCAGTGACTCCATAGGAGCCTCTGCTAGACCTACCTCTGGGTCTTGGAGGGTCTCCTGGAGAGGTGGGGGTTGGCTGTGGTTCACTGTGGGGGCGAGGACACTGGTGGCAGAGGCTCCAGGGAATATTCATTAGCGTGAGCTCTCCTGGAGGTCATCATTTTGGCACTGAGACCTGGCCTCACCCAACAGCATGCAGGCTCTAGGGCTGGGATGGCCAAAACAACCAAGAAGGTGGGAACACGGAAGCACCCATAAGCAGACAGGCCGCCTAAAGTCATCCTGAGCCTACAGCCCCCTCTAAACATGCCATGTGACATGGCCATGCCCAGCAGAGGGACAAGACCCAGCTCCACCCACCAGTGGGCAGGCATCAGCCCCTCCCATCAGGAAGCCTGCACAATCCCCTGGAACAAACTAACCCACCAGAGGGCAGATACCAGACAGAATAGGAACTACAATCCTGAAGCCTGTGGACTGGAGACTACAAACACAGAAAGTAAGACAAAATGAGAAGATAAAGGAATATGTTCCAAATGAAGGAACAAGATAAAACCCCAGAAGAACAACTAAGTGAAGTGGAGGTAGGAAATTTGCGTGAAAAAGAATTTATAGCAATAATAGTAAAGATGATCCAAGATCTTGGAAAACAGAAAGGAGGCACAGACCAAGAAGATAGAAGAAACGTTTAACAAATAGCTAGAAGATTTAAAGAACAAATAAACAGAGATGAACAATACAATAACTGAAATGAAAACTATAGTAGATGGAATCAATATCAGAATAAATGAGGCAGAAGAACAAACAAGTGAGCTGGAAGACAGATGGGTGGAAATCCCTGCTGTGGAACAGAATAAAGAAAAAAGAATGAAAAGAAATGAGGACAGTCTAAGAGACCTCTGGGACATTAAATGCACTGACATTCACATTATAGGGGATCCCAGAAGGAAAAGAGAGAGAGAGAGAGAACCTGAGAAAATATTTGAAGAGATGATAGCCAAAAATTTCCCTAACATGGGAAAGGAAACAATCACTCAAGTCCAGGAAGTACAGAGAATCCCATACAGGATAAACCCGAGGAGGAACATGCTGAAACACATATTAATCAAATTGACAAAAATTAAAGACAAAGAGAAAATATTAAAAGCAACAAGGGAAAAACAACAAATAACATACAAGGGAATCCCAATAAGGTTATCAGCTGATTTTTCAACAGAAACTCTGCAGGCCAGAAAAGAGGGGCATGATATATTTAGTGATCAAAGGGAAAAATCTACAACCAAGAATACTCTACCCAGCAAGGCTCTTATTCAGATTCAATGGAGAAATCAAAAACTTTAAAGACAAGCAAAAGCTAAGAGAATTCAGCACCACCAAAGCAGCTTTAAAACAAATACTAAAGGAACATCTCTAGGTGGAAAAGGCCACAACGAGAAACAAGAAAACTACAAAGGGAAAGCTTACTGGTAAAGGGAAACATACAGTAAAGGTAGGAAATCATCCACACACAAATATGATATCAAAACCAGCAATCATGAGGAGAGTATAAATGCAACATACTGGAAATGCATTTAAAATTAGAAGACCAGCAATTTACCAAAACCTCATGGTAACCACAAACCAAAAAGCTACAATAGATATGCAAACAAAAAGAAAAAGCAATCCAAACACAACACTAAAGATAGTCATTGAAATGCAAGAGAAGAGAACAAAACAGAAAGGGAAGAAAAAAGACCTACAAACACAAATGCTAAACAATTAACAAAGTGGCAATAAGGACATACATATCAATAATTACTTTAAATGTAAATAGATTAAATGCTCCAACCAAAAGACAGACTGGCTAAATGGGTACAAAAACAAGATCCATATACATGCTGTCTACAAGAGACCCATTTCAGATCTAGGGACATGTACAGATGGCAAGTGAGGGGATGGAAAAAATTATTCCAAGCAAATGGAAATCAAAAGAAAGCTGGAATAGCAATATACATATCAGATAAAATAGACTTTAAAATAAAGACTGCTACAAGAGACAAAGAAGGGCACTACATAATAATTAAGGGATCAATCCAAGAAGAAGATATAACCATTGTAAATATACATGCACCCAACATAGGAGCACCTAAATATATAAGGCAAATGCTAATAGCCATAAAAGGAGAAATCGATAATAACATAATAATAGGGGGGACTTTAACACCCTATTACATCAATGGACAGATCATCCACACAGAAAATCAGTAAGAAAATAGAAGTCTTAAATGACACATTAGAGCAGATGGACTTAACTGACATTTATAGAACATTACATCTGAAAGCAGCAAAATACACATTCTTTTCAAGTGCACATGGAACATTCTCCAGGATGGATCAAATGCTGTGACACAAAGCAAGCACTGGTAAATTTAGAAAAATTGAAATCATATCAAACATCTTTTCTGACCACTATGCTATGAGATGAGAAATCAACTACAAGAAAAAAACTAAAAAACAGAAATATATGGAGACTAAACAATATGTTACTAAACAACCAATGGATCACTGAAGAAATCAAAGAGGAAATCAAAAATACCTAGAGACAAATGAAAATGAAAACACTATGATCCAAAACCTATGGGATGCAGCAAAACAGTCCTAAGGGGGAATTTTATAGCAATACAATCTTACCTCAGCAAATAAGAAAAATCACAAATAAACAACCTAATCTTACACCTAAAGCAACTAGAGAAAGAATATCAAACAAATCCCAAAGTTAGTAGAAGGAAAGAAATCATAAATATCAAAGCAGAAATAAATGAAACAGAGGCAAAATAAAAAACAATAGAAAAGATCAATGAAACTAAAAGCTAGTTCTTTGACAAGATAAACAAAACTGAGAAACGTTTAGCCAGATTCATCAAGAAAAAGAGGGAGATGACTCAAATCAATAAAATAGGAAATGAAAAAGGAGAAGTGACAACAGACACCACAGAATTACAAAGGAGCATAAGAGACTACTACAAGCAACTATATGCCAATAAAATGGACAATCTAGAAGAAATTGACAAATTCTTAGAAAGATACAATCTTCTGAGACTGAACCAGGAAGAAATAGAAAATATTAACCAGTCACAAGTACTGAAATGGAAACTGTGATTAAAAAACTTTCATTTAACGGAAGTCCAAGATTAGATGGTTTCACAGGTGAATTACATCGAACATTTAGGATAGGTTAACACCTATCTTTCTGAAACTATTCCAAAAAACTGCAGAGGAAGGAACACTTCCAAGATCAGGCCACCATCACCCTGATACCAAAACCAGACAAAGATACCACACACACAAAAAATTATAGGCCAATATCACTGATGAACATAGATACAAATATCCTCAACAAAATACTAGCAAACTGAATCCAAAAATACATTAAAAGGATTATACACCATGATCAAGTGGGATTTATCACAGGGATTCAAGGATTTTTAAATATCCATAAATCAATCAGTGTGATAACACCACATTAACAAATTGAAGAATAAAAACGATATGAATATCTCAGTAGATGCAGTAAAAGCTTTTGACAAAATTCAACACCCATTTATGATAAAAACTCTCCAGAAAGTGGGCATAGAGGGAACATACCTCAACATAATAAAGTTCATATATGACAAATCCACAGCTAATATCATACTCAACAGTAAAAAGCTGAAAACATTTCCTCTAAGATCAGGAACAAGACAAGGATGCCCACTCTCGAAACTTTTATTCAACATAGTTTTGGAAGCCCTAGTCACAGCAGTCAGAGAAGAAAAAGAAATAAGAGGAATCCAAATTGGCAAAGAAGAAGTAAAACTGTCACTGTTTGCAGATGACATGATACTATACATAGAAAATCCTAAAGATGCTACCAGAAAAATACTAGACCTCATCAATGAGTTCTGTAAAGTTGCAGGATACAAAATTAATACATATAAATATCTTGCATTTCAATACATTAAAAACAAAAGATCAGAAAGAGAAATTAAGGAAACAATCATATTTACCATCACATCAAAAACAATAAAATACCAAGAATAAACTTACCTAAGGAGGCAAAAGACCTGTACTCCAAAAACGATAAGAGACTCTGATGAAAGAAATCAAAGATGACAGAAACAGATGGAAAGGTATAAATCACATTCTTGGATTGGAAGAATCAATATCATCAAAATGACTATACTACCCAAGGCAAACTACAGGTTCAATGCAGTCCCTACCAAATTACCAATGGCAATTTTCACATGTTTAGGACAAAAAAAATCTTAAAATTTGTATGGAAATACAAAGACCCCAAACAGCCAAAGCAATTTTGAGAAGAAAAACAAAACAGAGCGAGAGGAATCAGGCTCCCTTACTTCAGACTATTCTACAAAGCTACAGTTATCAAAACAGTATGGTACTGGTGCAAAAACAGAAATATAGATCAATGGAACAGGATAGAAATCCCAGAAATAAACCCATGCACCCATGGTCAATTAATCTACAACAAAGGAGGCAAGAATATAGAATGGAGGAAAGACAGTCTATCTAATAAGTGGTGCTGGAAAAACTGGACAGCTACATGTAAAAGAATGAAGTTAACATTCTCTAACACCATACACAAAAATAAACTCAAAATGGATTAAAGACCTAAATGTAAGACTGGATACAATAAAATTCTTAGAGGAAAACATAGAACACTCTTTGACATAAATTGCAGCAATATCTTTTGGGATCCACCTCCTAGAGTAATGAAAATAAAAACAAAAATTAACAAATGGGACCTAATTAAGCTTAAAAGGTTTTGCACAGCAAAGGAAACCATAGACAAAATGAAAAGACAACCCACAAAATGGGATAAAATATTTGCAAATGAAGCAACCGACAAGGGATTAATCTTGAAAATATACAAACAGCTCATGCAGTTCAATATCAAAAAACCAAACAACCCTATCAAAAAATGGGCAGAAGATCTAAATAGACATTTCTCCAAAAAAGACATACAGATGGCCAGCAGGCACGTGAAAAGATGCTCAACGTCACTAATTATTAGAGAATTGCAAATCAAAACTACAATGAGGTATCACCTCACACCATTCAGAATGTCCATCATCAAAAAGTCTACAAACAGGGGCTTCCCTGGTGGCACAGTGGTTGAGAGTCCGCCTGCCGGTGCAGGGGACACGGGTTCATGCCCCCGTCCGGGAAGATCCCACATGCCACGGAGCGGCTAGGCCCGTGAGCCATGGCCGCTGAGCCTGCGCGTCCGGAGCCTGTGCTCTGCAACGGGAGAGGCCACAACAGTGAGAGGCCCGCGTACCACAAAAAAAAAAAAAAAAAGTCTACAAACAATAAATGCTGGAGAGGGTGTAGAGAAAAGGGAACCCTCGTACACTGTTGGTGGGAATATAAATCGGTACAACCACTATGGAGAACAGTATGGAGGTTCCTTAGAATCAAAAATAGAACTACCATATGATCCAGCAATTCCACTTTTGGGCATATATCTGGCAAAACCATAATTTGAAAAGATACATGCACCTTATTTGTTCACTGCAGCACTATTTACAACAGCCAAGACAGGGAAGCAACCGAAACGTCCATCGACAGAGGAATGGATAAAGCAGAAGTGGTACATATATACAATGGAATATTACTCAGCCATTCAAAAGAATGAAATAATGCCATTTGCAGCAACATAGGTGGACCTAGAGATTACCATATTAAGTAAAATAAGTCAGAGAAAGACAAACATCATATGATATCACTTATATATGGAATCTTAAAAAATGATACAAATGAACTTACTTACAAAACAGAAACAAACTCACAGACTTCAAAATGAAACTTATAGTTACCAAAGGGGAAAGGTGGGCAAGGGAGAGATAAATTAGGAGTTTGGTGTTAACATATACACACTACTATATATAAAATAGATAACCAACAAGGACCTACTGTATAGCACAGGGAACTCTACTCAATATTCTGTAATGACCTATATGGGAAAAGAATCTGAAAAAGAGTGGATGCATGTATATGTATAACTGAATCACTTTGCTGTAAACCTGAAACTAACACAACATCGTAAATCAACTAAACTCCAATATAAAATAAATATTAAAGATAAACTGCAAAAAAATAAAGGATTGCTAATAAACTGCAACATTACTTGGACTCGTATCTTTATGGTTTGGGGACAATTTTGTTTAAAAACATATTTTAAAAGATCAGTGAATTAATGAGAGTGTACATGATAAATATTTTCATATCATCTTCAACATTCAGAGCTTAAATAAATCAAGTTCAAATCATCTTGAGCTCTTTATGTGCAAAAATTTAGTAGTGGGCATGGCCGGGAAATTTTGCCAGGAAATCAGAGGTTTGGCAGTAAGTTCTCCACACATGCAAGTGTTTTTTGCTTTTCAAATGTGAGTCATTTCATGTATAAAATGAGAAAAAGAGTATTTTCTGAAACCAAAAGCTCCATTTCTGCTGCATACCTTGAAATGGAAATTTTTAGTGATAATGCACAGATTTCCAGGCATGGCTACTGTCTGCGCAAACTGCTGAGGGATATGTGGAGAGCTGCCAGGCAGAATTAAGGATTGGGGCCCTTTGGATAGAGCTTACAGCATACGCAAATGCAGTAGGCATTTATAATTACATTACAATCACACTATTACTCCTGGGGCACTTCTCTGGCCTATTCGACGGTTATTAAAATTCTCCAATTAGAATTCACTCTTATAGGCTATGGTGTCAAAACAAGAGTAAATATAAGAGTAGTACCCACAGCTGCAGGAAATCATAATTCTAACTAGAGTGAAAACGTGTTTTCTTGAGGAAACACTTAGGTATGATTAGAAGGCATAAAGAAAAGGGCAATGTGCATAATTCAATATTCACCCTGCCACAGTCACTGTCTGATGGCAATTGGCATTGGAAAAGGGTGACACTTCTTTTGTAGACAAGAGTGTCTTCCAGTAAGCAGTGGCCATCTAATTCTATGTTTCTAATGCATACCTCCTCAATCATAGGGACTGAGGGGAAAAAAGCTTGCATTATTAGGTAATTAGTGCTCACTGTTTAAAGAAAAGAAAAAGAAAGAAAGAAAAAACTGTGCCAAAATTTCAGTGACTCATGCAAAAGCCGATGATCCTGGACGAACATTTCTTTTGTACAGCTACCCCCCAGGCAGTGACTCAGGGATTCAGGCTCCTTCTATTTAGTGGTTTTGCCATCCCAGTTGGGCTCCTCAGAATGCTATGAACCAGATAATGTACATTCAGCCAGTTTATGAAGTGAGAAGGGGTGTGTGTATGTGTGTTGGGGAGAGGGAGAGAGAGAAAGAAAGAGATCATGAAAGATCATATGCATTTTTTGCGGTACAGTCTGCAATTGACTTCTATCACTGTCCACATTCCATTGGCCAGACCTAGTCACATACCACTGCCTACATTCAAGAGAGCTGGGAAACAGTCTTTTTGTATACACAGGAAGACGAGGAAATGGTGTAGAGACTGGGTTCCCAGCACATTACCACAGGACATGGGTTACATGAAGTTTATTTATGTCCACTGGGGAAAGCACAAAGTATTCCTGATTAAACAGGAAGATTCCAATATAGCAACTGCATGGATTGTTTTGTGGATTTAGGATTGAACTATTTTCACATAAAAAAAGAAAAAGCCGTCAATGCATTTGTCTGTCAGATACTTCAGCCCATGTGACGGTGCCACGGTCAGATGGACATGGACACTAGGTTGGGAGTTTAAATATTTAGTACTGTCTTGACTTTATCATTAACTAGTTATGTGACTTTTGGTATAGTCCATAGCTATTCCAGTCTATTCCATCTGTAACATGAAACTACTAATTCTAACTTTTATATTTCCCAATTTATACAAGATCCCTTTGACAGACCTAAAAGTAAAAGTGGCACAACGCACATAATATATTAACCTCACCTGCTAATTGAGAATAGCTCCTATGCTTTCCGTATTTTTTTGTCGACTCTGATTTCTCTCTGGTTTCCCTCTTATTGTACAAGAGTAGTTGTTGAATAGAATATGATTGGCTGACAGAGAGGATTTATGATAATTTCCATCTGTTTTTTTTTCTTTTGGTTACCCCAGGGTAGACAAATGAATACAGAAAAAAGATACATATCTCACAGGCCATGTCTCCTGAGAGATGCTGAATATAATAAATAAAAGAGGCAGAAATAACTTCTGTTTTTAACAATTCCTAGTTGAATTTTTAGTTATTTCAACATACAAATAAACCTTTTAATACTGAAAAAAAGACAACTGGATCCAAAAGTATAATAAAAATGGACTCTTTAACCTCATTCCCCTCCTTCTTCCAGTCTATTTTTTCTACTTTTATGCAAATATCTTCATGAAGCAGGTAGCAGGGTTTCAAATTAGCTTATTCCAAAGACAAAATAGGTAAAGAGTTACTAAATAAGAGAAATTAAGGTAGTGTCAGAATAGGGATTGTTGACAGAAGTCAAATTAATAATTGGCCTTTTGACATGGGGCCCTTATTTTTTCCAAATATTTCAAATGCATTTTTTGTTATGAGTTTTTCGTTTGATTCTAAGACTGAAACAGAATAACTTTCTATAAGGTAAACATAATTTTTAAAACCACAGAGAGGCCAAGTTATTGAATAATATTGGTCTTCTCAGAACTATCAATGCAAGAGAAACACAGTGAACTTAATAAAATTGTCACTATTGCCATCAGTTCAATTAAGTTTGAAAATACAATTATTAAGCATCAATTACCAGTTAACAATTATACAAACATTATTACCTATCATTATTAAATCTACCAAGTATTCATACTTCACTGGTTTGAGTGGGTGGTATATTTATTTGAGGGTGAAGATAGAGCCTCTTAATACAACCTGGTAATTCAGTCTAATGCAATATTTTTATTTATTTATTTATTTTTTGAGATACGCGGGCCTCTCACTGTTGTGGCCTCTCCCATTGTGGAGCACAGGCTCCGGATGCGCAGGCTCAGCGGCCACGGCTCACGGGCCCAGCCGCTCCACGGCATGTGGGATCTTCCCAGACTGGGGCATGAACCCGTGTCCCCTGCATTGGCAGGCGGACTCTCAACCACTGCGCCACCAGGGAAGCCCCTAATGCAGTATTTATTTATTGAACACCTGCTGAATGTGTAACACTACACAGTGATGCTAGAGAAATACACAAGAAGTATACAAGAAATATACAAAAAGCAAAATCTTATCCCTATCTCTAAGTTAACATTATTAAGGAGATAAAACTTACCTTTAGAGAAGAATGTTTACATAAAAGTATAAAACAATAAGTAAATATCAATACATTCTTCCAAGAGCACTGGTAGATTATTTCAAAGGAGAGAGATCATTGCACCTTGAAGAGATGGTGAAGAGTGTTGATAGAGTGCTGGGATTTTTCTTGGGGACAACATCTTAAGTAGGGCAAGAATGGCATGAGAAAAGGTATAGAATTTAAAATCTGTGAGGAAAAAAATGAGTATGTTGACTAGAACCATGAATTCTTACACATTAGACCAATAGATAGAGTAAATGAGCTAGAATATAGTTTCTGTGGTCTGAAACTGTGTCCGCCCTGTCCCCTGCAAATTCGTATGTTGAAATCTTAATGCCTGATGTGATAGTATTAGTAGATTGGACTTTGGGGAGGTGTTTAAGTCATAAGGATTGAACCCTCATCAATGGGATTAGTGTCTTACTAAAGACATTCCAAAGAGATCCCCATTCTCTTCCACTTAGTGAGGACATAGACAGAAGACACTTGCTGTGAACCAGGAAGAGGGCCGTCACCAGAGAATGAATGAGACCATACTATAAACTTCGTCTGGGACTTCCAGCCCCCAGAACTATGGGAACTAAATTTCCATTGTTTATAAGCTATTCAGCCTGTGGTATTTTGTTACAGCAGCGCTGAATGCACTAAGAACAACAGTCAACTTTGAAAGCCTGGCTGAGATTTGGGACTTAATTCTACAGGAAATTTTAAGATTTTCATACAGGAGAATTCCATCATGAAAGTGATATTTGGGAGAATTCCATCATGAAAGTGATATCTGGGACACCCATAATAGCATCAAATCCTGCTCTATACTATGTAAGACTTTGAACTACCGAAACAGGTTGAAACCCACTCCTTCCATTACTTTATTCTATTTTCCCCTTTATAATTATTGTATATTTTGATTGGAGTAGCCTAGGGGCCTAAGAGCATTAAGTGTGGTGGTTAAAAGACTGCCTCTTAGATCAAAATGATTGGGTTTTCATTCTTGCTCCTCTACTTATGAGCTGAGTGATTTTGGAAAAATTACTTATTCTCACTAGGCCTCACTTTCCTTGTTTGCATACTAGAGATGATAATAACAATACCTATCCCCTAGGGTTGTTATGTAGATTGGAATTCCAAACTATTCAGAAAATTTTTAGGGTTTTACGATACTTGGCATATAGTGAGTACTTCATAAAGGTTAGCTATTGCCTTTATTATTGTAGTCCCTTTTGCCGAGAGTACATGTGGCCATCAGTGTTTACAAAGTGGTTTGAGTCATGTGGTTAAAAATGCACCTTTTCAGATTAAAGTTAATGAATTAAGAAAAGAGACTTTTAAGTCTTACACCAAAGATGATGATACGCATTATAAATAAGTCAACCTGAAAATATACAGCAGATGTTTCACTAAACTTAGATAAACCCAGAGAACATAATCAATCCCCATTTTAACTCAGCTGGTTTTTATATATTTGTGTATAGTCAGTTCTATTCAATGCGTTTTTTTAAAGAATTTCTGCTGTGATCCAGCAGTATTTATGAAGCACTGAAATATTCAAAACAAATATAAAGTGCAAGCCCAAGTTCTCAAGGAGCTGCTTTCATTTTAAGCACATACAAATAATATTACAGGTCAAAATAAATTTTCTTCCATTAAAACCCCTATAAATCAAAGCTTAAAGAAACTTATTGATTTACAGTACATATGTTATTATTTTCCCCAAATCAGTGATATAAAAAGTATCAACTGGGTTTTTCTTACAAATAAGAATATGTAAATTCAGCAAAATGATTCCATCATTTCCTCTGTTTAGAATCAAAGTCTAGGGATATTAAGGGCCTAAAAAGCTCCTAAAGTAAACTTATTACATTGATTTTGAGCAAAGTATTAAGGGGGATTTCCTCAATCCATAAGAAAATGATATTAGTACAACAAATTCTTGCTTAGTTTTTATGGGATATAATGATGCTTTTGTAGAAGTAAATAATGAGAACTCTAGAAAGAGTTGCTTTCCATAGCCACAGATGATGCTATAAATCCTACTATCTGCATCTGAAAAATATATGAATTCAATTGTTTTACTCTCATAAGGATGAGACAATAATCATGTGTATTTTTTCTTTCTGGGTCAAAGTGTTATACTTCAAGTATTAGTGAAATTAAAATTTACATACACACAAACACTGAACACAGGCACATAATTACACACAAATCTTTGTGAGGTTATTTGATTTTTCTGAAGTTTGAATCCAATGACTTCTACTTCATTTACTACTATGTTCAGGTTATTCATTCTCTTTTTCATCAGCCTTACTTGTGATCTTTCAGTCTTCATGTTAAGAAAAAATAAAGGTCAATGTTTAAAGAAGTCTCTGAAAGTTCAGAGATACCAGTCTAGAATCCTGATTTATGTTAATACACATATAGTAAGATTACTCCCTAACTTCAAATTTAGATTTGTCTTCTAAATAACATTTTATTTTTTTAGATATAATGAATGCTCTTCTACCGTCTTGTTACATTAAACTATAAAGTTTTGTTGACTGGTTATTAAATACGTAAAAAATAGATATTATAAGGTTTTAAGTAATTCATAGTGTTGTATTCCAAGAGATTGTTAGATGTATTGATATTCACCACAAAATTCCTTTTCCATTGTCTCTCAAATATATTATGTGCTATTACAACCAAAGATACTAATTTCTCAAATGAACAATTGGTGCTATAGCGCTGTCAAATTATATCCATGTAAAGAAACTAGCCAAATTTTTAAAGAATATATATACTTTCTGACATAAAATGGGAAACATTTTGACAAATTACTAAACTTAGTGTGGTATAATAGAAGTAGACTGATTCATAATTCAGGTATATGAGTTCCAGGGTACTATTCCCGATAGAAAGTTGCCATGTGACTCTGAGTATGCCATTAAACCTATCCGTGTTTCAGTTTCTTCATCTAAAGACTGGAGTATATAATAATATCTTCCCAATTTTTCTCCCAGAATTTTTATGAGTTCAAATGAGGCAATTATTATGAAAACACTTTGGAACATATGAAGCAATATATACATCCAAGATATACTTATCCAATTGGCCATTATAATTGATTAAATATACACCTTGGTCATTTCTGTTTTAACTGTTTAAGGGCAGAAATCATGTATTGTACACTCTTAATAATTCTCAACAACATCTATCTTAAGCACCATAACTGTTGCTTAAGAGATAGTTGGTGAAGATTCAGAAACTGGATTTAGCTGGGCATTGTTTCTTCATTTGTTTTTCAAAAACAAATTTGATATTGCTAGGAGAAATTGCAGTGAGAAAATAAAATAATTCTATTCATCAGAAGGTGCCTGAAGCAGAGGAAATACAGGAGAGATGGGAAGTGAATACTAGGTTTAAAAAGATGCCCCCTGGACTCTTTTTTTTTTTTTTTTTTTTTTGCTGTACGCGGGCCTCTCACTGTTGTGGCCTCTCCCGTTGTGCTCCAGACGCACAGGCTCATCGGCCATGGCTCACGGGCCCAGCCGCTCTGCGGCACGTGGGATCTTCCCGGACCGGGGCACGAACCCGTGTCCCCTGCATCGGCAGGCAGACTCTCAACCACTGCGCCACCAGGGAAGCCCCCCCCCCCGGACTCTTTGAAATTTATAAAATATTTTTTTCCCCAGATATACACTTCCTCAGATATACTCACCACCTCACTACAAGCACCATCCTTAGGAAATTACTGTACAAAGCATCTTGAAATGACAGCTAGTACTACATACCTACATTTAGTGATAAGAGAAACAACTGTTAGGTTAAATGAAGACAATGAGGATATATAACCATTTAACTTGGAAGCTGTCAGTTCATTTCAGCTCAGCTCCCTTCAGCAACATTCATAAATCACTTACTTTGTGGCACACACTGAGCTAGCTATTGAGAAACCAAACATGACTAAAAATGGCCCCTACCCCTCAGCAACTTGGGAGAAGTGATGAATTTACACCTTGGGTGTGTATATATTTCAGGAAATCATGATACCAATAAGAATCAAAAGGGTAAGTAACCACATTAAAGACCAAAGTCAAGGAGCACAATAAAACAGAAAATTTTATACATATTTGTCATATTTACTATTAAATAATTATCCTATGGGAACTTAATATCAATAATGAGAAAAGGAAATGTCTGTACATCTTACATATAATGCCCTATAGATGACTAAATATGATGAGAGAGAATGAGTAAGCCTGGGGAGAAATTCTCCATAGAGGTCTCATCACCAAGTCTTAGAGAAACAAAATGATTAGGACAGGCAAAACAACAAAATCAGTTCATCTATTACACTTATTAAACCGTGGCCAGGGTGACAGTACAGAAGAGTTCATCTCAGTATTGCTAACCTTAAGTATTATTAAAATTAAAGACTCTGGAAAGTTTCATGAACATAAAAGTTTTATAGAAGGAATCGTAAATTGTAAGAAAGTGGGCATAAAGCACATACCCATAGGGAAAGCCAAATGAAATATGAAAGAGAATAACATAATAATAGACCAGATGTAAAGAGGTGATGCAGAGAACTAAGCCTTCTGTCTGCCAAACTTCATTTAAAGAATCATCTGCTGAAATGTCCCCATAGCCTCTGCTCTGTGAGTATCCTGTGAAAGCTTTGATCGGCTTCACTGAGAAAATCCAATTCCTTAGCTAATTCTGCAAGTTAATTATGTTGCTTGTCCAAGCACCTAGACCAAAATGGCACACCACAGCACGGACTGTGCACCTGTTAATCTCTTGGTGAGGAAAAACTGTTTCCCCTGGCATGGGGTTGGAGCAAGCAACAGTGACAACTTATATTTTATCAGAGGCAAGACGAAGGAGAGGATGAAATGATTCAGGGTTTCCAGCATGCTTAATTCTGTTTCAGCTAACTAGAGGGATCTGATTTGGAGAACACGCATTGTAAGGGATTTGTGTGCATATGGGCATGCATGTGTGCATGTGTGTGTGTGTGTGACAAATTGTGAAAAATAAATGAGATCAGGTGTATTTGGGTTTGTTAAAAATAAATGATATCAGGTATAGATGCATCTGGCACAGGCCCTAGAATATGGCCAACATCTGAAGCAATTATGCATTAGCAATAACACATAAACTAACAGAAAATATTAGAGAAAGACTTGCCCCATTAAAAAAAAATTAGATAAATAAAGCTTGCCATTTTCTGGACCAAAATTTGATTCAATATTATTCATATTGAGAAAGATATTTCTAAAATATTTACTGAACACCTACTACATCGAGTCATTGTTCTGGGAGCTGTAAATATGGCAGAGAACAGGAATAAGTGATATCCTTACATTTGCAAAACTTATGTTCTAGTGAATAGATGGAGGGAGTAGACTATAGGTAATAAATAAGTAAACAAATACACAAGAAAATATAGTATGTGACAAGTGTTATGGAGAAATCAAAACAGTGTAATATAAGATAGTAACTAAATAGCAGAGATGGGAAATTTATCTTAGAATGAATGCTCAAAAAAGGTCATTCAGAGGAGGTGATAACTGAATGAGATCTAAACAATGGAAAGGAGCAATCTAGGAGAAAGCATGAGCTGGAGAGACCAGATCATGCAGGGCCTTTCGGGTTGGGTTAAGCGATAAAAATTGTCAACTCATCTTTGACAAAGGTGCAAAGAAACTACAATGGAGCAAAGATAGTCTTTTCAACAAATGGTGATGAAACAACTGGATGTCCATATGCAAAAAATAAATCTAGACAAAGATCTTACACCTTTCACAAAAATTAACTCAAAGTGGATCACAGACATAAATGTAAAACACAAAACTATAAAACTCCTAGAAGATAACATAGGAGAAAACCTAGATGACCTTGGGTTTGTTGACGACTTTGTAGATACAACACGAAAGGCACCCTCCATGAAAGAAATAACTGATAAGCTGGACTTCATTAAAATTTAAAACTTCTGCTCTGCAAATGACAATGTCAAGAAAATGAGAAGACAAGCCACAGACTGGCAACAAATACAGCTTAACCTTGAACAGTGCAGGTTTGAAATGCACGGGCCCACATATAGGCAGATATTTTGTGACAGTAAATACACAGTACTGCAGGACTTACAACTGGTTGAATCAACTCTAAATTATATGTGGATTTTCAACTGCATGGAGGTTTGCTGCCCCTAACCTCTGTGTTATTCAAGGGTCAACTGTATTTGCAAAAGACACATCTGATAAAGGACTATTAGCCAAAATATTTTTTAAAAAGCTCCTTAAAACTCAATAATAAAAAAACCAAATAACCCAATTTAAAAATGGGCCAAAGACCTTAACAGATACCTCATCAAAGACGGTATACAGATGGCAAATAAGCATATGAAAAGATGCTCCACAGTATATGCCTTCAAGAAAATGAAAATTAAAACAACAGTGCAATACCATTACGCACCTATTAGAATGGCCAAAATCTGGAACACTGACAACATCAAATGTTGAGGAGAATATATAGCAACAACAACTCTCACGTCATTGCTGGTGGGAATGCAAAATGGTACAGCTACTTTGGAAGACAGGTTGGTCGTTTCTTACAAAACTAATCATACACTTACCATACGGTCTAGCAATCATGCTCCTTGGTATTTACCCAAAGGAGTTGAAAACTTAGGTCCCCACAACAACTTGCACATGGATGTTTACAGCAGCTTTATTCATAATTGTCAAAACTTGGAAGCCACCAAGATATTCTTCAGTAGGGTGAATGGATAAACAAACTTGGACACATCCAAACAATGAAATATTACCCAGTGCCTAAAAGAAATGAGCTATCAAGCCATGAAAAGACATGAAGGAAACGTAAAAGTATATTGTTAGCTGAAAGAAGCTAATTTGAAAAATCTACATAATGTGTGATTCCAACTATATGACATTCTGGAAAAGCCAAAACTAGGGAGACAGTAAAAAGTTCAGTGAGTACCAAGGGTTGAGGGTGAGGGGAAGAACGAATAGGTAACACACAGGTGATTTTTAGGGCAGTGAAAATACTCTGTATGATACCATAATTATGGACACATGTCATTACACATTTGTCCAATCCCTTAGAAAGTACAACATCAGGAGTGAACTGTAATGCAAACTATGAACTTTTGGTGATGACGATGTCTGTCAGCGTAAGTTTATCAATTCTAACAAATGCAGCATTCTGGTGAGTGATGTTGATAACGGGGCAGGCTGTGTATGTATGGAAGCCAGGGATATAAGAGAAATCTCCGTACTTTCTCCTAAATTTTGCTGTGTATCTTAAACTGCTCTAAAAAGTAAAGTCTTGATAACAATAAAAAAAACCCAAAGTCTTGTGTTTTATGAAAGGTCACTGTGACTTCTGTGTAGAGAATAGATTGAAGTAGAGCAATGATGAAAACAGGGATGCCACTTGGGAGGCTGCTGTAGCAATTTAAATCAAAGGAGAAGGAGAATGATGCTTTGGGCTTAGGAGTTACTGGTGGATTTGGAGAAAGACCAAATGGATTTGGATATATTTTAGACATTGAACAGATAAAACTTGGCAATGGTAAATATATTTGGGGAGGGGTGTGAGGTGAGATGAGGAAAATGTAAAATCTTAATCCCTCAAGAAACATTAATCCCCTACTGCCCTTCCCTTTGAATACTAAACACTCAATATAGGACAGGAATGTAATAACTATTCAATGAACAAGGAATGTATGCATTAATGTATCCTATATATTTTAATTTTCAAACCATTTTCTTTTCCTTTCTCTTTTTTTTGGCTATTTTAATAAGTTGTGTGAGAATTCAGCTTTACTATACTTGGCTTTAAGTGATGACAGTTGGCAATACTTGAGGAACCACTGGATACTGCATTCAAGGTTTTATTAGGGTCACCCTCTATGTTTTATGTGGTTCATGTTTTGACAACATTTAGTGAACTGAGAATTAAAATTTAGACTGAGATTCAGGTTTACTGGACAAAGAGCTGTCATCAAAAAATTGCATCATTTTAAGAACATTCCTTAACTTTGTTACTCACTTTACTCATCTAAATAAAGGGAATAAATAATAATTCTATATCTGATAGGTTTTCTCTGTGAAAGTAACCAATGAAAATGATCATTGCATGTAGTGTGCAATATTATAAATGCTTATGAAATAAATCAAAATAGCTAAAATCACTCTGCAAATGTACATGAATAACAAGAAATACCCCTTTTATTCTTTTTTTTTCTGTAAATGGACTGATTTTGAGCAGTTCAGCCATTGCTTTTCTCTTTGAACATTTCTCTTCACATCTCTATTCTTATAATGCTAACTTTTCTACTTTGTGAGTGAAGAATTTCTCTGTGTGTCATAGGTTGGGAGTAGTTTTTCCTTGTCTGATGTTCTAATGGCTCAGTTCTGATGAAAGCTTCTTGAGGCACTCTGTGTTCACTTTAGTACCGTCAAGGATTCTTTCTCTCTAGTGCCCTTTCTTGTGATGCATGACAAGAAGAACATCCTTTTAACCAGTGTGACAATTAATAAAATAATAAAAGTAACAACTATCTCTTATAATTTTTTCTATCACTAGCAATTACTATTCACTGAGTAACTGTAGTGTTCTCAGCACCATACACACAGTAATGAAATTAGATCTCAATAAGGACCTGTAAAATCAGCACCGAAAAAGGCAATTCTTTATTTTTACAGCTAAGGAAACCAAGGCTCAGTGAGATTGTGTAACTCAGCTATGAAGTAAAAGTGCCAAGATTCAAACACAGGTCTGTCTGATAATGAAGTCTTTCCAATCATCTCAGGGTATTTCAATATATAAGCTATCACTCTGAACATTAATCTGTAAATCATGAAAATAAAACAGGTTTATGAATGATCATTTAAGAACACACGGAACGCATTCAGAAAAGCCAAAAATTACATACTTATATTTACTTGCAGCCTCTGTGCTAGAAGTTCTCAAAGTATGATCCCATAAAACACTGGTATCCTGAAAACACTACCAGTGTGTTCCATTGCTAATCACATAACAGCGATGCCTTCCTAATCCACAGAAAAATCAGGTTAATTAATAGAATTTCTTTCATTTGAACATCTACCTCATATATTTTTCTTGAACTTTCAGCACTCGCAGTACTACTAGATGATCAACTTATTTTGGTCTTTCTATATCTACTTCTACCCTTCTACATTTTCCACTCTTCAGAGTAATTTTTTAAAGAAAAACAGATTTGATTACATTACTCTCTTGCTGAAAGTCCAGCAGTAACTTACCATTGTTCTTTGGATAAGATCATAAACCCTAACCTATTCCTCTCTCTCCAAACTTCTCCTTGCTCTATTCTCCAGCTTCACTGGCCTGCTCAGTTTTTGAAATCTGTCATGCTTCTCATAGCTTAAGGCCTTCATACACACTGCTTTCTCTCCCTAAAATGTCTCATTCCTTATTTACTTGATTAATACCTATCTATTCTTAAGGTTTCAATTTTAACATTCCTTCCCTCCTGCTTAAATGCTTCTATAGGTTTTCTTAATTTATATCATTTATTTATAATACATGATTTTAGTTTAACAATTTATAGTTAATTATCTTTTCATCTGTCTTCCATGTTATACTATAATCTCCATGAGAGCAAGGAGCACTCATTCATGCTTATCATCCATGTTTACCTTTTTATCCTCAGTGCCTGTCACATGCCTGGTACATAGTAGGTATTCAGTAAATATTTATTAAGTAAATAAATGAGATACAGAAAATAACAATGAAAAGATCAGCTCTATCTAATCTACACTCCTCAATAGGCCCTTTTTAGTGTTTGTATATTTCAGGTAAAAGAACATCCTTTATCTGAAAGCAGCAGAGAGAAATAGCAAATTAATGCCATGATCATCAGTGTATTTTGTACAAAAAGTTCTACTTGATTAACATAAATGGTCCCCATGGGTAATGAAAATGTATTTAGAAATCCTTAATTATAAAAGTACTTTTCATTGTATTTTTTAATAGGGTCCTAGACTCAGCAGAAATGCTTCAAGGTATCAAAAATTAATGAACAGAGCATTACTCAAATCAACAGAAGATGGCCAAACTGCAAGATTACACCACAAAGGGAATTTTGTAACTAATATTTGCTATGTGCTTATTATGTATTTGGTCCTTTTCTGGGTACGATAAACTAATCTTCACAATGATAACAATTATTATCCACTTGTTTAGATGAGGGATCTGAAGCTCTGATATGTTAAATAATTAGCATAAGCTCAAGAGATACAAAATTGGTTCAAATTCCAAAGCCTACGTTCTTTTCAATATACCCTATTGCCTCTCTTGCCCTATGCATTTGTTCATTATTGTTTTATACTATGGCCACTAGCTAATAATTGATAGAGCCATAGTGTTTGGATACAAATTATATTAATTAGAAAATAATGTTCTATCTCAAGACTCAGTTGGGATAATAGAAGAGATATCATGCTATTGTATGTAAAGACTTTATACCATAAAAATGCAAATGATACTAAAATGAATACATATGTTTAATGCAATTCCAATTACAATCCCAGAGTTATAGTAAGTTTTCTTATTTTTAGAAACAAAAAGAATTTAAGGTTCATTTGGAAGAGTAAATGACAACAATAACCAAGAAAAATAAAAAGATTAGTGAGCAGTCACTTGCCTTACTAGATGAGAATATTCTATAAATCTATTTTAATCAAATAAATATGGTATTGATATAGGAATAGAGAAATGCATCAGTGGAAAAGAGCAAAGAATTCAGAAACAGATCCTAGGACATACAAGGATTTAATATAATATACAATAGTAGTTCAATTGAGTGGTGAAAGAATGGTTTATTTAATATGTGGCATAAGCACAACTGGCTAGTAATTTGTAAGCATATAAATTAAAACCCTATTCCCCAATACATCAAAACAAAAACAGGTATTAAAGGCAACAGGAAATAAATGAAAAAATTAAGATATGTATGAGGCTAAACATATAATCTAGGGACAGAGAAGTCCTTCACCAAGATAAGAAACCTAAAATCCATAAAAGGAAAACAAAATAAGCATTTCAATTTATGAAAAATTAATAACTTTTCTAAGGCAAAAATGCATTAAACAAATGAAAAATAAAAACTAAATTTGGAAATAAGAAAGTAGATGACAAGAAAAGGTGCAATATCTACACCAATGCTTCTCAAAATTTAAGGAGCATTACTTGGGGATCTTATTAAAATGCAGGTTCTAATACAGTAGATTGGAGATCGGGCATTTCCAACCAACACATAGGTGATGCTAATACTGATGCTCTAAGGAATTTGTCAAGAGAAAATAAGTATCCCCATGGGAAAAAATGCACAAAGAGTATGAGAAGGCAATTTAGAAGACAAAATTCAAATGACCAACACACTTGAGAAGATGCTAAAATCACTAATAGTGAAATACATACAACAATGTAATATTACCTTTCATGCATTATTTTTTATTTGCCAAAAAAAAGAAAAAAAGTCCTTTTATGATGGGAGGGATATGGAGGGAAAGATTGCTTTCATAAAATGCAGGCTTTGAATTTGAATTATCAGAACCCTTTGGAAAAGTTATTTAATAAAACTATTAAATTTTAAAATATACATATCTTTCAAGGTCACAGCCCCACTACTGAGAAGTTGTCCTATCATGATAAAAACACCAATATGAAAGAATATATGTACATATATGTTTGCTACAGTATTGTTTATAAAGAATAAGAAGAAAAGGGAATGCTTATATTTATTTATGTTATTAGTTAAATAAATTATGAAGCAGTCATACTTATAATGTTATATAACAATTAAGATAATGAATTAGAGCTATACCATTTGAGATGGAACAATTTCCACAAGTTGTTATTGAATAGGAAAAGCAAGATGGAAATCTAACAAGAACAAAGCCATTGCACATATATGTACTCATTAAGATGTTAAGTCTTACTTTTGTGTTACATGTTAATACATATGTAGCCACTAAGATGTTAACTCAAGAGTTCATTTTCGGGCTTCCCTGGTGGCACAGTGGTTGAGAGTCCGCCTGCCGATGCAGGGCACACGGGTTCGTGCCCCGGTCCGGGAAGATCCCACATGCCGCGGAGCGGCTGGGCCCGTGAGCCATGGCCGCTGAGCCTGCGCTCCACAACAGAAGAGGCCACAACAGTGAGAGACCCGCATACCACAAAAAAAAAAAAAAAAAAAAAAAAAAAAGAGTTCATTTCCACAAACGTGCAGTTTTTTAGTGACAGGTAAAGCAATCAGGGAACAAATACTACCCATCTGTTTCAATGCTTGCAAATCATCTTTCAACAAACAGCCTAAAGTGATAGCTGTACCATGGTTGGAGTTTGGAGGTAAGCAACCTGGGAGAGGCAAGTAAAATAGGAAAATGATTACACCCCAAAACCTATCAGAGAACAGTGTAATGCCATTCATATAAAATTGCATAAATGAGTGTGTATATGCACATTAAAACATTAGAAAAAGTAACAGAACTGTACCTATTGACCTGTAGATATCAACAAGATATATTAAGTGAAATTCGAAAGTTGCTTTTGTGTGTGTGTATATATATATATAGTTTTATAAACAAGGGCAAAAGAACTAGGCTGTTAATATCAGTTGTCAGTTACCTCAGGCAGAAAGTCAGTGGGAAGATGGGATGGGGGATAATTTCTCAGTACAATAAAAATACAATATGCTACACTTTTATAAAATGGATTATGCTTTTATTGTAATGAGCAAGTTGGCTCTTTAAATACACTCTATACTAATTCTTGTAAGACAGATAATGATCCACTAATCTATTATCTTTTATGATTCTCAGTATTCCTACATAGCTCTGTATCAAATGATAAATTCCTGGAGAAAGGTGATATCCCTATAAAATCACCTAATTCTAATATTTTTTAAAAATCATTTTATTCATTCTGTAAATGGTATTTTACTTGCTGATTTTAATTTCTTAAATATAATCTTATAGAACTTATACAGAGTGTCTATTCCAGTGAGGATCAGGCAACTCCTCTTCCATGATAGAGGTGGCCCAATGTAATCAACCTGCCATCAGACATCTGTCTGATCACCCTGAAGGGTCCATATTGGAGACTCAGTGTTGGCCTCTACCACTGGCAAATTGGGCACTCAGCAGTGGCTGTAGTCAGGTCGGTCGACCTTGGTGAGTTGAAGTACATGTTGTGAGCCCATGCTAACCTCCACCCCTGCCATTATGACCATTGTTATAGGCTCATTAGGTAATGACAAGGGAAGCTGAGGAAAGAGTCTGACTGCTATCCTTAGAATGTGTCATCCTACCCACTTGATTATTAAAATCCTCTTCTGCTGAAGTCACTCATTAGTAGCACTCACATGGAACACAAATATCTTCATGTTGTTATTATTGTTGTTTTGCACATTCACAGAAGTCTATCCACATATCACTACCCTACACCTCCTTGTTACCAATTTTCCAATCATGTTTCTTCAAGTCCCTAACCATCCAGGCAAACCATTGTCTATAGCTCATAAACTGGTATATACTCATGCTTCTGGCAATTTCTCCTTCCTTGAAAATTAAAAACAAGGTGCACATCTCAAAGTTCTGCCCACTGGGAGGGTTTCCCTTCACCAATGTCCTTCAGGGATGTCTCAGAAAGGTGCTGTACTGCTGTATCTGTCTACTTTCAGATGGTGCCTTCACGTCATAAAAAACCATCTGTAAATCAGGCCTGAGTTTTCTCTTACTTAGTCAACTAATTATAGGGAACTCTCCATGAGGACATAGGTACAGGCTGGGTGAAAGAGGGATATATAGCAGGAGAAGGGGCCATATGCATTAGGGTCACTTTGTTATACAATTAATTGTGCCTTCACATCCTGTTCAATCCTGAGCTTGTGTATTTCACTTCCATTTGATGATGGAGTGCTGCTGGCTTAGTGGCTCATACAACACCTAGTTCATGATGGGCAACTCAGATAGCATGATAACTTGGTGGCCCATGGCCAACCATTCAGTCTCTACAAAGACCCAGTAGCAAGCCAAAAGTTGTTTCTCAAAGAAAGGGTAGTTATCCACAGAAGATGACAGGACTTTGCTCCCAAATCCTAAGAATCTACTCAATGATTCATTGACAATGGAGCATGTTCTGCCACTGACACTTCAAGCACCACTGGATCTTCTGGATCATACAGCCCAAGTGGCAGAGTAGTTTATCCCAGACAGCCTGGACCTGTTGGAAAGCCTGCTATTGTTCTTGGCCCCACTGAAAGCTATGAGATTTCATGGAACTTGATAAATGAGCCACCCCAATGAGGAATAGGTTGCCTCAAATATCCAAAGAGACCCACTAGGAGTTATGCCTCTTTTTTAGTTGTAATGTCTTGTGGAAGGGAAAGGAGATCAAGTCTCCATCATTTCTGTGATGACACTGAGCTGGAGAGTTGATACACTCCTGAAGCAGAACAATGGAAGTATATTACTGGCCTTGTCAGTTGAAAGCCAATTGCTTCTGGTGGCCTTTATGAACAACAGGTGTAGAAAAAAAAGCATTTACCAGATCAATTCAGTAGCTATATATTAGGTGCCAAAGTATGTGTTAATTTGCTCGAACAATAAAATCACATCTGGTGCAGCAACTGCAATTGGAGTCACCACCTGAGTAAACGTATGATAATCCACTGTCGTTCTCCAAGATCCACCCATTTTCTGCACAGGCCAAATAGGTGAGTTGAATGGGATGTGGGGAGAATCTCCATCCCGGCATCCTTCAAGTCTTTGATGGTGGCAGAGATCTCTGCCATCCCTCCTGGAATGTGGTACTGCTTTTGTTTTCCATTTTCCTAGGTAGAGAAAGCTCTAGTGTCTTCCATTTGGCCTCGCCTACCATAATAACCCTCACTCTACATGTCAGGAAACTAATAATGGATACTCTGCTAGTTGCTGAGTATTTTTATTCCTTTATGCATTCTAGAACTGGGGAACCAAACAATCAGTTTTGGGACCCACTGGGCCCAATGTGTGACGGACTTGAGTTGATGCTCCACTGAGTACCTGACCTGTATAAACTCTTAATTTGACTGGTGGACCATAAAGACATTTTGAGTCTCCTGGAATTAGTATCAGTTCAGAGCCAGTGTACATTAATCCCTTAAAAGTCAGATTATTTTCTTTTTCTCAGTGCACAGTCACCCTGGTAAATGGCTGTAAGTCCCTTTTGGGGAAAGCTGGGAGAAAAATTAAATATAACTTTTTTGGTAGTGTACTGGGGTCTTCTTTCAAGAGGACCCAGCATCCCCTTCATTCAAGGGGTTCTATGTCTGTTCACTGGCTCAAGCCTCAGAATTGATTGAGAAACTATGAATCTCTGTTTTGACGATTCATGTTAGACTCCTATTCACTTGATGTATAAATTTTCTGCTGATATAGATCAAGAAAGAACTTAGTAGACTGCCTATCTAGTTCTCTTCTATAAACATCATGATCAACTAGCCAACCACAGGTCAGACTATTCAATTACTGCTTTGACTCTACTATCAACTACAGTAACCATGCCGACTTTGCTTTTGACAATTATGTGATGCCACTTGGCCCCCTGCCACCCCAGAATCCAATTATCCCCATTGCATTGAAAGATCCCAGTTTAATGGCAGATGTTTCCACTGTAATTTCTGGCCTACAGAGAAGAGCAACCACAGAGGTCTTCAATAATTCTGAGGTTCCCTCACAAATTTATTTTGCGCTTGTGGCAAAAGGTGTGTCTGCTGGACCCTCCTGGGGTGGGTAAGCAGATTTTACATAATAAATCCACTTTAACATTCCAATGTCGCTGAGCCTTTGGATACCTTCCTCTACAGTATATCAAGGAAGCTCTGACATTTCAATTTCATTTGGTGTAGGCACCTTTTGATGCATTTTGCAGCCATCCAACCAATAGAATTGTTAGTGACCTCTATCCCCTTGAGCTGCAACATTGAATATATCCTTCTTAGTGGGCCAATATTAAAAAACTCAGCCTGATCCAACTTTATGTTACACCACCATTATCCCATACCCTTAATATCCATTCCCACACATGTTCTCCAGATTTCTGTCTGGATTAACTGGAAAAATAATGCCCTTCTTTTGGAGTATAGTGTACCTCCTCATGGGTCACACCTCATACCTCACCCTTCAGGGTCTGCTGGGACTTGTGTCTAGTTATAGATCTAGAAGCAAAGAAGGGCATTTGGGATAGGTCCTGAAGAGAATCTTTAGTATCTTACAAGGTAACTACCTCAGGGGAGGCCATTACCAATTCCTTAGGCAAACCAGGGTTAAACTTCTCAGACAGGGGTAGAAGAACTGGCCAAGACAACTCATCAGAATTTGGAGGTTCAATATCCTCCTTTCATTGGAATCTGCCCATAGGCTCCTATTCCAATTTTCATGATTCCAATCATTCCAAATTAAAGTCCCTACTTTAACAGAAGAGACCTTATACGTTTGGGAATACACAGCATGCCATTCATCCACTAACAGGATGAGAGTCTGGATTTGGTTTTCAGCAATCGCAGACTTGCCACTATAGGAGATAAGTATTTATTTAAAGGAAGTCATAGAAAATTTCAGGTAATTTATGTACAACTTGAACTGAGAACAGAAGCCCTGAGCTCACCCTTTTCTCCCCCTCACTTCCTCCAATGCAGTCAGCAGCAACAAGCCAGTCTCATCATACTCTTTAGTCTGACAAAAATGTTTTAAGGTATCAAATACATGGTCACCCAGAACTTTACTTTTTATAAGTATTTGATTAAGATTGGTGATATTTTGCACTATCAGTGTCCAATGTCCTCTTCACCAGTGAAAATAATCACTAGTGCCTTAAAATCTAATCAGATTAGAAAATCAATACCAGATACTCCATAACACACACACACGCACCTCTACATATAAATATATAGACAGAGACAGAAATAGAGATTTATCTTAAGAAATTACCTCATATGATTAAAGCATGTATAACTGATACCCACCTTAACTGTGAAAATAATCTCAAATAGACCTCTAGAATTCTTACCATATGGATCTATGTTGGTTTCCAGTGAGCTTCCTCTTACTAAAGGACAGATCCATTTCTCTCACACTTTATATCCCCTATAGTACCTAAAATAGTGTTGAGTATACAATAATGGAACAGAATTATTTATTAGCAGTGTGGCTACAAGATATTTGATTTAAACAGGTCACTGGGACAGAAATGCTACCCCTCAGCATCCCACACGCCATGTCTAATACTTTTACATACATTTTAGGAAATCCTCCCCTCAAAGTGGACCTGGTGGGAGTTGACGGGGAAGAAGAAAGGAGAATTTCTAGGATGGCAGGAATCGTTCCATTTGGTCTTATTACAGATTCAATGTTTACAAGATGCTGAATAGTAAAAGCTGCCTGAACCAAATGAAACAGTTTTGTTCTTCTGGTGTGTGCTAAGTCCCAAAAGTCATCAGACCCAGCATCCCACTTCTCCTCTGCCAAGGCAGAAGCCTCAACAACGAAGCCGAGCAAGCACCATGGAGTTTTCTGTCACAAAAGGCAATTTCCGGCTCTCACAGAGCAAATACTTTGCAGAGGTGCAGGTGCGTCTGCATTTCCCCCATGGGCTCAGCCCGTTATTTGCATTGTTACTTGAATCGCTATTTCTATCAGTCCTAGTTGTCTAATCTGTGCTAGCAACTTTCTCTAGAATAGGGCAACTCCACAAATTCAGAAGTCTCAATATTTGTAGAATGTTAGATGTCACTCCGAATCACATTGTATTTAACATTGCTTGGGAGCTTGTTAACACTGCAAGTGGATAATATGACATCTTTGTGCTTCGTGGCTTCCCTGGAATATTATTAACTCTGTGTTGTAGATTATTGGGGCACATCTGGCATTTGAGTTTCTATCAGCATAATTGCAAACACATCATATTCTGAGATCTCAGCTTCAATACTGGCCTCCTGGGAGAACATTTGAAAATAACCCCTCTTCCTTGCAGTGCAAAGCTCTCACTCAGCTGTCTAAGCTCACTTACCCCTCCAGAAAAGTTTGGAATGAAACCTAGAAATAAGTTTCCAGAGAGTTTCAATAGCTCCATGGGTAATCACATTGGTTAGTTCAAGAATACTGAAATGCCTGGGGGGCTCTTATGGTCAATATTACATCCTGATGCCACTGTTAGTGGACAGTAGTCTCCATTAGTGCAATACTTGTTATTTATACAAATCCACAAAGATACTTACTTCAAAATAATTAACAAATTTACACATTGCCCTATACATACTACTTATTTCCTCAAGGGCAGAGAAAATGTCACTACCAGATGTGTGTACTCAGTTATAGTCACTCAATCTTACAGAGATGTCTTAATGCTCTCAGTAGAGAAAAATTAATGAATTCAGCACTTAAGAATATTCTAAGTTGCATCACTACTGCTACTTTTGAAACACACTTTTACATCAAGGCACTTAGCAATGCTAAGAAGAATAATGCTATGGGGTGACAAATCATAACTATTTTACCATGGTATCTATACCATACCATATTTTATCATGGTATCTATACCATTCGGATAACAAATATAAATCAATATTTTACTTGTCATTGTGCTGCAAAAGGCACATGCATCTCATATCTACAATTATAAGATGCCAGCTATTCCCCTTGTGTTCTTATTAGTTCTATGCTACATGACTAAATAATAATATACTTAGGGATTTGAAGGTAGTAAATATACCCTTATTGTTGAAACTTGTATTAAAAATGTTATTTTTTATAGACATAGCAGTCCACTAATTCTTACTCATAAATCAGGGTACATAGTTAACATTGTGGTTTAAATATCTAGAATTAGGACAAATGATAAGCTGAAACATCTGGCACTGAGGCTAATGCTAATATTAGGACATTTAGGACCTTTATTCCATGTTAGTCATTATTAGTAGGAAAATAGAGATTTCCAAGGCAATGAAAAGTTTTTGCAGTACTTACTGTATGCAGGGGATAGTAAAACATCAGGCCCTGTATAAATGGTTGGAGACATATACATATAGCTGATATAAGATACAGACTTAAGATATATATAATTGACTTGTATAACTCTAGCAAGTATAAATAAAGTTGTATAACTTTACATAAAATGAGCTACATATGTAAGAAGATAAAGTGTTTTAGAAACCAATAAAGGAAGGCAGTGCCTAGTGAAGAAGAGAGCACTAAATCAGGAGTCAAGAGTCCAGGATTCTGATCCCAGTTGTGTGAACAATAGGGGTCTCAGTTTCTTCTTATATAAATAATTATGACACTACCCTACATAACAAGGTGTTGAGATGATCAAATGGGATAATGTACTTGAAAGTGTTTTGAGAAACATAAAGTGCTATATAAATGCAAGTAATTATCACATGGAATACTCAGGAGAATTCAGATTGACTAGTGTCAAAATGTGACTAACTAAAATATTAATAAACTGAAAACCACTACAGTTGTAAATATGGAACTGTCAATAGAGAATTAAGTCTTCCAAATGAATTTAATGTCTACGTAGTACTCACAGATTTCAGGTAGATAGATAGATCACCTAAACAGTCTTGAAGTGGAAAATAATAAATGCTATCTAAATTTTAAATGTCATATTGTATGATTTACAAGGTCTAGTTAGGCTTCACTTTCAATCAATTCAGTCAGTCTTCCTTATTGATCATTTGCTGGATTTGGGTGTGCATATTATAGTGACATAGAACAGCTTGATTTATTTTAAGTACATCTGTGATCTGTGACACATGATATAGTACAAAATGATATGTCTGTTAAAACCTGACAGCAGAACACAATGTAAGCAGTTCACATCCCCTAATCTGAAATCAATACAGTAGAGTTCTTTACAAAGCACCAATTTCTTATATAAGAAAATGAAGAAGCAAATATTGAGGTTTGAAACTTAAAAAAAAAAAAGAAAATGTAGAAGCAATGGTCACTTGCTAGTAATGATTCAAAAGTATTTTAGGCAGGCTTTATACAGTTTGTTAGTAATTTGAAAACTGATAAATATTGGTATAAATTTGACATAGCAGATACTGAAGACAATTAATGATCACTTCTTGTTTGCGCTATTAGATTAGAACTAATTATGTTCCTTTATTGGATCAGTTATTTACTTATATTTATTCCTGTTTTTAAGCATAATGACAAATATACTTTTAATGGATTATACCTAATCTCCAAAATAACTAGCTTCATTTTGAAAGACATAAATGATGTGTACCAAGAAGTAATTCAGACCTGGAAATGTATATTCTATGTAAAGTTCATTTATATTTTATATGAACTAGAAAGACTGGATCCTCAGTATTTGGAAAAGGACGTCTTAGTCCCCAGAGGGTTTTTTTTTAAAGTTCTTGTTTGTGTTTTTACTTGGACTTTTATTTCCTCTTGGTGATAAGAACAAATTTCTGATTGATTTAAGGTGTTGACAGCTGAATCAGTGTCTCAATATTAAAATGGGTCAAAACAACTGTATTATTCACTGTAAAATAAATGACACAAACTACTGTTTGAAAAAAACTATAAGGGTTACAGTTTATACCAATTTTTGTGGTTTATATTTATTTTCTAAAGGAGGAAAACCATTTTAATTTTACTGGCAGTTTCTCATACTTGAAATAAAAATTGTCAATTTTTAATACCAACCATTGTTTTAAAAATTATTCTTCCCTTTCTGTTAATGTATGGGGCAGAGCCTACATTTGTAAGGCATCTCATGCCTTCAGTAAATGAAAAGTATTAGCAGTGGTCAGGCACATGAAAATTCACAGACACCCTAAGATGCACAACTTAAAACAAAACACTGAAATTTTTAATACACCCAACAACATGCTAATGCCCTTTTATTAGACCAGGTGTATCAAAACAAAGTTGGAATGATGGTTGTGTAGGATCTTGCCTGACCTACTGCATATACATAAAATTTAGTGATTTTGACTGAGCTAAACCAAAAATATTGAATGAAGTATTCTGCATACTACTTAATATTTAAAAATTTTTTACAGCCATTTGATACATTATTCTTTTTTCCAGTTTTATTGAGAAATAATTGACATCACTGTATAAGTTTAATGTGTACAGCATGGTGGTTTGATTTATATATACTGTATTGTGAATGATTATCACAATACCCCTAGTAAACATTCTATGGTCAAGTTCTTACTGCCTTAAGTTTCAGAAATGAGTGGATAGGATTCTGATTTCAAGTCTTTTGGGTATATGCCCAGAAGTGAGATTGCTGGATTGCATGGTAATTCTATTTTTAAATTTTTGATGAAACTCCATACTGTTTTCCATAGTGGCTGCACCAATTTACATTCCCACCAACAGTGCACAAGGTTCCCCTTTCTTCACATTCTCACCAACACTTGCTATCTTTTATTGTTTTGATAACAGCCATGCTAACAGGTGTGAAGTGATATCCTATTATAGTTTAAATTTACATTTCCACTGTGATTAGTGATTGGAACTTCTTTTAATGCCATTTGTATGTCTTCTTTGGAAAAACGTCTATTCAGATCATTTGTTCCCTTTTTAAAATTTTTTTGTTCTTTATTTTTTTATTGGGGTATAGTTGCTTTACAATGTTGTGTTAGTTTCTGCTGTACAGCAAAATGAATCAGCCACATGTATACATATATTCCCATTTGTCTACTTTTCAATGAATGCTTTTTTGCTATTGAGTTGTCTGAGTTCCTTACATATTTTGCATATTAACCCATTATCAGATATATAGTATGCAAATATTTTCTTCCAGTCTTTAGGTTGCCTTTTTGTTGGATTGTTTCTTTTACTGTATAGAAACTTTTTAGTTTGATGTAGGCTTTTCCCCTATGTTTTCTTATAGGAGTTTTACAGGATCAGGTCTAATAAGTCTTTAATCCATTTCAGTTTAATTTTTGTGAGTGGTGTAAGATAGGGATCTAATTTTATTCATTTGCATGTGGCTATCCAGTTTTCACAATATAATTTATTAAAGATAATCCTTTTTCCCATAAGTATTCTTGGCTCACCTGTCAATTAGTTGACAGTATATGCTTGGGTTTATTTCTGCACTCTTGATTCTGTTCCATTGCTCTATGTGTTTGCTTTTATGCCAGTGACATATTGTTTTTATTATAATAGCTTTGTAATGTAGTTTGAAATCAGGGAATGTGATGCTTCCACCTTTGTTCTTCTTTCTCAGAATTGTTTTGGCCATTCATGAACTTTTGTGATTACACACGGATTTTAGGATTATTTTCCCATTTCTGTGGAAAATGACATTGGAATCATGATAGGGATTGCATTGAATCTATAGGTGGCTTTGGGTAGTATTAACATTTAAAAAATATTAATTCTTCCCAACCATGAACATGAGGTCTTTCAATTTATTTGTGTCTTCTTCATTTTATTTAATCAATGTTTCAGAGTTCTCAGTGTATGGATCTTTCAACTCCTTGGTTAAATTTGTTTCTAAGATTTTTATTGATCTTGATGCTAAGTGGGATTGAGTTCTTTAGTTTTCAGATAGTTCAATGTTAATGTGTAGAAATGCAACTGATTTGTATGTTGATTTTGTATCTTGCAACTTTACAGAATTCATTTATTAGTTCTGACAGCTTTTTGGAAGAGTCTTTAGGATTTTCTATATATAAGATCATGTCATCTGCAAACAAAGACAATTTTACTTCTTACTTTCCTATGTAGATGCCTTTATTTCTTTTTCTTGCCTAATTGCTCTGGTTAGGACCTCCAGTACTATGTTGAATAGGAATAGTGAGAGAGGGCACCCTATCCTTGTTCCCAATCTTAAAGGAAAACCTTTAATCTTTCATTATTGAGTATGATGTTAGCTTTGGACGTGTCATACACGGCCTATTGTGTAGGGGTGTATTCCTTCTATACCCAATTTGTTGAGCATATTTTATCCAGAAAGGATACTTTATTTTGTCAAATGCTTTGCCTGCATCTATTGTGATGACCATAAGATTGGTAGTCTTCATTTTCCTAATGTATCACATTTATTGATTAGTGTGTTTAACCATCCTTGCCTTTCAGGGATAAATCCAAATTGATCATGCTGTATGATCCTTTTAATGTGCTATTGAATTTGGTGTACTACTGTTTTGCTAAGAATTTTTGAATCCATATTCATCAGAGATATTGGCTTGTAGTTGTTTTTTTGTTTTGTTTTGTTTTGTAGTATCTTTATCTGGCTTTGGTATCAGGGTAATACTGGCCTCATAAAATGAGTTTGGGAGTGTTCCCTTCTCTTCAACTTTTTAAAGAAAAGATTGAGAAGGACTGATGTTAATTCTTATTTATATCTTGGGTGGAATTCAGCTGTGAAGCCATTTGGTCCTGTGGTTTTCTCTGTTGGGAAGTTTTTGATTATTGATTCAATCCCCTAATTCGTTATTGGTCTGTTCAGATTTTCTATTTCTTTATGATTAAACTTTGGTAGGTTAGAGGATTCTAGGAATTTGTCCATTTCTTCTAGGTTTCCAATTTGTTAGCAGATAATTGATCTTAGTAGTCTCTTATGAGCCTCTGTATTTCTGAGGTATCAGTTAATAATGTCTCCAATTTAATTTATATTTTTACTAGTTTGAGTCCTCTTTTTTGTGTTTATTAACTTTTTCTCAATTTCATTTATTTTTTTTAAAAAGAAACTCGGTTTCATTGATGTTTTTTATTATTGTTCTGGTCTCTATTTCATTTATTACTGCTCTTATCTTTGTTACTTCCTTCCTTCTGGTAACTTGGGTTTTGTGTGTTCTTTGTCTAGTGCTTTGAGGTATAAAATTATATTTTACTTGAAATCTTTTTTTTTAATTTTATGTATGAATTTATCACTATAATCTTCCCTCTTAGAACAGCTTTTGTTGTATCACATGCATTTTGGTATGTTGTATTTCTGTTTGCATTTGTTTTAAGATTTTAAAAAATTCCCCTTTGATTTCTCCTTTGACCCATTGGTTGTTCAGTAGTGTGTTATTTAATTTCCACATATGTATGAATTGTCTCATTTTGCTCCTGTTATTGATATCTAGTTTTACACCATTGTGGTCAGAAAAGATACTCTGTATTATTTAAATCTTCTTAAATTTGCTATGAGCTGTTTTGTGGCCTAACATAGGTTCTATACTGAAGAATGTCCTGTGTGCCCTTGAAAATGTATATTCTGCTGCTGTTGGATAGAATGTTCTGATAATGTCCAGTTGGTCTAAAATATAGTTCAAGTCTGCTGTTTCTTTATTGGTTTTCTGTCTGCATGATCTATCCATTGTTCAAAGTTGGGTATTGAAGTGCACTACTATTATTGTATTGTTGTCTATTTCTCACTTCAGATCTGCAAGTATCTGTGTAACATATCTTGGTACTCTGATGTTGGGTGCGTATATATTTACAATTGTATTCTTTTGATAAATTGACCCCTTTGTCAATATACTATGACCTTTCTTTCCTCTTGTTACAGCTTTTGACTTAAAGTCTATTTTGCCAAATATAAGTATAGCAATCCTTGCTATCTTTTGGTTCCATTTGTGTGGAATATTTCCTTCCATCCCTTCAGTTTGATCATATGAGTGTTCTTAAAGCTAAAGTGAGTCTCTTGTAAATAGTGTATAGTTGGGTCTCATTTTTTTTTATCCATTCAGCAACTCTATGTCTTTTGATTAGATAGTTAAACCATTTACAGGTTAAGTAATTATTGATAAGTAAGGACTTACTGATGCCATCTTATTGTTTTCAGGCTGTTTTGTAGGTCTCTTGTTTCTTCCTTGCTGCCCTGCTGTCTTCTTTGGTGAACTAATGATTTCCATAGTGGTATGCTTTGATTTCCTTCTCTTTATCTTTTGTGTATCTACTGTAGGCTTTTGCTTTGTGATTACCATGATACCTACATAATATATCTTATAGTTATAACAGTCTACTTTAAGCTGATAACAGCTTAACTTCAATTGCATACAAATACTCTACACTTTTACTTCTCCTTCCACATTTTGATTTTGATATCCTAATTCATACTTTTTATATAGTGTACCCATTAACAAATTAATTGTTATATTTTAATACTTTTGTCCTTTAAGCCTTTATACCCCAGGTAAGTGATCATCACACCACCATATTACAATAATGGTGTATTCTGAATTTTACTCTATACTTACCTTTACCAGCATGTGTTATATTTTCATATGTTTCCATGTTACCAAAGAGTGTCTTTCATTTTAGCTTCAAGAACATCTTTCAGAATTTTCTGTAAGGTGGGTCTAGTGGTGATGAACTCCCTCATCTTTTATTTGCCTGGGAAAGTCTATATTTCTCCTTTATTTACAAAGGAAAATTTTTCCATATAAAATATTTTTGGTTGGTAGCTTTTCTTTTCTTTCAGCACTTTGAGTATATCATCCTACTCTCTTCTGGCCTACAAAATTTCTGCTGAGAAATCCACTGATAGTCTTTTGGCAGATTCCTTTGTGAGAATTTTTCTTCTCTTGCTGCTTTTAAAAGTCTCATTCTCTCATTGATTTTAGACAGTTTTATTATAATGTGACTTGGAGAAGAACTTCTTGAGTTGAAACTTTTTGTGGACCCATGAACTTCATGAACTTGGATGTCCAAATATCTCCCCAGATTTGGGAGCTGTTCTCAGCTGTTATTTCTTTAAGTAAGCTTTCTGGCTCTTTCTTCCTCTCTTTTTCTTCTGAGACTCCAATAATGTGTAAATTGTTTTTTTAATGATATCCCAATAATATATGTAGGCTGTCTTCACTCTCTTTCATTCTTTTTTATTTTTGCCCCTCTAACTGGGTAATTTCAAATGACCTGTCTTTGATTTCACTTACTCTTTCTTCTGCTTGATCACAATTGTTGTTGAAGCGCTCTACTGAATTCTTCAGTGCAGTCAAGGTATTCTTAAGCTCTAGAATTTGTTTGCCTTTTTAATGGTTTCTATATCTTTGTTGAATTTCTCATTTTGTTCATGCATTGTTTTATCTAGTTGTCTGTCTGTATTTCCTTGTAGGTCACTGAATTTCTTTAAGAGGATTATTCTGAATTCTTTGTCAATTCATAAATCTCCATTTCTTTAGGGTCCATCATTCAAGCTTTACTGTTTCCTTTGGTGGTATCATGTTTACCTGATTCTTCATGTGACTTGTATACTTGCATTGGTATCTGAAACTCTGAAGAATCAGTCTCCAAATCTAGGCTTTCTCAAATGGGTCAGCATATGACTTGCTTCCCTACCCAGGTGGGCCATATGATGCGCTCTGCAGCTGCACCACACCTCTGGGCTTCATGGCTTGGTGGTGGTGGAGTCTATGCTCAGCGGTTGGCTGGGGCCAGTGACTTGCTTCCCTGTCCAGGCAGAGTTTTAGAATGGGCTACAAGGCTGAGATGGTTCCCCAGCTAGGGACCCAAACTGGGCAGAACTGCTGAATGAGATCCCTAGCTAGATGGGACCATCAGCCCAGTTCTGTAGGTGAGCAGAACTGCTAGTTGAGATCTCCATGTGGGTGCTGTCACCAGCAGGAACTCTCTCTGCCATAATCCATTCTCATCACTGTGAGTCCCACTGCCCTTCTCCATCTCTAGGTGATTCCCCCAGTGATCTTTATGAGGCAATACCTAAGTGGGTATCTCCAGAAGCATTCCAGAACTTTGAGGAAGCTGGATGTCCACCTTAGATTCTCCTTTTCCCACTGGAGAAACTATAGGCCCAATGCAGACCCCTCAGTTCAGCACTGCACTGGTTTGGGGGAGAGATGATATGGTCAAAGTGAAACCATTCCTCTTACCCTTCTAATGTGGTTTTTCTCAGTGTTTGTGGTCCAGGGTAGTGCTTCAGCCTCACTCCTATATTCTGGGATCTTCGAAAAGATGTTCTGTCTATGAATAGTTGCTAGTTACTATTTCTGTGAGGAAGAGTAAAGTTGGGAATCACCTATTTTGCCATTTGCTGGTGTCCTTCTCCCCAGAAAGTTCAAACCCTTTAATATGGCACAAAGTCATCATTAATACACGGGTTCTCAAATATGAGCTTGAGTCAGGATGACATGGTGGGATTTTTAAAACACAAATTGCTAGGCCCCACCACCAGAAGATGTCACTTAGGTGGATCTTGGTTATTCATCTCCTGTGATCCTGTAGTGAGAGAGGGAGCCTGAGGTGGGTCTCAATAATGTTTATGTCTAACAAATTTCCAGGTGATGCTACTGCTGCTGGTCTGGAAACCACACTTTGAGATTCACTTATCTAAGTCTGTCAGAAATTCCTTGCCTAGCAGAGCCATGTTTGTTATTCTGGTTTCAAATCCACTTTACTAGTTGTTAACCTCTCACTGAATTCTCACACTCAGTCATTAATGATTCCTCTAATTTAATCTTTCCCCAATTCTTCCTAAGTAAAAGCACAGATTTGCACTTGTTACAGTACAAATTACCAAGTCCCTCCCTCTGATTCAGTAAATCTAGTGAAGGGCCCAGGAATTCGTATTTTTAAGAAGGGCTTTAAGTGTTTCTTTTCCTCAGACAAGTTTTAAAAACACTAAGGAAATTTTAGCTTATTTTAAGAGTAAAGTAATTCTCCTATTTTTAGCGATGAATATTTAACCTGTGATGAAAACAGTTTTATGGTTTCTTCCTCTTCCTCTATAGGAGGGATCCTTAACCTCTTGTCATGCCATTCATTTCTTTTGCAGCTTGGTGAAGCCAATAGATCCCTTCATAGAATAATATTTTAAAATGAATAAAGTAAAATACAAAGAAAACCAACTATATTAAAATGTAGTTATGAAAATATTTAAAAACAAACATGTTTTATGACAATATATTCACTTCATTATTAAGGCATTAAATAAAATACCTATTAGTGAGTCCAATAACTACCACAACTTCAAAGTAATGATGAACATAATGATTTTACTGATACAGACAAAAACTGCAATGTTATACAATATTTTTGATTTATATTGGTGACAAAGTTGAGGTTCTGGTAATATCACTTTGGATAGTTGCCAACATTCATAACTTGAGGAAATGCTATCAATAAATTTCAATGAGAGGTTAGTGAAAATAAAATACAATTTTTCTAATCCAAGTTCAAGGACTCCTTGACTCCAACTTTAAGAAATTTTGCTGAAGAGTTTCTTCCTGAAATCTTTCAAATACATCATCACAGAGAGGTAGGGCTAGATGAAGCTGATGGGATTTAGTGGAGAGATTGGGTAGGTTAATACATATTCATTTAGAGAGGGTTGTGTGGGACTGCATCCAACATTGTTTCAAATGACTGATAATTTTCCTGTTCGTGGTGTTCTCACTGGGTGTTTCTGGGGCCCAGCCAGCTAGTGAAGGAAGAGTCTTAATTGGTATCAGGAACTACTAGTGCCACTGTTTTCTTTTATCAGTTGGCTCTGCCTGAATTTCTGTTTAGAGCTTTTGCAGACTTATCCCTGCATTTCATCTTCTTTATCTGGGCCTATCTGTTTCATAACCTGGACTGCAAAGTTGCTTATGTGATAAAGTAGCTTAGATTGGGGCTGTCCTCTCAGCTTATATTCTTCTATGCCTTTGAGGGCAAATAAGTCCTAGCTGGATTGTTAGTTTTTGAAATACACAGGCAGGTATCACTAAACACAACTCAGGTGATCTTCTGGCCCATTCCTAGTCTGCAGAAAGAAAATTTAAAGGGTAGTTGAGATGAACCTAGAATCTTCTCTCTTTCTCTTTCTTCATCCATGGAGCAATACATTTAATTATAGTCAGAAATAAAATATAGGAAACACCAAATGAAGGAAATAACCTGATGTTTCCTACATTTTAATCATTTTTTAAAGTACAGTGATCCTTGGGTATCCATGGGGGATTGGTTCCAGGACCCACTGCAGATAAAATCCACGGATACTCAAGTTTCACAGTTGACCCTCCATATCCACAGTTTCCACATCCACAAATATGGAGGGCCTACTGCATGTATAAAAGTAAGGAGAGAATCATAATTATGAGCAACTGCCCCTGCTGCTCTCCTTCTTATTCACAACACTACTCCTACATGAGGTACTTGTTTGAATGAGAAAAATGTTCAAAAGACACTCTCTTGAGGTTCTTCACCATAAATAATGCTTTGCATGTTATACTGTATCAGTTAGGCAGACAAATCACCTTTTTCAGAGATAAGCAAATTTATGTTTTAAATGCCCCCCCCACAATATAAATAGATTGCTATGTCAAGGACATCTTGGGTAGGAATATGTTTAACTTAGATCAAGGAGTGCATTTTTTTAACTATCAAAATAGAATATGCACTCTTTTCTCCTAAGAGCTTGGCTGGGCAGTAATCTGACTGGAAACTGTCAACAAATTTTGCTCTGTAACATTCTACATAACTCAGTTGCCATGGCAACCAGATCCCTATTGACAAGAAAGAGAGAGAAACATATGGTTGGGTAACAGTCTTACTTCAAGAAGCCTAAAATCTATTTACAGGGTCATCATTCTTTCTGAGAGAAGTAATGTACTTAAAACCGAAGGTAGCTTTAATCAAATATTCCAATGGACTGTTGAAAATGTTACTTTTTACATATATGAAAAAATAATAGCAACAAAAATGCTGAACTCTAAAATTTTCAAGATGTTTTAGTTTCAGAAATCAACATAAACCAAGAAAAAGTCCATTTACCATCAAAGGTGCATTGAACTTTATTATTACTCTATATTTAACAGTATTCAGATAATATTTTTTATGAAGTACCTGCTATGTGCATTACAAGATACTAGGTTTGTTGGTCCAAAACAATGTCCTTGTTATTCAATTGTTTATGAGTTATTAGAGGAGATAACTGCATAAACAAATAACCACTGGAAAGTGAAGAATATAAAAATATAATTGACATAATAAAGTCATAAATAGCATTACAGGAGCACAGAAAAGTACTTATTTAGGTGATCTTTTCTCTACATTTCCACTGAAACTTGTCAGTTCCTCCAGTAGCACAGTTATCACATTATATTACAGTGCCTTACACATGGTGTTTGGCTAACAAATATATGTTGCTTGCTAACCATTTCACTGATCTTTCTATATATTTGTTTGCCCATTAGACTACAATCCAATTATACTCTAGGTAAGGGTAGCTAGAGCCTAGCATTGTGCCTAATACATCACAGACCTCCAATAACAAATAAAGGTATAATAATTTTGAAGATTGGATTTTTATCTTAATCTTGAAGAATCAATACTTATCTACTTGTATAAATAGGATATAGATAGATTTCTCAGGTTTTTCTATCTCAGTCACTCTGAATTTTCCAATAAAGATGAAGTGGGTAAATTTGTAAATTGCTATTCAATTTCACTACCTCCTGTCAAAATTTTCAGCCTATTTGAATAACCAGAGAGTAGTAAAAATTATCCCTTTAATAAAAAGTCTACAGGCTGTATCATCCACAAACTATATACAATATACTTATGGTGTAGCTAATAATAAAATGTTTGATTTCTATGGGGAGAATAAGAATAGAGAGGATTTTACTAATTAATGTCAAAATCAGGAATGAAACTCAAGTATTTCCATTTCCACTCTTATTAATAATATCAAACAATGCTTGTCATTTAAAATCCAAACTTTGTTGGCAAAACCTTTTTCTTTTTTGAGTCTTAGCTTCCTCTTATGCAAAATGGGGCTTTTGAACTAGTGGTCGCTAATGTTCTATACAACTCTGACGAGCTGTGATTTATTTTCAGTTTAAACTTACATATTTTGCAGGAGTAAAAAATGTAAAATTTACCATCTGTGTCGTCATTAAAGCTTAGTACTGATATTTAGTACACCATTCTCTTTAAAGCATGATAACTGGACTAGAGCTGGGTTAGATTTGAACATTGTGGTATCCATAAATAAAGGTTTTGCTAAATAAAAGTATAAACAAGGTTTTAGGGGTACTAAGACTATTTAGACTAGCACTATCCAGTAGAATCCCCTTCTCTAAATACATACACACACACACGTTACACTCACACATGTATATGTGTTTCTTTGACCGGTAAGCTCTTATCCATTTTTCAAGTTCCAACCCAAATGTTAACCTTCTCTGTGTATGGTAGCCCTGTCCAGTAGAATTTTCTGTGACAAAGGAAATGTTCTATGTTTGTACTGTAAAATGTAGTAGACACTAGCAACATGTGGCTATTGAGCACTAGAGAGGCATTTACTGCAAATGAGGAACTGAATTTTAAGTTTTATTAATTTTAATATAAATAGCCACATGTAGCAAACGCTGGATAGCTCAATTTTAGACTATTCAAAAGAAGAAATGTTTCAGTGATCTTAAATATTTCCCTTTAAAAGGAAATGTTAATTATAAATCATTCTTAACTATTCATCACATCAGTCAGTAAGGTGCAAACCATGTATGAATTACTTCCTACACTTGAAAGTAATCAAATTGCATTACTTTAAAATTATTTAGAATGTACAACTTTCACTATTTAATAATTGTTTTCCTCTATTTCAATGAAACGATAATTCCTTATCCTGGTATTTTACTTGACAGCTTTAAATACATTATTACATCCTGAATTTCAAATGATATTCACAAAACTCTAGAAATATAGGCAAGTAAAACATTTTCTTGATTCTACAGATGAGGAAATTGAGAATCAGGAAGAGTGGTACAGGACAATAGGACTTCAATCTGCAGAGCCAGAATCACAATCTAGGGCCTCATATTTCTAAAACATAGCTTTTTTTCTGTTACAATCTGAGTGTAAAATAGTGAGTGTGCTGGTAAAACTCCACTTAAAATTCATGAGGACTTTTTTTGTCATTAAATTCCCAACAAAGATAATTGACTTGCGACACTAATCAATAATTACAAAATTGAGCTCCTCAAAAACAGGAAAGAGAATGGGAGCAAGAGGGAGAGAGAGATTTTAAACCATTCTAGCAGATTTTTTTTCTTGAGTTATGAATGAGATTGTTTAGACAGAGCAGAACAGTACACTAACATCTCTGTGTTATTTGATTTAGGTGATATTGTATTTTTCAAGTATTTTTTTCAGATTGGCAGTAAGAATACTACAGGAAGTACTTGTATTTTGCAGTTGAGATTTTATAAGCTTTTAGACAGGGTTTAATACCAGGTAGTGTTGCCTGCTGTGTTCGTTTTCTTGGGGGGTGTGGAGGGTAGAAAAGTAATACAGTATTGAGTGGGTGAGAAGTATGTGTTTGATCATTTTGAATTCCATGTGGGTGACACACTAAAGAAATCAAATTTTCTTTTATTCATACAAATGCTACTTTCACTGACAGTTACAAAGCTCTGCATTATTATTCACCTGTGTAGTGTTCCCCAAGGAAGCCGTTTCCCCAAGATGTGGTGCCACGGCCTCCTTTGATAGACCAAAGAGACAGATGTGTCTTTGTACCCACCTTCTGCTCCTAGAAGACTTTTTAAGGTCATGTTAATCCCTCACTTTTAATACAGGAATAGCATATGAAAGTAATGGACATTTTAGAAAAGTACAGTTTTCTACAATTACTGATAGAAAATTCTGGAAAGATGAGTGGCTAAATTTCTACTAAACTGTGGAGATGCAATTTCCAAAGTAGTTTAACTGATTAGAACCCCAAACTCCATTTTTAGAATTACACTGATTATAGAAATATTTGCTAAAATGATCAGATAAGACATGATTACAAACAAGGTGTAAAAAATAAACCTAGCCTAAGTCTCTGGTGTTAATTTTACAATCATTCTTTCCCCACTTTTCTCTGAAATTCTTGGAAACTGCCACAGATGTACAGTCTGCATGTTCAATGTCTTTTTGGACTGATAAGAGTTTTATGACTCTTATTGTTCTGCAAAATGGAGGTTCTAATACATTCTTCCATGCTTTCTATGAGGACTAAATGCTAAACACATTGTAGGTTCTTATAGTGGTCATTAATAAGAGTAGCTCTATGGAAGTACATCTCATGAAGAGAAATTCAGTAGTAAAAATATACTGCTATATAGCACAGCATATAAACCAAGACACTGACTTAGTACAGTCTTCGGAGGCATGCTTTGCTTTGTTCACATACTTTCTGTCATATGTTTCATTGAAATCATTCCCCAGGATTTTGTTTACTGCCATTAGTGTGCCAACAGATTTATTCTGTTCATTTTTATAATTGCTGGTGGAATCATTGTTTGTGTTAGACTTCTATGCTTCCTTTTATCTTCAGCCCAAATAATTGTGCTCATTTCTAAAATCCAGAAGCATCGAAAAATGTTGGAAAACAAGTCCCAGTAAACTATATAGAAAATCCCATTCTCCTTGTGTCCCATGTAGATTTGGTACAAGACAAAATACTTTTCAATCTTGTGTTTTCTGTTCAGTGTGACTCTCATTACTATTTTTATTTTTACTTTTCTTTTTTTGATTATGAGGCAGTACAGTGTAGAATCAGTCAAGTCCAGGTTCCAGTCCCTGCTCCTTGAACCTTGCTAGCCATATGACCTTGGCAAATTGCATAATCCTACTTGGACTTCAGTTTCCTTATCTATAAAATGAGAAGAATAATAATACCTATCTCATGGGTTGTTGTAAAGATAAATTGAAATATGCATGTGAATCTTTTAGCACAGAACCTGGCAATGGATAAATGGTAGCAGTTTTTACTTAACGGAAAGCAAACCATAAGATTCATATGTTGTGATTCACTTTTGTATAATGTTTCAAGAAGTATAATGTTTCAAGAAGTGATCCCTTTCACTCAGTCAACTTTCAGTGGTTACTCACAATATATGAAAAATTTTAAGTGTCACAGAAGTATAGAAAGATGAGTAAGACATGGTTTCTTTCCTCCAAGTGTATACTAATGTTTACTCTGGTGAAGTTAAATAAAAATTCTAGGCATGTTGCATGATTCTTTGTCTAAAATACACACTTGAATATTCTACAACATAAAAGCATGTTATGAGTTTAAGGGTGAAGGAGAAAATGTCTTACAAGCTTATTTGATGTGTATTTGCTTATATCTAATTTTCCACATACAGAAGTCTGGATACCCAAGTTAAATTAACACATCTGTCACTCATTTGATGTAGTGACCTTATACAAGTTATTGCTCCTCTTTAGACCTCAGTTTCCTCATCTGTAAAACAGTGGTTTTGGAATAGATAGACTTTAAGACTCTCTCTTCAAGAAGAATTTCAAGCAAATTCCACCCCAAAAGACATAATGGTCTTGGACCGTAAAATAAGATGTCCTTCAAAGACAAGGAACATTTCTATTGAAAGCATTGATTTATAGCCAACCAATAGAAAGAAGAACACATACGTGTGTGTGTATGTGCACGTGCACATGTGCACATGCCCTGCATTCTGCATTGCTGGAAATGGAAGCACTAACTCAATTAGCCAAAGCCTTTTCAGCACAGTCCTTATGGAGAAATGCCCAAGAATATTATATTAATGACCACTCTTTTATTCTCTTCATATCTCCTGAAGTCATGAAATGTCTCTGGTCATAGTTGCTCCATGGTTGCTACACTTCAGATCATTTCAGTTAGTCTTTCTAAGTTTCAGTAGCTTGTGATGCATTTTGTAATGTCAAAGGGCTTCCCAAATCTTTGTGTTCTTTCTTATTTTTACCTATTTTTCTCCACCATTTGTTTGAAGGTATCTTTAGCCATCATAAAAATTGGATGTTCACAACCAGCTTAGTAATTTCTCCCTTGGGCCATTCCTGATACTATTACTTTAAACCTTTTTTATCAGAACTCTTGTCAAGAACCCCAAACAAAGGGGACAAAGGCTGCAGTAAACAATGCACACAGCACAGCACACAACTGAGGTTAGTGAGATAGAGCTGTACTTACAATATGCTGTGTTTAACCCTTAAAGACCAGGAGAATGGAGGCAATACAGTTGGGTACACTAGCCCTCATTCTTGAATGTGTATGAGAGTACTCAGAGAGAAGGAGACAGAGAATGCGTCTAATAGATCTAGGGCTTTAAAATTTGGTGTGATCTGAGCCTCAGTCCTGGGGCCTCTTTTTTCCACTCAATCCCTAGGTCATCACATCAACTTTGCATGGTTTTAAAATACTATTTCATCTCCTCTCATTGCCAATAACTTTCTGCTTCCTCAGACTGTTATATTCTTCCTCCAGATAGTTGCTTATCTAGCTCTCAAATTTCAAATATTTTCTTAACATTCACCTTATTGAGGCTTATTTTGATTACTGCATTTAAAATATCAATGCTCTCAAGAGACCATCAATATGGCAGAAGAGTAAGATGTGGAGATCACCTTTCTCCCCACACATACATCAGAAATACATCTACATGTGGAACAACTCCTACAGAACACCTACTGAACGCTGGCAGAAGAACTCAGACTTCCCAAAAGGCAAGAAATTCCCCACGTACATGGGTAGGGCAAAAGAAAAAAGAATAGGGACAGGACCTGCACCCGTGGGAGGGAGCTGTGAAGGAGGAAAAGTTTCCACACACTAGGAAGGCCCGTCACCGGAGGAGACAGGGGGTGGTGGGCCGAAGCTTTGGAGCCACGGAGGAGAGCGCACCAACAGGGGTGCGGAGGGCAAAGCGGAGAGATTTCCCCACAGAGGATCAGTGTCGACCAGCATTCACCAGCCTGAGAGGCTTGTCGGCTCACCCACCGGGGTGGGTGGCGGCTGGGAGCTGAGGCTCAGGCTTCGGAGGTCGGATCGCAGGGAGAGGACTGGGGTTGGTGGCGTGAACACAGCCTGAAGGGGCTAGTATGCCACAGCTAGCCGGGAGGGAGTCCGGAAAAAACTCTGGACCTGCCTAAGAGGCAAGAGATCATTGTTACAGGGTGCACGACGAGAGGGGATTCAGAGCATCACCTAAACGAGATCCGGAGATGGGCGCAAGCCGCGGCTATCAGCGCAGACGCCAGAGACGGGCATGAGACGCTAAGGCTGCTGCTGCCGCCACCAAGAAGCCTGTGTGCAAGCACAGGTCACTCTCCACACTTCCCTCCCAGGAGCCTGTGCAGCCCGCCACTGTCAGGGTCCCGTGATCCAGGGATAACTTTCCCGGGAGAACACACAGTACCTCAGGTTGTTGCAATGTCACGGCAGCCTCTGCCGCCACAGGCTCACCACGCATTCCGTATCCCTCCCTCCCACAGGCCTGGGTGACCCAGAGCCCCCTAATCACCTGCTACTTTAACCCCGTCCTGTCTGAGTGAAGAATAGATGCCCTCAGGTGACCTACACGCAGAGGGGGGTGGCCAAATCCAAAGATGAACCCCAGGAACTGTGCAAACAAGAGAAAGGGAAATCTCTCCCAGCAGCCTCAAGAGAAGCAGATTAAATCTCCACAATCAACTTGATGTATCCTGAATCTCTGGAATACCTGAATAAACAACAAATCATCCCAAAATTGAGGTGGTGGACTTTGGTAGCAAAGATATATTTTTTTTCCTTTTTCTCTTTTTCTGAGTGCATATGCTTCTTTGTGTGATTTTGTCTGTATAGCTTTGCTTTTACCATTTATCCTAGGATTCTGTCTAGTTTTATCTTTCCTTTTGTTTTTCTTTTTTTTTAATACAGTTTTTAGCCCTTGTTATCATTGGGGGATTTGTTTATTGATTTGGCTTTTCTCTTTTTTCTTTTTTAAAATTACTTTTGAATTTCTTTTATTTTTAATAATTATTTTTTATTTTTATATTAATAAATTTATTTTTTTTCTTCCTTCCTTCCTTCCTTCCTTTCTTTGTTTTTTTCTCCCTTTTCTTCTGAGCAGTGTGGCTGACAGGGTTTTGCTGCTCGGGCCCAGGGTCAGGCCTGAGGCTCTGAGGTGGGAGAGCCGAGTTCAGGACATTGGACCACCAGAGACCTCGTGGCTCCACATAATATCAAATGGCAAAAGCTCTCCCAGAGATCTCCATCTCAACCCTAAGACCCAGCTATACTCAATGAACAGCAAGCTACAGTGCTGGACACCCTATGCCAAACAACTAGCAAGACAGGAACACAACCCCACCCATTAGCAGAGATGCTGTCTAAGATCACAATAATGTCAAAGAAACCCCAAAACAGGTTGGGTGGGGCACCACAGGACACAGTCCTGCCCAGCAGAAACACAAGATCCAGCCTCATCCACCAGAACACAGGGACTAGTCCCCTCTAATAGGAAGCCTACACAACCCACTGAACCAATGTTAGTCACTGGAGGCAGACACAAAAGAAAACGGGAACTACAAACCTGCAGCTTGTGAAAAGGTGACCCCAAACACAGTAAGTGAAGCAAAATGGAGAACAGAGAAACACACAGCAGATGAAGGAGCAAAGTAAAAACCCACCACACCAAAAAAATGAAGAGGAAATAGGCAGTCTACCAGAAAAAGAATTCACAGTAATAATAGTAAATATGATCCAACATCTTGGAAATAGAATGGAGAAAATACAAGAAATGTTCAGCAAGGACCTAGGAGAACTAAAGAGCAAACAAACAATGATGAAACAAATGAAATTAAACATTCTCTAGAAAGAATCAAGAGCAGAATAACTGAGGCAGAAGGACGGATAAGTGACCTGGAAAATAAAATAGTGGAAATAACTACCTCAGAGCAGAATAAAGAAAAAGAATGAAAAGAATTGAGGACAGGCTCAGAGACCTCTGGGCCAACATTAAACGCACCAACGTTTGAAATGTAGGGGGCTCAGAAGAAGAAGAGAAAAAGAACGGGACTGGGAAGTATTTGAAGTGATTACAGTTGAAAATTTCCCTAATATGGGAAAGGAAATACTCAGTCAAGCCCAGGAAGCACAGAGAGTCTCATACAGGACAAATCCAAGGAGAAACATGCCAAGACACATATTAATCAAACTATCAAATATTAAAAACAAATATTAAAAGCAGCAAGGGAGAAACAGCAAATAACACATAAGGGAATCCCGATAAGGTTAACAGTTGATCTTTCAGCAGAAACTCTGCAAGCCAGAAGGAAGTGGCAGGACATATTTAAAGAGATGAAAGAGAAAAACCTACAACCAAGATTACTCTACCCAGCAAGGATCTCATTCAGATTTGATGGAGAAATTAAAACCTTTACGGACAAGCAAAAGCTAAGAGAATTCAGTACCACCAAACCAGCTTTACAACAAATGCTAAAGGAACTTCTCTAGGCAAGAAACACAAGACAAAAAAAAGACCTACAATAACAAACCCAAAACAATTAAGAAAATGGGAATAGGAATGTACATATTGATAACTACCTTAAATGTAAATGGATTAAATGCTCCAACCAAAACACACAGACTGGCTGAATGGATACAAAAGCAGGACACATATATATGCTGTCTACAAGAGACCCACTTCAGACATAGGGACACATACAAACTGAAAGTGAGGGGATGGAAAATGATATTCCATGCAAATGGAAATCAAAAGAAAGCTGCAGTAACAATTCTCATATCAGACAAAACAGACTTTAAAATAAAGATTATTACAAGTGATAAAGAAGGACACTACATAATAATCAAGGAATCAATCCAAGAAGAAGATATAATAATTGTAAATATTTATGCACCCAACATAGGAGCACCTGAATACATAAGGCAAATGCTAACAGCCATAAAAGGGGAAATCGACAGTAACACAATCATAGTAGGGGACTTTAACACCCCACTTTCACCAATGGACAGACCATCCAAAATGAAAATAAATAAGGAAAAACAAGCTTTAAATGATACATTAAACAAGATGGACTTAATTGATACTTGTACGATATTCCATCTAAAGACAACAGAATACACTTTCTTCTCAAGTGCTCATGGAACATTCTCCAGGATAGATCATATCTTGGGTCACAAATCAAGCCTTGGTAAATTCAAGAAAATTGAATCGTATCAGGTATCCTTTTGACCACAATGCTATGAGACTAGATATCAATAACAGGAAAAAAATCTGTAAAAAACACAAACACATGGAGGTTAATCAATAAACTACATAATCAAGAGATCACTGAAGAAATCAAAGAGGAAATCAGAAGCTACCTAGAAACAAATGACAATGAAACACAGCAACCCAAAACCTATGGAATACAGCAAAAGCAGTTCTAAGAGGGAAGTTTATAGCAATACAATCCTACCTCAAGAAACAAGAAACATCTCAAATAAACAATCTAACCTTACACTTAAGCAATTAGAGAAAGAAAGAAAAAAAACCAAAGCTAGCAGAAGGAAAGAAATCATAAAGATCAGATCAGAAATAAATGAAAAGAAATGAAGGAAACAATAGCAAAGATCGATTAAACTAAAAGCTGGTTCTTTGAGAAGATAAACAAAATTGATAAACCATTAGCTAGACTCATCAAGAGAAAAAGGGAGAAGACTCAAATCAATAGAATTAGAAATGAAAAAGGAGAAGTAACAACTGACACTGCAAAAATACAAAGAATCGTGAGAGATTACTACAAGCAACTCTATACCAATAAAATGGACAACCTGGAAGAAATGGACAAATTCTTAGAAAAGCACAACATTCTGAGACTGAACCTGGAAGAAATAGAAAATATAAACAGACTAATCACAAGCGCTGAAATTGAGACTGTGATATAAAAGTCTTCCAACAAACAAAAACCATGGACCAGGCGGCTTCACAGGTGAATTCTATCAAACATTTAGAGAAGACCTAACACCTATTCTTCTCAAACTCTTCCAAAACAGAGCAGGAGGAGGAACACTTCCAAACTTATTCTACAAGGCCACCATAACCCTAATACCAAAACGAGAAAAAGATGTCCAAAGAAAGAAAACTACAGGCCAATATCACTGATGAACATAGATGCAAAAATCCACAAAAAAATACTACCAAACAGAATCCAACAGCACATTAAAAGGATCCTACACCATGATCAAGTGGGATTTATCCCAGGAATGCAAGCCTTCTTCAATATACACAAATCAATCAATGTGATAAACTATATTAAAAAAATTGAAGGATAAAAAGCATATGACCATCTCAATAGATGCAGATAAAGCTTTCAACACACATTTACGATAAAATCTCTGCAGAAAGTAGGCACAGAGGGAATTTACCTCAACATAAAAAAGGCCATATATAACAAACCCAGAGCGAACATTGTTCTCAATGGTGAAAAACTGAAACCACTTCCACTACGGTCAGGATCAAGACAAGGCTGCCCACTCTCACCACTATTATTCAACATATTTTTGGAAGTTTAGCCACAGCAATCAGAGAAGAAAAAGAAATAAAAGGAATCCAAATTGGAAAAGAAGAGGTAAAACTGTCACTGTTTGCAGATGACATGATACCTTACATAGAGAATGCTAAAGACTCTATCAAAAAACTACTACAGCTAATCAATGGATTTAGTAAAGTAGCAGGATACAAAATTAATGCACAGAAATCTCTGGCATTCCTATACACTACTGATGAAAAATATGAAAGAGAAAATAAGGAAACACTCCCATTTACCATTGCAACAAAAAGAATAAAATACCTAGGAATAAACCTACCTAAGGAGACAAAAGACCTGTATGCAGAAAATTATAAGACACTGTTGAAAGAAATTAAAGATGATACAAACAGATGGAGAGATATACCATGTTGCTGGACTGGAAGAATCAACATTGTGAAAATGACTATATTACCCAAAGCAATGTACAGATTGAATACAATCCCTATGCAACTACCAATGGCATTTTCCACAGAACTAGAACAAAAAATTTCACAATTTTTATGGAAACATAAAGGACCCAAATAGCCAAAGCAACCCTGAGAAAGAAAAACGGAACTGGAGGAAAGAGGCTCCCTGACTTCAGACTATACTACAAAGCTACGGTGATCAAGACAGTATGGTACTGGCACAAAAACAGAAATATAGATCCATAGAACAGGATAGAAAGCCCAGAGATAAACCCAAGCACATACGGTCACTTTATTTTTGATAAAGGAGGCAAAAATATACAATGGAGAAAAGACATCCTCTTCAATAAGTGGTGCTGGGAAAGTGCACAGCTACATGTAAAAGAATGAAATTACAACACTCCCTAACATCATACACAAAAATAAACTCAAAATGGATTAAAGACCTAAATGTAAGGCCAGACACTATAAAACTCTTAGAGGAAAACACAAGCAGAAAACTCTATGACATAAATCACAGCAAGATCCTTTTTGACCCACCTCCTAGAGAAATGGAAAGAAAAATAAACAAATGGGACCTAATGAAACTTAAAAGCTTTTGCACAGCAAAGGAAAACATAAAGAAAATGAAAAGACAACCCTCAGAATGGGAGGAAACATTTGCAAATGAAGCAACTGACAAAGGACTAATCTCTGAAATTTACAAGCAGCTCAGGCAGCTCAATATTAAGAAAACAAACAATCCAACCCAAAAATGGGCAGAAGACCTAAATAGACATTTCTCTAAAGAAGACATACAGATTGCCAACAAACTCATTTAAGAATGTTCAACATCACTAATCATTAGAGAAATGCAAATCAAAACTACAGTGAAGTATCTCCTCACACCAGTCAGAATGTCCATCATCCAAAAATCTACCAACAATAAATGCTGGAGTGGGTGTGGAGAAAAGGGAACCCTTTTGCACTGTTGGTAGGATTGTAAATTGATACAGCCACTATGGAGAACAGTATGGAGGTTCCTTAGAAAACTAAAAATACAACTACCATAAGACCCAGCAATCCCACTACTGGGCATATACCCTGAGAAAACCATAATTCAAAAAGACACATGTACCACAATGTTCATTGCAGCTCTACTTACAATAGCCAGGACATGGAAGCAGCCTAAGTGCCCATCGACAGATGAATGAATAAAGAAGATGTGGCAAATATATACAATGGAATGTTACTCAGCCATAAATAGTAACAAAATTGAGTTATTTGTAGTGAGGTGCATGGACCTAGAGTCTGTTATACAGAGTGAAATAAGTTAGAAAGAGTAAAGCAAATACCGTATGCTAACACTTATATATGGAATCTAAAAAAAAAAAAAAAGAATGGTTCTGAAGAACCTATGGGCAGGACAGGAATAAACATGCCAACGTGGAGAATGGACCTGAGGACATAGGGAGGGGGAAGGGTAAGCTGGGACGAAGTAAGAGAGTGGCATGGATTTATATATACTACCAAATGTAAAATAGATAGCTAGTGGAAAACAGCCATATAGCACAGGGAGATCAGCTCAGTGCTTTGTGACCACCTAGAGGGGTGGGATATGGAGGGTGGGAGGGAGACGCAAGAGGGAGGAGATATGGGGATAGATGTATATGTATAGCTGATTCACTTTGTTATAAAGCAGAAACTAACACACCATTGTAAAGCAATTATATTCCAATAAAGGTGTTAAAAAAATAAAAATTAAAATGTAAAAATTAAAAAAAAGAATGTGGGACTTCCCTGGTAGCGCAGTGATTGGGAGTCTGCCTGCCACTGAGGGAGGTACAGGTTCGGTCCCTTGTCCAGGAGGATCCCACATGCTGCAGAGCGGCTGGGTCAGTGCACTGAGGCTGACAGGCCTGCACTCTGGAGCGCATGAGCCACAGATACTGAGCCCCCGCACCACAGCTACTGAGGCCCGTGTGCAGCGACCAAAACCCAACACAGCCAAAAAACAAAAAGAAAGAAATTGTTAAAAAAAAATAAAAAGAATGTATATAGTTGTAAAAAAAATATCTACAAAGAGAGGTGGGTGTACTGTTCCTGAAAACAATGCTGTGATACACACTGGTGAAAAAAGAACCAAAGCTGTAGCTGTTCTTGTAGTCAGTTTTCTGTGCCTATCTGATATAACTCTCTTTCACTTTACCGTTCAGTTTGAAAGATCCTTTTTTTAAAACTTTTTATTTATTTATTTATTTTTGGCTGCATGGGGTCTTCGTTGCTGTGTACTGGCTTTCTCTGGTTGTGGCGAGTGGGGGCTACTCTTCATTGTAGTGCGCTGGCTTCTCATTGTGGTGGCTTCTCTTGTTGCAGAGCACGGGCTCTAGGGCACGCAGGCTTCAGTAGTTGCGGCACATGGGTTCGGTGGTTGTGGCCTGTGGGCTCTGGAGTGCAGGCTCGGTAGTTGTGGAGCATGGGCTTGGTTGCTCTGCAGTGTGTGGAGTCTTTCCAGACCGGGGATCAGGCCTGTGTCCCCTGCATTGGCAGGCAGATTCTTGACGGTTGCACTGCCAGGGAAGCCCCAATAGATCCTTATTGCTGTTGACTGTGGAGGAAAGCACCAGGAGTATTCTCTTTCTAGGGAAAGTTGTGGACCCAAAGGAACTGTAGTTGGGAAAGAGGTTGTTGACTAATTGCATGTGCTTATTGCAATGGGAAATAAATAGTATAGCCTGATGCAATCCGTGTGAGCTTGGATGTGGCTTCCATTGTGCTGGGGTGGAGACTGGATCCTAGCCAAACTTCCCTGGGTGTGGTAGAGGCCATACCTGTGGCCAAATATTCAGGTAGTCAACAAGTGTGTTATTACCCAAAGCATTGGAAGGCCCGATGTTATTTCTCTTCGTCCGAAAATCCTCCAGTTAGTCAGCTCCAAGGAAACTGGGCTGCCAAATGTCCTTTCTCTGCCCTCTGGGGAACAGTCAAAATGCAGATCATGTCCTCATATCCCAGTATGTCATTAACAAGATCAATGAACATAAAACAATAAAAATGCAGTGGCTTATACATGAACCTCTCAATCTCCTTCTGACCATCCCATCAGAATGCTTCTTTGTGTTCTTCCGAGAATTGTTATTGGTGGGATGTAAATAGTTGTTTCCACTACAGGACTGAGTCAAAGACAGAGAGCAACTAAGAATGTGGTTTTTGTGACTCAGAAAGCGTGGGGCAAAAGAACAAGAGAGACAAGATGAACGCCACTGTACAAGCCCCCCTCGCACCTCCCAAAGTTCCTTTATTGCTAATTTATAAGCTGGGAATGGAGAAGGAAATTTATTCATTGACATCATTATTTCATATCTTCCTTCTGCATCCCAATCAGACTCTCTTCCAAATGCTGCACCCCTGTCCCGTTTCCTCAAGTATGAATGTCCTGGTTAATCTGTCTTTTGTCTCTACTCTCACTGAAGTCTGATACCTCTGTATTGAGAGATCCTTCAACAACTCTGCCTTGCCTGTGCATGCCATCCTACCCCTACCCACCAAACTAGACTTCATCTCAGACAATGCATATTCAAATGCCCAGTATTAGAATTCAGTACACACAAACAGAACAGTGACTGTAAATGATGTATTGTCTGATATTCTAGCCCTAAGATGAAACCCTTTAGTGAAAGGGAAATTATAACAAATTCATAAGTGCTGTTGTGGTAATTATGCTTTCCATTTGAAATAAATAAATACATACTGCTTATAAAAATAAAAAACAAAATATCAGCACTCTCTACTCCTTTCCTGCTTTATGTTTCTTTAAAGTATTTATTGCCATTTAACATGCCACATGTTTTAATTATTTATTTATTGTATGATTCTCCCACAAAAAGCAAGGTTTTTTATTAGGTTGTGCATAGCTGTATCTCCAAGACCTAGATCAGTGCCCATATGAGTGGATTCATATGTAATACACACACACACACACACACACACACACACACACATATTGAGGAAAACTGTTTCAGAAAAAAAAGGCATGACATTCACAGAAAGATAGACAAAATGAAAAAGGCAGAGGACTATGTACCAGATGAAGGAACAAGATAAAACCCCAGAAAAACAACTAAATGAAGTGGAGATAGGCAACCTTCCAGAAAAAGAATTCAGAATAATGATAGTGAAGGTGATCCAGGACCTCAGAAAAAGAATGGAGGCAAAGATTGAGAAGATGCAAGAAATGTTTAACAAAGACATAGAAGAATTAAAAAAGAAACACCTAGAAGAATTAAAGAACAAACAAACAGAGATGAACAATACAATAACTGAAATGAAAATACACTAGAAGGAATCAACAGCAGAATAACTGAGGCAGAAGAATGGATAAGTGACCTGAAAGACAGAATGGTGGAATTCAATGCCGTAGAGCACAATAAAGAAAAAAGAAGAAAAGAAATTACGACAGCCTACGAGACCTCTGGGACAACATTAAATGCAACAACATTTGCATTACAGGGGTCCCAGAACGAGAAGAAAGAAAGGACCCAAGAAAATATTCGAAGAGATTATAGTCGAAAACTTCCCGAACATGGGAAAGGAAATAGCCACCCAAGCCCAGGAAGTGCGGAGAGTCCTAGACAGGATAATCTTAAGGAGAAACACGCCGAAACACATAGTAATCAAACTGACAAAAATTAAAGACAAAGAAAAACTATTGAAAGCAACAAGGGAAAAACGACAAATAACATACAAGGGAATTCCCATAAGGTTAACAGCTGATTTATCAGCAGAAACTCTACAGGCTAGAAGGGAGTGGCATGATATATTTAAAGTGATGAAAGGGAAGAACCTACAACCAAGATTACTCTACCCGGCAAGGATCTCATTCAGATTCGACAGAGAAATCAAAAGATTTACAGACAAGGAAAAGCTAAGAAAAATTCAGTACCGCCAAACCAGGTCTACAACAAATGCTAAAGGAACTTCTCTAAGTGGGAAACACAAGAGAAGAAAAGGACCTACAAAAACAAATCCATAACAATTAAGAAAATGGTAATAGGAACATACATATCGATAATTACCTTTAACGTGAATGGAGTAAATGCTCCAACCAAAAGACACAGCCTTGCTGAATGGATACAAAAACAAGACCTGTATATATGCTGTCTACAAGAGACCCACTTCAGACTTAGGGACACCTACAGACTGAAAGTGAAGGGATGGAAAAAGATATTCCATGCAAATGGAAATCAAAAGAAAGCTGGAGTAGCAATACTCATATCAGATAAAATAGACTTTAAAATAAAGAATGTTACAAGAGACAAGGAAGGACACGATATATTGACCCAGGGATCAATCCAAGAAGAAGATATAACCATTATAAATATATATGCCCCCGGCACAGGAGCACCTCAATACATAAGGCAAATGCTAGCAGTTATAAAAGAGGAAATTGACAGCAACACAATAATAGTGAGGGACTTCAACACCTCACTTACACCAATGGACAGATCATCAAAACAGAAAATTAAGAAGGAAACACAAGCTTTAAATGATAAAATAGACCAGATAGATTCAATTGATATTTAGAGGACACTCCATCCAAAAACAGCAGATTACACTTTCTTCTGAAGTGCACACAGAACGTTCTCCAGGATAGATCACATCTTGGGTCACAAATCAAACCTCAGTAAATTTAAGAAAACTGAAATCATATCAAGCATCTTTTCCAACCACAATGCTATGAGATTAGAAATCAATTACAGGGAAAAAAATGTAAAAAACACAAACACATGGACGCTAAACAATACACTACTAAATAACAAAGAGATCACTGAAGAAATCAAAGAGGAAATCAAAAAATACCTAGAGACAAATGACAATGAAAACACGATGATCCAAAACCTATGGAATGTAGCAAAAGCAGTTCTAAGAGGGAAGTTTATAATTATACAAGCTTACCACAAGAAACAAGACGAATCTCAAAAAAAAAATCTAACTTTACACCCAAAGGAACTAGAGAAAGAAGAAAAAAAAACCCCCAAAGTTAGTAGAAGGAAAGAAATCATAAAGATCAGATCAGAAATAAATGAAAAAAAATGAAGAAAACGACAGCAAAGATCAATAAAATTAAAAGCTGGTTCTTTGAGAAGATAAACAATATTGATAAACCTTTAGCCAGACTCATCAAGGAAAGCAGGGAGAGGACTCAAACCAACAAACTTAGAAATGAAAAAGGAGAAATTACAATGGACACTGCAGAAACAGAAAGCATCGTAAGAGACTACTACAAGAAATTCTATGCCAATAAAATGGACAACCTGAAAGAAATGGACAAATTCTTTAAAAAGGTATAACCTTCCAAGATTGAACCAGGAAGAAATAGAAAATATGAACAGACCAATCACAAGTAATTAAATTGAAACTGTGATTAAAAATCTTCCAGCAAACAAAAGTCCAGGAAAAGATGGCTTCACAGGTGAATTGTATCAAAATTTAGAAAAGAGCTAACACCCATCCTTCTCAAACTCTTCCAAAAAAGTGCAGAAGAAAGAACACTCCCAAACTCATCCTGTGAGGCCACTATCACCCTGATACCAAAACCAGCCAAATACACTACAAAAAAAAATTACAGATCAATATCACTGATGAATATAGATGCAAAAATCCTCAACAAAATACTAGCAAACAGAATCCAACAACATATTAAAAGGATCATACACCATGATCAAGTGGGGTTTATCCCAGGAATGCAAGGATTCTTCAATATACACAAGTTAATCAGTGTGATACACCATGTTAACAAATTGAAGAATAAAAACCATATGATCATCTCAGTAAATGCAGAAAAAGCTTTTGACAAAATCCAACACCCATTTATGATAAAAACTCTCCAGAAAGTGGGCATGGAGGGAATCTACCTCAACATAATAAAGGCCATATACGACAAACCCACAGCAAACATCATTCTCAATGGTGAAAAACTGACAGCATTTCCTCTAAGACATGAAGAAGACAAGGATGTCCACTCTCGCCACTATTATTCAACATAGTTTTGGAAGTTTTAACCACAGCAATCAGAGAAGAAAAAGAAATTAAAGGAATACAAATTGGAGAAGTAGAAGTAAAACTGTCATTGTTTGCAGATGACATGATGCTATACATAGAGAATCCTAAAGATGCCACCAGAAAACTACTAGAGCTAATCAATGAATGTGGTAAAGTTGCAGGATACAAAATTAATGCACATAAATCTCTTGCATTCCTATACACTAACGATGAAAAATCTGAAAGAGAAATTAAGGAAACACTCCCATTTACCACGGCAACAAAAAGAATAAAATACCTAGGAATAAACATACCTAACGAGAAATAAGATCTGTATGCAGAAAATTATAAGATACTGATAAAAGAAATCAAAGATAGAAACAGATGGAGAGATATACCATGTTCTTGGATAGGAAGAATCAATATTGTGAAAATGACTATACTACCCAAAGCAATCTATACATTCAAAGCAATCCCTATCAAATTACCAATGGGCATTTTTACAGAACTAGAACAAAAAATCTTAAAATTTGTATAGAGACACAAAAGACCCCAAATAGCCAAAGCAGTCGTGAAGGAAAAATATGGATCTGGAGGAATCAGAAGCCCTGATTTCAGACTATACTACAAAGCTACAGTAATCAATCAAACTATACTACAAAGCTACAGACAATATGGTACTGGCACAAAAACAGAAACATAGATCAATGTAACAGGATAGAAAGCCCAGAGATAAACCCACGCACATATGGTCACCTTATCTTTGATAAAGGAGGCAAGAATATACAATGGAGAAAAGACTGTCTCTTCAATAAGTGGTGCTGGGAAAACTGGACAGCTACATGTAAAAGAATGCAATTAGAGCACTCCTTAACAGCATACACAAAAATAAACTCAAAATGGATTAGAAACCTAAATGTAAGACCAGACAGTATAAAAGTCTTAGAGGAAAACATAGGCAGAACACTCTATGACATAAATCAAAGCAAGATATTTTTGTATCCACCTCCTAGAGTAATGGAAATAAAAACAAAAATAAACAAATGGGACCTAATGAAACTTAAAAGCTTTTGCACAGCAAAAGAAATTACAAACAAGACAAAAAGACAACCCTCAGAATGGGAGAAAATATTTGCAAATGAATCAACGGACAAAGGATTAAGTTCCAAAATATATAAACAGCTCATGCAGCTCAATATCCAAAAAACAAAGAACCCAATCCAAAAATGGGTAGAAGACCTAAATAGACATTTTTCCAAAGAAGACATACTGATGGCCAAGCAGCACATGAAAAGCTGCTCAACATCACTAATTATTAGAGGAATGCAAATCAAAACTACCATGAGGTATCACCTAACACCAGGTAGAATGGGCATCATCAGAAAATCTACAAACAACAAATGCTGGAGAGGGTGTAGAGAAAAGGGAACCCTCTTGCACTGTTGGTGGGAATGTAAATTGATACAGCCACTATGGAGAACAGTATGGAGGTTCCTTAAAAAAACTAAAAATAGAATTACCATATGTCCCAGCAATCCTGCTACTGGGCATATACCCAGAGAAAACCATAATTCAAAAAACACATGCACCACAATGTTCATTGCAGCACTATTTACAATAGCCAGGTCATTGAAGCAACCTAAATGCCCAATGACAGACGAATGGGTAAAGAAGATGTCGTACATATATACCATGGAATATTACTCAGCTATAAAATGGAAAGAAATTGGGTCATTTGTAGAGACGTGGATGGATCTAGAGACTGTCATACAGAGTGAAGTAAGTCAGAAAGAGAAAAACAAATATCGTGTATTAACACATATATGTGGAACCTAGAAAAATGGTACAGATGAACTGATGTTCAAGGCAGAAATAGAGACACAGAGGTACAGAACAAACGTATGGACACCAAGCGGGGAGAGTGGCGGGGGGTAGTGGTGGTGTAGTGATGAACTGGGAGATTGGGACTGACATGTATACAGTGATGTGTATAAAATCGATGACTAATAAGAACCTGCTGAATAAAAAAATATATAAAATAAAGAATAATTTAAAAAGGCACTATAAAGGACTAGCACTACATAGTGTACTCAAAAGAAGTCTGTATGTTAAAGTGAAGAGTTATGGTTGATTGAATCAGTGGGCAAATCAAGAACTATCTGAGCTCCTACTACATGTAATGTATTGTTCTAAGCACTAAACTTCATGAGATACTCAAGTTGGATGCTAAAAGACAAAAGAAACTATTTCCCTGAATTTATCCCTTTTATTAATTGATTTAGAGAAAGCAGTGCACACAGATTACTACATAGGTAAGCTCTTCTGGTATAGCTTTCTGTTCAAATATAGTTCTCATATATAATACAGCCAGTGACTATCTGATTCTCTGATATCTCTGTCTTTCTCCATGATATATCCTCTCCCTTCCTTCTCTGTATGGGCTTTTGTCTTAGTATGGTCCACTGACTTTCTTAATCCTCAGTGTTTTGGCTTATAAGATTAGGCCTGGCTTAAGACATGGAAGCAACCTAAGTGTCCATCAACAGATGAATAGATAAATAAGATGTGGCACATATATACAATGGAATATTACTCAGCCATAAAAAGAAATGAAATTGAGCTATTTGTAGTGAGGTGGATGGATCTAGAGTCTGTCATACAGAGTGGAGTAAGTCAGAAAGAGAAAAATAAATACCGTATGCTAACACATATATATGGAATCTAGAAAAAGAAAAAAAATGGTCATGAAGAACCTAGGGGCAGGGCAGGAATAAAGATGCAGACCTACTAGAGTAACCATACCTATCATATGGGGTTATTTTGAAGATTAAATATAGTAACAAAAGTAATGCACTTAGCATAGTTCCTGTAATATAATAAAGGAAAAATATAGCATTACTGGGCTTCAGCAAGGCCAAAGAGTAAATTGTCTATATAATCACACTGCTCAAAATTGTGTTTTAGTTAAGCCTTAGAATCCTAGAATTTTGGTTCCCAGCCAAGTGAAATGCAATGGTGTAGACCTGTAAGATCACCAAAGTCCAAGGCATACTTGGAAATTTGTCCCAGGCACAAAACTTTTCTTTCTGTTTTTTCCTTTTGTAATCAAACATCACCAATGGCATATGGAAGAATATTATTTAATTAATCCACTCAGAGAGGTTGAAAGCAAGAAGTGAATGACAGGGGCCATGGTAAAGAGTGGTGGATTTACCTTTGGATCATAGGATCAGAAGGAGAGAGAAAGAAGAGATTCAGCCAATAAGATCTTAGTATAATTTTACAGAAGTTAAGTTTATATATTTGGCAAGTAAGTTTGGTGTTCTGGTATGCTTCTTTCCAGATTCTATTTCTTCTTCTAGGAATACTAATAATCATCTCTAAGCATTTGAGCCTCAATGACTTGTTTTATTGTCTTTGAATCACCAATACCTAATACAGTGCTCATACAGAGTAGGGACTTGAATTTTGAATGAATAATACTAATACCACTATTACTAATAAAATATAATACTGGCTATGACAAATCACATCATATTCATAAACCAACCACCACCACCTAACAGGCTGGAATAACAGGACAATTTTTATATCAGTAGGCCATATCCAACAAGTTAGTCTATTATTATTTAATGAGCTCTTAGTGCATGCTAGATACCATGCTACATACTTTACATACATTCTCCCTAATCATCATAAAATAAGATCTTGCACATGAGAAAACAATATTCTGATTAGCTAAGGTCACTGAGCCAGCAAGTGACCACCACATACGATTCAGTTCTGTCTTATATCAACGCCCAAGTTGCTTAATATTTGCCTCTTTCCACTCTTTCTCCTTCACGCCCTTTCTTCCTTCCTTCCAACACATATTAAGCACCTAATATGTGTCATACATTGTGTTAAGCACAGTCTCTATTTTCTGCATTGTCCATTTCCTTTATAGTTGTACAATACTTTAGAGTTCTGTGCTTTACACACATGATCTCATTTGATTCAATATTCTACTCTATTTTAAAAAAGAAAACAACTGACACTCAAAGAAGTTAACAAACACAAGATTATACAAGTCTTATGTGAGGTGCTAGGACATAAAACATGAAATTGGACTTTTTCCCCCAGTGTATTATATGATTATAAAATAGTGGGAAAAGCCAAGGCTTTGAGTTCAGACAGACCTGGGCTTTAACCTTGACTCCTCTACTTAATAGCTGTGTGACACTGAACAAGTTACTTAACCTCTCTGAGACTCAGTTCCCTCATAATAGTAGTTACAGTGGGCATTACAGTAATGGTCACTTCAGAGTACTGATAAAAGATTCACATAAAGTACTTATAGGTATTGAATAAATCCCTCCTTGTTATTACCATCATCATTGTGGGGGATTGAATAGAGTAAATATGAAGTGTCAAGTGCAGTGCTTGGAAACTAAGTGGGTGGCAAAGAAGTAGGCACTGTACTGGCTATTACTATATTAGGATAAGGATTTTCATACTTAAAAAAATATAAAATTGAAGCAAATCAAATAGAGTACTTCTTTCTTACACATACTAGAAAATGTACAGATCTTTCTCATTTTATGATGGGGTTACATCTTGAAAAATTCATTTAAAGTTAAAAATACTGTAAGTCCAGGGACTTCCCCGCTGGCCCAGTGGTTAGGACTCCGTGCTTCCACTGCAGGGGGCATAGGTTCGATCCCTGGTCAAAGAACTAAGATCCTGCATGCCACATGGTGCAGCCAAAAACAAAAATTTGTAAGTCCAAAACACATCTAATACACCTAACCTACCCAAACACCATAGCTTAGCCTAGCCTACCTTAAACGTGCTCAGAACACTTATGTTAGCCTGCAGTTGAGCAAAATCATCTATCACAAAACACAAAGCCTATTTTATAATAAGGTGTTGAATATCTCATGTAATTCATGGAATACTGAAGTGAAAGTGAAAAACAGAATGGTTGTGAGTACAGAAGAGTTTTAAGTGTATTGGTTATTTACCCTCGTGATCGTGTGGCTGACAGAGCTGTGGTGCTCTGCGCTGCCCAGCACCACGAGAGAGTATCACTAGCCTGGGAAAAAAGCAAAAGTCATAATTTGAATTATGCTTTCAGCTGAATGTGTATCACTTTTGCACCATCCTAAAGTCAAAAACATCATAAATTGAGCCAGAGTAAAGTGGGAACTGTCTATACAGTGCTCGTTACCCTTAGTGGCAGGAATATAAAGATCAGGTTCAGACAAATTCTTCAATAGCAGTTATTCAGGAAAACTAGGAATTATTGTGTGGAGTTTTCTAGCCCTTGATATCATAAAAGATAATTGTCACCTTCTTCAATATATATTTGTGCCCTGAAGACAAGATAAAATCTTGGACCAGGCAGTCTAACATTTTAGTAAGGAAGAAGAGAGGGGCAGTTTTGAGATTATATAACTGAATCCTTAATGAGTTTCCTGGATCACTATTTAGAAGTGCCTAAACCAAATTCCAAATAAATCTGTGATCCTTTGGGATGCACACAGACTATGCTTTGATTTCAAAATCTGCTTGGTAATTTTCCTTCTTCAATTTATGATGGGGTTACATCTCAAAAAATTCCTGGAAAGTTAAAAATATCATAAATTAGAAGTCATGAGTTTTCAAGATGGCTCAAAAAATCCCAGGGATATATATAGATGTGTGGTTCTTATCCTTTTTTTTTTCCCTCTTTCTGAATTAAAAAAGGCAACGTTTATGCTTAAAGATAGATTTCTTAAGCACATGGAAATCACTGGAAGTACTTGGTTAATTGAAACTCTTCATTCAGCATGGAATTTAAAATTCAGTATGGAATCATTAGATTTGTTGCTACTTAAGGAACGATCTTGTGCATTTCGTAAACTGGCTATTCATACTGTATAGGTAACAAATTTTTGTGTTCATATGAACTTACAGAGGTTTACTTTCAGCTGAGTGCTTAACTTTTCCAGGCCTTTACTGTCGGTTTGGGCAAATTTGGGTATAGATAGTTAATGAAGGTAGTTGTCATGTTCCTAAAAAGGAGCAATGAGGATAAAAGAAATATTGACCTCAATACATTTTATAACAAGCAGATCCTTTGTGGATCAGCTATATCACCTCTCTTTGTCAGTACCCTCATTGAGATTTCATCATGGCCAATCATTTGCTTTCAGCCTTTGCACTTTCTAAAAATTTTTCAGATGCAGCAACGTATGTGAGAAGGATTAAGTTAAAACCTACATATATGATTAGTTAACCAATGTAGGCCTTAATTTCTTCAGACTATGTTAGAAACCAGGAAAAACTCATAAACCATAAAGTCTACTGCATGAAAATAAAGAAGTTTTCACTGACTGGAAGTGAAATCAGAAGAGCAAGGATAATGGTAATATATTTTACATAAATTGTAATTGTATTGTTTTGTTTTGTTTCTGACGTTATGTCTTTCCTGTTCTTTGGATGTTATAATAGTATTTCTTTTGTGAAATGATGGTGATACTCAATATGCTTCTTTCATGTTCTTACCTCGTCAAAAATTTTTGACAACCTAATGTAGGTCTTATTTTTTCCTTAAAAAATAAATTCAGAATAGAGAGCCTAGAAACAGACCCCAATAAATATAGTCAACTGATCTTTGACAAATGAGTAAAGACAATACAATGGAGCAGAGATAGTCTTTCCAATGAATGTTGCTGTTACAATGGAATATGCACACGTAAAAAAATGAATCTAGACACAGATCTTAGACATTTCACAAAAAGTAATTCAAAATGGATCACAGGCTTAAATATGAAATGGGAAACTATAAAACTTCTACAAGATAACATAGGAAAAAACTTAGATGACCTTGGGTGTGGTGATGCCTTTTTAGATAAAATACCAAAGGCACAATCCATGAAAGAAATAATGGATAAGGTGAACTTCACTAAAATTAAAAACTTCTGCTCTGCAAAAGATAACTCCAAGAGAACGAGAGGACAAGCCACAGACTGGGAGTAAATATTTATAAAAGACACATCTGATAAATGACTGTTATCCAAAATGTACAAAACCCCTTAAAATGCAACAATAAGAAAACAAACAACCCAATTTAAAAAATGGGCCAAAGACCTTAACAGACACCTCACCAAAGAAGATATACAGACGGCAATACACCTATGAAAAGATGCTCCACATCGTATGTCATCAGTTCAATGCAAATTAAACAACAGTGAGATACCACTACACACCTATTAGAATGGCCAAAATCCAGAAAACAGACAGCACTAAATGCTGGTGAAGATGTGGAGCAACACAAACTCTCATTCTTCCTGGCGAAAATGAAAAAACAGTATAGCCATGTTGGAAGACAATTTGTTGATTTCTAACAAAACTAAACATACTCTTACTATACAATCGAGCAATTGTACTCCTTGGTATTTACCCAAAGGAGCTGAAAACTTACGTAAAAAAATAAAGCTGCTGATAGCAGCTTTATTCATAATTGCCAAAACATGGAAGCAACCAAGATGTGTTTCAGAAGGTGAATGGATAAACTGTGGTACATCCAAACAATGTAATATTATTCAGTGCAAAAAAGAAATGAGCTGTCAAGCCATAAAAAGACACGGAGGAAATCTAAATGCATACTACTAAGTGAAAAGGCCAATCTGGTAAGGGTACATACATACTGCATAATTGCAACTATACCACATTTTGGAAAAGGCAAAACTATGGAGACAATAAAAAGTATCAGTGGTTACCAGGAGTGTATGTGAGGGCTGGTGAAGATGAATAAGCAGAGCACAGAGCATTTTTGGGGCAGTGAAAATACTCTGTACAATATATATATATATATATATATTTTTGCTGTTCGCGGGCCTCTCACTGTTGTGGCCTCTCCCATTGCGGAGCACAGGCTCCGGACGCGCAGGCTCAGCAGCCATGGCTCACGGGCCCAGCCGCTCCGCGGCATGTGGGATCTTCCCGGACCAGGGCACGAACCCGTGTCCCCTGCATCGGCAGGCAGACTCTCAATCACTGCGCCACCAGGGAAGCCCTCTGTACAATATTTTAATAATGGATTTATGTCATTATACATTTATCCAAACAGTAGAATGTACAACCACAAGGGCAAACTAAAATGAACTATGGTCTTTGAGTCTGTGGATTGTGGATCGTGGATTACGATGTATCAATGTAGGTTCATCCTTGATAATGTATCATGCTAGTGAGTGATGCTGATAGTGGAGAAGCTATGCATGTGTGGGGACGGGGAGTATATGGGAAATCTCTGGACTGGCCTCTTCGTTTTGTTGTAAATCTAGATGTGCTCTAAAAATTAAAGTCTTAAAAATATTCAATATTTATGTAGATTACAATTTACCTAAAAAAAAAAAAAACTTACTTCTCTGTGAAATATAAAAGCCTAGCAACCAGTGGTGTACAGAATCAAAAATGCTAATGAAATATCATTGAAATCACTGATATATTATTGAAATATCATTGAAATTATTGAAATATTATTGAAATCATTTGAATACTATATAATCTAGATATCACCAGAACCTCAGTAATATAGGATAGGGTCTATATCAATACCTGCATCTGAATAGAGGGGAACATGAATACAAATAAAGTGAGTTAAAAGAACAGCTGGATTTGTACAAATTCTGAATTAAATACAATTCTTAATGAAATAGTTTTATTACTTTCCAGTACATTAAAAAACTTTAAACTCATGACTAGCAAATTGTTGCCAAGTAGAGGAACTGTGGATCTGACTTCTATGAATAAATGACGCATTTATAATTAGCATATTAATTATTCATATGGAAATGAATGCCCCTGGAATGCTTGCACCAGCTTAAACATACACCCCCTGCAGATTTATTTCCAACTATTAAATCCACATTCAAGATAATAATACTTAGGGTATGGGGCATTCTGGTTAATTGAGATTTCTAATGAACTAGGAAAAATACTAAACTCCTTTTTTTGATTTGTCCTGATGTTGAAATGTTTCAATTGAGTTCATTTTCTTTATTAAATGGGCAATGCTTTGTTAGATTACTTGAAACTATAAGGCTGTGGGTCATTATTGTAAAATTCATTGAGATCCAAAAATGGAGATATGATGTAGGATGAATGTTGACTGAATTTAAAACACATTCTTTTGGAAGGCTTTCAGTTCCATTTTAAGTCATTTCCTGATATCAGCTTGGTTAGATCTGATATGCCCAATGTACTAGTGAAGATGTTAATTGAGGTTGTGGGGTTCAACTTGGTGGCTTTATATATTCTGAAGTTGGGAAAAGAATGCCTGAATTGCTAGTTAATTTTAATTTAATTTAATTGCTAGTTAATTTTTACAAGGTTTAAAAATTAGAAAAGTACACAGAAATAAATAGCAAAATCCAATTTACCTGCCCAAATTAATGAATGATAATATTTGTCATTCTGATTCAGATACTTTCTGTTATAAAGGCAGTAGAATATTTCAGATCAAGTTGAGGTTCCTCACAGTTCCGTTTATACCACCTCCCCATGGCAACCAATATCATGTGCAAATATACTAGATATATAGATATACTAGATATATATCATTCTAGAATATATACATATACACATATATATGCATATATACACACACACACAAATAGTATATACTATCATATCCCTCTTTGGGTCACTTGTTGAAGTTAACATAAATTATACCTATTGCAGTATACTGTATTTTTTCACTCAATATTTTTTTCAAGATTTATCAATATCAATATAGAAAAATCTAGTTTATTCAACATTGCAATTAAATTTTACCTGAAATATACATAGAAAAATATGTAGAAACTGTAAGTATGCATATTAACTTCTTAATGAATATCACTGTCTGAATATAATACAATTTATTTATTCTCCCAATGATAAACATTTACTTGTTTCCATATTTTTGCCTTTATAATATTTTAATAAACTTCCTTATGTGTCTCCTGGTAAGCCTGGTTTTCTAAGAGAAGTGGAACTGCTGAGTTATAAAATATACTCGTAGTTAAGATGTTTTGGTGAACATTTCATGTACTCTGGCCCTGTTTACATGTTCCCACAAAACAGATACATGTTTACCTGTTCTGTTTACCTGGAGGTTTTTCTGGTTATAAAGCCGTTAAAAAAAAGTTTTGGTTTCAGAGCTCCACACTTTATGGGTAGTGTGCTGTCAGACACCACAACCAAGCACGGCAAATGCAGGGATCCAATATCTGGAGGGAAGGTAATAATTTTGCCCCCTGAAGCCTAGCTCCAGTTGTGTACATGCATGGGACCCACAGTCTGAATGTCCTTTCCTGGGAGTGTGACAGATCCTCAGATCCACAAGCACTGCTGTGGATATCTGATTCTGATCCAAATTTTAGTTTTATTTTGTTTCCTCTTCTAGCTTGATTTCTTTCTTCATTTCTGGCTCCCTGAGATTTCCCTCTCTTGATGTTGAACTCAGTTACATATCTCAAAATTATTGAGATTCGCGTGGGAGGTGAGGTGGAATGGGGTTAGAGTGTGACCTGCTGTGTCAGCTCATTCTATCCTATTGACTGGAAACGAATCAATGGGTTTTTACAAATTAAATTCTCCTTTCTAATGCAGTGGCACAGGTGGCACTTGGCTTTATTGACAGTCTGCTAAAGAGGACACAACTTCGTGAAGAGAAAGAGAGGGCAATTTTGTGAGTTGAATAAATCACGAAGACTTTCTATACCAATTGGAGTTGGTGAGCAGGAGGAGAGTAGTCAAATAGATATGTATACTCTTGGGTTGGCCAAAAAGTTCGTTCGGTTTCCGAATGAACTTTTTGGCCAACCCAACACATATGACAGTTTTAGGGAATTAGATGGTTTCCATAAATTAATTTTACCCAAAACTTTGATGTGCTTATTTAAATACTTTTAAATATTTCTTTATGGAGATGTAGTTGTATGATTTTTTTTTTTACCTTTAAAACACCATTTCTTGGGCATGATTTAACCTTAATAGTAAACAATCAAGACTGTGCTTATAATATAAATCATGATCTCAGATTTTTACTACACTGGGTATGACCATTTGCCCCTAAACTAAATAGCTTTTGATGTCTGGGATTCTTAAGTTAGTATAGACAACTCTAATAATTCTGCTGCCTATTAGTTTGCTGTCAGATAACTCTTTGTATTTTTTCCAATGTGCCTGCTTCTAGGTTCAGCACATCCCTTTCTAAACGTGGTGGGCTGAGAAAAGAAAGATGAGTGTTTAGATGTCAGTATAGACCAAGATGGTCCATTTGGTTGTAAGACATTTTCCAGTGAATATGTTACCTGAATTTCATTATATGGACTTTGGCTCACTTATTTATTCATTCATTCATTCACTTTTGCTACTTAGAGATGAGATTTGCCTTTTTTCTGAAATCCTGTCTTTTTTCTAGTTAGATGAATTTGTAAAATAAAATCTAAACACTCTGCACATATTTATATGTATGTACATATGAACCAGCTACTGAGTCCTGAAATCTAAATGATGTTATAAGTCTAGAAAACATACACTGTGTTTCGTATAAAGTACAGGGTTTTTTTGATCAAACTAAAGAGCTTCTGCATGAAAAAAGAAAACAATAAATTGAAAAGTAACCTGCAGAATTAAAGAAAATATATGCAAATTATATAACTGATAAGGAGTTAATATCCAAAATATTTTAAAAACACAACTTATATAACTCAGTAACAAAAATGCAAATAACTCAATTAAAAAATGGGTGAAGGACCAAAATAGACATTTTTCCAAAAGACACACAAATGGCCAATAGGTACATGAAAAGGCACTCAGCATCACACATCATCAGGGAATTGCAAATCAAAACCAAAATGAAATATCACTTCACACCTGTCAGAATGGCTATCATGAAAAAGACTACAAATGTTGGTGAGGATGTGAAGAAAAGGTAACCCCTGTATGCTCTTGGTGGGAATGTAAATCGGTTCAGCCACTATGGGAAACAGTATGAAGTTCCTGAAAAAATTAAAAACAGAACTACCATATGATCCAGCAATCCCACTTCTGGGCACATACCTGAAAGAAATGAAATCAGGATCTCATGGAGACATCTGCATTCCTAAGTTCACTGCAGCATTATTCACAATAGCTAGGACATAAAAACAACCTAAATGTCCTTTGATGGATTAATGGATAAATAAAAGATTACATATATATATATAAAGGAATATTATTCAGCTATAAAAAGGAAGGAATCTTGCCATTTGTGACAACAGAGATGAAACTGAAAGGCGTTATCCCAAGTGAAATAAGCCAGATGGAGAAGGGCAAATATTGGATGGATATATTATGCATGGAATATATCCACGTGTAAGTGGAATCTGAAAATAAATTAAAAAATTAAAGTAATTTTATGGAAACAGAATACAATGGTGGTTGCCAGGGGCTGGGGATGAGGGAACTGGAGAGACATAGGTCAAAGGGTACAAACTTTCAGTTATAAAATGAATAAGTACTGAAGACCTAATGTACAGCATGGTAACTGTAGTTAATAAACATGGTGTTGTATTATAGATTTGAAAGTTGCTGAGAGTAGATCTTAAGCATTCTTACCACAAAAATATTAACTACCTTAACTATGTACGGCGACGGATGTATTATCTTTTTTTTTTTTTTTTTTTTTTTTTTTGCGGTACGCGGGCCTCTCACTATTGTGGCCTCTCCCGTTGCGGAGCACAGGCTCCGGACGCGCAGGCTCAGCAGCCATGGCTCACGGGCCCAGCCGCTCCCGGACCAGGGCACAAACCTGTGTCCGCTGCATCGGCAGGCAGACTCTCAACCACTGCGCCACCAGGGAAGCCCTGGATGTATTATCTTGATCTTTGTAATCATTCCACAACACATGTGTACATCAATTCATCATGTTGTATACTTTAAATATATACAATTTTATGTCAATTATTCCTCAAAAGTTTGGGAAAATAATTAATATACAATTTCATTTCGATTTTTACAATTCTTTAGTGAAATAAGCATTTAAAAGTGTATCTGTTGAATTAGGTTGTCTCATTATTATTATAATGCATAATTATATTTTTTGAATATCAGTCATTTATCAGATATATGTTTGCAAATGCTTTCTCTTCTTAATGAGGTCATAAAGGCTACCCAAAATGTTCACTTGCCTAAAATGTTTTTAGTTCCCATCTTCTCTCCCGCCCTGTTATGCCAGGCTATGACTTCATCATTCTACTGTTTAACTTATGCTTAATTTTAAACCTTGCAAAAATTAATGACCTAAGGGCACATTGAAGTAGAACAAAATATACTTACCTATGCATACTGAAATCTCTGACAGAGTGCACAGATTTCTGTTGGGACTCTTATAGGCTTCAAAGATTTATAGTGCAAAACCCCACTTTAAAACTAATTTTCCTCCAAGCTCAAGGAGTGTGTTCTAAGAAGGTTTCAGTAGGAAAGCAAGAATAAATAAATCCAATGCATATAAAATTTAAGTAAAATCCAAGGGCTTTTGTCTTTAGAATTTGGAGAGAAATATTGCTTCTCAAACTGAATGAAATTTCATCAAGACATGAAACACATATAGCTAAAGGAAGTCAAGGTGTAAAATCTGGTTTGAGGATTTATGGTGAATATTGGTACTCAACACGATTAGTGTACAACAGGAATAACAAGAGAAAAAGATATTGTTTCAATAAATTCAGACTATATTTCTCTGACAATAATTATTAAATGGAATTTATAAAAATTAGGAATTTGGGGGAATGTCTGCTTAGTTTACTTTCCGCTATTTTAAAGAGTCTATTACCAAGAAGTAGTAAAGAAAACCTGTCCAAGATTCTGTGTTACAAAATGTAACTTACAGTCACTTAGTTCAGAGTTACTTACCTGATGCCAAAACAGCTAATTAATTCAAGGGGTTGTTTCTGGCTTTATTTTTGTTCCTTTCATTTAATGTCACGTCTGAGGGAAATATCATCCATGCTGTTACTTGGTTGGTTTTGAGGCTGGCATTGCATTATGGAGGTACGACCTGGGGAGAAGAACAATTAAGTGTTTTCTTTCTCTTCTGCTCTCAATTCTCATTTCAGTGACAAAGCATGTGGAGAACTATCAGCTGTTGTGAAGTGATAGGAACATAGATGTAGCAATTTATTGAAGGAACTGGTGATCTTTGAGCTTTGGAGGAAAAAAACGACTTCTTTTTGGTGGATTGCTTTGGGTTTGGATTTGGGGTTAGATTTAGAAGAGAGGAAAGTAGCCATCATAGAATTGAGAGAAGGTCATCAAAATTTCCTGAGAAGTTTAATCAACAGATCTATGCAGTTCTCCTTTGATAAAGACAAAGAAGAAAACAAGAAAGTCAAAATAGGAAAGATAAATACTAATAATTATGGCAACTATTATTTACTGAGGACTTGATCTGTTCTCAAAGCTTCACATTCATTATTTTTACATTAACTTGACTTTAAAAGTGAGATAAATGTGACACAGAACAATAAGGTAACCTGCCCAAGGTTACACAGCTTTTAAAAAGCAGAAAAACCTGAATTCAAACTAAGTAGCTATGACTCCAAAGATCTTGCTCTCAAATTCTATGCTATACTACCTGCCAGTGAATAACCACTGGTTGAAATGTGTATTTATGACTCATGCTTTGAAACACATTTCGAAACACATGTCAGAATACCATTATTTAAAAAGGAAGAAAAATTGGTTTCTTTCTATATTACAAGTTGATCTTCGGGTCATAATGTATGCAGTAGCACTTACTGAACTCCTGATACATATAATATTAAATGTGGGGTAGCAATCTAGCCAGAAATTGTGAAATTAATGACTTTTTGGATTATCACTAGTTATAGCATAATCATCTGCAGTAGTTTTGCTAAAAATATTCTCTGTTAAACCTTTACTACTTTCAATCCATAAAAGAGAAAACTGATAGATTTCACTTAATCAAAACTCAAATCTTTGGGCTTCCCTGGTGGCACAGTGGTTAAGAATCTGCCTGCCAATGCAGGGGACATGGGTTCAAGCCCTGGTCTGGGAAGATCCCACATGCCACAGAGCAACTAAGCCTGTGCACCACAACTACGGAGCCTGCATTCTAGAGCCCACAAGCCACAACTACTGAGCCCACGTGCCACAACTCCTGAAGGCTGGGTGCCTAGAGCCCGTGCTCTGCAACAAGAGAAGCCACCACAATGAGAAGTCCGCACACCACAATGAATAGTAGCTCCCGCTCGTCACAACTAGAGCAAAGACCGCATGCAGCAACAAAGACCAAATGCAGCCAAAAAAACAAAAACAAAACTCAAACCATTAAAAACTCCAATCACACCATTAAGAAAACAAAAATACCTCAATTATCTATCCACAGACTGGGAGAAAATATTTGTATCAATATATCATATATGTGAGGGAGGAGCTTCAAGATGGTGGAAAAGTAAGACACAGGGATCACCTTCCTCCCCACAGATACATCAGAAATACATCTACATGTGGAACAGCTCCTACAGAAAATCTACTGAATGCTGGCAGAAGACCTCAGACCTCCCAAAAGGCAAGAAACTTCCCACGTACCTGGGTAGGGCAAAAGAAAAATCAGAGACAAAAGAATAGAGATGGTACCTGCACCAGTGGGAGGGAGCTGTGAAGGAGGAAAGGTTTCCACACACTAGGAAGCCCCTTCAAGGGCGGAGACTGCCGGTGGCGGAGGGGGAAAGCTTCAGAGCCACGGAGGAGAGCACAGCAACAGGGGTGCGGAGGGCAAAGCAGAGAGATTCCGGCACAGAGGATCGGTGCCGACCGGCACTCACCAGCCTGAGAGGCTTGTCTGCTCACCCGCCAGGGCGGGCGGGGCTGCGAGCTGAGGCTCAGGCTTCAGAGGTCGGATCGCAGGGAGAAGACTGGGGTTGGTGGCATGAACACAGCCTGAAGGGGTTAGTGCGCCACGACTAGCCGGGAGGGAGTCCGGGGAAAAAGTCTGGAGCTGCCAAAGAGGCAAGAGACTTCCTCCTGCTTCTTTGTTTACTGGTGTGCAAGGAGAGGGAATTCAGAGCGTTGCTTAAAGGAGCTCCAGAAATGGGCGCGAACCATGGCTATCAGCGTGGACCACAGAGACGGGCATGAGACACTAAGGCTGCTGCTGTAGCCACCAAGAAGCCTGCGTGAGAGCACAGGCCACTACACACCTCCCCTCCCGGGAGCCTGTGCAGCCTGCCACTGCCAGGGTCCCGTGATCCAGGGACAACTACCCCGGAGAACGCACGGCGCGCCTCATGCTGGTGCAACGTCATGTCGGCCTCTGCCGCCACAGACTGGCCGCAAATCCATACCCCTCCCTCCCACCGGCCTGAGTGAGCCAGAGCCCCCGAATCAGCTGCTCCTTTAACCCCGTCCTGTCTGAGCGAAGAACAGACGCCCTCAGGCGACCTACACACAGAGGCGGGTCCACATCCAAATCTGAACCCTGGGAGCTGTGTGAACAAAGAAGAGAAAGGGAAATCTCTCCCAGCAGCCTCAGGAGCAGCGGATTAAATCTCCACAATCAACTTCATGTACCCTGCATCTGTGGAATACCTGAATAGACAACGAATCATCCCAAATTGAGGAGGTGGACTTTGGGAGCAACGATATATATTTTTTTCCCTTTTTCTCTTTTTGTGAGTGTGTATGTGTATGCTTCTGCGTGTGATTTTGTCTGTATAGCTTTGCTTTTTACCATTTGTTCTAAGATTCAGTCTGTCCTTTTTTTTATTATTAAAAATTTTTTTCTTAATAATTATGTTTTATTTTAATAACTTTATTTTATTTTATCTTCTTCTTTCTTTCTTATTTTCTCCCTTTTATTCTGAGTTGTGTGGAGGACAGGTTCTTACTCCTCCAGCCAGGCGTCAGGGCTGTGCCACTGAGATGGGAGAGCCAAGTTCAGGACACTGGACCACAAGAGACCTCCCAACTCCACGGAATATCAAACGGTGAAAATCACCCAGAGATCTCCATCTCAACGTCAAGACCCACCTCCACTCAATGACCAGCAAGCTACAGCACAGGACACCCTATGCCAAACAACTAGCAAGACAGGAAGGAACACAACCCCACCCATTAGCAGAGAGGCTGCCTAAAATCATAATAAGGTCACAGACACCCCCAAAACACAACAGCAGATGCGGTCCTGCCCACCAGCAAGACAAGATTCAAGCCTCATCCAGCAGAACACAGGCACTACGAGTCCCCTCCACCGAGAAGCCTACACGACCCACTGAACCAACCTTAGCCACTGGGGACAGACACCAAAAACAACAGAAACTACAAACCTGCAGCCTGCAAAAAGGAGACCCCACACACAATAAGTTAGGCAAAATGATAAGACAGAGAAACACACAGCAGATGAAGGAGCAAGGCAAAAACCCACCAGACCGAACAAATGAAGAGGAAATAGGTAGTCTACCTGAGAAAGAATGCAGAATAATGATAGTAAGGATGATCCAAAATCTTGGAAACAGAATGGAGAAAATACAAGAAACGTTTAACAAGGACCTAGAAGAACTAAAGAGCAAACAAACAATGATGAACAACACAATAAATGAAATTAAAAATTCTCTAGAAGGGATCAATAGCAGAATAACTGAGGAAGAAGAATGGATAAGTGACCTGGAAGATAAAATAGTGGAAGCAACTACTGCAGAGCAGAATAAAGAAAAAAGAATGAAAAGTATTGAGGACAGTCTCAGAGATCTCTGGGACAACATTAAATGCACCAACATTCGAATTATAGGGGTCCCAGAAGAAGAAGAGAAAAAGAAAGGGACTGAGAAAATATTTGAAGAGACTGTTGTTGAAAACTTCCCTAATATGGGAAAGGAAATAGTTAATCAAGTCCAGGAAGTACAGAGAGCCCCATACAGGATAAATCCAAGGAGAAACACGCCAAGACACATATTAATCAAACTGTCGAAAATTAAATATAAAGAAGAAATATTAAAAGCAGCAAGGGAAAAACAACAGGTAACACATAAGGGAATCCCCGTAAGGTTAACAGATGCTCTTTCAGCAGAAACTCTGCAAGCCAGAAGGGAGTGGCAGGACACATTTAAAGTGATGAAAGTGAAAAACCTACAACCAGGATTACTCTACCCAGCAAGGATCTCGTTCAGATTCGATGGAGAAATTAAAAACTTTACAGACAAGCAAAAGCTAGGAGAACTCAGCACCACCAAACCCACTTGACAACAAATGCTAAAGGAACTTCTCTAGATAGGAAACACAAGAAAAGGAAAGACCTACAATAACAAACCCAAAACAATTAAGAATATGGTAATAGGAACATACATATCGATAATTACCTTAAATGTAAATGGATTAAATGCTCCAACCAAAAGACAGAGACTGGCTGAATGGATACAAAAACAAGACCCATATATATGCTATCTACAAGAGACCCACTTTAGACCTAGGGACACATAGAGATTGAAAGTGAGGGGATGGAAAAAGATATTCCATGCAAATGGAAATCAAAAGAAAGCTAGAGTAGCAATTCTCATATCAGACAAAATAGACTTTAAAACAAAGACTGTTAGAAGAGATAAAGAAGTACACTACATAATGATCAAGGGATCAATGCAAGAATAAGATATAACAATTGTAAATATTTATGCACACAACTTAGGAGCACCTCAATACATAAGGCAAATTCTAACAGCCATAAAAGGGGAAATCAACAGGAACACAATCATACTAGGGGACGTTAACACCCCACTTTCACCAATGGACAGATCATCCAAAATGAAAATAAATAAGGACACACAAGCTTTAAATCATACAATAAACAGATGGATTAATTGATATTTATAGGACATTCCATCCAAAAACAACAGAATACACATTTTTCTCAAGTGCTCATGGAACATTCTCCAGGATAGATCATATCTTGGGTCACAAATGAAGCCTTGGTAAATTTAAGAAAATTGAAATCGTATCAGGTATCTTTTCCACCACAAAGCTATGAGACTAGATATCAATTACAGGCAAAAATCTGTAAAAAATACAAACGCATAGTGGCTAAACAACGCTCTACTTAATAACCAAGAGGGCACTGAAGAAATCAAAGAGGAAATCAAAAAATACCTAGAAACAAATGACAATGAAAACACAATGACCCAAAACCTATGGGATGCAGCAAAGCAGTTCTAAGAGGGAAGTTTATAGCTATACAAGCATACCTTAAGAAACAAGAAACATCTCAAATAAACAACCTAACCTTACACCTAAAGTAGTTAGAGAAAGAACAAAAAAATCCCAAAGTTAGCAGAAAGAAAGAAATCATAAAGATCAGATCAGAAATAAATGAAAAAGAAATGAAGGAAATGATAGCAAAGATCAATAAAACTAAAAGCTGGCTCTTTGAGAAGATAAAATTGATAAACCATTAGGCAAACTTATCCAGAAAAAAACTAAGAAGACTCAAATCAATATAATTAGAAACGAAAAAGGAGAAGTAATGACTGAGACTGCAGAAATACAAAGCATCATGAGAGATTACTACAAGCCACTATGTGCCAATAAAATGGACAACCTGGAAGAAATGGACAAACTCTTAGAAATGCACAACCGTCTGAAACGGAGCCAGGAAGAAATAGAAAATATGAACAGTCCAATCACAAGCACTGAATTTGAAACTGTGATTAAAAATCTTCCAACAAACAAAAGCCCAGGATCAGATGGCTTCACAGGCGAATTCTATCAACCATTTAGAGAAGAGCTAACACCTAACCTTCGCAAACTCTTCCAAAATATAGCAGAGGGAGGATCACTCCCAAACTCATTCTACGAGGCCACCATCACTCTGATACCAAAACAAGACAAAGATATCACAAAGACAAAAAACTACAGGCCAATATCACTGATAAATATAGGTGCAAAAATCCTCAACAAAATACTAGCAAACAGAATCCAACAGCACATTAAAAGGATCATACACTATGATCAAGTGGGGTTTATCCCAGGAATGCAAGGCTTCTTCAATATATGCAAGTCAATCAATGTGATACACCATGTTAACAAATTGAAGGAGAAAAACCGTATGATCATCTCAAGAGATGCAGAGAAAGCTTTCAACAAAATTCACCACCTATTTATGATAAAAACCCCGCAGAAAGTAGGCATAGAGGGTACTTTCCTCAACATAACAAAGGCCATATATGACAAACCCACAGCCAACATCGTCCTCAATGGTGAAAAACTGAAACCATTTCCACTTAGATCAGGAACAGGAAAAGGTTGCCCACTCTCAACACTATTAGTCAACATAGTTTTGGAAGTTTTAGCCATAGCAATCAGAGAAGAAAAAGAAATAAAAGGAATCCAAAGTGGAAAAGAAGTAGTAGCACTGTAACTGTTTGCAGACGACATGATACTATACATAGAGAATCCTAAAGATGCTACCAGAAAACTACTAGAGATAAACAATGAATTTGGTAAAGTAGCAGGATACAAAATTAATGCACAGACTCTCTTGCATTCCTATACACTAATGATGAAAAATCTGAAAGTGAAATTAAGAAAACACTGCTATTTACCATTGCAACCAAAAAGAATAAAATATCTAGGAATAAACCTACCTAAGGAGACAAATGCAGAAAATTATAAGACACTGATGAAAGAAATAAAAGATGATACAAATAGATGGAGAGATACACCATGCTCTTGGATTGGAAGAATCAACATTGTGAAAATGACTGTACTGCCCAAAGCAATCTACAAATTCAATGCAATCCCTATCAAACTACCACTGGCATTTTTCACAGAACTAGAACAAAATATTTCACAATTTGTATGGAAACACAAAAGACCCCGAATAGCCAAAGCAATCTTGAGGAAAAAAACGGAGCTGGAGGAATCAGGCTCCCTGACTTCAGAATATACTCCACAGCTACAGTAATCAAGACAGTATGGTACTGGCACAACAACACAAATATATATCAATGGAACAGGATAGAAAGCCCAGAGATAAACCCATGCACATATGGTATCCTTATCTTTGATAAAGTAGGCAAGAATATACAGTGGAGAAAAGACAGCCTCTTCAATAAGTGGTGCTGGGAACACTGGACAGCTACATGTAGAAGTATGAAATTAGAACACTCCCTAACACCATACAGAAAAATAAACTCAAAATGGATTAAAGACCTAAATGTAAGGCCAAACACCATCAAACTCTTAGGGGAAAACATAGGCAGAGCACTCTATGTCATAAATCACAGCAAGATCCTTTTTGACCCACCTCCTAGAGAAATGGAAATAAAAATAAACAAATGGGACCTAATGAAACTTAAAATCTTTTGCACAGCAAAGGAAACCATAAACAAGACCAAAAGACAACCCTCAGAATGGGAGAAAATATTTGCAAATGAAGCAACTGACAAAGGATTAACCCCTGAAACATACAAGCAACTCATGCAGCTCAATATCAGAAGAACAAACAACCCAATCCAAAAATGGGCAGAAGACCTAAACAGACATTTCTCCAAAGAAGATATACAGATTTCCAACAAACACATGAAAGAATGCTCAACATCACTAGTCATTAGAGAAATGCAAATCAAAACTACAATGAGATATCATCTCACAGTGGTCAGAATGGCCATCATCAAATATCTACAAACAATAAATGCTGGACAGGGTGTGGAGAAAAGGGAACCCTCTTGCACTGTTGGTAGGAATGTAAATTGATACAGTCACTGTGGAGAACAGTATGGAGGTTCCTTAAAAAACTACAAATAGAACTACCATATGACCCAGCAATCCCACTACTGGGCACATACCCAGAGAAAACCATAATTCAAAAAGAGTCAAGTACCACCACCCAAATCAGATGCTTGGCATATATACAATGGAATATTACTCAACCATAAAAAGAACTGAAATTGAGTTATTCGTAGTGAGGTGGATGGACCTAGAGACTGTCATACTGAGTGAAGTAAGTCAGAAAGAGAAAGACAAATACCGTATGCTAACACATATATATGGAATCTAAAAAAAAAAAAAAGAAAGAAAAAAAAGTGATCAGAAGAACCTAGGGGCAATACGGGAATAAAGATGCATACCTACTAGAGAATGGACTTGAGGACATGGGTAGGGGGAAGGGTAAGCTTGGACGAAGTGAGAGAGTGGTATGGACATATGTACACTACCAAATGTAAAATAGATAGCTAGTGGGAAGCAGCCACATAGCACAGGGAGATCAGCTCGGTGCTTTATGACCACCTAGAGGGGTGGGATAGGGAGGGTGGGAGGGAGGGAGATGCAAGAGATATGGGGACATATGTATATGTATAACTGATTCACTTTGTTATAAAGCAGAAACTAACACACCATTGTAAAGCAATTATACTCCGATAAAGATGTTTAAAAATATATATCATATATGTGAAAAATGACATATCCAGCATATATAACGAACGCTTTCAACTCAGTGATAAGAAGTCAAATAATTGAATTAGCACATGGGCAAAGATCTGAATAAACATTTTTCCCAAATAGATACACAAATGGCCAATAAGCACAGGTAAAGGTGCTCATCAGCATTAATTACGAAGGAAATGCTGCAAAACAACACCACTTTGAGATATCACTACATACTGCCTAGGATGGCTATATTCAAAATGATGGATAATAACAAGTGTTGGTGAGGAGGTGAAGATGCAGATAAAATGACACATTCATACATTGCTGGTTGGAATGTAAAATGGTACAGCCACCTTTAAGAAACAATTTAGCAGTTCCTCAAAGGTTAAACACAAAGTTATCATGTAGCCGAGCAATTCCACTCTAGGTATCCACCCAAGAAAAATGAAAACGTACCCACATATACATACGCACATGAATGTTCATAGCAGCACTATTCACAATAACCCTAAAATAGAAAGAAGCCAAATGTCTGTCACCTAGCAAATGGATAAATAAAATGTAATATATCCATACAATGGAATAGTATTCACCCATAAGAAGAAATGAAGCACTGATATGTACTACACCGCTGACAGACTTCACAAATATGCTAAGAAACCAGAAACAAGCATCCACACATTATATGATTCTATTTGTTTTAAATGTCCAGAAAACTCAAATCTAAAGAGACAAAGTATAGTAATGTTACCTGGGGCTGGGAGCAGAAGCAGGGATTAATTGTACCTGGACATTAGGAATTATACTGGGGTAATGGAAATGTTCTAAAATTGGACTGCAGTGATGCATGTACAACTCTATAAATTTAGCAAAACATATTGAATTGTACTCTTCTTTATTGAAGTATAGTTGATTTACAATGTGTTAGTTTTAGGTGTACAGCAAACTGATTTAGTTATACATATTTTTTCAGATAATTTTCCGTTATAGGTTATTACATGATGTTGAATGTAGTTCCCTGTGTTGTACAGTAAATCCTTGTTGCTTATCTATTTTATGTATAGTAGTTTGTACATGTTAATCCCATACTCCTAATTTATCCCTCCTCCCTTCCCTTCCCCTTTGGTAACCATAGTTTGCTTTCTATGTCTGTGAGAATGTTTCTGTACTGTATATAGATTCATTTGGTTGCTTTTTTAAAGAGTCCATATACAAGTGATATCATGTAATATTTGTCTCTCTCTGTCTGACTTACTTCACTTAGTATGATAATCTCTAGATCCAGCCATGTTGCTGCAAATGGCATTATTTCCTTTTTTATGTCTGAGTAATATTCCATTGTGTGTGTGTGTGTGTGTGTGTGTGTGTGTGTGTGTGTGTGTGTGTGTGTATCTTTTTAAACCAATCATCTGTTGATGAGCACTTGCATAGGTTCCATGTCTTGGCTATTGTAAATAGGGCTGTTATGAACATTGGGGTGCATGTACATTTTTGAATTAGAATTTTCATCTTTTCTGGATATGTGCCCAGAAGTGGGATTGCTGGATCATATGGTAGCTCTATCTTTAGTTTTCCAAGGAAATTCTGTACTGTTTTCCACTGTAGTTGCACCAATTTACATTCCCACCAACAGTGTAGGAGGGTTCCCTTTTCTACACACCCTCTCCAACATTTATTATTTGTAGACATTTTGATGATAGCTATCCTGACTGGTGTGAGGTGATCTCTCATTGTGGTTTTGATTTGCATTTCTGTAATAATTAGTGATGGTGAACATTTTTCATGTGCCTGTTGCCCATCTGTATGTCTTCTTTGGAGAAATGTCTATTTAGGCCTTCTGCCCATTTTATGATTGGTTTTGGGGTTTTTTTTGTTTTTTTTTTTTGTTTTTGATATTGAGTTGTATGTGCTGTTTGGATATTTTGGATATTAACCGCTTGTCAGTCACATCATTTGAAAATATTTTGTCCTGTTCCGTAGGTTGTCTTTTCTTTTTGTTGATGGTTTCCTTTGCTATGAAAGAGCTTTTAAGATGGATTAAATCCTATTTGTTTATTTTTGCTTTTATTTCTTCTACTTTGGGAGACTGATCTAAGAAAATATTGCTACCATTTATGTCAGATAATTTTTTGCCTATGTTCTCTTCTAGGAGTTTTATGGTGTCATGTCTTATATTTAGGTATTTAAATTATTTTGAGTTTATTTTTGTATATGATGTAATGGAGTGTTCTAATTTCATTTATTTACATGTAGCTGTCCAGCTTGGCCAACACCATGTGCTAAAGAGATTGTCATTTCTCCATTCTTGCCTCCTTTGTCATAGATTAATTGACTATCAGTGTGTGGGTTTATTTCTGGTTTCTCTATTCTGTTCCATTGATCTATATGTCTGTTTTTGTACAATACAACACTGTTTTGATTCCCGTAGCTTTGCAATATTGTCTGAAGTCTGGAATGGTTACGCCTCCAGCTTCATTCTTTTTCCTCAAGAATTCTTTGGCAATTCTGGGGTTTTTGTGTTTTCATATAAATTTTAGTATTATTTGTTCTATTTTTGTGAAAAATTTCATGGGTAGTTTGATAGGGTTCATATTAAATATATAGCTTGTTTTGGGTAGTATGGCCATTTTAACAATATTAATATTTCAAATCCAAGAGCATGGGATATCTTTCCATTTCCTTGAATCATCTTCAATTTCCTTTATCAGTGTTTTATAGTTCTCAGCATACAGGTCTTTCAACGCTTTGGTTAAGTTTATTCCAAGGTATTTTATTCTTTTTGATACAATTTTAAGTGGGATTGTTCTTTTTTACTTCCTCTTTCTTGTATTTCACTGTTAGTGTAAAGAAATGCAACAGATTTCTGTATATTAATTTTGTATCCTGTTACCTTGCTGAATTCACTTATTAGTGCTAATAGTTTTTATGTGGAGTCTTTTGGGTGCTCTCTATAGAGTATCATGTCATCTGCAAATAGTGACAGTTTTACATCTTTCCCTCCAATTTGGATACTTTTATTTATTTTTCTAGTCTGACTGCTGTTGCTAGGACTTCCAAACTATGTTGAATAGAAGTGGTGAGAGTGGGCATCCTGTCTTGTTCCTGAATTTAGTGCGAAAACTTTCAGCTTTTCATCATTGAGTATTATGTTGGTGGTGGGTTTGCCATAAATGGCTTTTATTGAGATATGTTCCTTCTATTCCCACTTTGGTGAGAGTTTTTATCATGAATGGATGCTGAAATTTCTCAAATGTTTTTTCTGCATCTGTTGGATGATCATGTGTTTTTTGTCTTTTGTTAATGTGGTATAGCACATTGATTGATTTACATATGTTGAACCATCCTTGCAACCCTGGAATTAATCCAAGTTGATCATGGTATATGATCCTTTTTAAGTATTGTTGGATTTGGTTTGCTAATATTTTGTTGAGGATTTTTGCATCTATATTCATCAAAGATATTGGCCTGTAGTTTCTATTTTTGTAGTGTCTTTGTTTGGTTTTGGTATCAGGATGTTGGTGGCTTCAAGAATGAATGTGGTAGTATTCCCTCCTCTTCAATCTTTTGGAAGAGTTTGAGAAGGATCAGTATAATTCTTCTTCGTATGTTTGGTACAATTCCCCAGTGAAGCCATCTGGTCCTGAACTTTTGTTTGCAGAGAGACTTTTAATTACAGATTCTATTTTACTTCTAGTAATTGGCCTGTTCAAATTATGTTTCTTCTTGATTCAGTTTTGGCAGGCTGTATGTTTGTAGAACATAGGTTGTTCAATTTGTTGGCATATAACTGTTCATGGTATTCTCTTATGTTTTTTTTTTTTTTTTGTATTTCTGCAGTATCTGTTGTTATTTCTCCTCTTTAATTTATTTTGTTTATTTGGGTCCTCCCTCCTTTCTTCTTGGTGAGCAAGGCTAGAGGCCTGTCCATTTTGTTTATCTTTTTAAAGAACCAACTCTTGGTTTTATTGATCTTTTCTATTGTTTTTTTAACCTCTATATTATTTATTTCCTCTCTTATCTTTATTATTTCCTTCCTTCTGTGGACTTTGGGTTTTGTTTGTTCTTCATTTTCTAATTATTTTAGGGGGTAGGTTAGGTGGTTTATTTGAGAATTTTCTTGTTTCTTGAGGTAGGGCTGTATTACTATGCACCTCCCTCTTAGAACTGCTTTTGCTGCATCCCATAGCTTTTGTAAGGTTGTGTTTTCATTGCCATTTCCCTAGAGGTATTTTCTAATTTCTTCTTTTTTTTTTTTTCTTTTTTTGCGGTACACAGGCCTCTCACTGTTGTGGCCTCTCCCGTTGCAGAGCACAGGCTCTGGATGCGCAGGCTCAGCGGCCATGGCTCATGGGCCTAGCTGCTCCGTGGCATGTGGGATCCTCCTGGACCGGGGCACGAACCCGTGTCCCCTGCATCGGCAGGCAGGCTCTCAACCACTGCGCCACCAGGGAAGCCCCTCTTCTTTGATTTCATTGTTGACCAATTGGTTTTTTAGTAACGTGTTGTTTAGTCTCCATGTAATCAGTTTTTTCTTGTTTGTCTTTCTGTGGTTGATTTCTAGTTTCAACTCTTGTGGTCAGAAAAGATGCTTGAAATTATTTCTATCTTCTTAAATTTGTTGAGGTTTGTTTTGTGTCCGAGTATGTGCTTTATCCTAGATAATGTTCCATATGCACTTGAAAAGAATGTGTAATCCAGTTTTTTGGGATGCAGCATCCTATAGATATCAATTAAGTCCAACTAGTCTATTATGTCATTTAGGGTCTCTGTTACCTTACTGATTTTCTGTCTGGAAGATATGTCCATTGATGACGGTGTGGTGTTAACTTCTTCTACTATTATTGTATCCCTTTCAATTTCTGCCTTTACGTCTGTTTATTTCTTTTAATATATTTAGGTGCTCCTGTATTGGGTGCATATATGTTAACAAGTATAATATTCCCTTTTTGTATTGATCCCTTTATCATTATATAATGTCCTTCTTTGCCATTCTTTATGGACTTTGTTTTAAAGTCTATTTTGTCTGATATTAGTATTGCTACTTCCATTTTCTTGTCATTTCCATTTGCATGAAATATCTTTTCCATCCCCTCACTCATCAATCTATAACTCCCTTTTGCCTCAAAGTGAGTCTCTATTAGGCAGCATATTGTAGGTTCTTGTTTTTTTCATCCAGTGTGCCACTCTATGTCTTTTGAATGTAGCATTTAGTCTATTGACATTTGAAGTAATTATTGATAGGCATGTACTTATTGCCATCTGAGAAACTCTTTGTTTCTCCTTTTATTCTAAATGATAAGTTTGCTGGGTACAGTATCCTAGGGTGCAGGTTTTTTCCCTTTCAGGACTTTGATGTCATGCCACTGTCTTCTGACCTGCAAATTTTCTGCAGAGAAATTAGCTCATAGCCTTATGGGGGTTCCCTTGTAACTGACTCTTTGTTTTTCTCTCTGCCTTTAGAATCTTCTCTTTAACTTTTTCCATTTTAATTATGATATGTCTTGGTAGGGGTCTGTTTGGGACCGTCTGTACTTCCTGAACGTGGATATCTGTTTCCTTCTTTAGGTTTGGGAAGTTTTCAGCCATAATTTTTTTAAATACATTTTCGATCCCCTTCTCTCCCTCTTCTCCTTCTAGTACCCCTATTATGCATAGGTTGTCATACTTTATATTATCCTATAGACCTCAAATGTTGCTTTCATTTTTTTTTTAATTTGTCTTTCTGTCTGCAGTTCTGATTGGGTGATTTCCATTGTTCTGTCTTCCAGATCACTTATTCATTCTTCCATGTTATTTAGTCTGCTATTCATTGCTTCTAGGTTGGTTATTATCTCAGCAATTGAGTTCTCTAATTTTGAATGGTTCCTCTTTATAGTTTCTAGTTAGTTCCTTGTTACAGTGATCTGTATTTCTATCGATAATCTTTCCTAATTCCTTTAGCATTTTTATTACCTCCTTTTTGAACTCAAGGTCTAATAGACTGGTGAGGTCTGTTTCATTATTTGTTCTTTCAAGAGATTTCTCTTGTTCCTTTAACTGGGAGTAGTTCCCCCGCTTTTTCATTTTACTTAACTTTGTCTTTATGACTTTAGGATAAAGAGTTATCCACTGTGGTCTTGAAGGAGTGTTTTTATGTGGGAGCATCCCTGTGTAGACTGTGTGAGTTCAATATTTTTGGTGTGAGGGTTGTTTTTGGTATGAATGCCAGCCACATCTTTCCTCAGAGTGTGCTGGCTGTTATCCCCTTGATAGGCAGTGTGATTGGTGTTGTGGTGTCTAGAGCCTACAGTGGATGTTGGGTGGAGCTTCCTCTTTGCTCCATGGCTCTCACAGCCCTGTTAGGGGTGGAGTCTGCTCCCCAGTTGTTGGAGTAGAAGCCCTGAGGGTCGGGTTCCATAAGACTCCATTGCCCTTAAGTGTATGCTCTGTCCCAAAGGAGGTGAGGGCTGATGCAAGTGAGGCCCGTGTGGTCACAGTAAACCTATGCACTGCCTGTGCAGGCATCTGTGGATCTGCCCAGAAGCAGCCCAAGGTCACTTCTCTTTCTTTATTGTGTTCATCTCACACCTAGTGCTAGGCTAGTGCTGGGGGCCAGGATGCTGTGTCAGCAGGAATTTAGGTGGTTATGATGCCATCTGTGACCACGGCTGTCTCTGTGGCAGGGCTCTCCCAGGACCTGTCTGCCTCAGATCCAGCTCCAAGCTGGGTATGGAATGGGTGGAACTGGAGCACTCCCACAGGGAGTACTTCTCCTCAGGAGCTATCCACCAGAGACATATGGTTCTGTAATGCCACCCAGTGTGTGTGCCAACAAAGTCTGTTGCTGCTGGACCCACCCCCAGACCTGCCCCACTGGGCAAGTACTGATAAAGGGCTCTGAGGTCAGCCCCGCCCCCACCATGTCTGCACCCAAAAAGTCCACCACTGCCAGTCCTCTGCCCTGCCATGCATGTGCTGATAATGTGCGTTGATGGCGGACCTGCACCTACTATGTGCATGCTGACAATGGGCTCCAAAGTTCAGCTCAGACCAGACATCGACCCTCTGGGATGTCTCTGTGCAGCTAGACCTAGTTCTCTCCCAGGGCCCATCCACCCAAGATTTAGTGCCTAGGCACAGTGTGTAGCAGCAGCCCCTTCCAGTTCATGTTTCAGGCTGAGAAGTACAGCAAGGTGGCTGCCCTCAGTGCCTGTCTTTCTCCCTCCTGATTGCTAGTAAGCCAGCACATGCACATTTCTCACAATTAGAGTCCAAGCCCCTCCAGCCCCTCTACTGTCCTGGCAGACCTCCCAGCAGGCAAGGGCACTCCCCAAGGTGTGGGCCTGCCTGTGTGGACCTTTGCTCCTTCACAGATCCCTCCCAGGGATGCTGATACAATCCTGATGCCTTTTTCTCTGTCCTACTCGGTTATGTGGGGCTATTTCTTATACAGCTTGGTTGTATAAGAGATATTCTGCCAGGTACCAGTTGATTTTCTGTGAGAGTTGTCCCACAGTTAGATGTATTTTTGATGTGTTTGTGGGGAAAGTGAGCTTCACATCCTCCTACTCTGCAATCTTGATCCTCTCCATGAATTGTACTCTTAAAACGTGAATTTCATGGAGTACAAATTATTTTAATGCATTTATTTAAAACATCTTTTAACTAAATTATAGATTTCCACACTACTTCTTAGTGAGCATACTCTAGGACAGGGATGGTAGATATCTTGGCCTTGAGGATTTCCCCAGTATCTAGAACAGATTCTGGCACAAAATAGACATATAAAAATTAAGTATATATGTGTGTATATATAAATTTCTGTCTCTATATTTTCCTCATAAAATTGGTTGTCTTTATTTCCCAAATTCTTCTTACTACAAAAGTTTCCAAACACAGAATATAATTAACACTCTTAAATTTACCAACTAAATTCAACAATTGTCAGCATTTTGCCACAGTTGTTTTAATCTTTGTATCTATGTATATGCATATTACTAAACCATTTGAATATAAGCTGCCTACATCTTAATAGTTCCTACTCAGTTATTTCACATACATCTCCTTACTAGCCATAATTTCATTATTTCCTCTAAGAAAATAATAATAACCTAATATTATCTACTATCCAATCCATTTTCAATATTCCCCAATTGGCCACAAAAATTACTTCAGTTTTTTTAAAACCAGCATTCAACCAAGACTCACAAATTTCATCTGGCTGTTAGGCTTCCTTAATCTCTTGTAATCTAAAATCAGTCTCCAATTTTATTCATGATACTGAACTTTTGAAGAAATCAGAGAAGTTGCGCTATTGATGGCCCCACATTCTTGATTTGTCTTTTTCTTTATGGTACATTTTGTTCCTCTATACCTTCCATTTCTTGTTAACTAAGTGTTACTTCTAAAGGTTTGATTAAATTCAATTTAAACATTTTCATTATGGATACATTATAGGTTATGCTGGGTAGCTCAGTTAAACATTTAATGAATAAATTTTATCCAGATTTTGAGTGAGAAAATGGAATAAACAAGATAAAAGGTCCTTCAAGAAAAATATTTTTTGAAATATAGCACATTTTCTCTTTCAAATATTTTGAAAAGGGAAGACAACACCTCAAAACAGTTTTCAGAGGTTACCATTCTGAAGTCTTTCTGAGTGTATCAAATTTACCTTTTTCTGAATATGAGCTATAAGTTGCTTTTCTGAAAATATATTTCTTTAGTTTTTAAACCAAAAGGTCAAAACATATTTTTTTAGTTTGAGCTCTTCTTTTAGGAGAAATTCAAGCTGTTTCTTCTGCGTTACTATTTCATATGTGCTACAATAAACCATAGTCATTTTCATTGAAAAGGACAAAGAACATGTAAAAGGGGAAATTGATGAACTGTAGTATTACTTAGATCATTTCAGCACTGGAGATTTCCCTTTTGTCCCACAAGTATTTTGCTATTATTATTTTTTCTACTTAAAAGAAAATATCCCTGAACAGCACTTTCTAGTGTCCTCAACTGTGCTAAATATTCATCTTGTCTTTGATCAGCCCTGCCCCATTTAGGGTGATACTCTGAGGACATACAACACTAAGGTTCTTCCTCCATGGCAAGCACCGTGGACCATGGCTTTGCCAGTGACAGACAGTCCCTGAATGTCTTGACCCCTCATTGGCTTGTAAAACTTAAAGTGTTGTTAATTTTTTATTATTTAAAATCTGCTTAACTAAGTATAACTAATAAATATTTATTGAGCACCTTCTATATGCAAAACATTGGGAGAGTGTAATTCTCTTTGTACACTTAAGTACATTCTACATTTTTATAGATTTGTCCTCTATGTACCTCTCTTTCTCTCTACTTCTGTTTCATACCTGCTTCAGAGAAGTTATTATAATACACATGAATGACGTCCTCTGAATTGTTTGACGAGTACTATTCTTGTAACCTTCATTACCAAGTTTGATTGCCAAAATAGATCCAATTGATGAAGCCATAGGTCAATGACAGCAACTTGTTTGGAAGAACAGCTGAACCAGTAGCTGACAAGTTTGGCTTTAAATGCTCCTTTAAACTGTGTTTGTCAGTGCGTCATTACAGAGACAGGGATTAATAGTGGTTTGATTGTTGCTATAACTCAAAGGGATCAACCGAAGGGTCTGAGAGAAATAATGGGCTAAACTTTTAGTGTGAGAAAAGAGATATAATCCAGTTAATAATAGAGTTGACATTTATTTGATTTATATTTATATTCTCTCAAGGTTCTCTATCCTCCTTAGATGGTATACAGTAAAGGAGGCTGTATTCATATTAAAAGGAGCTGAGTTGATAAAGTAATAAGGAATGCTGATCAGACCACTATATTCTAACTTTTAAAATACAATTAGTTCATCATCCAGTTTTGCAGTTATAATTAATGTAGCTGAGTTTGCTTCAACTAAATCTTCTCTTGTCATTTGTATGGTTCATATTGGTTCGCTGTGCTCTATATCCTAGCACAGTGTATGAAATTTAAACTGATTTAAGAGAGTTTGACCAGTTAAATGTTGCTTGAACAGTTATTAGCATTTATATTGGTTGCATTATGGGGAAGCGTTGTTCTACTGCATTCCCCCCACACTTTCATCCTTATATAGCTTCCTAATGGCTTAATGGTCCATCTGGATCATTTTCTCTACAATAGTTTAATTCTATTTACTAATTTTGTCATCTGTAGATTTCTAATTTAAATATTGAGAAACATCACATGATGCCATATTGCTTAAGTGGTTTAGTGTAATTGTTTTGAAAGCATGAACAAAAACATGCCTCATGTCTTATTTTTATAAAATTTAAATGGAAGTTAATTTATACAGAAAAATAATCAAACCCCTGCAGATATATGTCTCATTCAGGTATCCTGCTCTGCATGGGACATCAAACATGAACAACTGAAAAATATGTTTTCCTTTCACCCTGCTGCTGTTATGTTTCAGATTTATGCATAAGATGGCTCATCTTACACAACTGTTTCCTAATTTCCGACTCTTGGATGACAGGAAAGAAACTCAAGGATATCAAATGTCACATGTTTTTTTGATTTTTCTGGAAAAACAAGAGGGTAAAACTTGTGTTTGAAAGTAGTAATAAAAATACCTACCCAAATTGCTTGCTGTACTGTCTAGATAAATAAGTCTTCACCAAGGAAATACACCCTTTGTCTCCTGGTGCTAGAACAATCCAGCAAATAATCCAACTCTGATGTATTAATTCTAACAGATTGAGTTGGGTGTATGTGATTAAATACAGTAGGGCATTAATGAAAGAGAGATATAATAGTTTCCCTCAAGAATTTACAGATTGTTACGTAGGAAAGAATTAAACTATTTTTTCATTCCCTCAATGGCAGAATTAGAAGCAGTAGGTCACAGATAGCACAGAAAAAAACTGTTAATTCCGTAACAGAAATCTTTTCAGTGGCACGAGTTGCCAAACAATTAGTTGATTTTCCAGAGAAGGGATTGACTGTACATTGCTGAATCTGTTTAATCAGAGACTTAATTTCCTCATAGTAGCAGATATACAGTGAATTCACGTATTGTGAGAGGACTGAGCCAGATAACCTCTAATATTTCCCTTCAATCGAGAGAAGCCGTGATTTTGTACTCTTAAAAACAACCAGGAAAACCAAACAAAAGCAGGAGCCTTCAGAGAGTTGGCTGTATGCAACAGCTAATGGGATACTTACCTGCGTCCTGTTCATACTGATATTGGGAGGCCAAATATCTGCTTTCAGATAACTTCTCATCTGGCTTGCTTCAATGCATAGGATTTTCATCATATTGTTTACCTCTTTGGAAACTTCTGGGTGCATGCACATTTGACCTGGATGCAGGAGGGAGAGTTTCTGTATGAGTTATGGAACCATTCTGAAGGCATTTAGTTTACTATACGAAAATCCTATCTCACCACAAAGTTGAGCATGACACCTACATAGTGCCATGCAATGACCCCTCATTGTTCATAGATAAGTACAAACTCCTTTGATGAGATTCGACCGAGCTTAGAAGCAGATTTGAACCTACCTCTCAAATCTCAACTCCTATTGCTAAATCCATGTGTTCCAGATCAAGCTGTTTGTCATTCTTCCAAAATTCCTTGTTATTCCATATCTCTGTGGCTACATACACACTATCCCCCTGCCAAGAATGCCAGTTTACCTGTTTCTTTGCTTAGTGAATGCCTGATCATCCCTCAAGACTCCCCTCAAATACAAAAATTTCTCTGAGGCCTTTCCTGATCTGCTGGGTAAACTTAGTCACTCCTTCTATTCTCTCATGGAATTTTGCAAAATCTCAACTCTAACACTTAGCATATTACTTACTGTGTGAAGTTTTCAATTTTTAAATATATTTTCTACTTTTTGACATTGGATAATATCTGGCTGTTTTTTAGTCTATTATACTGAGCTCCTCAGGGCCAATGAACAGTGTTTTAGTCTTCCTCTATATCTCCAGTGTTTAGCTCATAGCCCTACAGAAAGTTGGTACTTGGTAAATTTTTGTTGGATACTGTATGTTTAGTAGGAATATTCATTGATAAATTTCTTGATCGACTAGAACATGCACATCTTTGTGAGGAGGAAATGTAGGGACATGTCCAGTGCATTGTGTCCTACTGAAATTCTGGATTTATCTAAGAAAGAGTGATCATGTTGAACAAATACCTGGAAATGGAAGAAAGCAGAGAGTGAGGAGCAAAAGAAAGCCTAGAAAGAGAAGAACACTGAAATGAAGGGTTTATAATAAGAATGCCAGGGCTTCCCTGGTGGCGCAGTGGTTGGGAGTCTGCCTGCCGATGCAGGGGACACGGGTTCGTGCCCCGGTCTGGGAAGATCCCACATGCCACAGAGCGGCTGGGCCCATGAGCCATGGCCGCTGAGCCTGCACGTCCAGAGCCTGTGCTCCACAACGGGAGAGGCCACAACAGTGAGAGGCCCGCGTACCACAAAAAAAAAAAAAAAAAGAATGCCATAGAAAAAATACTTGGGCATGCTCAGGTCCTGAGGACTACTTTTTCTGAAGCTCCAAACTAGAGGGTTTTGAAGTTCTCCATCCATAAAGAAAAGTTAATACCATTTTACGACTTGTTGGGAAACTGACACACATGATTTCTGTGTACCAAGAGTTCTAAATTCAGGACTTCTTTAAGAACTATGATGAATTGCTGAAATTAAATAGAAACCATAATTCTGTTTTGCCTGTCTCACAGTCATACTTTTTGACTCATAGACTTAGTAGTGACTAAGCAAAAGCATATTACAAACACCCACGTGCCAGAGATCAACACTGTTAAAACACAATGACTTCAAAGTTGCTTTTCTACTCAACTCTAAATTAACACATTTTAGTATCTGTTCTTCTACACATAGAGGGTCAATCACATTGAATGACATGCCAAGATAAAAGCATCACTACTTTGGCAAGAACAAATAAACACAGAAAGATTTCCAAAATATCAAGCTGAATGTAGGGCTATTTTATTGTATGTTTAGTTAATCAAAATATGTTATTTAAACTGTATGCTGCCTCTGCTCTGTAGAGACTGGGGCATTGTTAGAAGAATGGAATAACAACTCTTGTCATTATATCAGTAGGGTTTTTTTTCATAATTTCCAATTACTGGAGATAAAGGATACACCTGGCGTATTATTTCACATGTGAAGTTTTCCATATTTAAATATATTTTTCTATTTCTTGAAGAATTGTAGAATTTTAATTAATTCTATAAACTGCATTTATTTATTTACACTTGTATTTGAAATGGAAATGTATGAAGGTCATGATGATTTTGCTTTTCTGGAAACTACAACTTGCAGGGGAGGAGGGGTACAGGTGAGACAAACACTCACTTGAGAAAGAAACCTAAAGGCCAGAGAATAAGATTGAATCATCAGCAATTGATGTCTTGTAAAAGTTCTCATTTTATTTTTCATGTTTAAATACAATGAAACTTTTACATACTTATGAAGTGATAGTAACCAAGTTCAGCTTATTATTTCGGGAGACAGAGAAATGAAGAGAACTTGATCTCTGTTTTCAAAGTTGTGCTGTTTATAAATCAGCATTTTTTTCTTAATTGCTTTACATCAAATGGTCATAATATGCTAAATGCCTATACATACTAAGTAACAAGGGATTATGCTATGGTTACAAAGAATTCTCTCACTCTTACCATTAACCAGGGACTTCTCAAAAACATGGAAATCTTACATCATAATATTTTCTTAGCTTAAAATAGAGTATAAAGGAACTAATAAGTTATAAATATAACAGGTCATTTTGGACAAGACCTCTTTATTAACTTTTGGTACAGAGTCTAATATTCTAACTTACTTTGCCTGTGAACAGAACACAAGACCACATTTTTTTCTCGCAAGAGCTGAGTAGGCTATTTTCAGTTACTACAAATCTAGTAAAGAAGCTATGGATCAAGTTATTGCTCCAGTAGGAGGTTCTCCTTTTTATTTTCTTTTCACAGCCATTGCTCCATATTTTAGGCTGAGCATCCCCAAATTAGGTAAGATAGGATCAAGTTGGCTATCTTTCAGAAAGAGTCTAGGGACTCTGCCCGGACCAACATTCTGTTTGTATCAGGGATTCCAGATGGTAGCAGCTGATAAATTTCCTCTGTGATAGATTATGTCTTGATTAACACTATTATGAATACATTAAAATCAAATAGATGAGTTGAAATATGACCTCTGTCACCTACTAGTTAACTGTCCTTGGATGAGTCATTTACTCTCTTTAAGTCACAGCTTCTGTGCCTTTAAATTTTCTTTGGCAATATCATTTTAGTTTTTAAACCAAGTTAAAACATCAAGTACAGTTTCTGAGATATATTAAGTATTCAAAGAATGTCAGTTTCCTTTTATCCCTCTGATATGTACAAAACCTGCTGTATAACTATGTCCAATTTTGTTTTAGTTCTTGGTATCACACTGTTTCCTTAACTTTAGGGAGCCATCTTGAAAATATATACCTTTTGTTCAAGGGATACTGGGTAAAAAATATGAATGCTTCAGTGTGAAATCATGCCACCACTGGAGACACAAATATAAGTGTACCTCTAATTGATAGTAAAACACTAAGATAGTCTTCAAGTATTAAAGGTAATATGATATTGATGACATGGTTGGGAGAGCAATAATTAAATATTTGACTCAAATCCTTACAAGGCGGCCTGTAGAGACATGCCACATAAAAGCTAGGAAAAGTCATTTAATTATTAGATGGCTTGGTTTCTCCAATTTTAGAGGCAGAAATAATCCTTGTTCACTAAAACGTAACATTTGCATTTTATAGTCTAATAAAAAAACTTCCTAGAATATTAGTATTCCTATTACTTTAGAAAGCATTCAGTAACATGTAAGCCCTTTCCAAAATAATAAATGAGATTTTAGGAATTTTTCTCACAACAAAAGTGTTTATATTACCAGACAAAGTTTGTCAGTGTGGGGAGGGAAAGAGTCTACAACAATTTTTTTTATAATAAGAAAAATACATTGAACATTATAAAAATTTTTGAAGAATAATAGCCAAAATCATTTTCTTACGCAAGGAAGCATTCTAAATAATATATTAATAAGTTACCTACTAAGTAATCCTGAAGGTATGGGGGGAGGGATTCAGAGGAAATACCACACACCTTCCCTAACTTTAAAATGTCTGAAATCTAATTAGAAAGATAAGGTTAATATGCATGAAACAATAGCTTACAAAACCAGATAGGATGCAATTCAGAACTAAGCTATGTAGTATGAACTCTTAAGTATTACATAGGTTCTGAGAAGAAAGAGATGATTTATCTCCAGAATAACTGAAGATGACTTCAGGAAGAGGGTGGAATTTGACCTGGACTTCAACCAAAAAGTGGAATTTGTATAGGCAGAAGGGGACTTATTTATATACTAGACCACAATTATTACAGAAGCAAAGTATTTGACTGGTGAATGAGTGTGGCACACCTGTGGGAAACAAAACAGAGGACACATTTCAGTGAGGATGAAAGCTGTAGAATTAGATTAGGACAGGTTTAAACTATGAAACACAGGCAGAGCTATTTGGACTTGATGTCTTAGGAAACGATATAGAATAGTATGTCTTGCTAGAGATTTCCTGAATATGGGCTATGGAAGACTAGATGCAGGAATATTGACAAGGAGCCTGTTGTAAGCATTCATTCACCACTTGAAGAAAGAACTGAGAGGACTTAGTAATTGAATACAAAGCTAAGATTTTTTTCTGGTGATAGTTTACATATTTCAGTTTATAGAATAAACTTCCAAGATGTCTACGTACTCCTTAAAATAATTGGACCTTCAATTACAGTATACTACCAACAGTCTGTAGAGGTTCCTCATTCACAGTAATGTTGGCTGAAGAGTAGCCTAAGATAATGTTGCTTTGCATAAGACTGAGATAAGCACGTTTTCATGCATTTGTGAAAAAAAATGTGCTGTAAAAACAATCAAAATTGAACATTAGTCATTAGATATAAGTAAATGCCAACTATCTGATGTATTTCTTGCTAATTTTTCCTTTATTAAATTTATCCTGATCTAGCCCCTAGTCTTTCTTATTTCCAGCTTTAATTTAGAACCCTTCATTCAAACTTACTGTAAATAAAAACCTTGGAATGTGTCTCTTTTACATCAACTGTACATCAAGCCATCTTGACATCAAAGACCTTTCCAGTTCCTTGCAGCTGTCAGTGGCTTAATTCTGTCTTAGCCAAGGGCTGTTTATCCACCTGAGTCAGATAATCAAAAGGATAGTTTTACTTCCCCTTCTGGCCTCCAATAATCTAGGAGTGTCTTTTGTTTGATTTTTTAATTCAAATGAATTACATAATATTTTCATCTTGGCCAGAGGAGAAGGTAATTAAAGTAACTGGTTCTGTCTTCATTTCAGTGTGAAACCCAAATATCTTGATTTTGAGATCAGAAAAATGACCACATTCTTGTCCATGAACAAAAATTTTCTTCTAAAATACATTCTTGCTACTGGCTAAAGTAGGTTTTATTTTAGATAAAATATAATGCTTTTCTTAGCAATATTAAAGCAGGCTCTTTTGGAACAGCTTACCTTTGATACTTTTTTAACTCTTTGCTATATCATAAAACTCAAGTTATTACAAAGTTCCTATCATCTGGAATACTGGCCCTTAGATTTGATGAGACATAATTTCTTCCCAATGTAATATGCTTATTATATAACAGATTAGTTTATTCAGTAATATTTATTGAGAATATACTATGTCTCAGTGTCTCTGCTAGGCTCTGAATAGACAATGGCAAACAAGACACAGGTCAGGCAGAAGCCTTAAATAGAAACACAAAACCTAATGGATGGCAGGCACTCCTTGATATGTATACAAAGAAGCACAAAAACTTCAGTACAGCTTCCATCAAAGAGAATAAAAGATGTACGCGCATTCAGAGCATAGGGGGCTAGTATTTATTGTTACTAAAGCCTAAATTTATTGCAAAGCACTTTTCTGAAAGGCCTGATAGCTCCATAAAATATTTACATTCTGACACATTTTGAATAGGAAACAATTTTTTTACACCAAAATATACAGTGGTTAAATCTACTCATAAAGATAAAGCAGCCTCGGTAAAGCCAAGGAAAGCCAGAGTATCAAACACTTCAAACTGTCAAATGCTAATTAGGTGTTGAGAACAGAGAAAAGTCTGTTGGATTTTGTGACACTGTATACAATGGCTGTCAGCATAGTTATGGGATCCTAAGCCAGATTCAGGGATAAAGAATAGTGTGCATGGTAAGAAAATGCAGGACGAGGACTGAGACTAAACATTTGGAGAAGTTTTGCAGAAAAAAGAAAAGATATTTCTAGAATGGGTGATTAAGGTAAGTAAAATTACTTTCTGTTTGTTGTTGTTTTCCTAGTTAAGAAAGACCTAGATAAGTTAAAAGTAAAGATCTGCTTTTAAATAGGTTGAGTGCAATTTTGGGTTGGAAAAATGTTTAGCATATTGTACATTTTCATGAAAGAATATATTATGGAAACAACAGCCTCACGATTATAAATGTTAAACTTCACATTCTTCAGGGAAAGCTCTTCTCAGTTGTCATTAGTTCTCTGATCTAAATGTTACATCATGGCAAAAGCTATTTAGCCATGTGATAATGAAGTCGAGACTGCTTAGTTCTAGAAATGAGACTGTTTAGGAAGATTAACTTGAGGTAGAATTTACATCCTGAACAGGACTGTCTGGAGAACCTGCCGCAAGTACAATTTGAAAATCACCATGACTCTTGAGCTCTTAACTGGGATCCACTTTTTCCAAAGTCACCATTGCTTGTGAACCAGCTTATTTTGGGAAAGGAAGACTAGAAATGAAAGCCACCATTCTTTCTAGTTTTTTAGACATTTTGTTTAATATTCATAGATTTCTTATTTCCGTGACATAACTTGCAATCTGCATAATTCACCTGTCTCTACTTTTACTTCCATAATTCATCATAGGAATTTTGGTTCATTGGAATGTTTTTCATTCATTAAGTGTAATACATTTTAAATATTTTAAAGCGTTGATCCTCCTATTAAGTTACTGAATTAGGAGAGCTATGTGGTGTTTTATGTTTTCTTTTTCTTTGAAGTTTGAGTTCACTTCCAATTTTGAGTCAGATATCTGTAGGCTTAAGTCTAGAGTCTTAATATACTGTAGATGTGTACAACACTGAATTTAAAATGGGTTAATACTCCAAAATGCAATAATATAGAGAAAGGAATATAGAATAAAGACTACTCTTGAAATTAAAGAACTCTGTTTTACTGACTTTCCCTATTAAATTATAAAGAGCACACATATTTGTTGTGGAAAAGCATACCTATATACGATTTAATAACTTTACAATAATCCACAATTCTGAAAGCAGACAATGGAAAGATGAATTTATTTGTAGAATGAACACTAGGCCCTATTCAATCAGAATCTTTGCAATCACAGAATTTTAAAAACTCATATATCTATAAAAAGAACAGCTACTAAACTAAATCAATGGAAAAAATTAAAGGGCCTTCTCTCATTTTAGTTATTTCTTGTTTTTTTAAAGCAGTGAACACAATATAGTGTATACCATTTTTACTTATAGAAAGTGTTTAATTTTATTAAACATTGCTAAAAGAATAAGTAGAATGTTAAATAACTTACATCACTGAACATCATGTTAAAAATACTCTCTTGTAAATGTGCCTGAGCAAATATTGTGGTGATACTGTGATGCATATGCAGGTGTAGATGTGCGATACTGTTTCTTTAACACTTCATCATTTTATGACATTTTAATTTCCCAGTGAGTATGAGTAATACTACTTGGAAATAATTTATCACTAAAACTAATTCAAATGGTGGATCATCTCTAAAAATCAGTTGGCAATGAAACTGATATCCTGCTGATATTCTACTAGTTTAATGCATTAACATACACTTTCATTAATACCATGTTTATCCTTGTTGACAGGTATCACATTTGCAGGTTTTAGAGTGTCCCCTCCAGTTCAAAGACATCTTGGTCTTTAGAAAACTAAATTATGCTAAAGCAAGAAAATGATGCATACAAGCTTGTTCTCGGCCATATGTTTAAAGCAATCAGAAAGTTAAACTTGCACCTCTGAAATGTTTATCCTGCTATAAAAGGACTAATATAAAGAATCATATGGCACTGCAAAGGAGGAAGTTTTCCTTTTTGCCTTCATTTCCTATTAAATTTGGCTTGCGATTTCAATGACGCTGAAAGTAGGCTATACATATGAGCTGAAATTGGGAATAACTCACCAAGAAAGCTACACTGTGTATGTACATGATTTAAATACAGCATGTTGCTTATCTTAAGAAAATAAACTTTTCTTCTTGTTTCCACTCAGAAGGTTGGCCTTTAAAAAAAAAATACAGTGTCATGTGCTTGTTTTCATAATACAAATGGTTCTCTGAAAATGCCATAATATTTCCCAAATTCAGTTGCCCCTGAAGCATCCTATACGATAGGAACAGAAATAGGCAATAATTGCAGGCTGCTACAACAAAAAAAGGCAAAAGGAACCAAATGATAAGGTTAACCCACTTTTTCATGTATAAGGCATTTAGTTGCACTGCTTTTTTTATGCTCATATGGCAGCCTCCGTCATTCATATGGTAGTGCCAGCTGCAATAAATCCCCCAAAGGTGTCCTGAAAGAACTGAGACCTGAACTCTCCCCTACTATTTCTAGACATTGGTATTAATCAGTATAGTCAGTCTGAATATCAAAACCCTGGGAGGTTTACCTTCTTCTCTCACAGTAATGCCAATGATATTCTTGTAATTGTGATCTTTTCACCTTTTAACAAACATGCATTAAGTGCTTTCTATGTGCCTGGCACTGTGTTAGTTGCCAAGGATAACAAAACAATTAGAACATGGTCTCTGATATCAAGGGGTTCTCTGATATCTAACTGTTCCTAAACTCACATAATGATGGAGTAGAAGTACAAGGGATCAAGTAATATTGGCAAATGGCTTACTATGGGATTTAAAACTGTGTTACTTTTGCTCAAGTTCCAGCCTAGTCCGAGACATAGATACTTAGCAAATGTAATTCCCTTTGCTACAATACATCACAATATGAAGGCACTTGTGAAGGGGAATCCAGTTATTGTTAGGTACCATGTTATCTTCTTCTAAACCTCATACAGCAAGGCCTATTCATACCACCTAAGGTGAATTGTAACTGGATTAGAATTTCCAGAGAGTTATTTTGAATTTTGGGTGTAAGACCTGAGCAGATCCATACTGAAAGATGTGATATGACTCAGAGTTAAGTACATACCACTGAGTCACAGAAAAATCTAACCATCAACACAGCGGATCTGGCCTAGCAGGGATCAGAAGAGAAAGTCTGATGGCTAAGGCCTAATAAGAATTAGTCACTGCGGATTCTATTTAATAAAAGCCTATGCTGTGACAATTTCTGAAAACTTACTGGAAATGTTAATATTTGGGCAATTTGAACAGAAACGTGAAAGACTAATCTTCATTAGGAACTACAGTTAGCTCTTCTTCATTTATAACCCCTAAAATAAAATTGGTATGTCATACAGAAGAAAATGTTTATCTTTTATCTATTCCTATTCTCTATTCCTATTCTCTTTTAGACACAACATATATCTAATCGTCAAACATCCTCATTCTACAAAGGAGAAAGCTAAGGCTCAGAGAGGTCAAGTATCTTTTAAGATCGAGTTTCACCTAGTAATTGGTGGGCCTGGGATTCTATTATGTCGGTCTGACAACAAATCTAATACTTTGCACTCTATCACAATGCATTGAAAGGAATGGTGGAGGGGCAGAGAGTGTTCCAGTTCTGCAATTCTTGCAGAAATGTGAAAGACTCATCTTTGCTAGGCACTTCTAAGTGCCTTCATCTCTCTTTTCTTAGTAAAAGAGAATTTAGGGAATAATCAGACTTGCACATTGTTAGGCATTATATACAAACATCTGAAAAGGAATGAAGAAGACTTAGCTTGTGGTAGACAGAATAATAGTCCCCCCAAAGAACTTCACATTTCAATTCCTGGAAGCTGTGGGTATATGACCTCACATGACAAAAAGGATTTTGCAGATGTGGTTAAAGTTAGAGAGCTTGAAATGGTGGTCCCAATTTAATCATATATGTCCTTAAAACTGGAAGAGGAAGACAGAAGAGAATGTCACAGAGAGATGAGACGAGAGAGAGACTAAACCTGTCATTGTTGTCTTGGAAGGTGAAGGAAGGGGACATGAGCCAGGGAACGGACAATCTCTAGAAAATGGGAGCAAGCCTCACTGACAGCTAGCAAGGCAACAGGAACCTCAGCCATACCGTGAACCGCAAGGAACTTGAATAATCATGAAAACAGATGCTCCCTTAGAGTCTCTAGAAAGAAATGCAACCCAGTCAGCACCTAGATTTTAGTCCAGTGAGATCCATATCAGACTTCCGACCTACAGAACTGTTAGATACTCATTTTGTATTGAGGAATTTGTGGTAATTTGTTAGATGAGTAAAAGAAAACTAAAACTTAGTTATTTCTTCACACACACTCATCCTCCCCCATATCCACACACATACTTGGCATCCTCCCACCCCCTTGATATAGTGTCAATTTGGTTAGTTCAATAATGTTTACATTGTAAGACTTTTTGTAAATGCTATTAATGGCAGAGCCATGAAGTATACCTTTTTTTTCCCTTTCCCATGCAACTGTTTTCCTGTGCCCACAGTTAAATATCTACCTCTCTCTCAATCCCTCCTTTCGCTCACTCCCACTTTCTTTCTCTCTCTGCTTGTCTTCCTATGTTATTTCCACTAATTTATCCCTAAAATGCTCCCCCCCAGCTATGTAAATCTATTAATGTATACAAGTAAATACAAAAGGTATTTTATCAAGGTAATTTTCTTGGAGAAGTTTCTCCTAGAGCATTTTGAAATCTTTTTTCTTTTTTCTAATAATAAGTTTTATTGTCATATGGAACACGAAAAAAGGCAAATATGTTAAGTGTAAGGTTTGGAAAATTTTGTCTGCTGAATATACCCCTATAACCACCACCCAAAATAGGATATAGAACATTCCCATAACTGCAGAAAGTTCCTACATACCCTTTACTGTCAACCTCTCTTCCAGTCCCATTCCTACCTGAGGCAATCCCTGATCTTATATCTATAACCATAAATTAGATTATTCTTTATATAAATGGATACAAACTGTGTGTACTTTTTTCTGTTGGGCCATTTTCACTCACTATAACACTGTGAGATTAACCCATGTTATTGTTCATTTCAGTAGTTCATTTTTTTCTTTTCCTTCCTCCCTCCCCAGATTTACTGAGATATAATTGACACATAACTGTATAAATTTAAGGTATTTGATGTGCTGATTTCAAACATGTATAAATTGCATAATGATTACAATCATAATATTAGCTAACACCACCACCCTATCACATAATTACCATTTCTTTTTTGTAGTGAGAATATTTAAGATCTACTTTCTTGGCAACATTCAAGTATACAATTCAGCATTATTAGGTATAATCACCATGTTGTACTTAGATCTCCAGAACTTGTGAGTCTTATGAAAGAAAGTTTGTACCCTCTGTGCATTATCTCCCCATTTCCACCATTCCCCAGCCCATGGCAGTCAGTATTTTACTCTCTGTTTTTCTGAGTTTGACACCTTTTAGATTCTACATATAAGTGATATTATACGTTATTTGTCTTTCTCTGTCTGATTTATTTCACTTAGCCTAATGCCCTCAAGTTTTATCCAAGTTGTTACAAACTGCAGGATTTCCTTCTTTCTCATGGTGAATAATATTTCATTGTGTGTGTGTGTGTGTGTGTGTGTGTGTGTGTGTGTCTCTCAATCACACCTTCTTTACCCATTCTTCCATTGGTGGACACTTAGATTATTCCATATCTTGGCTATTGTGAATAATGCTGCAGTGAACATGGGAGTGCAGGTATCTCTGTGAAATCCTGATTTCATTTCTGGTGGATATTCCCTGGAGTCAGATTGCTGGATAATAGGGTAGTTCTATTTTTAATTTTTTTGAGGAAGTTGCATACTATTTCTATAGCGGCTATACCAATTTACATTCCCACCAATAGTGCACAAGAGGTCCCTTATCTCCACACCCTTAACAATACTTCTTAATCTCTTGTCTTTTTGATGATAGCCATTTTGACAGGTGTGAGGTAATATTTGATTTGCATTTACCTGATGATTAGTGATGTTGAGCACCTTTTCATTTACCATGTTTATGTCTGCCTATTTTAAAATCAGGTTGTTTTTATGCTATTAAGTTGTATGAATTCTTTATATATTTTGGATATTAACCCCTTATTAGATATATGGTTAGATTAGATTAGACATATGGCAAATATTTTCTCCCATTCCATTGATTGCCTTTTCATTTTGATTGTTTCTTTTGCTGTGGAGAAGCTTTTTAGTTAGACAAGAAGCTTTTTAGGTTGACATAGCCTGACATTTATTTTTGCTTTTGTTCCATGTGCTTTTGGTATCATTCAAAAAACTATTGCCAAAACCAATCTCAAAGAGCTTTCTCTCAATGTTTTCTTTTTCTTTAAGAGTTTTGTGCTTTTAGATCTTAACTAAGTCTTTAATCCATTTTGAGTTCACATTTTGTGTGTGGTTTAAGATGGGGTCAAATTTTATACTTCTGCATGTGGTATCCAGTATTCCCAACACCATTTACTGAAGAAACTATCCTTTCCCCATTGAGTATTCTTGTCTCCCTTGTCAAATATTATTTGACCATGTATGATGCAGGGGTTTATTTGGGGCTCTCTATTCTGTTCCATTGGTGTATATGTCTACATTTATGGCAGTACAATACTGTTTTAATTACTATAAAAATCAGGAAGTGTAATGCCTCTAGCTTTGTTTATCTTTCTCAGAATTGTTTTGGCCACTCAGGGTCTTTTGTGGCTCCAAATTAATTTTAGGATTGTTTCTTCTACTTCTATACAAAAACGTCATTGGAATCATGGCTGGGATTGCATCAAATCTGTAGATGACTTTGGGTATGAAAATGTAAAATATTAATTCTTACAAACTATGAACATAAGATATCTCTCCATTTATTTGTGTCTCAACTTCTTTGATCAAACTCTTGAAGTTTGCAGCAATATAGATCTTTTTCCTCTTTAGTAAAATTTATTCCTAATTATTTTATTATTTTTGATGTTATTTGAATGGGATTGTTTTATTTTGCTTTCAGATGTTTTGTTGTTTGTGTGTAGAAACACTACTGATTTTTGTATGTTGGTTTTGTATCCTGCAACTTTACTGAATTTGTTGATTAGTTCTAGCACTTTTTTAGTGAAGTTTTTAGAATTTTCTATATATAAGATCATATTATCTTCTAACAAAGACAATTTTACTACTTTTTTCCCATTTGGATGCTCTGGCTAGGACATCCAGTACTATCTTGAGTAGGAGTGGTGAGAATGGACACCCTTGTAAGTGTTCCACATCTCAGAGGAAAAGTTTTCAACCTTTCACCACTGAGCATGATATTGGCTGTGGGTTTGTCATAAATGGCTTTCATTGTGTTGAGGAATCTTTCTTCTATACCCAACTTGTTGAATGTTTTTGTCATGAAAGGATGGTGTATTATGTCAAATGCTTTTTCTGCACTATTAAGATGATAATATTATTTTTATCTTTAATTCTGCTAATGTGGTTATCGAATTAAGTGATTTGCACATGTGGATAAGTGATTTGCATATGTAGAACCATCCTTACATCCATGGGATAAATCCCACTTGATCATGGTTAATGATCCTTTTAATATCTGTTGATTTTGGTTTGCTAATATTTTATTGAGAAGATTTCCATCTATATTCATCAGAGATATTGCTCTGTAATTTTTTTTCATATATCCTTATATGGCTTTGAAATCAGGGTAATGCTGGCCTCATAAAATGAGTTTGCGAGTGTTCCCTCCTCAGTTTTTTGAAAGAGTTTTAGAAGGATTGGCAGTAATTCTTCTTTAACTATTTGGCAGAATTTGCCAACGAACCATCGGGTCCTTGGGCCTTTCTGTGTTCAGAGGTTTTTGATTAATGATTTAACTTCCTTATTCATATTTGATCTGTTCAGACTTTCTATTTTTTCATGATTCAGTCTTGGTAGTTTATGTGTTTCTAGGGATTTATGTATTTCTTCTAAGTTATCCAGTTTCATGGTGCATAAATTGCTCATAGTACAGTTGACCCTTGAACAACATGGGTTTGAACTGTGTGGGTCCACTTATGTGCTGTTATTTTTCAATGGTAAATACTATAGTACTACATGGTCTGCATTTGTTTGAATCCACAGATGTAGAGAAACCTTGGATAGGGAAGGCTGCCTATAAGTTATAGGCGGATTAAGCCTCATATTGTTCAAGTGTCAACTGTAGTCTCTTGTGATCCTTTGTATTTCTGTGGTATCAGTAGTAATGTCTCCTCTTTCATTTCTGATCATAATTTAGGTCCTCTTTCTTTTTCTGCATTAGAGTAGCTAAAATCTGGCAACTTTGTTTATCTTTACAAGACACCACCTCTTAGTTTTAGTTACCTTTTCTATTGTTTTTATGGTCTCTATTTCATTTATTTCTGCTCTGATCTTTGTTTTTCTTTCCTTCTGCTAACTTTGGGTTGCATTTGGTCTTCTTCTTCTAGTTCCTTGAGGTATAAAGTTAGTTTTTTTTTTAATTTGTGATTTTTCTTTTTTCTTAATGTAGATTTTTATCACTATAAACTTCCCTCCTAGAACTGCTTTTGCTGCATCCCATACGTTTTGATACTTTGTCTTTCAATATTTTGTTTCAAGATTTTTAAAATTTTCTTCTGATGTCTTCTTTGTCCCATTGGTTGTTTGGGAATGTGTTATATAATTTCTGGACATTTGTGAATTTTCCAGAGTTCTATACCTGTCAATTAGTGTTATCCAAGTCTTCTATATACTTGCTAAGTTAATACCTACTTGTTCTAACAATAACTGAGAGAGAGAGGTGATAAAACCTCCAATTATGATCACAGATTTTCCTGTTTTTCTTTAGTATTTTTAGTTTATGTTCAGTGTGTTCTAAAGTTCTTTGATAGCTGAAAACACATTTAGGTTGTTTATGTACTCCTACTGAATTGACTCTTTCATCAGTATGAATTTTTCTGTTTATATCCTTGCTGCTTTTTCATATTATTTATAAAGCTTTTGACTTCTCCATTGAATCTGAATGAGAACCTTGCTGGGTAGAGTATTCCTGGTTATAGGTTCTTCCCTTTCATCACTTTAAATATATCATCCACTCCCTTCTGGCCTGCAGTGTTTCTGCTGAGAAATCAGCTGATAACCTTATGGGAGTTCCCATGTATGTTACTTGTTGCTTTTCCCTTGTTGCTTTTAATATTTTTTCTCTGACTTTAATTTTTGTCAGTTTTATTACTGTGTGTCTCAGCATGTTCCTCCTTGAGTTTATCCTACCTGGGACTCTGCTTCCTGGACTTGGGTGACTGTTTCCTTTCCCATGTTAGGAAAGTTTTCAGCTATTATCTCTTCAAATATTTTCTCAGATCCTTTCTCTCTCTCCTCCTTCTGGGACCCCTATAATGCAAATATTGGTGCATATAATGTTGTCCCAGAGAGCTCAGACTGTCTTCATTTCTTTCCATTCTTTTTTCTTTATTCTGTTCTGTGTCAGTGGTTTCCACCATTCTGTTTTCCAGCTCACTTATCTGTTCTTCTGCCTCAGTTACTCTGCTATTGACTCCTTCTAGTGTATTTTTCATTTCAGTTATTGTATTGCTCATCTCTGTTTATTTGTTGTTTATTTCTTCTAGGTCTTTGTTAAACATTTCTTGCATCTGTGCTTCCATTATTTTTCTGAGATCTTGAATCATCTTCACTATCATTACTCTGAAATTTTTTCCCAGTAGACTGCCTATCTCCACTTCACTTAGTTGTTCTTCTGGGGTTTTATCTTGTTCCTTCATCTGGGACATATTCACTTCTCAGGAAGTGATCAAATGCTGTTGGAAAAATGGTGCCAACAGGCTTGTTCAACACAGGGTTACCATAAACCTCCAACTTGTTAAAAAAAAAAGCAATAGCTGCTAAGTGCAATAAATGAAGCATAATAAAACAAGGTATACTTGTATTGCATTATGTGGGTATGACACTGTTTGTTCATCCATTCACTCACTAAAAATGACATATTAATGATTAAGACGTAACTTCTTTCACTTTGTAAAACATTTGATGTATATTTCCAGCTTATCTGCTCTAAGACTGAACCAATTAAATTCCCACAACCAGTAGATGAGAATGCATTTCTTCTTCCCTTTCCAACACTATGTAACTTCTCTATATTAACACTTTAATTGCATCCATTTGACTAATAACAGGTAGAGGTTTTTTACTTACTGTTTACATGATCCAGGCAGTTTAATAAACCCTTTGCATAGATTCTCTTGTTCAGTCCTCACATCACTACTATGAAAACATTATTGTTTACTCTTATGTTATAGGTGAATAAATTGAGGCACAGAGAGGTTAGGTAACATATGCTAGATCATACAGAGCTTAGTGACAGAGCTTGGATTTCAACACACAAAGTCTGATTACAGAGCCCAGGCTCTTAATCACTATGTTATATGGCCTACTCTCCATACTTTTTTTTTTAATTGAACTTTTAAAAAATGTTTATTTTCTTCTTTTAGTTGCCCATTCATGTTCTTCACATATATTTCTTGAGTATAGTGCTCGTTTTGATTTAATACGAATCTTTATGTACCACATATAGTGGCCACTTTTCTCACATTCGTTGCAAGTAATTTTTTGCTAGCTTGCTATCTAGTTTTGGATGTAGTTCAAAGTATTTTTATTACAAAAGCATTTAATATAGTCAAAATTGGTTTCACACTTAGAAATTTCTTACCTATTGCAAGATCAGTTAAATAGTTATTCACCTCTTATATTTTCTCTATGTTAAAATTTACTATTAAAATATATTTAGTATAATTCCTATAAAATTTAAAAAATGACATCAATTTATTTGGTACAAATATAAAGAGGAGGCTTAAAATTTCTTTATTTTCTGCAAATACATGGTATATTAATTTCCTACTGCTGCTGTAAGAAACTGCCATAAACTTGTGGCTTAAAATACATTATCTTATAGTTCTGGAGGTCAAAAGTCTGATATGAGTCTTAATGGGCAAAAATCAAGGTGTTGGGAGGGCTATATTCCTTCTGGAGTCTCTATAAGAGAATTCATTTCCTTGCCTTGCCCAGTTGAAAGCAGCTGCCCAAACTCCTTCGCTCATGGTCACCTGCCATCTTCCAAGCCAGTAGAGTCACGTGTTTTTCATATTTCATTACTCTGACAATGACTGCTTTTCTGCCTCCAACTTCCACGCTCATAATTACACTGGGCCCACTAGGATAATCTTCCTATTTTAAGGACAGTTGCTTTGCAAACTTAATTCCCATTTGCCATAATGACCTAGTATATATACATGTTCCAGGGATTAAGATGTGGACATCTTTTTATCAGAAACTCCTGTGAATCACCCTAATACTATCCTTTTCCATTCTTCTGCTGTATTTGTTTTAATAGATCCATGGGAGTTAAGGGATGCTATTGTTATTCTTTTTTGTTTGATTAAAATCTTGTTTCTGTATCTCCTTATAAATCTTCTGATGGAAAGAATTCTATACAGAGTATTTTCTTTCACCTTTCTACAGAAGGTACAAGTTCTTCCCTTAAGTCAACTGACTTTATCCTGAGAGGCTTATTGAGTCCCCTTACCAGATCTTTAACCCAAGAGCCAATTGATATGCTCATTTCTCAAGCAAATTTTTTTTTAATTTTTTAGCTACAATTCATATATGAAGCTCTGGAATATTCTGATGGTTTATTATTTTGGCTCTGATGCCTTCTTTACTGATATTCTCAACTTAAGAAGAATACAAAAAACTACAATAAACAGTCACCAAAAGTCTTTGTTTCACATGATCTAAACTGCTTCATTTATTGTGACTACACCTCCTAAAAGACAATGTGCCATGATTATTATCATTGCTTTCTCTTCTCTTCACCCTCATGCTTTGATCTGTTTCTTTTTTTGTCTTGTTTTATTTTCCTTTACTTAAAATTTTCTAAACTAATGCAGATATGTAGATAGAATAAAGTACTTGCTCTTTTCAAAACAATATATTTGCAATAAAGAAGTGGCTACTCAATTTTATGTTTGGTACAGACTCAGGTTAGTTAGTTTACAACTCTCACTTCTTCTTCATCAGATTGGGCCGCTTCCTTCTAACAAGTTGCAAGGATTTCTCTACTTCATGTAGTAAAACATGAAGGGTTCATTGATATTACTGTTCTCACTCCTACTCCTCCAGCCACAAAGCTAGTGGAAACTCCTCCAAAAGTGTAAAAATGGAGGGTTTTTGTTTGTTTTTATGGCTTTTGTTTGTCTATTTTTGGTGGGGATATTTTAGGTAGGGAATTTAATTTTAGGTCTGGGTAGTGTTATGGGTTCTCTCTTTTGTTGTTACTTTTCTTCTCTATTTGTGTAAACCTGAGAGGAGCTGCAAGCTTAAAAAGGAAAGTAGATGCTTTTGTCATACTCATGAATCAGACTACACCTAACTTTATGCTCCAATCAAGCATACCATGAACAATTTGTTTTTGTATATTACGATGCATATATGTGATGTATTTTTGCAAATGTTTTTTCAAAGCCCTCTGCTTGTTTTTGGCTTACAATTTTAGAGAGATGACAGCAACATAGATCTGAAAATAAAAGTGCAGAAAGAAACTAGTCAAGTAGAAAATTACAGTCACAAATTCACGCAGAAAGCCTTAGAAAATTAAAAAGGTGTTAAGGTCAGGTAGTTGGGTACCAGGAATTCTTGAGTCTTGCAAAAATTACACCAATTAAAATAGTTGTTACTGTCCAAAACAGAATACTGAGCTGAATGGATCATTTGACTAACCCAGAGAGACAATTATAACTCTCTCATGGAGTCTAAGTGTGATCTATATAGTTTAAGTTAAATTGTAAAACATCCAGACTCCAGAAAAGCAGGTAACCGACTTTTAACCCTAGCTGTTGTGCTTGGAAAAATGTCTGAAAGTAGTACATAAGAAGCAGTCATAGGATATTGACATTCTGGCTGAGATGAGGACTCATAAACAACATCTGAATAGGAACTTAAAAAAATATCTTTCCTACCTTAAATAGGGAGATCTTTAATACTCTGTCCCATTACAGCCTGAAAGGAATTTTTAGAAATAGTTTATAAAAAATCATTTTGGCAGAAGGCATCAGTAAAGCGTATTTGCCTTAGCAGAAAGTTGACTATAGTTCCTAGAGATTTAAAATAAAAAAAGGAACAGAAGCAATGGGAGTAACAGAAATGCAATGAGGATGAACATACCTTAAACACTGAACTCAGCACAAATACATAGAGGAATATTGAGATTTGGGTGTGATTATTTTATCAGCTCTAATTCAGATGTGTGACAAGTCGCTCTACCTATATGTAAAATATTATAAATAGTTATATATCTATACATATGTCTATAGATCATATCTACACATATATATGTGTAGATATATAACATATTTATATAAATATATCTATATGTAAAACTTTATATATATATGTATAGCCATTGAGAAGAATTGCCACACATGTATGTATTTATGGAGATATATTTTGCATGTGTATAAATATATGTGTTTATATAAACATGTATACCATATAAAATGAAAGTGTTTGTACATACACAAAGATGCAGATGTGTGTGTGTTTGTGTATAGATATATAGATATTTCATTCCAAGGTATTATTTTATTTAGTTTTACATGTATTTGATTTCACAGAATACTGACTTAACTGGCCCTTTAGGTATTTTAATGGAAAATGGTCAACATATGCAATCAGTCCCTCCCTTGGTGCCCTATTTGGGTAACACTTACTAAAGGAATTCAGAAAAGAACTGATTCCTGTAGGGCAATATTGCTTAAGATCTCTCATCCATTACATTGCCATTTACCCATATTCAAGCTTACATTTATGGATCAAGGTATAATATCACTTTTAATGTTTCTGAATGAACAGAGTTTTGCCTTTCCAATCTCAGAGCTGTGGATTCTGAGATTTTGAGGGGTCATTAATCAATACCATTTTGTTCTCATCATTTCCTGAGGAAGAACCTGAAAATGTTCAGTTTTGTAGAGACTTAGAATCTGTAAAAACAGTTTCTGGTCTGCATTAGGCAATCTTTGAAACAACTGCTGTTTCAGAATCCTGTATCTGCTGCCACTAAGCCCTTAGGTAAGCTTTGGAATTCCTGGAAGTTCAGCAGTTGCTTGAGGACACATAGTATATACATAGACTGTGTGGATTATCATTTATTTCTTTTCTTTTGTAGTTATCATAAAACTTTTTTCCCAAAACAGAGCTTGGCACAAAATATTGTTTTATGGCCTGTATATAGAGTTCCACCCTGCTGCATAAACCCTACAAAACTCAGTGGAATTGAACTTAGAGAGATTATTACAAATAATAGGCTCTCTATTCAGAGTCTAAAGACATGAATCTACATGCTTGATTATGTGCTGCAGAGGTTGATTTATCATTTCTAGATAATGGAAGAGATTTTACTTATTATTTGTAAGCAACAAAATGGTTTTGTACCTTTTTTCTTTTGTATTTCTTTTTTACTAAGCAAAGAGCATATATACTATCATCTCTCGGGTACAGATACAATGTTTTATTTAAGATGTGTAAGCCAGCATTGTACCTAAAGATATGTTGGTGTTGATTTTTATCATATAATGGAGGAAGATGAGAAGTTAGTGTTACTATTTTGATATTTTCTGAGGGAGAGTTTACCACTTGCTCAGAGCCCAACTTCTATTGTCAGTTTGGGTTTATCAGAACCAGAAAATATCATCTCTGGGCTTTAAAGTTATATTTTAGAAGAGTAGTCTACAGCAAAAGCAAACAATACTATAAGGTTACTAGACCACATTCAAAACACAGAGAATATCCTCACTGACGAATGTTCTATTTATAATAATGTTCTTACAGCAGATAATGTTCTTCGTATAACAGAAAATGTTATAAGAAGTTAAACAGTTGAGTAACTAGCATGTTTTAGGAACATATTTACATCTCAACAATTGTATTATACATAGGGAAAAGTGTCTTAATATTGAAAGTCATTGAGTAGCAATCATTTAGAAATCGGCTCATTTATGGACTGTATAAGAAACTGAGATGAAATCTTTAAGTCTTGCATAGGGAAGCTAGAGAGTGTGAATAGAGAATTCGAGCTTAATGAATGTTCACTTTCAAGGTAAAGCTCTTACAGCATTCATGGACCAAGTACTCATACTGTTGATAGCACATTGAGTTTATCCTCTAATTCATTTGTTGTTGATGGAAGTAGACTAATATTACTCCTTAGGATGATAATAATACTTTTATTCCAGAGGACATAAAAAGGTATATCCTGGATTACAAAATTACATGTATGCAACTAGGATATGTGGTTCATCCAACGCACAGTCCTAATTCTAGTGCAGACACTAGAAATAGAAAGATAATGAATTGGAGTGCTATGCTATGACTACATGCTCTTAGGTTGACTGACCATCACATTTAAAAATAACAACCAAGGTTTCCATGATACTTGGACATGTACAAAGCACTTTAATATACGTTTCATCTTATTTTGCTCTCACAATAACTCTATTTGATGTATGGTACTAATATTCCCATTTTATAGGCGAGGGTGATTTTATGAACTGAATGTTCGTATCCCCTCAAATTTAGATGTTGAAGCCCTAACGCCAAGTGTGTGATGATATTTGCAGGTGGGGACTCTGGAAGGTAATTAGGTTTAATGAGGTCATGAGGGTAGAGCCCTCATGATGGGATTAGTCCCTTTACAAGAACAAGAACAAGAAGACAAGGAGATCTCTTTCTCTCTCCATGCACAGGCACTGAGGACAGGCCAGGTGAGCACACAGAAGAAAGGTGGCTATCTAAAAGCCAGGAAGTAGGAGGCCACCAAACACAGAATCTTTGGGCATCTCAATCTTTTGTCTATTGTTTAAGCCATGCAGCCTATGGTATTTTGTTAGAGCAGCCCAAGTTAACACACATACTAAAGTCCAAAAGAGAATATTAATAAAAAATATTAATAGCTTATTAAAGCTGCATAGCTATTATGTAACAGAGCCAAGATAAACGGAACAGAATTGAGAGTCTATGCATAAACCCTTGTATTTATAAATTAATTTTTGACCAAGACAATAAAATGAAGAAATAATAGTCTTTTCAACTAATGATGCTAGGACAACTGGCTAGCCATGTGCAAAAGAATGAAGTTGGACATTTACCTCCCACCATTTTCAAAATATAACTCAAAATGGATCAAAAACCTAAATATGAGAGACAAAACTATAAAATGCTTAGAAAAAAACATATGAGTAAGTCTTCATAACCTTGGATAAGGCAATGCATTTTTAAAAATATAATACCTACAGTCCAAGAAATCATACAAAAAATTAATTGGACATCATCAAAATTAAAAAATAACAACTGTTCTTCAGAGGACACTATCAAGGAAGTGAAAAGGTAACTCACAGAATGGGAAAAAATATATTTTCAAACCATATTATCTGATAAGCATATATTATCCAGAATATATATAGAACTTGTACGACTCAACAGTGAGAATAAAAACATTAAAAATGGGTAACGTATTTGAATAAACATTTCCATAAAAAAGATATACAAATAGCCATTAAGCACATGAAAAGATGATCAATATCATTAGATATCAGGGTAATGCAAACCAAAATCACAATGATATACCACTTCACACCTATTAGCATAGCTATAATTAAAAAAAAAAAGGAAAGCAGAAAACAAGTGTTGGAGAGGATGTGAGAAAAAATGGAACCCTAATACCTTGCTGATGGGAATGTGAAATTATGTAGGTACTCTGGCAAACAATTTGGTAGTTACATGTGGCAGACCTTCACTGTATGAATATATAATATACACATATTGTATGATTCCATTAATATGAATTGTCCAGAACAGGGAAATCCATACATACAAAAAATATATTAGTGGTTGCCAGGAACTCAGGAGAGGCGGAAATGGGAAATGACTGCTTATGAATGTGAAGTTTCACTTTGGGGAGATGAAAATATCCTAGAATTAGGAATGATTGATGCAAAACTTTGTGAACATACTAAAATCTGATGAATCACACCATTTAAAAGGGTGAGTTTTATGGTATGTAAATTTAACCTCAATACAACTGTTAAAAATAAACTATAAGCATATATAGTGATAATGGCAACTGACACTTGGCCCTAGTGACAGGGATAACAATACTTGCTGCCTCTTTTTCTTTTTTTTAAACATCTTTATTGGAGTATAATTGCTTTACAATGTTGTGTTAGTTGCTGCTGTATAACAAAGTGAATCAGCTACATGTATACATATATGCCCATATCTCCTCCCTCTTGCATCTCCCTCCCTCCCACCGTCCCTATCCCACCCCTCTAGGTGGTCACAAAGCACCGAGCTGATCTCCCTGTGCTATGCGGCTGCTTCCCACTAGCTATCTATTTTACGTTTGGTAGTGTATATATGTCCATGCCACTCTCTCACTTCATCCCAACTTACCCTCCCCCCTCCCTGTGTCCTCAAGCTCATTCTCTACGTGCCTCTTTATTATTAACCCAGTGGTGCTTGAAGTCCATTGGTGTTTTGATTACAATTCACGTAAAAAGAAAGGATACAGTCCACACTTTTTGTTTGTTTTGGACATCATTAAGTCTAATCTTACAATATTGAAATAGCAGATGACCACTGTTGACAATGACATTCTTTCACTTCAATTGATATATCAGTGCTTCATAATTACGAGCATGCTTAAACTCTGAAAAGAAACAGCTAATACAACATGACATACACATCTGTCTAGAAGAGTATGTATTTTTCCTTATATTATATTCTCCTACAAAGTCTCCACAGGTAAGTGTAAGTCTCAGGGTCAACTATAGGAGATGTGTGATGTGGTTTAAATCACTGGGTTTCCCAGCCCAGCCTCGCTGTAACACTGGAGGTGGGGAAGGGTTGTCTTGTTGATAATGAAAGCAAGTAGGCATTCAGTTGATGCTACATCCTTAAGAATAAAACGTAGGATCTGAATGGATCTTGCTTTGGGGATGGTGACTGTGACTGACATCTCTGTCTATTCCAACAACTCAGTTACTGACACTCACAGGACTTCCAGTAGTTTCATTCATTTGGGGAATAAGAAGAGGGAAAGAAGATTCGCTAAACCTGTTATAATAGAAAAGAAAGGGACACAGAAGTGAAGACCTAATTACAGAGTATAATCATAGGTTGGGATTTTGTTTTTCATTTAATCAGTGCTTTCCTCTTATGGCCCATTAGCAACCCCTTGAATAAACAAAATATTTTGATTCTTTAACATCTCCCAAGAAATTCTGGTTAAAGATCATTGATTTAAGACAGTAGATCTCAACAAAGAGAGACTGCCCCAACCACAGGACATTTGGCAATGCCTGAAGACATTTTTGGTTATCACAATAGGGGGGAAGGTGCTATTGGCATTTAGTGGGTAGAATCCTGGGAATGCTGCTAAATAGCCTACAATAACACAGGACAATCTTCTACAACAACGGATTATCTAGCCCAAAATGTCAATAGTTGCAAAGTTGGAAACCCTGCTTTAAGGATAAAGCTCACCTATTAATTATGAGTAAAGAAAGGTAGAAATATTGGTATTATTCGAACCCGTGTCCCCTGCATCGGCAGGCGGGACTCTCAACCACTGCGCCACCAGCGAAGCCCCCTTTCACTGACCTTTCTCCTCTTGTTGCTCCAGAACCAGGGCACAACAAACACAGTGATGCACTGACTGTAGAACTATAGTAATTAGTACTATCTTTAGAGCCTGTTGAAAACACTGAATCAATAGAATTCACAGTATTGTCTCCCTCATTAGGTTCAGTCTGACATTTTTACCATTTTTAAAGAAACATTTCCATTTAATGCATGGCTATTGCTGTTGATCCACCCCCACTGATGAAAAGCTAACTTGGTTCTGTTCAGTTAAACCAAGACAAATTTTCAGCAGATTTTCTGAATAATTATATTATAGCAGTTTTGAACATAAGATTTTGTGCGTAGGACACCCACATGTAGTATGATTATTATAATTAGTAGTAATTTGTATAACACTTCATATTTTCAAGTGTTTTCCAGTAACTCCTCATAGTAATTCCATTTGCTAAATCACTATTATCATCCCCATTTCACAGATAAGAAAATAGCAGTACAGAGAGGCTAATTATCTTGCTTGGTGTCACAGACTGATTCAAAGTAGGGTTTGGACTGAGGATTTTTATTTAAAACTTAGCAAGTAATTCAAGCCCATCAGCATATGTCAGTCCTTGTTTCAAAGAGATTTTCAAAAACAAAAATCAGAGGTTTTATTGTCTGTGAGTGGAAAGCTTCCAGGATTAATTTTGTGTGTGTGTGTGTTATTTAAAATTTTATAATTTTAAAGGTGTTACTTCAGTTTGAATTACCTTAATGTGGAACAGTAATTAAGTCAGAAATACACTGGTCAGTGGCACTGATTTTATATTGAACTAGATCTGAATGCAGTGAGAATTAAGAATATGGAAAAAGAGCTGTAATTTATGAATGTGAGAAATTGTTTAGATATATGTCTCACATCGAAGATAAACAACAGGGTTTAAAGCGCTATGTATAAGCATACTCTAAGAGAAATTTAATATTGCTTTCAATCTGTGTCTGGTTAGCTCAGTTTCTTTGCCTGATAGTAATGAGACCGATGTTATACCATCGATCCCCAAATGGGTCAATTAGATGTGCTCTGTTCATGGACAAAATCTGCACACAGAACTCAGAGCAGCTGTCTCTTCAAATAGGTGTATTGTTCACACACAGCTGTCAGCAAGCAAGATAACATGCCCTACTTAGTGCCACTCAAACCCTTAAGAGTGGAGATCATTTTTTCTTACTGATTGTTATTTAAGAAATGTCAACTGGTCATAGCAAGGACAGAAGATACCTATGCATCAACCCATTATAAAAGTATAATCTTAAAATGTGATGAATAAATGTTGGTGTTAGACTCATGAAGGGTGATATGTGAGCCTTGTTTGCTATACATTGATCCCTATTCATTTGAGGAATCACAATGAGTTTTCAAAAGCAATTAAAGAACAAAGGAACCTGATATAAGACTTAGGAGATATACATACTCAGGCCAGTGACTTACTGAATTGATTATAACTGACCAGTCGATCAATATGTTCTTTTCAGATTACTACTATTATATAAAATTTTATGGCTGTATTTTCAAATGCATTAACACTAAGAAGGACTTCAATAAAAATAGCACAATATAAACAAGAAATTATTGAATAAGGAAAAATAGTAATTACAAGCGAAGAAGCAGAAACTCTGGAGACAAAATCACATTAACAAAATGCCACTGAACATCAAGAGTTCATTGTATCTTCCACAGTGTTAGTAGAAAACTAAATTTTACTATTTCCCTTGAGTCAAAGAAATGCTTTATTCTCAGTATTTGGGTTAATTTCTTTTCACTTTCTTTATCTGCCTTTCAAATTGCTACTAGGAAATTGTAGGAAGAATCTGGGGGGGGGGAAATCATAGCTCTAATGAAAAGCAGTAAAAGAAAATTAAAATTATTTTCATAAAATTTGATGGAGATATTGTTTTAAGTTTAATAAAAGATAAGTTATAATTCCAGATAGCATAAAGGGTGGCAAAGACTCTGTGTCCGAAAGAAGACCCAAAACAAAACTAATATTTGGCTAGGACAGCATAGTCTCTGGAAACAGACTTGGTGTATAATCCTGATTCTATTATTTTCTAGCTGTGAGATTTCAGGCAACTTACTTATTATACAAACCTTCTGTTTTCTTACTTATAGAGTGAAGATAATATCTTCTTTATAAAGTTGCTATGAGGATTTAATGAAAGTGCATATAAAAATCTTAACACATTACATAATGGTTGCTTGCTTAATGTTAGTATTAGCATTAATTAGGACTGATAGTGGACTTAATATTTGCTTTGGTGTTAGTACTGATACTGGTATTGGTATTAATTTTAGCATTAACATTACTATTAATATTATTGTTAATATTAGTACTAGTATTATTTCTCCTTTCCTTACTTATAATCAGTGTTTCCAACTTGGATGGGACTAGATGACAAGTTGGTCATTTAGTCCAAATGCCTCATAGCACAGAAATCCTCTCTAAAACAACATTAGCAGATGGTATTTTGAAACAAAACATTGAATTTTGTAATTATCCCTGTCAAATTTTAGTTTGTTGATTTTCTTTTATGGTAGGGCACTATTTTCCTCAAATCCAGAAATGATTAACTGTGGCATTTAACAAGAAAGAAAAGTGAAAATGCAGTTGACATATAGAAATGAAAATCACCAGTTCTGAGGTAAATCTATAACACACACTGACAAAAATTTCATTATATAGTTTTTTGTCTTTAAACCAACGATTAAACTTAAGTTTGTCACCTCAAATCATCTGAAAAATTATGATCTCTCTCTTCTAAAAATGTTTCACTATTAAATTGTTTGTGCCTGCATTACATCATTTTTGTAGGTTAAAGATGACTTTCTTGGCTAACTTCCACAAAATGGCCTTTTTTCCTTCTCTCACTCACACGTTACCAAAATTCAGACTATACTAAACGTGATCAGATCCACATAACAACTTGCTGGAGATTTCCTATTAACATGAACTGTTATTTATTGTTTTACTCTGTGCTAAGCACTGTGCTATTAAGGTAATGTTTTGTATGCCAGGTCTTAGGGACTGAATGTTTTCCCCAAAAATTCATATGTTGAAACTCTAATCCCCAGTGAAATGATATTTGGAAGTGGGGTTTTGAGAGGTAATCAGGAGCTAGATTAGGTCATGATGGTGAGCCCCTCATGATAGAATTAATATCCTCATAAGAAGAGGAAGAAACAGGAGAGCTCTCTCTCTGCCATGTGAGGATACTGAAAGAGGGTGGCCATCTGCAAACCTGAAAGAGGGATCTCACCAGGTACTGAATCTGCCCGCATCTAGATCTTGGACTTCCCAGCCTCCAGAACTGTGAGAAATAGATGTCTGTTTTTTAATCTCCCCAGTTTATGGTATTTCATTATAGCATTCCAAGCCAACTAAGACAGATATTGGTACTGCAAAGTGGGGTGCTGCTGTTAACAAACACCTAAAAATGTAGAAGCAGCTGTGCAACTGGGTAATGCATAATGGGTAGAGGCAGAAAGTGTTTGGAGGTGCATTCTAGAAAAAGCTTACATTGCAAGAAAAGACTATCCTTGCTAAAAAGTGGCAAAAATTTTAGCTGAATTGTGCTTGTGTCTTAGTATTTTGTGAAAGGTAGAACTGTAAGGATTGAAATTGCATATTTAGCTGAGATTTCTAAGAAAAAATGTTGATGGAGCGACTTGGTTCTTCCAGACTACTTACAGTAAAATACAAGAAGAGAGAAATAAAAGAAAAAGGGAATTATTAAACATAAAGAAACCAAAACTTAAAGATTTGGAAAATCTTGCCCAAAAATGAGAAAGCATTACTCTGGAGCGAACACTAACTAAAGGTGGGGCAGAGCAACCATTTGATAAGTAGATTAGTATGAGTGTGAACCAGGAAAGAACCTAATCAAGCCATCAGAGCAGAAACACTGCCAGGTTGAACGGAATGGAATGGAGATAGGATGGAATGAAGGAACGCTGCCAGACTTCTTACATTCCACAGGACAGGACAATAAAGCTATCCAACTGTGAACTTGTGCTATTCTTCGAGAAAAGAGAAGAATGGCCCCAAAGGCAAGTCAGATATCATCAGGGCCACCTCCTCAGTTTCAGCAGACCAGAGGTCCTCCAACCAAAGCCAAAGGGGCAGTGTCACCCAGAAGTGTGACAGTGTCACCCCAGTGGGCCAGGAGGGCAGAGCATCTAGCCAGAGGATTATTCTTGAGCCTTAAGATCTCATGGAATTTGCCTTGCTAGGTGTTGGACTTGCCTAGGACCCATCACCTCTTCTTTCTTATTTCTCTCTTTTGGAATGGGAATGTCTATTCTATGCCCCACCACTGTATTTTTGGAAGCCCATAACTTGCCTGGTTTCACAGGTTTACAGCCAGAGGGAAATTTGTCCCAGGATGAATCGTACCTTGAGTCTTACCCATATCTGATTTAGATGATATTTGGATGAGACTTTGGATTTTAGTGCTTGAAAGAGTTAAGACTTTTGGGGCTGTTGGGATGAATTTAATGTATTTTATATCTGAGAAGGACATGAATTTGGGGGCCCAGAGATGGAATGCTATGGACTAAATATCTGTGTCCCCCCAAAGTTCATATAGAAGCCATAATTCCCAATGTGATAGTATTTGGAGGTGGGACCTTTAGCAGGTATTAAGGGTTAGATTAGGTCATGAGGCTGGGGCTCTTGTGATGGGATTAATGCCCTTATAAAAAGAGGAAAAGTATGAGGGTGCTCTTTCCTTGCCATGTGAGGATATTGCAAGAAGGTGGCCATCTGCAGACAAGGAAGAGCACTATCACCAGATACTGAATGTGCTGGCACCTTGATCTTGGCTTTCCTAGCCTCCAAAACTTTGAAAAATACGTATCTGTTGTATAAGCCACCTATTGTATGGAATTGTGTTACAGCAGTCTGAGCATACTAAAACACCAGGATCCATGTTTCTGTATTGTTTCAAAAATTACTTCCAAGGGAGTATAAAGCGGCCATAGGCAATTGGGAAAATAAGAAAAGCTTCAAAACATTTTAAAAAATAGCTTGTAAACTCTCTTAAAATATTGGTTTATATTATTTCAATCTTTCCTTCTAAATATATCTGTACATAATTCCATATGAGTATTTACTCAATTGCTTTACACATTTAGAATCATGCTGTACATAGAGTGCTATTTTGAAATGCCCACTTATATACCTTAAAATGTAAGTGTACAGAACCTGGGGCTGGATTACTAAACTCTTCCACTTAATAGTTTTATGAACTTGGTCACTTCATATAATAATCTCTCTGTGCCTCAGTCGCCCATCTGTAAAATGGGAAGAATAATAGTTATACATGTCTCACAGAGCTCTCATGAAAATTAAATGACTGAACATTTGTGAAGCATTCTTAGAAGTATCTGGCATATACAAATCTCTATAAAATTGTAAGCCTGTAAGCATTAGCATGACTACATTACCATGTCTAAATTTTATTCTACAATGTGGTATTTTCAAAGCTATATAATATTAGTATAACCTAATGGATCTAACCAATCCCTTATCACTGGGCATCTCTAATAATTCTAATTTTTCACTTTTGTATTACTCTGATGAACATCCTTACACCTAAATATTTCTTCATATAACATGTATCAGGCAATAATATCTATGGATTTCATCCTTAAAAATGGCTGGTCTCTACCTGATTACTCTATAGCAAGTCCTACCAATCCAAATATCCCCTATGAAAACAGGGATTCCTGTCATCTTTTTAATGTTTTACTTGTAAACATAGAGAGCCAAAGGGGTCAGATTTTATTATTAACGTAGGGAGAGTTGGTATCATTAAACTATTGACTCTTCCTAGCCAAGTACAACTTTTATTTCTCTACGTATTCAATTTTTTACACATGCCTTGCAGATTTTTCTTCACATAGGTCCCTCTCATTTCTTATTATTGATACATCCCTAGTTTTTTGGAAAAGCTGTTTTTGTTGTTACATTGTCCTTTTTTGCTTCCCATGGGGAATACATTCAAGACTGGTATGAATTTCCTTAGTTCTCATCCAGATTTTGCCCTGAACTTAAGGTGTTCAAGTGTAATTACAGTGTTGCAGGTAAGTTGAATATCGCTATTATAAGACAATTATTAGTTTTCTCTAAAATGCTTTAAAAATAGTAATGCATCTGCAGGTATGCAACTATCATATATATTACACTATGTATGTACTATGATGTATTCAAATTCATGATGCAGAAAAATATTGAAACCATTAAAATGATATTTAATACATCATGATTTATCATAATTATGATTAGATTTAATAAAATGATTTGATTTAACATATCATAATTTATGTAACAAATTGCATAAACTTCTGATTTTTGTAATCTCTGACTTAATTTTATAGTAACAAATAAAAGTAAAAGTGCCTTGATTAACCATTCCATTCCATTCTAATGAGGAATTTTAACGGTAATTTTGAGACAAATGTATGTGTATATATATATGAGTACATTTGCCAAAGTTGTTCTGTAAGCATGATTAAACGTAAGCCGAGGAATACTTGAAACAAAATGATGCATTTATATAGTTTTTACACTCACGTTACACCATCTTGTCCTCACAGCAGTCCATTTTACAAGTAAGAAGCTTTGATGTAGATTGAGAAAGTTGCCCAAGTTTACAAATACAGTTGCTGTCAGGGTTCATGTGCTTCCTGATTCTATAGCCAGTGCTCTTTTCACTCTGTTGCCTAAGAGACTCACAGTTCATATTTTTTCAAGTCTTATTACTTTCATCTGAAAGCTACCCACTGTTAATTTTACAAAATGTCATATTAATCAATTCTTTATCACAACCATAAGCAAGGTTTTGAAAAATTTTGGATGAATAACTTGGAGAGGACTTTTAAAGGAACATGGAGGTATTTGACATTAAGGAAAAAACCTGTCAAGTATTACATAGATTTCTACACAATTTCTGAAGAGAATCTAAATTTAAGTTCTATCAAGCACCTGGGGAATGAGAAAGGCTTTGCACTTTCTACTGAGCTATTGTTATGACTTGAATTTTCTAAACTATATTAATGACCTCGACTCCTATGCAGGTGTTCATTAATGAAAAATTACCAAGCAATCCTCACAAATTACAAGTTATAACTATACAAAAGTAGTTCCTAATGAGTTCAACATAATCAGTGATTGTGCTGTGAATATACTGCAGTAGAAATCAAAAGTGATTGGCCACTTTAAGGAGATTCTAAGTGGCAACTCTAAATGTGTTTTTTCAAAGGCAATCACGTTTTCTTAAAATTCAAATAAGCAGAGCATTTTTCAATCATTAGCCTAAGAAATACATACTTCTAAAATAAGCAGATATTGGTTGAAACGACAAAAGAAGCAAAATGGGCAGCCAAAGAAAACCTAGACCAGAATTTTCTCTTTAAGACAACCGATACTTGAAAAAATTCAGTTGAAATTAAACAATTTGTATCTAGTACCTACTATGTGCAAAGGAATAAAATTAACATTTATTTTCTGCTTAATATGTGCCACACAGTGCTAGAAGCTGCATTATTAGTATCAGTACTAACATTAGTATTTATGAATCCTCACAACTCTTGGAGGTAAGTAGTATTATCATGACTGTACATCTGAGAAACCTGGGGCTCAGAGAGGTGAGGAAGCAAAGTTACCAACCTTCAATACTCTCAGACACTCCATATAATAGGTATTTTAATTTTAATTCGCAGCTTACAAGTAGTGAACCCGAGACCCAGGTAGGTTACATGAATTGCAAAAATTCACAAAGGTGGTGAATGGTTTGACTATAACTCCAATATTAAAGCTAGATTATTACCTTTATCTACCAGTGGTTTTCCAACTTTAGCATGCGTCAGAATCATCTTTATAAAACAGAGGTTATTAAAACAGAGACTGCTGAGCTCCATCCCCAGAGTTTGAATCAGGAAGACTGGGGTGGGGCCCAAGAGTCTGCATTTCTAAAAAGTTTCCAAGTGATGTTGCTGCTGCTAGTCTGGGGACTACGCTTTGATAACTGCTCTGGGAATAGTAGTTAAGGAGAACAAAGGAGTCAAGTATAGTTTTAGTTGAACAAATGGACTGAAAGTCGAAAAGGTATATTGTCAGAAAAATAATGCTCGGTTACAAGTTCCATATGAAAGGCAAAAGAGAGCCATTGATGGGATTTTAAGATGTTGTCATAGGGATGACTGTAGTTGAGAGAAAGAAGTAAGGCTACCTATTTCCTTTAACTTGTCCTTTACTTTACAGAAACAGAATAAAGCATTCAGAGTGAAGCTAATGTTATATGGCTTTTTAATTACTCTTTTTGTTTTTTTTTTTGTTTTGCATTCAGCATATTATTTTGAGCAACACAGAGTTAAGCCACTAAAATCCTTAAGGAAACCATTTTTCCTTCTTCTTTCTTTTCATTTCTTTTTTGTTTGTTGCTGTGGGTTTTGGGGTTTTTTTTTTAACCTATTTCATTTTAAGTGATAGACAGGGATTTTCCCCCCTTAATGGTAGAAGGATCAAGTAAATTGGATTTGAGAAGTTTAATTAAGTCAGTTCACAGACAAATGGACTTGATGAGTGGCAGGTTAGTGTGGTGTGGTCCATGAGAAACAACTGCAATTAGAATAAACCTGCGGACATAAGATTACGATTTTTTTCCAAGGTCAAGCCACAGAACTCATTTGGAAAAGAACTAACAGGATGCAGACAAAGAATCAATACTAAAGCCCTCTACTGGACACATAAACAATACAAGAATGCCTGTGAACTCTAGTCAATACCTATTGCCAATTGATCCTGGGGATAAATTGTGACATGAAAATATTTTATAAATAAGCATATACCTGTATCTCATTGTTTCCTCTAAATGCATTTAACTATAGTTGGAAAATATTTTAGTCTCAGCACAGGGAGAAATGCACTTCTTCATTCAGTGTCCAGAATACTAGTAAGTGGTTTTAGTTTTTTATTAAATTGGTATATTATAATCTCTCTGTTGGAGACTAGAAAAATTTTTTTCTAATGAATATATTAAATAGGTGGAAAACAACAACCAGGATCTAAGTCAGGATTTCTGAACTTTTTTGTGCTATGGCAATCTAGTAGTATATGAACACCCTTTCTCAGACTAATATTTTTAATGCATAAAACAAAATAGATAGGATTTCAAAGAAATATTATAATGAATGACTTACCAAATATTAGCAACTGAATGTACTATATAGTAATAGACATGTTTCTTTATCAGTGCATCGGTAACAAAATGATATATTTTAGAAAAGCAAGTTAAAATTAATTTAACACTTCAGTGTGAAGAGAGTGGCTGCTTGGTTTGAATAAGGCCATTAACCTGTGGGGCAATACACATGTCATGTTGGATATCCAATGAATTTTTATTTTTTATTGTTATTTTCATGGCAGGAGATAGATGGACCCCAGGGTAAGCAGCTGGAGTTCGTTCCTTTTTGGATTTTGGACAGAAACTCCAAAATATCAATAGCAGGACAATTGAGAGAGGAGGCTGGGCCCTGCCCAGATAAGAGATAAAAGACCACATAATCCCCATTCTCGAAATCAAGGAGACCTCCCCGACTACACATATGCAGAAAGGCTCCCTGGAGGTCAAAAAGGGAGGGTGCGCCACCCCATAGTAAGTGATGTCAACTAACCATAGGCCTCTTTGCTAGAATCCATCTTGGCTAAGAAATACGTATGCACACAGGGGAGGACCCTGAGGTATACCAAATAAGGACTCAGAACCAGGCAAAGCAAGATAATTGGTCAAAGGAAACCCAGAAGAAATGGCCCATAAAAGTGATTCAAACTACCACGAGGGCGCGACTCTCTCTCTGAGCCCGTCCATATGTCTATCCACAGGTACTGTACTTTTTCCTCACTACTTTCCATCTCTATGTGGAAATTCATTTCTATACAGCTGAAGGGTCAGGGCCTTGTCACTGGCCACTCGTCCCTGGTGGTCTGGTGGCTAGGATTCAGCACTCTTACTGCCGCTGCCTGACCTCAGCCTCTGGCTGGAAACTGAAATCCTGCTTCAAGCAGCTGCAGGCCAAGGCCACCCGAAGTGCATCACAAGAGCAGAAAATATCTATTTGCAAAGATATATTTTTGAAAATGGAACTAAAACTTTCATAGCTCTCTTTAAAATGCAAGGATAGGTTTCTCAAACTGAACCCTAGGATTGTCCAAGGATTTTTGAGTTAAACTCCAATTGTAGTAAATTCTTTTGTTCTAACAATCAATGAGTTCACCTTTAACTAGTTTAACATCTTTAATACAGTTTATATCAGAAGAAAGGAATGTGAATCCATGTTTTAATTTTAATGCTATTAATGTAAAATACCTGTTGAAAATGTTCTGATGTGTGTTCTGATGTTTGCAGATTTCTCTTTTCAAATAAATTAACAGAGAACTTTACATCTCCACTCCGTTTGGGTAAAGCATTTCCTCCAGGTAAAGTTTGTAAGAATGTTGACCTCTACTCTTCTTTATTGGCAGCTTAGCCAAGAAAGCTTGGAATTTTTAAAAAGCACCTGCAATGGGGACTTTATGATGTTGAAAAATTTATATCATTCATATGGTTAAAATATCTGTCAAGTAAATCATCCAATGGGTAAAATCATTTCTTTCAAAGTGATTCAAGAGAGTTTTTTTGGTTTTGTTTTTGTTTTGTTGTATTTTTAGAAAAAGTGAAATTTCTGCCCCTGGTTAAACCATCAGTGCAAGACTTGTCTTGGAAGCCACAGAACTTCTGTGTGGTAGAGTAGAGCGTAATATCCTCCTTCCATTTTTTGGAAATAAATCTTTTAAAATGAAGAGATTCAGAGATCTGCACCTGATTTTATTAATACCATTTATGGCTCTTGACAAAACTTCTTTCAGCCTTATTGCAAAAGTCTTTGTTGCCAGTGCATATTTCTGTATAAAGTAGTGAGTGACAATGACATAAGGAGATTCCTTTTTTTTTTTTTTACTAAAGTAGCAAAACCAGATGCATTATCAATCATTGTTGAAGATCCATCTGCACAAAGAATATGAAGCCTTTTATCCCAATCAAATATTTGTTTGCCAAACAACTTTTTACTATTTCCAAACAACAGCAACTTTTTCAGCATCCAAAAGGGACTCACAAAATAAGATTTCTTTTTTTGAAAGTGTCAGTATGCACATCATGAACAAAACAATCTGTTGGCTACCTTAAGAGGTATCTATACTATAGCTTCATCTAGTTACATAGTCAATGGGAATGTTGAATCTACTAATTCCTTTATGATCTGCTTCAAGAATAAATCACAACATTTGTATAGGGGCCCACTTCTAAATTTTTCCTCTGTTCCATCCACAAACCATCTTAATATCTTCCAGTCCCTGTGACTTTACTAAAGCCTCTGTAATAGCGTGCAACTCCAAATAGTGAGCAATCTCATGGCTGGTCTAATAACTATCATAATTTTAGAGTAGTAATGAGCATAGATGATATTTCAAAACTAAAATATGATAGGAAAATATAGGTGATTTTTATTGGTGACTGAATCACTACCAATGATTCTGTGGTTTGCTTCCTGCATTCATAAGGAAGGAAAGTATAATACATGGAATACCTGAAATTTATCCATGGGTCTCTTGGGGACCTGTAGATCCAAGCTTAAGAAGCCCTGATCAAGATGGTTACCAATGGACAGAACTGTTACACACACAGTCTCCTTTCAATTTTCTACAGATGAATTTTTCACTTTGCAATTATTCACATGACTTTTTCGCTTTTCCTAGTGAGTTTAAGTCTGGAGTCAGTAGTTTTTGATTACCCTGTTTATTTTTTTCTGTTTCTCTCTAATCCTATTCCAAGATAAGACTAGAAAGGGAAAATTTAAGATTCCATCCCATATTCAATCTCAGCTTCTAGTCAAGGTATATTTTAATGGAAGAACTCAGTGACCTCACAGGACCATCATGAAATGTCCCAATTAGACAAATAATGAGCTTGGAGTTGGGGGTTGAAAAGAAAGAGGTGATAAAAATTGATGTACAGGATGCAAAATGAAAATTATGAAAAATAATCTAAACATTTGCTATTTATTCCCAACATAACTATATTTTCTGTTGTTTTAACTGTGTTGAATTTTGAGAATATGAAAATTATTTAAATTCAAATACAAGTAGAATGTTTTCTAAATTCAAAAATTCTTTGTGCAAACATTTTAACTTTGACAAATCCCTTTTCTCATTGGCAAAATGGGAGTAATAATAATTCCTATGTCATAGGGTTATTGTGATGATTAAATGACAGAATTAATATAAAATTCTAGGCACAATGACTAGAACATAGTCAGTACTCAATAAATCTTATCACTTAACTATCATCATCATAATTCTTATCATAGTTAGATATTATTTAAAGGTCATATGGGAGTCATTGAAATGTTTTAAGCAGTTAGCACAATTAGATTTGTATTTTAGAGAAATACAAGTAGTGATATGGTAATAGTAGCTTTTGGTGATATTTATTTCTATCTTATTTTTAATATCAATGTAATAGTAAGGCTATCATTGTAACATTTTAATACTGTTTTAGTTTTCTTTCACCAAGGACAAGATAGATAAATATATTTTAAAGAATCCTGATCCAGAGGGTTTCACAGTTGTGGTCGATGAAAAAGTACTATTGTACTAACTACTTCAGAAATTATTGCCATTACCAGTCCATCTGAATGAAGCTGAAGATGACTTTAGAATAAGAATTCTGGGAAGAAAAATCCCAGGTACTTGCTTATCACCGAAAGGAAGGCACAAAAAAAGGAAACAATGTACTTATTTTTCATATATTTGTTTACCATTGATTATGTGTTAGGAACTCATAGGTGCTTGGGAATGTATCAGTTAAAAGAAAAAAGAAAGTAAAACAAAACTTCCTGCACTCATGGAGATGATATTCTAGTAAGACAGAGGAAGAAGGACAATAAACAGTAACCATAATAAAAAAATGACATGGTATGCTGAAAGGAGATAAGAGCTATGGCAAAAATAGTAAAGCAGAATAAAAAAAATGAGAAGTTCTGAGGTGAGAACAGAGTTTTAATTCTAAATATAGAGGTCACAGTAGATAGGCTTCATTTACACAATAACATTTAGGCAAAGACTTGAGAGAGGTAAGAAAGTTAATCATATTTGGAGAAGAGCATTCTAGGAGAAAAAATAGCTAGTACAAAAGGCTCTACATTTTTTAATGTACCCATTATGATGGAGACAATGAAAGGATGCCAGTGGGGCTAGAACAGAGAAACTGAAGGAAGAACAGTAGAAAATGAAGTCAAGGAAGTAACATGGGAGTGGGAGGCAGATCATGGAAAACTTTTAAGTCAATGACTTGAATTTTACTCTAATTTGGGGAGTCATGACAGTATTCTGACTTATATTTTAAAATAATATTTTGACTGCAGTGTTAAGAATATATTACAGAGAGGCAAGAACAGAGTCAGAAAAACCAATTTAGACCAAGGGAAATTAATAGATTGGATTAGGGTGGTAGCAGTGGAGGTGGTGAGAAATGGTCAGATTCTGGGTATGCTTCATAGGTTACATAGACAGGCTTTGCTGATGGACTGGATACAGAGTGTGAAAAAAAGAAAGGAGTCTGCGACAGAGTCAAGATTTGGGACCTGAGCAAGTGAAACTTTGGAGTTACCATAAATTGATGAAGAAGGCCCCAGGAAGACCAAGTTTGAGAAGTTCCCATTTTGAACATGTTGCCTTTGACATGTCTGTTGGATTTCCAAGTGGAAATGCTTAGTAAGTAATTGAATACAGTGGCCCAGAGTTTAGGAATGTGAAAAAGTTTATTAGGAGTCAGAAGTAATCAAATAAGATGAGTGAGAAATGACTGAGAAATCGCCTAATAGCAACAGAGAGAGGTCTGGTGGAGTTAAGGGAATAAAAGCTTAATTGGCAATGGATTTAAGAGAAAATAAGATAAGAGTAATTTGAGGTACTATGTATGATCAACCGTTTCAAGGAATTTAGCTGCAGGTGGAGTACAAAGAAATTAGTCAGTAGCTAGGAAAGATCAAGAGTAGATTTTTGTTTGTTGTTAAGATGGGAAGACTAAGAGTATGTTGGTGCTCTGATGAAAATAATTCAATAGAAAACCAACAATGATGAAGGAAAAAGGGAAGAATTACTGGAGTATTATTCTTGAGTAAGAAAGAAGGAGATTTCATGCATAGGTGGAGGGACTTGATTTAGATAGACACACAGAGAGTTCATCTATGAAACAAGAAGTATATTGGCTGTTAATATGTGCTTGTTTTAGAGCTATGAAAACTGTTACTCATATTATTTAGCAAATAAAATTTACGTGATTTTGCTTTAAGCCAAAAAAAAAAAGTGTACTGGCATAGAGATCAATTTGCTGGGTATATGTGGTACCAGGAGACTGTGGAAGTTTTTTTTTAAAACATTTTTATTTTGGAAACTCAAATTTATAAGAGAAAATAGTATAATAACCCTCTATGTACCATTATTGTTTCAAATTTAGCATCATTTTGCCAATTTTGTTTCATCAAAAAACCTGATTTTTTTGCTGAGCTATTGTAATTCAAATACCAGATATTATATCATTTCACTCATAAAATCTTCAGCATTTATTTCTAAAAGGCTTTTGCTTTTAACATAACTATCATACCATTGCCGCAATAATAAATTTAAGAATAATCTTGTAATATTATCTAATTCTCATTCCATCCTCAAATTTCACTGATTATCTCAAAACTATGTTTTCATATTTGATTTGTACAAATCATGATCTAAACAAGGTTCAGACACTGCATTTGGTTAATGTATTCCTTAAATCTGTATTTAAGACTTTTTTCCCATACCACTTATATGTTGAAGAAACTTGGCCACTATAAAATTTTCCATACTCTGTGTTTGTCCATTTCTATTCTTGTGGTACCCTTCAATATGTTCCTCTTGCTTACATACTTTCTGTAAACTAGTAGTTAGATCTGGATGCTTGATGATTCAGGTTCTATTCTCTTTCTTTAGCAAGAATAATTAATAGATTTTACTATGTGCTTTCTATTGAATTAAAACATGTGGCCATATGTATTACTGTTCTATTTTTAGTCAACTAAAATTGGTTATTGAAATTAAGTGGTGTTGATTTAATCCTTTAATTATAAATATCAACCTTTCACCTAATGTATTTAGCATACAATGATTTTCACTGTTTAGGTCCATTATATCTTTAGGTATTGCAAACTGGCTATTTTTCTAATTCTAAACTTTTTTCTGGAATTATTCTATATGAAATAACTTTCATTAGCAATCTGATTACTGTACATACAGAAAAGGTAGAATAAACACTTCTTTCTCCTTATTCACCAACTTTCATAGTAATTAGTTGGTGCCTTAGCAGTCTCCAAAGATTACCTCAGATATTTCTGTTTTAAGAATCATTATAAACTCTTAGAATTTTAATATAAAATTAATACATTTCAATTATTTTAGTCATTTTCTTCATGCTCAAATTGTCCTGTCTTTGGCACTGGAGGTCCTTTCAAATTGGCTCCTGTGTCCTTTTGGATTGATCCTAGTACTATTTAATAGTTTCCCTGTTTCCCAGCACAAATGATATTATCCAGACTCATCATGTTATTTTTTTGGTCTCAGATATGGAATTAGAAATTTCTTCAAGGAGCTCTTGTTTCTCTTTAAAAAAAAAACTTTTTTGTTTTTAGTGGTTTGAGAGACAGCAACTTTTTAAAATATTTATTTATTTATTTTTGGCTGCTTTGGGTCTTCGTTGCTACGCATGGACTTTCTCTAGTTGCAGCAAATGGGGGCTACCCTTTGTTGTGGCGCGCGGGCTTCTCACTGAGGTGGTTTCTCTTGCTGCGGAGCACGGGCTCTAGGTGCAAGGGCTTCAGTAGTTGTGACGCACAGGCTCAGTAGTTGTGGCTCACAGGCTCTAGAGCGTAGGCTCAATAGTTGTGGCTCACAGGCTTAGTTGTTCCACGGCACGTGGGATCTTCCCGGACCAGATATCAAACCCGTGTCCCCTGCATTGGCAGGTGGATTCTTAACCACTGTGCCACCAAGGAAGTCCGCTCTTGTTTCTTTTAGTGAGAAATGGTATTTAGAAATCACTTTCCGGGTACTAAGGGTGTCCATTATTATTGGGTTGTTGTTGTTTCTAGGATTTCTTAGTAAACACAGCTACAATATTCCATAGTTTAAAAAATAAAATATAAACCATGAATTATTCTATTTCCTTTTTAGATATAATGTTATGAGTTTTAACTTCTTTTATTTTATATCTCTTTTTATCTAATACTGGAAATATTGGTTCTTAATGATATTAACATAAGTAATTATATGATGTACAATATATTGATAATTGAATCAAAGTAACAACATTGATATCTATATTAAAAACAAAAATAGTGAATGTAGTTTAAGATTTCCTTGCCATTCCTAGGTTTCGTGATTTGGGATCATAGTTTGGAAAGATTACCACATCTGGTTATAGTGGAATTTATCCATGTTTTCTTCTAATGCTTATATAGCTTCATGTTTTACTTTTAGACCTCTGATACATTTAGAATTTCTATTGGTGCATGATATGAAGAATTTATCCACTTTTATATTATTTCATTTGACTATCTGGTTTTCAAATCATCCCTTATTAAAATGTCCCTCTTTAATTCACAGATTGGGTATTATGCCTTCATCAATATTGAATTTTCATGTGAAGTTGGGCCTTTGGGAGAACTTTAATAATTCTGTTTCATTAATCTATTCAAGCACCAATACCATATAATTTTAAAACAGGCTTTTATAACATGTTTTAAGGTCTGTTAAGATTATCCCACTTCTCATCGTTCTTTTTATCACAGTTTTATGTGGGGTTTCTTTTCCAAATGAAATTCATAATAACTTATCTAGCTGATGATATTTTTAGTTGTGTTTACATTATAATATAGTTCCCTTGTGATCAATTCAATTTCCTTAGTGAAATAGAATGAAAGATCATCAATGAAGAGTAAAGACTGGGGAGAAGATATTGGAATATGAGGAGAGAGAAGAGGTAAAGCAGTTATCTAGGAGATAGGGGAGCTGCCATTATATGGCAGCATTAAGAATCCATTTGAGGTTTGTGGTCTTGAATTTACACGAACATCACCCTATAGAGTTGTGTGTTTTTCTCCAGTCACATTCAGCTGCCTGAGTGCTAATGTGAAATAAATAGATAGCTGGGATTGGTTTGGTCAACTGAGTTTAGGGAAGGGAGAAAAGGGACAGGAAAAAAAAGTGTAAACAAAAAGGGATGATTATAATAATTAAAAATGAAATTTAATTTTATAAAGAAATAAAGAATATCATGGGGATGAAGGGCAGATCAATGGATTTTAGGTCATGGCTGATTGCTAGTTTTGTTGTATTAGAGGGAATGAGCTCATGGCACCAGTATGAATTATAATAAATAAAAATATGCACAATTTAGTTAGTGTATTCCAAACACTGTTGGTTTCTATACATGGATTATCTTTTTGGGGGGTCATTTCAGGTACGTACTGTAACAATGAGCAATCTTAAAAAGAAATTACGAAAACAATGTCATTTACAATAGCATCAAAAATAATAAAATATCTAGGGATAAATTTAACCAAGGAAGTGAAAGACCTGCACAACAAAAACTACAATGCAGTGCAAAAAGAAATTAAGATATAAAGAAATGAAATGAAAGACTAATACCATAAAATATCAATACTTACCAAAGCAATCTACAGATTCAATGCAACCCCTATGAAAATGTCAATGATGTTTCTCACAGAAAAACAAAAACATCAAATATCCAAAACACTCTTGAAAAAGAGTAAAGTGGGAGGGCTCACATTTCCTGATTTCAAAACTTACTACATGCAAAGCTATAATAATCAAAACAGTATTGTACTGGCATAAAGACAAACATATAGACAAATAGAATAGAATAGATAGACCAGAAATAAATCCTCACAATTATGGACAAATAATTTTTATCAAGGATGCCAAGAATATTCAATGGGAAAAGGACAGTCTTTTCAACAAATGCTGAGAAAACTGGATACTCACACACAAAAGAATGAAGTTGTAACTTAGCCTGACACTGTATACAAAAATTAACTCAAAATAGATAATAGAGATAAACATAAGAGCTAAAACAATAAAACTCTTAAAAGAAAATATACGGGTACATCTTCATAACACTGGAATTGACAGTGATTTCATAAATGTGACATCAAAAGCATAGACAACAAAATGAAAAATAAATTGAACTACATCAAAATTAAAATCTTCTGTGCATCAAAAAACACAATCAACAGAGTGAAAAGGCAACCCGTGGAGTGTGAGAAATATTTGCAAATCACATATCTGATAAGGAATTAATATCCAGAATATACAGAAAACTCCTAAAACTCAACAACAATAAAACAAACAACTTGATTCAAAAATGAGCAGAAGACTCAAATAGATATTTCTCCAAAGATATACAAATGGCCAATAAGTATATGAAAAGATGATCAACAGCACGAATAATTAGGGAAATGCAATTCAAAACTACCATGTGATACCATTTCGTACTTGTTAGGATGGTGACTATTAAAAAAAGAATCATAAGGTGACAATTGATTTGGATGTGGAGAAAGTGGAATTCTTGTGTGTGACTGTTGGTGAGAATATAAAATGGTGCAACTGCTATGGAAAACAGAATGACGGTTTCTAAAAAACTTAAAAATAAAATTGTCATATGATTCAGAAATTCTACTTCTGGAAATGTACCCAAAAGAATTTAAAACATGGTCTCTAAGAGATATTTGTACATTCATGTTCATAGCAGCATTTTTCACAAGAGCCAAGAGGTGAAAACAACCTAAATAGCCATCTATGGAGAAACAGACAAAGTGTGGGATATACATACAATGGAATATTTAAAAAGGAGATTTTGACTCAGAATATGTACGAACCTTGAAGACATTTTGCTAAGTGAAATAAGCCAGTCACCAAAAGACAAATGCCATAAATTCCACTTATATTAGGCACATAGAATAGTCAAATTCATAAAGATAGAATGTATAATGGTGATTGTCAGGAGCTGGTGAGAGGGGGCAATGGAAGTGATTGTTTAATGGGTGCATAATTTCAGTTTTGTAAGATGAAAAGAGTTTTGGAGATGGATGGTGGCAATGCTTGAACAACAGTATGAATACACTTAATATCACTGAACTGTACAATTTTAATTGTTAAGATGGTAAATTTTACATGTATTTTACTATAAATTTAACAATCAGTTTCCATACATGTGTGCGTCGGTTTCTGGGTTCTCTTTTCTGCTCTACTCATCTATCTGGATATCCTGCCTTGCTTACTGTACCTCATAATAATTCTTGTAATCAGGTAATATTAGCCATAAAACTTGTTATACTTTTTCAAAATTGTTTTGGCTATTCTAGATCCTTTGTATTTCTATACTACTTTTATAATTAATTTCTCAACTGCATTAAAAGGCCTCTGGGATTTTGATAGGGATTACACTGACTTTTTTTTTTCCTTTTTTTTTGGCCACGCCGTGTGGCATGCAGGACCTTAGTTCCCCAAGCAGAGATCGAAACCATGCTCTCCGCATTACAAGCACAGAGTCTTAATCACTGGACCACCAGGGAAGTCCCTACATTGACTTCATAATTCAGTTTCGAGAAATGTATTATCAATAATAATAATAATCAGTCATTTGGTCAAAGAATATAGAGTATCTCTATTTAGAACTTCTTCAATTTCTCTCAGCAAAGTTTTGAAATTTCCAGTGTACAGGTTTTGCAGATTTTGTGTCAGGTTTATCGCTATGTACTTCATATTTCGCAGTGCTATTATAAACAGTGATTTTTTTCAAATGCTGATTGTTTGCTGCTAGTATAGAGCAATGCAATTAACTGCATTTTTATCTTGTATCCTGAAAACTATTACTTCTAATAGCTTTTTTGTAGATTCCATCATATATTCTGCAAGTAAATACATTTATTTCTTCCATTCTGGATGCCTTTTATTTTTTTAAAAAAAAATTTATTTATTTATTTTAACATCTTTATTGGAGTATAATTGCTTTACAATGGTGTGTTAGTTTCTGCTTTATAACAAAGTGAATCAGTTATACATATACATATGCTCCCATACCTCTTCCCTCTTCCTTCTCCCTCCCTCCCTCCCACCCTCCCAATCTCACCCCTCTAGGTGGTCACAAACCGCCAAGCTGATCTCCCTGTGCTATGTGGATGCTTCCCACTAGCTATCTATTTTACGTTTGGTAGTGTATATATGTCCATGCCACTCTCTCACTTTGTCACAGCTTACCCTTCCCCCTCCCCATATCCTCAAGTCCATTCCCTAGTAGGTCTGTGTCTTTATTCCCGTCTTACCCCTAGGTTCTTCATGATCTTTTTTTTCCCCTTAGATTCCATATATATGTGTTAGCATACAGTATTTGTTTTCTCTTTCTGACTTACTTCACTCTGTGTGACAGACTCTAGGTCCATCCACCTCACTACAAATATCTCAATTTCATTTCTATTTTCTATCCTGTATCTCATTAGACTCTTGCCTTATATTTCATTGCTGAAAAAAATTAAGGCAAGTGATTTTTTAATAGCCTTTACTTTTTCGAACAATTTTAGGTTCACAGCAGTACTCTGCAGAATGTGCAGAGATCTCCCATATTTCCCCTACCACCACATATGCAGAAACTCTGCCATTATCAACATCCACCAACAGAGGATACACTTGTTAGAATTTATGAATTTATGAACCTACATTAACTCATGATGATTACCCAAAGTACATGGTTAATTTAGAGTTCACCCTTGCTGTTGTACATTCTATGGGTTTGGACAAATGGATAATAGCATGTATCCACCATTATAGTATCATACAGACTAATTTCACATACCTAAAATCCTCTGTGCTCTGCATATTCATTTCTCCCTCCCTCCTAGACCTTAGAAATCACTGATATTTTCATTGTCTCCATAATTTTGCCTTTTCCAAAATGTCATATAGTTTAAATCACATAGTATGTATCTTTCCATACTGGCTTTTTTCACTTCATAATATGCAGTTATATTTCCTCCCTATATTTTCGTGGCTTGATAGCTCATTTCTTTTCAGTGCTGAATAATATCCCACTTTTTGGTTGTACCATAGTTTGTTTATACATTCACCAACTGAAGGACAACTTGGTTGATTCCAGGTTTTGGCAATTATTAAGCAACTATAAACTTCTGTGTACAGGTTTTGTGGACATAGGTTTTCAACTCCTCTGGGTAAATACCAGGTAGCCCGATTGCTGGATGATATAGTAAAAGTATGTTTAGTTTTGTAAGAAACTGCCAAATTGTCTTTCAAAGTGGTTATACATTTTGTATTTCCACCAGCAATAAATGAAACTTCCTATAGTTTTATATCTTCACCAACATTTGGTATTGTTGATGCTCTGGATTTTTGCCATTCTAATAGGTATGTATAGTGACCACATTGTTTTAATTTGCATTTCCCTGATGACATATGATATGGAGGATCTTTTCATATGCTTATTTGCCATCTGTACATCTTCTTTAGTGGGGTTTCAAAGTATTTGGACCAATTTTTAATTGGTTCTTAGTTTTCTTATTATTGAGTTTTAAGAATGCATTGTATATTTTGGATAACAGTCCTTTATTAGATGTGTCTTTCACAAAGATTTTCTATCAGCCCATAGATATTATTCTCATTCTATTGACATTACTTTTGCAGAGCAGAATTTTTTAATTCGAATGAATTCCAGCTTATCAAGCATTTCTTTCATGGATCGTGCCTTTGGTGTTGTATCTAAAAAGTCATCACCTAACCCAAGGTCATCTAGATTTTCTCCTATATTATCCTCTATGTGTTTTACAGTAAATGTCCCATGTGAGCTTGAAAAGAATGTATATTCTACTTTTGTTGGATCAAGTAGACTATAGATGTCCATTATATCTAGGTGATTGATGATATTGCTGAGTTCAACTTTATTCTGACTGATAATCTGCCTACTGAATATGTCCATTTCTGATAGGGAGGTGCTGAAATCTCCATCTATGATACTGGATCCATCTATTTCTTCTTGCAGTTTTATCAGTTTTTGTCTCACATATTTCGGCACTCTGTTGTTAGGTGCAAACACTTAAGGATTCTTGTGTCATTTTGGAGAATTGATCCCTTTATCACTATGTAATGTCCCTCTTTATCTCTGATAACTTTCCTTGATCTGAAGGCTGCTCTGTCTGAAGTTAGTACAGCTACTCCTGCCTTCTTTTGATCAGTGTTAGCATGATATATCTTTCTCCATCCATTTACTTTTAATATTTGTGTCTTTATATTTAAAGTTGGTTTCCTGTAGACAACATAAAGTTTGGTCATTTGGGAGGACCTACCCTGCCTTTGTCCATCTTTTAATTGATGCATTTAGATCATTGATGCTCAGAGTCATTATTGATATAGTTGGATTACTATCTATCACATTTGTTAATTTTTTTTCTATTTTTTGTTCTTCTTAGTTCCTTTTCTTTTAAAAAAAATATTTATTTATTTATTTATTTGGCTGCACCAGATCTTAGTTGCAGCATGCGGGATATTCACTGTGGTGTGCGGGATCTTTAGTTGAGGCATGTGGGCTCTTAGTTGAGGCATGCAGGACCTAGTTCCCTGACCAGGGATCAAACCTGGGCCCCCTGCATTGGGAGCATGGAGTCTTAAGCGCTGGACCACCAGGGAAGTCCCCTTAGTTCCTATTCTTGTCTTCCATTATTTGGCTGCCTTTTGTGGTTGTCTTTGAACATTTCATATGATGCTCAGTTCCCCCTCCAGTTTGGTGGGACAGGATGGGTAGAGTAAGCTTGAGTTGGGTATTTCCCTTCTCTCACGTGGAAGGCTAGAGCTGACTTGAGTATTTCCTTCCCCCCAGGTCAGTTAGGCTCTAGTAAAAGCCCAAGCAGGTTAAGGTCTGGTTAGTTCCTCTGAAGGGCAGACATTGTTAAAAATAACAGAATGCTCTGGTGTATTTCAAAATGGTGCTTTGTCCCCTCCCCTTGCCAGAAGCAGGAAGGGATTTTTCTCCAATATTCATTGTAAGAATCTGGTAGAACTCTAGGATGTAAAACTCACAAAAGTATGGGGGTCCTGATGACTGGGTCCCCTTGGAGTTTTTATCTCTCAAACTTGTCCACACTGAGACTCCAGCAATTAATCAATAACGGTTTAGGATTTCCTACCCTGGCACTGGTTCCTATGGAGGTTTCTGCTCTTGGCCTGTGAACTCGCTTCTCATACACATCTAAGAATAGCTGTTGATTTTTCAGTTTATTCAGTATTTACTTCGAGGATGAAGTGGTGACTTCTAAACTTCTTACATGCTGGACTGGTAACCAAAAGTCTATAAGTGGATTTTTTTATTGGTGAGTCTAAAGCTGCAACATATATGGAAGAATTTTCTGATTCATTTAAAAGATAAAATTTCTTCACTATAAGTTTGGTATAGTATATATAATGTTTCTACATTCTTTGATAATCTATTATGTGAATAAGATGTATTTTATAACATTCTATCAAACACAATATTGAATTAATCAGAACATTCCATTCTCCAACTGTGATGGATTACCAAGTGCAAGTGGTCATATCAAGCTCTTTCAGTAAATAAAAATATGGTAATTCATATCCTTTTCCCCCAATAGTATTATAACAACAACAACAACAATAATAAAATAACTAACACATCAGGCACTCTTCTAAGTGCCTCATATATATCAACTAATTTTTTCTCCAGAACCTCCTAGATATAGATCCTATACATTAGTATACCTGTTTTAAAGACAAAGACAAAAAAAGTGAGACAGAAAGATGTTAACTGCCTTGCCCATGGTCACACATTTAATAACTGACAGAGATGAAATATGGACTTAGATAATCTGACTCCAATTTAGTGTAAAAGAAATTGAAAAAATCAGGTTTTGGTGTCAGATTTATTGCTTACTAGCTTCATGACCTTCTGCAAGTTGTTAAGTCTTTATCCGCTCATTTCATCTGTTACATGGTAATAATAACCTAACTTACTGTTTTATTTTAAATGAGATAATATATATATGTGTATGTATACATATGTGTGTGTGTATGTATATATATATATATATAGCATTTAACACAAGAGTAGATCTGATATTCAATAAATAGTATATATTTTCTCTAATTAGGCCTTGACCAAAAGAGTACTTTTTATTTTCTTACATTATTTTAAAAATTATTTTTAGTTTGATATATTCTAGTAGAAATTTGCATCCTTAACACATAGAAGCAGGAATGAGGAAAGGAAAAAAAATAAATGAGCAAGTGAAATTGATACTATGACCTTATATTCCTCTTAGTATTATGGTACCCAGGCTATGTATCCATTAAGCAAATAGTTTAGCTGCTTCAATTTGCAGCAGCTCATATATTTAACTTTTATAGAGCTATTAATGAACTATAAGGATAAAATTTGCATTCAGACACCTGACGTTTTCAAATAGTTTTCAGAAATTAGGTCAAAGGCACCAGGGAACAATTTATGAAAATGCTCTCAAGCTCTTAAAGGGCTTGAGCACAGACTCAGTCTAAACTTGGAAGTTTCATCAGGAAAAGAATCTTTTCAATTTTGTTTATTGGTTCTGGGGAGTAACAGACACTCTCTGTGTGTGCGTGGAGTTGGGGGGGAGGGAGGGAGGGAGGGAGGGAGGGAGGCAGGAAGGAAGGAAGGAAGGAAGGAAGGAAGGAAGGAAGGAAGGAAGGGAGGGAGGGAGGGAGGGAGGGAGGGAAGAACAGAGAAGAAAGACAGAGAAGGAGGAAGGAGGAGGGAAGAGGAAAGTACACATGTTGATAAAAGCAAAGCAGACATGTTGATAGTATGAATGTACTCATTGCTTGGTGAACAGATAACCTTTTCTTGCTAAGTAGCTTCTATTTAACTTATCCACAATTTTCATTTCCTTGGTCTATGTATTTTCTCCTGTTCTATGTTGAATATGTAACTTTGCATTGATCACTTGCCCTGAACACTGCTTAATAATATTTTGTTCCATTTTGAGGAAAGGGGTTTGTACTTTTTCCAACTCTGCAGTGTAAGCTTCCCAAGAGCATAGACTGTATATTCTCTATAGTCCCTGCTACTTTGTTTCACTTTCAAATTTTGTCATCAAATAGCTACCTAATCAATTTTGTGGACTAAATTGATAAGTTCAAACATCTGTAAGATTTTTCTTTTGCTTTAAACTAAATTAAATGCTGCTTTTGATAGTGGATAACAATGCCAGGTACTGGGTAATTTTACCTCCACTAAGCTAAATTTAATTAAGCAAGCCTAATAAAATGAAATGACAAATCAAAGAGTGTCCTTAAATAGAAAACTCCCCTAATGCATGTAAAATGTAATTTAATTTTCCAGAATTCAGGATATACACAATTCTTCAGGGAAATACTCATTGCAAATGTGAGTCCCACCTATACTTTTTAATTAAGTTCCTCTACAAAGAAATTGTTTGCAGTAAACTCTTATAACCTTCGAAAAAGGAGCTGTGGTAAATTTTTGAGATTTAAAAATGCAAAAATGTATAAAAAGAGTGGAATGCAGTTCTTAGATCTGTCATTAGGTACAAAGACCCTGGTCTTCCACCAAAGCCTTTAAACATAGATTGTCATATCCTTTTTGAAAATTAAATTTCTGGGTGCTGCTCAAAAGTCATATGCTCCTCCCAACTTACAACAGGAATCTAGATTTTAAAAGATATGTTTTTGGCCGTAAGCTGGAGGAGACAGAATAGAATGCAAAATTACTTACACCTGCAGTCACTGGTCTCAATAGCAAAATCAAGTGTCTATTTAGTTCACCATTCAATCTTTAGCTACATTTTAAGAATAGCAGGTGCAACTATTACACAGTTTGAACCCAGACTGCAGAAGATGCATATATAGATTGGAGTAAAACTTCAGGAAATCTCCCTAATGTAACTTAGCAAACTTTCTATCCCTCTGGTTAAGGCAGTGCAATGTTTATGATCAAACCCCTTCACCTGCCTTCACTCCTCCCCACCATCCTGTATGAGCAGCTATGTTAACAAATGCATTAAGCAAAGAATAAGTACATAAGGCAGTAATATTAAACACCAAACAAGTCTTACCAAGCATCTCATAGACAACTGTCAATTTTAGAGACTGTGCTTATTTTCAATATCACACAAAAAAATGATACCTACAGTTGTCATATTTCTGAGGGTCCTTTTATAATCAAAGTAATGCATCATTAGCTACTACTTCCTGTCTTTTCTGTAGTTCTTTTAAAAGTTATTTTTAAATAGGTTATATATGCATATGATACAAAAGATACAAACTCTTTTACCACCAGTTTTCTTCTCTAGAAGCAACTTTTATCCATTTTTAAAATAAAATAGTTTTACAAGAGAAATATATCTATAGATAGCTCACTTTTAAGAAACATATACTCCATTGCATATTACTATTTTATCTTATATATCATTCATATAGTTTTATATTGGTAGATATAGGACTACATCATTCTTTTCAACAACTGCATAGTTTACATTGCACAGAAATACCAGAATTTATCTGATCAATCCCCACTGATGAACACTTTTTTCAGTCTTATGCCACTATAAAAATGCTGTACTGAATATCATTGTACATTTTACATATGTACAAGCATATGTGGAAGATACATTCCTAGAAATGTATCTGTGGGAGCACAGGACATATGTATTTTTAACTTTAATATATAATGACACATTATTTCCTGAAGAGATGTAACAATTTATATTCCCACCAACAGCATGTGAGAGTTCTTTCACATCTTCAAAACACTTGAAATTGTCAATCTTTAAAATTTTTTCCATTCTGATGGATATAAGTAGTATCTAATTATAATTTTATTTTGCTGGTTATTAATGAGTTTAAGTACCTTTCCTTATGCCTACTGGTGATTTGCTTATATTATTATGAAAAGTCTTTTTTTCCCTTTGTTTTCTACCCTTTTTTAACAAATTGTAGGTTTTAGATATGAATTCAGTATTGGTATTATTAATATATTCTTTCACTCCATGGTTTATATGTTCATTCTTTTAATGATAAGTAACAAAAGTTCTAAATTTTAATAAAGTTATAATATATTAATCTTTTCCATTATGGCTATTGCTTTCCCTACTCATGAAGCTATCCCCACATGTTATCTTCCAAATCTTTATTATTTGCCTTTAGCACTCAGTTCTACAATCCCCTATATCTATATGATGTGTGTGGAGAGGGAGGGTGTAAGACAAAGATCAAGTATCTTTTCCTTCCAAAAAATTCTCCACGTAGTTGACCAGAATCATTTTATGAAAAACAGCATCCCCTCCCCACTGCACTGTGGTATGAACTGTTATAAATTTTGTCCACATATTTATGAGTTTGTGTTTGCATTCTCCATTATATGTGACTGATCTATTATTCTATCATTGCAAGAATACACACTCTATAAAAATGATTATATGATTTTCCCCTTTTATTCTGATACTGTGAGAAAGCTATTTTCAAAAACTGAACAAACCTTGCATTCAAAACAAACCTAGTCTACTGTAGTATATTACTGCTTTACATCATGGAATTTGGTTTACTAATATTTTGCTTATGTTTTTGCATCTAAGTCTATGGATAAAATTGGCATATAATTTCACCTACTCATAATGTTCTTCTTAGATGTTACCTATCGCTGTATAAAAATTTACACCAATGCTTAGTAACTGTATTAGCCAGTATTCTCCAGAGAAACAGAAACAATAGGATATTCTTGGAAGAGATTTATTGTAAGGAATTGGCTCATGTAATTACAGAGGAGGCTCAAAATTCCAATGCTCTACCGTCTGTAAGCTGGAGACACTGGAAATCCAGTGATGTAAATCAGTCCTATTCTGAAGGCCTGAGAACCAGGGATGCCAGTGGTATAGATTTCAGGTCAGATTTAAAGGCTTAAGAACCAGGAGTTTGGAGGGCAGGGGCAGACCAATGGCTCAAGTAATCAGACAGGATGAAAATAAGGGGCAAAGTCCTCATTCTTCTGTCTTTTGTTCTATTCAGGTCCCCAAAGAATTGGGTGATGCCTGCCCACCCACACTGGGGAGGGCAATCTACTTTATTGAGTCCACCATTCAAATGCTAATCTCATCTAGATACATTCTTACAGACATTCCTGGGTACATAAATCTTAGGGGAGTTTACAACATGGCAGCTGGTTGTTTCACAGTGATCAAACTAGAGCAAGAGAACGTCACAAAGACAGAAATCACAGACTTTTGTAATGCAATCTTGGAAGTACCATCCCATCACCTTTGCCACATTTAGTTCAAAGAAAGTCACTAGGTCCAGCCCATATTCAACTGGAGGGGATTGCACAAAAGTGAGAATATCACATGGTTATGCTGGCCTCGTGATACATGTTGAAAATAATTCCTTATTTTTCAACTCTCTATAATTATGTGTATCATTTGTATGTATCTTCCTTAGGAATAATATATTACTGCTTAGTATTATATTGTTTCTTCAGTATGATACATTTGTTTTAAATATATCTAATATAGGTTAACATCAAGTCTGTTAATATAAATAAAAATAAATCCCTAAAATACTATATGTAAAATATATTTTTGTACTATGTTTTAAATATATTTTATAATAATATAATATAATATAAGACATAATATATATGCCCTGAAGCACTCTGGGACTGGAGCTGATAAAGTTAATTTGTATATCAGGACCCAAAAAATGATGGCCACCCCAAGGGCCCAGCCCACATGACAAATCTAAACCTAAGTCAGCCTGCATTTAGGGGAAATACTTGTCAAGGAAACCTAAGATATACCAATCACAATCCTCCAACTTAGCTTTAGTGAGGTCACCTTACCATAAAAATAGGATCAGCTAGACTTATAAAGAAATCCCCAGGGAGGGAGGGCAGGGGGAAGGGGTAACATAGGAGTAGGGGATTAAGAGGTACAAAATACTGTATATAAAATAATCTACAAGGACATATTGTACACCACAGGGAATACAGTCAATATGTTATAACTACGAATGAAGTATAATCTTTAAAAATTGTGAGTCACTATGTTGTACAAATGAAAATTATATAATACTATATATCAACTATACCTCAACAACAACAAGAAGAGAAGTTCCCAACCTCCCAGTCAATCATACCCTGTTTCAGCATTGCTGCTTCTAACTGTATTAAACTCACTCTTCCCAAAAGATTTTGGCAAGACTACTCTCCACTGCTTGTGAGGCACTATACACCCTCAATCCATGGATTATTTTTCCTTGAATAAAGGATATCAAATTCATTACTAAATTGTTTTAGCCTGTCATTTGACAGGTTTGGCGATAAGATGAGACCCAAAACCAGCTGCTGCTGATTCCAGGTATGGCTCCTACATGCAAGTAAAGATACCCACAGAGCCCTTTTGGTTCACTGCCTCTTGGGCTACTCTCCAGGATCACTAATAAGCTTCTCTCAGGTCAAGCAACATATTTTGCATTCTGAACTCTTCAAATTTTCCCTAATCCTTCCAGGTGGAATACTGGTGTATGAGAGACTCCATATTTTTCACAGTGAGACTTAATGGGTCACAGCATTTGGGTTTCATGGCAAACTTCATCTACAAGGTAAGTGCCTTTTGGAGGTCCTGACAGGTCTCAGGAACTGTGCACAGGAAGCCAGAAACATAAATCTGGTTGAATTAAGGAGGATTATTTCAACAGGGGAAAATAATGGGTACAACTCAATTGGAGAAAGCAAGATGGTAGCTATTAGGAGATTCACAAAGCCTCAAGGTAAGTCCATAGCATAAACTGCTAGGGGATTTGGGGAAATAAATTAAGGCAAGAAATTCAAACTGTTTTGACCAATGACACCTCAAAATCTAAGCAGGCACAAGCCAGACTAATAGAAGCCATTAGGGCATCTACCACTGTAAATAGATCTTTTTCTGAAAGAAACAATAGACCTGTTCCTAACAGGAATCTCAGCAGCCAAAGGTGCAAAATTGGTGGGCATGAGTCGAGTACTAAAAAGCTGTTAGAGGAGAGAGATCAAGGTGGTGGAGTAAGAGGATGTGGAGCTCACCTCCCCACTGCCACCCCCAAACACATCAAAAATAGATCTACATGTGGATGAATTCTCACTGAAAACTAACTGGAAATTGGCAGAAGGACACCTGTACAACCAAGGTTGGAAGAAAGATATACACAAAATCAGGTAGGATGAGAAGAAAAGTGACTGGGTCCAGACCTGTGCCCCTGAGAGGGGTCTCAGAGGAAAAGATAGATAGTATGGGCAGGGCAAACAGCCACACTGGAGAGTAAGCGGGTCAAGCCACAGACTGAGTGACTCAGTCCTGGGGCCTTATACATAGGAGACAAAGCCCACTGGCTGGCTGGAGAAATGCTAGGACAGAGAGAAAGGCTGGAAAGCCTAGACTCCACTCACGAGGAGCATGCAGGTGCTAGCTTGCCCCCAGGCAGGACTGAGAGAGGTCTGCCCTAGTGGTTGCTGGGTTTCCCCACAACTACTTCGCCACCCTGCACTCCACAGCCCAAGCCAAGCATACACCTTGGTCCTACTCACTCCAAGCCACAGTGCAGCATTGGACCCAGGGCTGCCAGGACCTTGAAAAGACTCGACCTTGGGACAAGGAGGCAAATGAATCCTGGGGCAGAGCCCAGGTGGGGTGGTGATGGCCAAGTGGCACCCCAGAAACAGCCAGAATTCTGATGGCAGCATGGCTTCCAGGTTTCCTGGGACAGCCTCACTGTGTGCCCCAGCCAAAGCTGAGCAAATGCTCCTGCCCTGCTCACTCCATGCCACAGTGCAGCACTAGATCTGGGGTGGTCACCATCAGGGAAAAAATGCAACCATGGGCCACATCTGAGCAGAGCCACAGATGCCTACACAGGCAGAGGATCAGACCTATGTAAGCACAGGAGCCCCACTTGCTTCAGCATTTCCCTTCTTCAGGATAAAGCTCCTGGTACAGAGAGAAGGAAAAACACACATTAAAAGAAAATGGAGCCAGCTAGAGCTTGACACTTACGGGCTTCCACTCCAGCAACTTGGGATCAGACCCCACCCCTGACAGGGAAATGATGGTGACTGAGCAGAGTGGAAGTCACACCTCACACCCTGCACAGGGTCTAGCTCCTCCATCTCCAGCCCCACCCCTTACCAAGGTGATGGTTGCCAGCACACCCTGAGGAAAGATGTGACTGGCTGCCACATCAAATCCAGCTCTCCCACCAGGCACACGGGGCACATGCTGTCTACACAGGGATGCTCTCACATAAGAATGCCCCTTTAAAAGACCAAAATACATAAATGTTTCACCTGAATTCATAATCAGAGAAAGTTAAGTAAAATGAAAAGTCAGAGGAACTACTCTCAGTTGAAAGAACAAGAGAAAAACCCTGAAAAAATAAAAGCTGAAACAGAAATAAACAATTTACCAGATAAGGAATTCAAAACATTGGTAATAAAAATGTTGACTGGGAAAAGTTATTTGGGAATTAGGGAAAAGGATTGATCTAAATTACTGACCACTTCATCAAGGAACAAGACAATATAAAAAAGACCCAATTAAAAACAGATAATTCACTATCTGAAATAAAAAACACACTAGAAGGAAGGAATAGTAGACTAAGGATACAGAAGAACACATAAATGATCTGGAAAATAAAATAATGGAAATCACCCAATCAGAACAGCAGACAGAAAGACATATGAAAAGACAATGAAAAGAATTTATGAAACCTCTGAAATAACAATAAGAGTGCCAACATTTGCATTAAAGGTGTTCCAGAAGGGCAAAAGAGAAAGGGATTGAAAACATATTTGGAGAAATTATGACTGAAAACTTCCCCAAACTGAAGGAGACAGATATCCAAGTACAGGAAGCACAAGGGCCCCAAACAAAATAAACCCAAACAGACCCACACCAAGATATATTGTAATTAAAATGACAAAAGTTAAATATAAAGAGAGAGAGTTCTAAAGGCAGCAAGAGAGAAACAAAGAGTGATATACATGGTAATCCCCATAAGGCTATCAGCTGATTTCTCTGCCAAACTTTTGCAGGCCAGAAGGGAGTGGCATGATATATTCAAAGTCCTGAAAGGCAAAAATCCTGAAACCTAGGGTAGTGTACACAGAAAGATTATCATTTAGATAAAAGGAGAGACAAATAATTTCTCAGACAAGCAAAAATGAAAAGAATTCAGCAACACTAAACCTACCCTAAAAGAAATATTGAAGGATCTTCTCTAAATACAAAAGAAGCAAGAATCTACAGGAAAGGGAAAATTGCCCAAGGAAAGCAAATATATAGCAAGAATTGAAGATCACTTAAATAAGCCAGGATGTAGAATAAAAGATAAAAAAACTGTAAAAGCAACTATAACTAAAATGAATAGTTAATGGGCAAGCATGAAGCTGTAAAATATCAATAGGATATCCAAAACACAAGATGTGGGGGAGGGGAGTAAAAAAAATGTAGATCTTTTAGAATGTGTTTGAACTAAATTTACTACCAGTTTAAAACAAGTGGATGTATTTATGGATAAATGTATATGAACCCCATGGTAAACACAAATCAAAAACCTACAAAAGACACACAAAAGCCAAAAAGAATGGAACCCGAGCATACTACCTAAGAATAATCATCAAACCACAATGGTAGAAACAAAAAGAAGAAATGAATGGAGAAGAACTAAAAAACTGGAAAACAAGTAATAAAATTGCAATAAATACATACCTATCAATAATTACTTAATTTATTTGTTTTTTTGAATATCAAGACACCTTTGTTGTGTTTTTTTTTAAACATCTTTATTGGAGTATAATTGCTTTACAGTGTTGTGTTAATTTCTACTGCATAACAAAGTGAATCAGCTATATGTATATATATATCCCCATATCCCCTCCTTCTTGCATCTCCCTCCCACCCTCCCTATCCCACCCCTCTAGGTGGTCACAAAGCACTGAGCTGATCTCCCAGGGCTATGCAGCTGCTTCCCACTGCTATCTAGTTTACATTTGGTAGTGTATATATGTCCACGCTACTCTCTCACTTCATCCCAGCTTACAGTTCCCCCTCCCCGTGTCCTCAAGTCCATTCTCTATGTCTGTGTCTTTATTCCTATCCTGCCCCTAGGTTCATCAGAACAATTTTTTATTTTTAGATTCCATATATATGTGTTAGCATATGGTATTTCGTTTTCTCTTTCTGACTTATTTCACTCTGTATGACAGACTCTAGGGCCATCCACCTCACTACAAATAACTCAATTTCATTTCTTTCTATGGCTGAGTAATATTCTATTGTATATATGTGCCAGATCTTCTTTATCCATTCATCTGTCAATGGACACTTAGGTTGCTTCCATGTCCTGGCTTCAGTAATTACTTTAAATGTCAATGGACTAAATGTTCCAATCAAAAGACAGAGGGAGGGGCTTCCCTGGTGGCGCAGTGGTTGAGAGTTTGCCTGCCGATGCAGGGGACACGGGTTCGTGCCCCGGTCCGGGAAGATCCCACATGCCACTGAGCAGCTGGGCCCGTGAGCCATGGCCACTGAGCCTGTGTGTCTGGAGACTGTGCTCCGCAATGGGAGAGGCCACAACAGTGAGAGGCCCGCATACCAGAAAAACAAACAAACAAACAAAAAACAGCATCAAAAAGCATAAAATATCTAGGAATAAATTTAACCAAGTGAAAGACCTATACTCTGAAAACTATAAAACACTGATGAATGAAACTAGGAAACTGAAGAGGATACAGAGAAATGGAAAGATATCCCATGTTCTTGGATTGGAAGAATCAATATTGTTAAAATGGCCATACTACACAAAGCAATCTACAGATTTAATGCAATCCCTATCAAAATAGCCAAGACATTTTTCACAGAACTAGAACAAATAATCCTAAAATTCATATATAACCAAAAAAGACACCAAATTGCCAAAGCAGTGTTGTGAAAAAAGATCAAAGTTGGAGGTATAATACTCTCAGACTTCAGAATATACTACAAAGTTACAGTAGACAAAACAGTGTGGTACTGGCACAGAAACAGACACATAGATCAATGGAATAGAGAGTCCAGAAATAAACCTATGCACCTAGGGTCAATTAATCTATGACAAAGGAGTCAAAAATATACAATGGAGAAAAGACAGTCTCTTCAGCAAGTGGTGTTGGGAAAGCTGGACAGCCCCATGTAAATCAATGAAATTAAAACACTCCCTCACACCATATCTAAAAATAAACTCAAAATGGTTTAAAGACCTAAATATATGACAGGATGCCATAAAACTCCTAGAAGACAACATAGGCAAAACATTCTCTGATATAAATGGTTACAGTATTTTATTTTATTTTTTATTTTTTGCAGTGCGCGGGCCTCTCACTGTTGTGGCCTCTCCCATTGTGGAGCACAGGCTCCAGACGCGCAGGCTCAGCGGCCATGGCTCACGGGCCCAGCCGCTCCGCGGCATGTGGGATCTTCCCAGACCGGGGCACGAACCCGTGTCCCCTGCATCAGCAGGTGGACTCTCAACCACTGTGCCACCAGGGAAGCCCGGTTACAATATTTTCTTATAACAGTCTACCAAGGCAAAAGAAATAAAAGCAGAAATAAACAAATTTGACCTATCAAATTTAAAAGATGTGTGCAGCAAACGAAACTTCACAAAATGAAAGGACAACCTGTAGAGTGGGAAAAAATATTTGCAAATGATGTGATCAACAAGATGTTAATAGCCAAAATATATAAACAGCTCATAAAAATCAGTATCTAAAAAACAAACAACCTAATCAAAAAATGGGAAGAAGACCTGCATAGACATTTTTCCAAAGAAGACATACAGAAAACTAACAGGCATATGAAAAGATGCTCAACATTGCTAATAGGAAATATTAGTGAAAACAATGAGATATGACCTCACACCTGTCAGAATGGCTATCATCAAAAAGCTTACAAATAACAAGTGTTTGAGAAGATGTGAAGAAAAGGGAAGACTTGTACACTGTTAGTGGAAATATACATTGGTACAGCCACTGTGGAAAACAGTATGGAAGTTCCTCAAAAAACTAAAAATAGAACTACCATATTATCCAGCAATTCTACTCATGGTATATATCTGGAAAAAGTGAAAACAGTAATTCAAAAAGATGCATGCACCCAAATGTTAATAGCAGCACTATTTACAATAGCTAAGACATAGAAGCAACCCAACTGCCCATCAACATAAGAATGCAAAAAGATGTGAGATACACACACACACACACACACACATGCACACACAATGGAATTTTACTAAGCCATAACAAAAATGAAATTCTTCCATTTGCAGCAATGTGGATGGACCTAGAGAGTATTATGCTTAGTGAAATAAGTCAGACAGCGAAAGACAAATACTGTATGATATCACTTATATGTGGAATCTAAAATACAATACAAATGAAATATGTAAAACAGATTCACCAATACAGAAAACAAACTCATGGTTACAAAGGGGAGAGGGAAATGGGGAGGGACAAATTACCAGTATGGGATTAACAGATACAAACTACTGTGTATAAAATAAGCAAACAAAAAGGATATATTATATAGTACAGGGAATTATAGCCATTACCTTGTAATAACTTATAATGGAATCTAATCTACAGAAATACTAGATCACTATGCTGTACACCTAGAATAAATAATAATATGGTAAATCAACTATATTTCAATTTTTAAAAATAAATAATAAAAGATGTTAGAGTGCTTGCCATCTAACTCTAAGATCCTGTGCTAGGATAAACTGGTCACAGAACACGTTAGAACTAAGTCATAAGCCACCCTCAAGAAAATTTCCATGCAATGAGGTACACTATAAAACAAAACAAAATCCTTAACCCAGTGGCATATCTCTCTTGGGGATTAATTTGGCTGAGACCCAATGCTTAGCTAAAGAATTGTGATCCTCAAGTTTCAGAAAACTGAGTATATCTTCTGCTTATTTTATGTCTAAGAACTGTTCTCCTGGAAGATGTAAATAATAAAAATTGCAAAGACTTATTAAGACAACCTAGAATTACAATGGCCATTATGGGAAATGTTCTGAATGGGTGCAGAATATGCAACCCCAAAATATGCCAGTTTGGCATATTGATTATTTTGAATTAAAGTTACTTGAGAAGCAGCCAGTGAGAGAAGGACACTCTGGCCTTCCTTTGTCACCCTGAAAGCAGGAAATAAACCTCCCATGAAAGGTACCCTCCCTATACATTAAGGATAGAAGGTATCCTTATCACCAGAAATAGGAAATTTAGGGTGAAAAGGCTATAAAAACAAACCGTTTTACTTCACTAATTTACTATCCTCCAAGCCCAAACTCCTTTGTCTTGTAAATTCTTCACTAATTTATTGTTACTTTGTCTAAAAGGTATAAAGCTCCCTGCTTTGGTTACTTCTTGGAGTCTCATATTTTTATGGGGCTCTTGTACATACGAAAGTAAATTGTTTTTCTCCTGTTAATCTGTCTCATGTCAATTTAATTATTAGGCCAGCCAAAGAACCTAGAAAGGGTAAAGGGTAAAATTTTCCTCCCCTACAGTTGCAATTAGATAAGATCATTTTAAAAATACACTTGAGAGTAAATGTCCCTAATTTAAACAAACAGAACGGGATACCGATTTTAACTGGCATGAGGAATCCTCCAAAATAATTTGAGAATAGTTTCACTGAAAGATTCATTGCACAGGGCCAATAATGAAAAATTAAAGACACAAGAGGTACCTAAAACAAAAGACTGTAAGACTGACATGACTCCTACTACTCCCCCTCTACCTTCCTTTATGGGAATACTCACAGTCTACTAATCCTCTATCTGAATTGCCTTTTCACTCTGAAGATACTACAAGGCTGTAAACAACAGTCCACCAGGTTGGTGGCTTACAGATCTGTTTGCTTCTGTCTGTATGTTTATGTATGCCTATGTATGTATATTGTAAATGTGTGATTTTTTTCTGCCTCTGGATGGTATTGCTAAAACTAGTTTGTATAAAGCTCTATTTAGCTGACTTGAGGAAAAATAAATATTTATATAAATCAAGTACACTCTCAGAAATATAGAAACTACCTCAAATGTTTTTCAAGTTCACATGATCTAGGATAACCTTTGATTAGTAAAAGCTAGTCTAAGTTTGTTAGTTTAATTAAAACAGGCATGTCTTTAGAGTTATCATTAAATATAATGCAGATATCCAACTTGCATTCTACCCAGGTTTACTAAAAGTCAAACAAACTCACATTATCTCTGTTACAGAACTTGTTAGCAAGGATGATAACTTAAGATGATGGTTAACTGTTTAATTTCTCATGAATCATATGGTAACTCTAATACTGTGAGGGATTCTAAACTGTTTTCACAGCAGCTGAGCTATTTTACGTATGCAGGAACAATTTATGAATGTTCATTTTTTTCACATACTTGCCAAGCCATGTCATTTTGTTTGTTTTATTTTTAGTCTAGCCAACCTATTGGATATGAACTGGTATCTCAGTGTGTTTTTCATTTATATTTCCCTAATGACTAATGAACTTGAGCGTCATTTAATGTGCTTATTGACCATCCATCTTTGAAGAAATGTTTATTAAAGTACTTTGCCCATTTTAAAAATTGTCTTTTTGTTTTATCAATTTATAAATTCTATAAAACTGCATTATATATGGTTTGCAAATATTTTCTCTTACTCTGTGAGTTGCCTTTTCACTTACTTGATAGTGTCCTTTGATGCACAAAAGTTTTAAATTTTGATGAAGTCCAATTTACTTTTCTTTTTGCTGTTTTGATTTGGCTAAAGTATTTAAGAAACTGTTATCTAATCCAAGGTAATGAAGAATTAAAAATATGTTCCCTTCTAAGAGTTTTATGTATATTTGTATATGGTGGGAGAGAAAGGTCCAAATTCTTTTTTTTTTTTTTCAAGTAGGTATCCAGTTATCACAGCACAATTTCTTGAAATTATTACTCTTGCTCTATTGAATGGGCTTGGGACTCTTGTCAAAAATCAATTGACCATAGAGTTATGGATTTATTTATGCACACATAATTCTATTGCATTGATCTGTATGTTTATCCTTATTCCAGTGCCACACTGGTTTGAATATCATAGCTTTGTAGTACATTTTGAAATCAGGAACTGTGAGTATTCCCACTCTTTTCATCTTTTTTGAGACTGTTTTGGCTATTCAGAGTGCCTTGTAACTTCACATGAATTTTAGGATGAACTTTATCATTACTACAAAAAAAGCAGTTGGAATTTTGGTAGGGACTGCAGTGAATGCATAGATCCATTTGGGGGAATACCTTAATTATATTAAATCTTCCAAACCATGAACATGGTAGATCTCTACATTTACTTAGGTCTTCTGTAACTTCTTTTGGCAATGTTATGTAGTTTTCAGTATAAAAGTACTATTCTGCTTTGCTTAAATTTATTCCTAAGTATTTTATTATTCAGATGATATGAATGTAACTGTTTTATTTCACTTTCAGATATTGCATTGCTGGTGTACAGAACACAATTGATTTTTGTATATTGATCTTGTATGCTAAAACTTTGCTGAACTTCTTTTTTTAATCCCCAAGAGCATGTTGTGGAGTCCTTATAATTTTCTACAAGAAAAATTATGTTATCTACAAATAGAGATAATTTTGATTATTCATTGTTCATCTGGATGTTTTATTATTTATTTTCTTGCCTAATTATCCTGGTTAGATCTTCCAGTATAATGGTTACTAGAAGTGTCAAGAGTGGACATCTTTCTCTAGTTCCTGATCTTAGGAGGAAATCTTTTTTTTTTTTAATGATCTTTAAATTTTTAATTGTGGTTTAAAGAAACATAACATACAATTTACCATCTTACCAATGTTTAAGTCTATAGTTCAGTAGCGTTAAGTATATTCACATTGTTGTGTTATAGCTCTCCAGACCTTTTTATCTTACAAAACTAAAAATCTATACCCATTGAACTATTCCCCATTTCTCTCTCCCTCCAGCCCGTAACAGCCACCACTTTCTTTCTGTTTCTATGAATGTGACTAACTGAAACACCTCGTTTAAGTGGAATTATGCATTATTTATCTTTCTGTGACTGGCTCATTCCATTTAGCACATCCTCAAGAGTCATCTATATTGTAGCATATGACAGGATTTACTTCTATTTAAAGTGTGAATAATATTCCATTGCATATACCACATTTTCTTTACCTGTTCACCTGTTGATAGAAACTTGGAATGCTCTGGATATGTATGTTAGGTTCATTTGGTCTATAGTGTTGTTCAAATCCCTTGTTTCCTATATTTTCTCTGTCTGGATGATCTATCTATTATTGAGAGTGAAGTATTAAAGTTCCCAACTATTATTATATTGCTATTTACTTCTTTACATTCTCTTAGAATGTGCTTTTTATTTTTAGGTATTCTGATATTGGGTGCATACATATTTACATCTGTTATATCTTCTAGATGAACTGACTCCTTTATACAGTGACCTTCTTTGTCTCTTTTGACCATGTGTAATTTAAAGTCCATTTTGTCTCATATAAGTAGTTACCCCTTCTTTCAAGTAGGATAGAAAATCATAAAGACAGAAACTTCTGTCAACTTCTATTTATCTAAATTAATGTTGAATTTTGTCAGATCTTTGAGCAATTATAGTTAGTGTTTTTGTGATTTTTGTCAGTTTTTTCTTTATAAAATTTATATTAATAGAATTGCTACCATCGATCCATTGCTACATCCCTGCCATAAATCATTTTGGGGCATAATTTTCATAATACCTTTAAACTTTTGTAACATGATCCTGCTTATTAACGAAGATTTAGCAGTAATACTAAAATACATTGTAGTTTTAATTTTTTCTTATCTCTCTCAGTTTGGTATTAATGCTATCACTATAAAAGTGTTTAAAGGTTTTCCTTCCTTTTCTATTTGCTGTTGTGGTTAATATAGCATGTGAGTTGAATCTTTTTAAGATTTCGGTAGAATTCCCCTGTGAAATCATACAGCTTAGGACTTTTCTGCAGGCTAAGTGATGGGAGGAGGGGATAATTCTTTGAAAAAGTATATTTTATGGAAATTGAACAGTTAAAATTTGCTTCCTAGTCTGAGTTCAGTTTTGGTCATTTATATTTTCCTGGAAACTAATCCAAATCATCCAGATTTTCATATATATTCATAATCAGTTGACAAAATGTAGCTACTTATAATTATTTTTCTCTGCAACAGTTGTTTTAACATTATTTCTGTTTTGCATATTTTCATGCTTTCTGCTTTTTTCATTCATTAAATGAGGTAATTTCTAATACGTATTTTGTGTGTGCCAGAAATTAGATTGATTTATTAGTTCTGTTATTTTCCAAATCATCAATTAATAGATTGCTCAAACTTGCTTTCCTTTTTTGTTTGTGTATAGCTTCACTTTTATCCCTACTGTGGTTAATCATATTTACTTACAGGATTTGTTTCCATTCTTCCTTTTTTCTTTTTTTTCTCCAATTTGACAACCTGTGGACCTAGGATCATGTTACAGTCAGTCCATGTTTTCCCCATTGATCTTTCTGTTTGATATCTCTGTGATATTCCTTTGGTATGTATAGCCACCCCTGAGCCAATACATATGATTTTCATTGCTTTAGCTATAAAACAAAACTTGGTATCTCATAGGGCATGCTCCCATTCTTTATTCTTACTTATCAACACTTTTGGTATTTTGGGGTTCTGTGAATTTTATGATCAGCTTTTCAAATTCCATGAAAAACATGTTAGGATTTAAACTGGAAATGCATTGATTTTTACAGTATTGATTTTTAACAAATAATTATAGATCTATTAAGGTTACTAATTTCTTCCTGAGTTAAATTGTTATGAGGCAAAACACTTGCCTAAATAAATCCTTGGAAAATGTGTCCCCAGTTAGTGTACTGGGGAACATAACAAAGATGGCTTTATGAAAAATGAGTTTTTTGAAAATTATAAGTAAATTTTAGGGTATGGTAATTTTTAAATTAGAGATTTTTTTCTTTCAGATTTATTGAGGTATAATGAAATAAGTACAGCATAAGCTATATAGCATAATGAACTGATTTACATATATCATAAAATGATTACCACTATAAGTTGAGTTAACATCCATCATCTCATATAGATACAAAAATATATTTTTAAAAAAGTTTCTTTTCTTTTGAGAGAACTTTTAGGATCTATTCACTTAAAAACTTTCAAATATACCATACAGCAGTGTAAACTATAGTCATCATGTACATTACGTTTGCCTTACAACTGGAACTTTGTGTCTTTGACCACTTCACCCAAATCTCCCTAAATCCCTCAACCGCCACCACTGGTAACCACAAATCTGATCTCCTTTTCTGAGTTTGATTTGCTTTTAAGAGACACAGATGTAGAAAACAGACTTGTGGACACAAGGTGGGAAGGGGAGGATGGGACGAATTGAGAGAGTAGCATTGATATATATACATTACTATGTGTAAAACAGCTAGCTAGTGGAAAGCTGCTGCATAGCACAGGGAGATCAGCTCGGTCCTCTGTGATAACTTAGAGGGGTGGGGTGGGGGGTTGGGAGGGAGGCTCAAGAGGGAAGGAATATATGTATACATATAGCTGATTCACTTTGTTGTACAGAAGAAACTAACACAATGTTGTAAAGCAATTATACTCCAATTAAAAAAAGTGACATGGGGAAAGGTGTACAAAGTCAAGTTAAAAACTACAACATAAAACCATAAAGTAAAATATGAGAAATAGAAAAAAAGATTCCAGATATCAGTGAGATCATACAGTATTTGTCTTTCTCTAACTTATTTCACTTACCATAATGCCATCAAGCTTATCCCAAATAGCAGGATTCCCTTCTTTTCTATGGTTGGAGAGTATTCCATTCTATAGATGTACCATATTTTCTTATCCATTCATCCATTGATGGACCTTAGGCTGTTTCCATATCTTGGCTATTGTACATAATACTGCAATGAACATTGAGGTGCAGATATCCCTTCACCTATATACCCAGAAATGGAAGCACTGGATCATATGGTAGCTTTACTTTAAAAATTTTGTGGAACTCCATACTGCTTTCCATAGTGGCTGAACCAATTTACAAACCCACCAAGCATGCACAAGGGTTTCCTTTTCTCCATATCCTCGCCAACATTTGTTATCTCTTGGCTTTTTCATCATGGCCATTCTAATATGTGTGAGATGATATCTCGTTGTGGTTTTGATTTGCATTTCCCTAATGATCACTGATGTTAAATACCATTTCTTGTAACTGTTGGCCATTTGTATAATTTCTTTGGAAAACTGTCTATTTGGGTCCTTTGCCCATTCTTTAAATTGCATTATTTGGTTTTTGCCTATTGAGTTGTATGACTTCTTTATATATTCTGTATATTAATCCCTTATCAAACATATGATTTGCAAATATTTTCTCCCTTTCTGTAGGTTGCCTTTTCATTTTGTTGATTGATTCTTTTGATATGCAAAAGCTTTGTAGTTTTATGTGGTCTGACTTATTTTATCACTTGTGCTTTAGGTGTCATATCCAAAAATTATCATTGCCAAGACCCCTGTCATGAAGTTTTTTCCTGTTTTTTTTCTAGTAGTTTTATGGTGGGAGGTCTTAAATTTAAGTCTTTCATGAATCTGGAGTTCATTTTTATGAGTGGTGTAATACAGGGATCGAATTTCATTCTTTTCCATGTGAATATACAATTTTCCTGGGACCATTTATTGAAGAAACTATCTTTTTTCCACTGAGTATTCTTGGATCTTTTGAAATAAGGTTTGACTATATATGCATGAGTTTATTTCTGGGCTCTCAATATGTTCCATTGGTCTATGGGTCTGTTTTTATACCAGTACAATACTGTTCTGACTATTATAGACTTATAAAATAGCTTTAAATCAGGAAGTATGATGCCTCCCATTCTGTTTTTTCTCAGCTTTGGTTTGGTTATTCAGGATCTTTTATAGATCCATATCAAGTTTTAAAAATTTTTTAATTTAATTTTTATTGAAGTATAGTTGATTTACAATGTATTAGTTTCAGGTGTAGAGCAAAATGATTCAGATATATACACATATGTATATGCATATACATATGTGTTATATATATATACACACACACATATATACATTCTTTTTCAGATTCTTTTCCTATGTAGTTTATTACAAAATGTTGAATATAGTTCCCTGTGCTATACAGTATATCCTTGCTGTTTATTTTATATATGGTAGTATGTATATGTTATTCCCAAATTCCTAATTATCCCTCCCCCGACCTTTCCTCTTTGGTAACCATATGTTTGTCTTCTGTATCTGTGAGTCTGTTTCTGTTTTGTAAATAATTTCATTTGTATCTTTTTTTTATCATCTACAAATAAGTGATATCACATGATATTTGTCTTTCTCTGACATACTTCACTTAGTATGATAATCTCTAGGCCCATCCATGTTGCTACAGTTGGCATTATTACATTCTTTTTTATGGCTAATATTCCATTGCATACACACACACACACACACACACACACACACACACACACACCACATCTTCTTTATCCATTCATCTGTCGATGGACATTTAGGTTGCTTCCATGTCTTGGCTATTGTAAACAGTGCTCCAATGAACACTGGGATGCATGTATCTTTTCAAATTATGGTTTTCTGTGGATATATGCCCAGGAGTGGGATTGCAGGATTATATGGTAACTCTATTTCTAGTTTTTAAAGGAACCTCCGTACTGTTCTCCATAGTGGCTATACTAATTTACATTTCCACCAACAGTGTAGGAGGGTTCCCTTTTCTCCATACCCTCTCCAGCATTTATTATTTGTAGACTTTTTGATGATGGCCATTCTGACTGGTGTGAGATGATACCTCATTGTAGTTTAGATTTGCACTTCTCTAATAATTAGTGATATTGAGCATCTTTTCATGTGCCTTTTGGCCATCTTCATGTCTTCTTTGGAAAAATGTCTATTTAGATCATCTGCCCAGCTTTTGATTGCGTTGTGGGTTTTTTTTGTTTTTTTGTTTCTTGATATTGAGCTGTATAAGCTGTTTGTATATTTTGGAGATTAATCCCTTGTTGGTTGCTCCATATCAATTTTAAGACTTTTTTTCTGCTTCTGTAAAAAATGTCATTAGAATCTTGATAGGGATTTCACTGAATCTATAGATGGCTTTGAGTAGTATGGATATATTAACAATATTCTTCCAATGCATGACCACAAGATACCTTTTATTAGCATCTTTTTTATTTCTTTCATCAATGTTTTATGATTGAATTTATTCCTAAGTATTTTATTGTTTTTGATGCTTATTAGAAATGGGAACTTTTAATTTTTTCTTCAAGTAGTTCACTATCAGTGTATAGAAATGGTACTGGTTTATCCATGTTAAATTTTACCCAACATTCCTAAATTTGTTGATTAGAAATAAGTTTCTTGGTGGAGTCTTTAAGATTTACATATAAATCATGTAATCTGCAAAGAGAGGCAATTTTACTTCTTCTTTTCTAATTCTATGCCTTTTATTTATGTTTCTTACCTGATTACTCTGACTAGGACTCCAGTACCATGTTGAATTCCATTCTTTCTTATCCATTAACGTACATTGAAAAGTGTATGAAATTTCCTTTATTGTTTATGTTCATCCTCAAGTGTCTGATATGTAGCTTTCTTTCCCATTATTTTCTAATTTTAGTTCATATTTCTTCTTTGCCTCAGATGTTGACAATTTTTATTTTTATATATCTAGATGTTAGAGCTTTTTTTCTGATTTGGTTATCAATTATGTATTTTCCCAGTAATCTTTCTTTTTTGGTAATTTCCTACTCATGGGGTTTTACTTTTAGTTTTCTTTTGGCCTAATACCTGCTCAAATTTTGTAAAAATTCCATATTAATTTATATGTGGTCTTTCTGTTTTCAGCTATGTTTCTATTAGATCTAACTGATCATGTAAGCATTTGAGGTTTTCTACATTCTTACTTTTGTTCTAGAATTGTAATGGATGAGAGAGGTTAACTAAGTTATTCTACTACTAATATTATCTATTTCTCCTTGCATTTACTGACATTTTCTGCTTTATGACTTTTTAAGGTATCTTATTTGATGAATAACTGACACACTTTGATGTAGGATTGTACTTTGTTAGTAAGAATTACTCTTCTTCATCTTATTTAATTATTTTTGCCTCAGATTTTGACTCATATTACCATCAAGACTTCTGGTATGTTATTTTTTTTTAATACACAACTGAAATACTTTTGACTTTTATTTTCAACCTTTCTGAGCCACTTGATTTTCCTTGTATCACAGTTCTATAGCATATGGTCACACTTTGCTCCAATTGAAATGTGATGTTTTTCTTTTTAATGGATTATTTACCACATTTACAGTTATTGATAGATTTTGTCTTAATTCTGCCATAATATTCTACATTTGTGGTTTCTGGTTTTATGTCTTCATTCACATTATTTATTTGTGCTTAGTGTTTTCTTCACATTGTTTTTCTGTATATATCCCTTCAAATAATATGAGGTTTGATTTTAGTTTTTGAAGAGATTACTTTTTATAACTATAATTTTAATATTAATATTCTATTTAACATGATATAAGACTCCATCAATAATAATGGTAGAATTATTATGCATTTACTCTGAGTTCTTTTGCCTCCCCATCATAATTTTAATTTTTTTGCTCTCTTATAATTAACATTATATCATTATATATGTAACCTATTACTTTATTAGCTTTAGCTTTAAATTATATACTTTCACCCTCAAGCTATAGAAGACTGGGAAATCTATTTGTATTACTTTCTATTTTCTCTTTCACACCCCAATCCAACTTTATTTAGCTAGAACATTACTATGGTGTCATGATTTATAATATTTAAATTCTGCTCTGAAACAATAATTCTCTCAGTTTTAGTTTTAAGGCTAGGGTTTAATGGATTTAATGCTTGCCACCTCTCTGTTTAACATAGATTCTCTTTCATCATTTGGTTGTCTGAAATTCTTCTTCTATTAGATCAGTTCAATAGGACATATGCAAACTATACTCCATGAAATTTTATGTATTCAAAAATCATAGTCTTATCATTATATTTGAATTAATATTTGCCTAACGATAAAATAGAGGTCACACTTTATTTATTTTTTTTGAAGATTCTGTGAACACTGTTCTGCTGGCTTCTAATATTGGAAGGTGATGTGGACATTTTTGAGACTTTCTGGGTTTCTTTCCCTTACAGGTGACTTCACATTTTTACTTGGATGTCCAAAGAATCTTCCTTTATCTTTGAATCCAGAAAGTTTACTATGATGCGTTTTGATGTTCATTGTTTTGTTTCATTTTCCCGACTGGGATTCAGTGTACCCTTAAAGGCATTTAAATTAAAATCTTATTTCCAGAAAAGTTTTATGAAGTATACTTCAAACACTGATTTTCTATTCTATTTATTTCTCTTCTTTAGTGACACTGATTATGTGTAAGTTGGTTCTTCTGCTTGTCTTCCATATTTATTATTTTAATCAATCGTTTTTTAAACTTTTTGTTCATGTCCATCTCTCTCTTACTAGCTTTTACCATTTCTCAGTCCTCATCTCCACATTCCTTGCTGTGTTTTCAACAGTTATTTTCTTTTATGGTATCTCAAAATTAAGATGGCTTTATTTCCCTCTTCCACTTTTTTCTCTTAATTCAGCTGGCTCATGTTTTAGCTATTTCTATTGTTTTAAAACATCTTCTCTGAATTCTTAGACTGCTTTGAAATCCTATTTAATTTTTTTCCAGGTTTACTGAGATATAATTGACATATAACATTGTATAAGGTATACAAAGTGAGAATTTGATATACGTATATATTGTGAAATGAGTTCCTATATTAAAGTTATGATTGTTTTATTGAGCTACCTGAATTACAATATTTAGTTATGTCATCTGTTAACTTACGGTATTTTTCTTGTTAATATTCTTCACTAACCACTTGTTTTCCATGTTCCTTTCATTATACATGCATACGTCCTTTTACACTGCTTCACTGTTTTGCACTTTGCAGATATTGATTTTTTTTTTTAAAGATTGAAGGATTGTGGAACAATCAAGCAAGTGTACTGTCACCATTTTCCCAACAGCATTGGCTCACTTCCTGTCTCTGGGTCATATTTTCATAATTCTCACAGTATTTCAAACTTTTCCATTATTATTACATTTGTTGTGGTGATCTGTGATCAGTGATCTCTGACGTTACTATTGTAATTGTGTGTGTGGGGGGGGTGTACCACAAACCACACCCATACAAATAGATAGCAAACTTAATAAATAAATGTGTGTGTTCTGACTGTTCCATCTACTAGCAGTTCCCCCATCCCTTTTCCTCTCCTCCAGCCTCCCTGTCCCCTGAAATGCAACAATATTGAAATTAGGCCAATTAATAATCCTACAATGGCCTCTAAGTTTCCAAGTGAAAGGAAGAGTTGCATGTATCTCACTTTAAATCGAAAGCTAAAAATGATTATTCTTAGCGAGGAAAGCATATTGAAAGCTGATACAGGCCAAAAGCTAGGCCTCTTGCACCAAAGAGTTAGCCAAGTTTTGAATGCAAAGGAAAAGTCCATGAAGTAAATTAAAAGTGTTACTCCAATGAACGTATCAGTGATAAGAAAGCAAAACAGCCTTATTGCTGATATGGAGAAAGTTTTACTGGTCTGGATAGAAGATCAAACCAGCCACGACATTCCCTTAGGCCCAAATCTAATCCAGAGCAAGGCCCTAACTCACTTCAATTCTATCAAGGCTGGAAGAGGTGAGGAAGCTGCAGAAGAAAAGTCTGAAGTTAGCAGAGATTGGTTCATGAAGTTTAAGGAAAGAAACCATCTCCATCACATAAAAGTACATGATGAAGCAGCAAGTGCTGATGCAGAAGCCACAGCAAGTTATCCAGAAGAACTAGTTAAGATAATTAATGAAGGTGGCTACACTAAACAACAGCTTTTCAATGGAGATGAAACAGCCTTCTATTGGAAGAAGATGCCATCTAGGATTTTCATAGCCAGAGAGGAGAAGTCAATGCCTGGCTTCAAAGCTTCAAAGGACAGGCTGACTCCACTGTTAGGGGCCAGTGGAGCTGGTGACTTTAAGTTGAAGCCAATGCTCATTTACCATTCTGAATCCTAGGGCCCTTAAGAATTATTCTAAATCTACTCTGCCTGTGATTTATAAATGGAGCATAAACAAAGCCTGGATGACAGCACATCTGTTTACAACATGGTTTACTAAATATTTTAAGCCCACTGTTGAGACCTACTGCTAAGAAAAAAGAGTTCTTTCAAAATATTACTGCTCATTGATAATGCACCTGGTCACCCAAGATCTCTGATGGAGGTGGACGAAGAGATTAATGTTCTTTACATGCCTGCTAATATAACATCCATTCTGAAGCCTATGGATGAAGAAGTCATTTTGATTTTCAAGTCTTATTATTTAAGAAATACATTTCATAAGGCTACAGCTGCCATAGATAGGGATTCCTCTCATGGATCTGGGCAAAGTAAATTGAAAACCTTCTGGAAAGTATTCACCATTCTAGATGCCATTTGGAACATCTGTGATTCACAGGAAGAGGTCAAAATATCAACATTAACAGGAGTTTGGAAGGAGTTGATTCCAGCCCTCATGGATGACTTTGAAGGGTTCAAAACTGCAGCAGAGGAAGTAACTGCAGATGGCGTGGAAATAACAAGAGAACTAGAATTAGAAGTGGAGCCTGAAGATATTAATTAATTGCTGCAATCTCATGATAAAACTTGAATGGCTGAGGAGTTGCTTCTTATGGATGAGCAAAGAAAGTGGTTTCTTGAGATGGTATCTACTCCTGGTGAAGATGTTGTGAAGACTTGAAATGACGACAAAGGATTTAGAATGTTACATAAACTTAATTGATAAAGCAGTGGCAGTGTTTGAGAGGACTGATTCCAATTTTGAAAGACATTCTACTGTGGGTAAAATGCTATTAAACAGCATTATGTGCTGCAGAGAAATCGTTTGTGAAAGGAAGAGACAATCAGTGAGGCAAACTTCACTGTTGTCTTATTTCAAGAAATTGACCCAGCCATCCCAACCTCCAGCAACCACCACCTTGATCAGTCAGTAGCCATCAACATCAAGGGAAGACACTCTTCCAGCAAAAAGATTAAGACTACCTGAAGGCTCAGAAGATGGTTAGCATTTTTTATCAATAAAGTTTTTTTTTTTAATTAAGGTATATACATTTTTTAAAGATATAACGCCATGCACACTTAACAGACTACAGTATAGTGTAAACATAACTTTTATATGCACTGGGAAACCAAAAAACTGCTGTGACTCGTTTTATTGCAATATTTGCTTTATTGTGGTGGTCTAGAAGTGAACCCACAGTATCTCCAAGGTATGCCTGTATTTTTTCATGGTATAATTTTGTAGTTCTTTTGCTGGTTCCTCATTAGTAATTACTTATGTTCGAATAAACCAAGTATCTGTGGACCAGCAGTTTAGAGGGGCTTATGTGGAGGAAGAGCTAGTATTTTTTACTTATGATACAGAGTTGTGTGTGAGTTATTTAAATATTTACTTCTCCCTAACCAGCCATAGACTACTTCCTGTTTAATACGTCAGTAAGCCTCCTATTTTTTGTTTGTTTTGGCCATGCTGCATGGCTTGTGGCATCTCAGTTCCCTCAGTTCCCCAACCAGGGATTGAACCCGGGCCATGGCAGTGAAAGCCCAGAATCCTAACCACTAGGCCACCAGGGAACTCCCAAGCCTGCCTTCCTTCAATGCCTAATGGAATGCAAGGAATATGGGGAAGTACTCTGTAAAAGCCCATGCTTGACTTTCTAAACAAAAGATTGACAAATTTAGCAATAACACTTCAAAATTCAGAGCTGCAGACTTTCTTCCTATGTGTATTTCTCGGTGTCCTCTGAGTTTTCTGTATTTGGCAGCTCTTCCCCATATATCGTGGCACAGAGTTACATAAGTCTTCTAATATCACTAAAATTTACAGGGATTTTTATTTTTAAACAAGAATAATGTTTTGGCATGGTTTTTGATAGCATTTGCCATTCTTTTCTTTATTCCTTCCTAAAACTAGATGTCTAGAAGGCTCACCTTATTTACATTTTGTAACTTCAATACTTTAGAGAGTTCATTAACTTCCCTCACCATTTAAAAAATAATTCTCATTTGTCTCTTTATGTATCTATAATACATATTAAACAACTCATTTAAACTAGGTATTTCTTGATTATTTTAATGGTCAGATTTTTTTTAACATGCTACAAACCATTTGTCAAATATGTTTCCTTCTGGTAAGAGTTTTAGCCATATCATTAACCTTCTAGCTTACTCAAGCTTAACTATGTATCCTCAGTTCATCAAGTAAAGTGTAGTTTTGCAAATTATAAATGACCTTTTCAATACTGTAGATGACTTCTGCAGTATCAGCTACAGACTCTGCTTTAGTTTCTTAATATTGTCACATAGAATTGTCTAAATGTCTGTCATCTACAAGTTTATAATGAACTCTGTGCTAAGCACTGTGTCAAATCAGTTCATTAGCAGCATTACCAATCATTTTCTCTTTTCACTGTTTCTTTCCATCACTGCTACCAGCTGTGGCCTAATTCCAAAATGTCACTGAACAACATAAAACAGCTTGGGACAGTGAGGTTTTTAACAGACTAAAGATTTTCCTTTAATATTCTAGATATAATCCTACCAACAGTTAACTCTTTATGGAGTGGTCTACCTATGTGACTGTGAAGATGCCTCTGTTATTATAGATACAGATAGACAGGTAGGTAGATATACATAGATTGATCAATATAGATATATAGGATGATGTGCATGTGCATGTAAGCATGAAAATAAACATCAAGCTCATAATTGTATGTAATCACCACTTTATAAATTAAGTGGGTTCTATTGGATTTGTTTACTTTAATAGATGGAGTGTAGAATTACTTACCCTGTATAAAAAACAATCTAGATTTCCAAGGCCAGGTAATAAAAATTTATATAACTCAGCACTGAATTAAAATACTTGAGACTACCACTTGATGGAATTGGTGGTGGGTTATTTTCAAAGAAAAATATAGTATAGAAAAAATAGTTTAAAATAAGTTTAACTCCCAAAGATGTTCATAAAGTTGTTGTTTATAAAACATTTAAGAATGATAAAGTTAATGAAATACATCTGTATGTATTAAATTATGTTTATATAGAGTCCTAATATCCTATAGAAAAGCTTATTTAAAGTTTAAGTAATAAACTTAAAGACAATAATTACAGAACACAAAAGTATGTAGTATTGGTGGTGATGGTGCTGGTATTAGTGCTGGTAGTAACAACAACAGCTAATATTCACTGAGTACTCACTAAAAGCCAGGTATCATGAAAATGTTGCATGGATTATTTCATTTAATCTTCACAATAACTTGGAGAAGTATATAGTATTATCATCTTAATTTAACAGATGTGAAAATAAAGATCAGAGAGGTTACATGAATTATCCAAAACTCATGTAGTTAGAAAGTGAAAGGCAAAAAAAAAAATTTAAACCAATAGATTTAATTAAAACTACATAATTTTCCCATATGTATATATCAGAAACTATCACCACACTGTAAAAAAATGAAATTAAATGGTGAAATACATAAACCATATATAAATAAATGTATGTAACATAATCATCAAAAAGCTAAATAGCTGTCCCTTTTTAATGAAATTATCTATGACTGCCTTTTGTTCTTTGTTTATGTGTTACATATCTTCACATTGAACATAAGATTTATATTTGGAAAATTAGGTTTTAAAGAAATAACAGTTATCCCTAGAGGCGTGAGATAGGGAGTGTGGGAGGGAGGCTCAAGAGGGAGGGGATATGGGGATATATGTATGCATATGGCTGATTCACTCTGTTGTACAACAGAAGCTAACACAGCATTGTGAAGCAATTATACTCCAATAAAGATGTATAAAAAAAATAAAGAAATAACAGTTATCAGACAACTATATACAAAGGAAAACATAATTATCAAGGGGATAATTTGTATTTCAGGTCCTATAACAGTATATAAAATTATGAAATGTGCTATATTAAGTATCAAGTAGAAAAGAATTCTAGATTCAATGAGGTTGAGGCAGTTTAACAATCATCAATACACACCTTTTTTAAAAGCATTAGAAGCAATCTATAAATAGAAGCTTTAAAATCACATAAAGTAGGATTAGATTTAAATATTTACCAAAAGTGATAGTTTCACAAAAGTTTCATAAAATCAAACATTTTTCACACACCATTTATAGTGACCATGTTGTGTGTATAGTCATGTTGTTAGCGAGTAGATCTCATGCAAAACCAGAAGCTTGAGGAATTAGTCTATAACCTTTACATAATATTTCAACGTGATCAATTTAAACTCAACATTGGTACAAGATTGGATGTATATTTATATTTCATTTAAATACTGTTTACCTATGATACCAAACAAACACAAAAAGTTGCTGCCAAGGAGTTGGAGACTACCATACTGGGAGACTCACATACTAGGCTGTTATTTAAAAATGGATCTTCCTGGGACTTCCCTGGTGGTGCAGTGATTAAGAATCCGCCTGCCAATGCAGGGGACACGGGTTTGAGCCCTGGTCCAGGAAGATCCCACATGCCGCAGAGCAACTAAGCCTGTGTGCCACAACTACTGAGCCTGTGCTCTAGTGCCCGCGAGCCACAACTACTGAAGCCTGCACGTCTAGAGGCCGTGCTCCACAACAAGAGAAGCCACTGCAATGAGAAGCCTGCACACCGCAACAAAGAGTAGCCCCCGCTCACTGCAACTAGGGAAAGCCCGCGCACAGCAACGGAGACCCAATGCAGCCAATAAATAAATAAATAAATTTATAAAAAAAAATGGATCTTCCTTTTCCACAGAATTTTCATATAAGAGTTGATCCAGAAGGACATAACTTTTTTTTTTAACTCTTGCCTCCTTGTTTAAGATGAGAGGGGGAATATCCAAATACACACCCCTGGAAGTGATTTATATGTTGGGATAAGGCTGGGAAAGAAAAGAACTATGTTCTGAATATTACATTTATGAGTTTGTTTGGATGTCATCCAAAATCATTGAAAAGAGTGAACAGACCTACACGCCAAATCCCAGAGCCATGTTCGCATTATTCGGCATACATTCCAGACTGAGAATCAATGTTAGAAACAGCTACAACTGTCAGCAGCTTTGAGAGTAACTTGAAAACATGACATTTTGGATTTTAGAAATATTTTTCACAGCAACAGAGATGGGTAAAACACATACGTTTATGTAGCACACCACTTTGTCTTGTGTCAGTAATTGCTGGCTTGGGCCTCTGAGATGTCTCTATCAATCCACTGAAAATAAAGTTAGATGTGAGCATTCTATGAGGGAGCAAAATGGCTGTCTGTATTTAAAATATCTAAATATTCTTTATGCATTATTTCTGACACATTTACAGCGACTTTTTAAACTAAACATTTTATTTGGAGACAATTGTACACTCACATGAAATTGTAAGAAATAATACAGAGAGACCCTATGTATCATTTAATCGGTTTCTCCCAATGGTAACATCTTGGAAAACTATAGTACAGTATCACAACTAGGATACATACTGACATTGACACAATCAAGATACAGAACAGTTCCCTTACCACAAGGATCCTTGAGTTGCATTGTTATAGCTATACTAACTTTTTTCCCATCCCATCCTAACCTCTGGAAACCTCTAATCTGTTCTCCATGTCTACACTTCTGACATTTCCAGTTGCTTTTAGGAAGTAATCTTTATTGGTTTCCCCTTCCTATCTTTCGGTCCTTTCTCTGTGACTTTTACTCACATCTTTCAACTAAAGCACTCTAGGTTCAGTGTAAGCTCCCCCTTTTTCAAAGTAAATAAATGCCCAGGGAATGTAAACCAAGTTTTGGTAGAAAGATCAAAAGTTTAATTATTTATTGAGTATTATATGCAGGATACTGTTCTAGGCATTAGGGGATATAGTGAATGAGACAGACAAGGTCCCAGTCCACATGGAACTCACATTCTAATGGGGAAAAAGGCATGATAAACAAATTTTAATATAGATCAATGGAACAGGATAGCAAGCCCAGAAATAAACCCATGCACTTATGGTCAATTAATCTATGACAAAGGAGGCAAGAATATACAATGGAGAAAAGACAGTCTCTTCAATAAGTGATGCTGGGAAAACTGGACAGCTACATGTAAAAGAATGAAATTAGAACACTCCCTAACACCATACACAAAAATAAACACAAAATGGATTAAAGACCTAAATGTAAGGCCAGATACTATAAGACTCTTAGAGGAAAACATAGGCAGAACACTCTGACATAAATCGCAGCAAGATCTTTTTTGATCCACCTCCTAGAGAAATGAAAATAAAAATAAACAAATGGGACCTAACTAAGCTTAAAGGCTTTTGCACAGCAAAGGAAACCATACACAAAACAAACAACAACCCAGAGAATGGGAGAAAATATTTGCAAACGAAGCAACCAACAAGGGATTAATCTCCAAAATATACAAACAGCTCATGCAGCTGTATGTCAAAAAAACAAACAACCCAATCAAAAAATGGGGGGAAGATCTAAATAGACATTTCTCCAATGAAGACATACAGATGGCTAATAAGCACATGAAAAGATGTTCAACATCACTAATTATCAGAGAAATGCAAATCAAAATTGTAATGAGGTATCATCTCACATCAGTCAGAATGGCCATCATCAAAAAGTCTACAAACAATAAATGCTGGAAAGGGTGTGGAGAAAAGGGAACCCTCCTACAATGTTGGTGGGAATGTAAATTGGTACACCCACTATGGGGAGCAGTATGGAGGTTCCTTAAAAAACTAAAAGTAGAACTACCATATGATCCAGCAATCCCACTCCTGGGCATATACCCAGAGAAAACCATAATACAAAAAATACACGCACCCTAATGTGCACTGTAGCACTATTTACAATAGCCAGGACACGGAAGCAACATAAATGTCCATGGACAGAAGAGTGGATAAAGAAGATGTGGTAATACAAACAATGGAATATTACTCAGCCATAAAAAAGAATGAAATAATACCATTTGCAGCAACATGGATGGACCTAGAGATTATCATATTAAGTGAAGTAAGTCAGACAGAGAAAGACAAATGTCATGTGATATCACTTATTTGTAGATGATAAAAATAATGATACAAATGAACATATTTACAAAGTACAAACTGACTTACAAATATTGAAAAGACATTTATGGTTACCAAAAAGGAAAAGGGCAGGGGAGGGATAAATCAGGAGCTTGGGATGAACATACACACACTACTATATGTAAGTTAGATAACCAGGAAGGACCTACTGTATAGCACAGAGAACTCTACTCAATATTCCATGATAACCTATATAGGAATCTGAAAAAGAATGAATATATGTATATGTATAACTGAATCACTTTGCTCTACACCTGAAACTTATACAACACTAAATCAACTATACTCCAATAAAATTTTAAAAACTCAAAAAAAACTTAAAAAAAATTAAATGCACAAATTTTAAAGTCCTTACTCTTACATGATATTTCTCAGTTACATGTGTATGTGTGTGTACGCGTGTGTATATATTCAATGCGAAAATAATCTGCTAGACTATACACTCCATGAAGGCAGATATCTTATTTGTCTTGTTCACTTTTTGATTTTTAAAAAATAATGCTTGGAACATAGTAGTTGGTTATTTATCCAACCACTACTTATAGCAAGCCCATAGTGTGGTCCCAGGCATGGTGCTAGGCACAGAGAATACAGCAGTAATCAGATAAAAGTCCCTGCTCTCACAGAGCTTTGTGAATTCCAAAGATAGCTGGCACCAAATAGGTTTTCAATAACCTGTCACTGCTGCTGTTGCTATTGTCATTGTTTTTACTGTTATTAATATTTACTTCAGCTGATTCATAGACATAATTGTTGTGGTGACTCTCAGAACACAGGACAGATGTGTGAGAAAATTCTGTGTACGATGATGCAAATGTTAAAGTTAATATTTTATCATCTTTCCTCCCATAACCACAAGAGATGTTTTGACTCTCCTCCTGGTGAGCAGTATTCTAGCCTTTTTTTCCCCAGCAGACATGCCTAGTCCAATTATCATGTTGATGTTTATTCTGAGCACACCATGAAAGTGTAGCTTGTCATTCAAATGCAGGGGAGTCCTATACCAATAATACTAAACAGCTAGTGCTATGGAAAACAACACAAAACAAAAATCAATTTGATTTACAATACATCATTGTTTTCAGTAAAGTACCTTTCTATTTGCTTTTAGAGAGACGACATATATATTTCTTTTGGGGAGATAAAATATGTATATATTTCTTTGCATTTCTAAATATCTTCTAGATTGATTTTGGGGCGATTGATTGGATAAAACAGAGAAGTTTATATAGTACACCATTTTGTCGTATGTCAGTAGTTGCTGACATAAGATATAATAAATAGAATTATTATTCCCAAAGATTCCCAATCTTTGGAAAGAATGTTCAAGATTGGACTGGGTGCAAAGACCACCTCTCAGGGATATCTGATTGAACACATATAATAGCAAGTTGCTACTCAATATCAACATGCTTAGACAGATGATGTGTAATATTTTGTACATAAATGGGTGCTCTTATCTCAGACTTTCTTCTCCTGACCTTGCTCATCCTCTCTGTTTAGGTGTTAGTTGTTTGCAGAGAGCATTTTTTGAGGATATTTCTCTCTTCTTAACCTCTCTTTTGGTGGGAACAGAAAGATTTGAGGATCAAATATAACCTCGGGGGAAGCCCAAGCTTTTCTTTTACTGAAAGGCAGAATCCAGGCCGATAGGATGACATTTCTAACTGTTTGAATTTCTGGTGGTTTATTCTATACAGATGTAAATTTAACATTATCTGGCCTTTAAAGGAAGAGCACACAAGAGCAGGACAAGACGAAACCAAAAATAGCGAAGAGAAACAGTCTTCTGTGGAAATGTCTGACATCAGTAACAAGCTTTTTCCTTACCATTGCCACTATCCTAATCTTGGCGCTCACCTTTATGCCTAAAACTATATCAAAAACCCCTTATCTAAAACACCTGCTTCCACTATCTGTCAAGAGGCTTGTCTTACCTCACTCTATCTTCACATCAGTCCATCCTGTACATTTCACCTGGAATGAAATGTTGTGTCTTCCTAAAACACTTTTGCCCTGTCATCAAGTTACTATAAAAACAAATAAAAGCAAAAGAAAAACAAAAAACCATGAATGCCTACCTTGGCTATTCAATCTGTGTTGGAGTCCTGGAATCTGTACTTTTAAAGCTCCCAGGTCATTCTGAGGTATAGCAAGGCTAAGGATTTGCTGGAGTTGAAGCAGAGCTCAAAGTCTTCAATTTGACATCCAAAGTCCAATTTAATCTGACCTTCAGGTTACTATATTTACTTGAAAATATGTTTTAAAAAAAAGTAAACGTCATTAATTTTAAAATCTTCTAACTGACTTGAGTGTGAACAAAGATTTCTTTTCACTTATCCAAAGTAAGTGCAATTTTCATGCAAGTCCGGGTTTCACAGAGGTAGGACATGAAATGCTAAACTATCAATTTTCTAACAACCCAACTTTAAAAGGCAGATTTTTTTTTCTCATTTCTTGGAACGCTAGGAGGCCTTTGGCAGTAACTCTGTATATAACAGAAAAGAACTGAAACAATGCAATAAATGATATTGCTGCAAGTAAAACCTTCATTATTGGGCTACTTAAGACAGACTATCTGCTAAAATTTGCACCTGTTTTGAGCATGTCTGTTGTTAATTCAAAATACTTACAGGAACAGTGAGGCTTATTGTGAAAGCCTCATTGCACTAAACGCGAACATATGTAACCCAGTTCATTGTCTGAGTAGTCTAAAGGAAAACTTAAGGTGTTGAGTGGAGCAATTTATTCAAAATATCGATGGCCTAGAGGGAGCAACTGATCTTAATTTATTGAAAATTCTGTTGATTACTCAACTTCCTCAATAGTAAATTCCGAAGATATCAGAAGGTTTTGATGTTTACCTGACCAATGTTCTTTTTTTGCTCTCTTTCAAATCTCAGGCCTTTGCTGAAACCTGAATTATTGATAGTTCATATTTTTTTCAATTTCATACCACTTTGGCACACATAACTTACTGGTAATTGTGGTCCACAATCACATTGAATATATTTTCATACTAGATACTTGGGCTAAGCAACTCTATAAAAGGGAATTTTTTCTGAAATTAAAATGTCTGACTCTATATATCTTCAACTGTAAAAAGGGTACTGTATTAGTTATTTGCTGCTGTGTAGAAATTACCTCAAAACATAGTAGTTTAAATCAATCAACATTTATTTTTGTGAGTTAGGAGTTTGGGAGCAGCTTAGCTGGGTGATTTTGGCCTAAGATTTCTCATGAGGAGGTAACTAATAGTCCTGGTTTCCCTGGGACTGTTGTAAATCTAAGACAGTCTCTGGAAAACTGCAACAAGTTGGTCATGCAAACTAGAGGCCTGGGATGCAAGACTTCTAGTGTTAAAATCCAGTGAGGATCCGGATGACCTGTTTTTACAGTAACTAGCTCATGCTTAGGAATTCTCACACTTTATTTAGATTTCAAAGGTGGCAGAACCACTGGACCATTTCATCCTCTCTTCCCTAATCTGGAATCGTGCTCCATTAATTTTGCCCCTTCTTCCAAAAATTACTAATCAAATAAGCCAAAAATTATTAATCCCTCCTCGAGTATGCTACCTCTTTGTACTGTATGAGCTCCAGGTAATACATATAAAACCTCAAAATGCTTGGCAAATATCAAAAACCATTCTGAAAAAAGTTATCAAAATCAGCTCTCTGCTAAACAATATATGCCTTAGCCTACAAAGTATAATTCCTGCAATGGCCAAACAACACAGACCCTAATACAAGATTCCCATGGCTCCTTCCTCCTTCAGAGTTTCCAAAATCCTGCTTAGAAATCATCTAGGAATACTATATCTCACCTATCTGCAGAATAATAAATCCGGAGGTATTCTTGGGTAAAATGAAGAAAACCTAAATTATGTAGGATAAATTAGAAGAATGAAGCAATCCATTGTGATATTACTTATATTCCCATGACTGTTTCTTCAGGATTATGTAATTTGGTCTTGTAATACTTTAGCCAATTAGGGATTAGGAAAGGGAGTTTGAATATTACTTTAAACCAGACAAAAGTAACATATTACCCATTAAATTACAGTTTCCTAAATTGTACCCTAAGGGGAAATGCATATTAGTTTGTACTCTAAGGTCAAATAGTTTCATAGAGAGAAACAAAAGCAATGGACTTCATCAACATCAAAATACTATAGTCAATACTTAATACCATTCTTGTATAGCTGCATACACTTGCTAATGATTATCATTAATTGCAGTGTTCTCTCTCAGGCATTGGCTGCAATGACTTAGTTTTGACACTACATCTCACTGAAACCATCTCTGCTGCCCTAAAATTAGGCGTTAATTTTTTGTTTGAAAGCAACAGTATATGGGCTGAGTATGAAGGAGGCCAACCCTCCCTAAGTTACTCCATATGAGATAGCAGTCTATCAACCCAGTCAAAATCTCCATTTGGGCAACTGTGTTAGGGTTACAAAGAGAAAATAGGTTATTTCAGCCAAGTAAAGGAACAGTCAGTAAATTTTCCAATTTTCATAAATTGTGGTGTACATCCGAAACTAGATGGTTGATAGAGTGGTCTTTAATAATAAATCATTCTTGCATATTGTTATAACAAATCTCTAAAACTGGAAGTAACCATGTTTGTCTCTTCCTTGCAACCTCAAAGAGCTTGACTAATATATCTTTCTGCTAGATCCTATCTGTTCCTCTTTCATTTTCTGCATCATTAAAAAAGTAGTTCACGTGCCCTGTCAAAAAATCAAACATGTTTTCCAGAGTGCCCTAAATTTAAAGGTAGACATTAATGTTACCTTCATTATATACATACATTATGTTACCTTCATATATACACTATTGGCAAACACTGGGGCTCCTAACTGGCTCCAAATACTGAACTTTGCTTATCTCTACTATAACATTATATTTTAATGATATTCAAAGGTCTTCACAACAAGCCCTCCAACAATGAATAAACAGAACCCCTTGAAAGGGACGAGACGTTCTTTATCAACATGTGGCATGAAAGCCAAAACTATGAGATGTTACTCTTTTTTAAAAAAAATTATTTATTTTTGGCCACGTTGGGTCTTCGTTGCTGTGCGCAGGCTTTCTCTAGTTGCAGTGAGCAGGGGCTACTCTTCCTTGCGGTGCGCGGGCTTCTCATTGCGGTGGCTTCTCTTGTTGCAGAGCATGGGCTCTAGGCGGACAGGCTTCAGTAGTTGTGGCTCGCGGGCTCTAGAGTGCAGGCTCAGTAGTTGTGGCGCACGGGCTTAGTTGCTCTGCGGCATGTGGGATCTTCCCAGACCAAGGCTCTAACCCGTGTCCCCTGCATTGGCAGACGGATTCCAAACCACTGTGCCACCAGGGAAGCCCTGACTTATTACTCTTGATATAGTCCTATTTTCATGCCCTCTACAGAATTCCAAAGTTCAACATTATTATTGTAAATTATGGAAGAGGTGAAGCAAAATGATAAATGTATTCACTCACCATATACAGAATGAAAAAATACTAATATTGATATTGCATCCCTGGTCCTAAATGATACTGTAGAATTAGGACATAAAAGTGAAAGAAAATAATCCAGAAAATGAAGTAGAAAAGGGAAGAAAATTAATGCATTTTAAATACCGCCATGGGTGTGATCTTCATGTAGCTTCTCTCACTTTTTTTTTCTTAACAAGCAAAATAAAAACCTTTCATGTATCCCCAAATATTCTTGTCTTTGAACACATTGATTCCAGCAGTAAAAGGAATCCTAAGTCTACAGTAGCTTCTTATATTACTTTTTGAATGTCTGAGTTTCCTACTTCACTCTTTTTTCAAAGGGAATAGGTGCCTGACCAGTTAGAGACTGTCTTCTTGGAAAAGATGTTCTCAGAAGCCTCAGCATGGCACATAATCACACAGTGAACTACAAACTTTCATTTAAATAGAAATATGATATATAAATGCGCTGGTAAGAAACTCCCTCACCAAAGGAAGGATTTCAAGTAAAAACATTACTGCTGAAAAAAATATTAGCTTTGCCATATTTCATATTCACCTGTCTCCACTTAATTGTCTAAAGAATGAACAAAACAAGCCCTAATGTGGCACACACTATCTCCTTTGTCCTCTGAATTATCTCTGGATAGATATAAAGGATGAAAGATGTTAACATTCTCATCTATTAGTCATGGCTTTATCCAGGAGGACAGATATGTCACCCATCCTAAAACAGAAAGATTGCTGAGGTTGTCACAGAGAACTTGATTACCTCGGATATTGCTTGATTTGTATCTTCACGAGATATACTGTCAGATTAAAGACAGATGCACCATTTGAGTACACAGGCAAAGATAAGGTACACACCAATGTACCATCAATCCAGATAGATTCATATTTTTTCAAAGTTTAAAATCTATTTCAAAAGTACATGAACTGCCTTCTTCCTGCTGTGTGGGTTGTATATTACTAGAAAAGGGATACAGCCCTTCTCCTGGGTACTGTACCAAGGAAGCAATGCCATCTCAAATAACATACTGACAAGGTAAACTTCTTTCTCGTATGGCAAAGACTAGCCAGAAGTCCTCTCTGTTATCAAAGATTTTGGTTTGAGAAAGTAAGAAAGCTAAACTATTTTGTATTGTTTTTCTCTCTCTGACTGATTCTGTTTTTAGAGCAAACACAGTATTAATAATAAAGAAATAAAATACTGCAAAAGCCACTATGGGTCTAGGTGAAGCCTAGACTCAGGTTTTGACCTTTTCAAAGCTCACTACGTTAACTGTAATCTTTAATTGAAAAATATTTATTTTTATACTGTATGGGATTGAATCAGAGAAAGGAATATGTCAAACAAATACAATTCCCTCCAAAAACTATGCCATACATTAGGAGAAAAATGGAAGACCTTTAAAAATAAATTCGGATCTTGAATGGGTAGAGTGAGAGAGTTTGCTATTTTTAACATAATCTTTTTAAAGAATCTATAAAGTCTCTATTTTCTTTGAAAATTCCAAGGGCATACTATTATAATCCAGAAGAAAATATTATAATAAGAAATAATGGGTATTCTTAATCAGGTTTATTACTGTATATATGTTTAAGATACCGCCATAGCCAAGCCAGCTGATTATGGCTGACCTTTTAAAGCACGTTCGTGTATTTGCTTGTTTATCCACCATTGTCTATTGAAGAGAAAATTGTTCCCACTTATTTCCTTGAACCTAAGGGTACAAAGGGGCTATCTAATCACCCATGAGATATGACTTTAATCCTGTTCAAGAAGGAGAGCAATTGTAAATTACACAGTGTAAGAAGCGCATGAGTTATGGTAAATTACTGTGGTGGTGTGGAGTTGTCTTTTCCAATTAGAAATTTTCTATAAAAGCGTAATTCACAAAGTATATTTTCAGGTGTGATGTCCCTTAAAAAGGATGTAAATAATAGGCAGATATCATTAGGTTGCTTGATTTGGGGATGATGACGTGCCTACAGTGAATTCAAACAAAACTGTGACCCTTCCATGGGACTTCCCTGGTGGCGCAGTGGTTAAGAATCTGCCTGCCAATGCAGGGGACATGGGCTCGATCCCTGGTCCGGGAAGATCCCACATGCCATGGAGCAACTAAGCCTGAGAGCCACAACTACTGAGCCTGCGTGCCACAATTACTGAAGCCCGCACGCCTAAAGCCCATGCCCTGCAACAAGAGAAGCCACCCCAATGAGAAGCCTGCATGCAGCAATGAAAACCCAATGCAGCCAAAAATAAATAATAAATAAAAATAAATAAATCTATAAAAAATATTAAAAAAAAAAACTATGACCCTTCCAATTTTCCTTCTTTGGCCCCCATGGATAGATGGGGCTGTCACGCACTCTCCTGAGCTATTAAAAGATCCATACTCACTCAGTTTATTAATAACATCTGTTGTAATTAAAAAGAATATGCACCTGTATTAAATGAGTTTCTAAATAAGTCAGTTTTCAGCTCTACTATAAAAGATTTTGTTTTGAAATTTTGACAAATGTAGTTTTTTACAGAGACCTTGGTAAAACAAGTGGCATTTAAAATGTTTGCAAGCTCTATTTGGACAGCTGCTACCCTCTTGTTAGAATATAAATTTACCAACCTGTGGTGAAAGTTTAGGTCATTTTTTTTGTTTATTTGTAAAACCATATTATATTTTATTTGAAACCAAGTTGACTAGATAATACACATATATCAATCTTAGAATGTTTTAAGTGAAGATATTTTAAATAAACCCTAACTAAAGAAGTCAATAAAATTTAATTTTTACACAAATGCTATATGCTAAAATATGTAATAAAGAACTACTAAAGACTGAATTGTGTCCTCCAGCCCCAAAATTCCTATTTAAGCCTTGGAGATGGGGCCTTTGGGAAGTCATCATTGTTAGATAAAGTCATGAAGGTAGGGCTATTATGATAGGAACAGTGGCTTTATAAGAGAAAAACTGTGTTCTCTTTACCATGTGAGGACACAATGAAAATACAGCTGTCTGCAAGCAAGGAAGAGGACCCTCTCGCAAAGCTGGCCCCTTGATCTTGACGTCTGGCCTCCAGAACCATGAGAAATAAAGCTCTGTTGATTAAGCCACCCAGCCTATGGTATTCTGTTACAGCAGCCTGAGCAGACTAATACAAAACCCATTAAATGAACAGCCAATCAAATGACTTAATAGGTCTTGTCAAGTATGTCTCATAAATATGCAGTGTCAAGAGAGTTTGAGACAATCACTATCTCTAATGATAAGTTCCATGATAAATAACCACCCTGAAGACTAGGAATCACAAAGCTGCCATCTTGGGAGAGTTTTTTTCTATATTGTTTTAGCAGTTATAAAGTCGCAGCCTCCCAATCATTTTTCTTACACTTTTGATATGCTGTCAGAATGTGATAGTACTGGACCTCAGTTGCAAGAAGATAAATTTCACTGTGAAGATACGGTTTCCTCTTTTTAGTGCTGTTCGTTAGCTAACTTTAAACTTGTGAAAAAAAACTGTGTATATTAATTTCTAATAATTTCTCTCAATTGACTCTACGTTCTTGTTTTATATTCTTAGAGACACAAAGAGAAAGTCTAAATTGGAAGAATCTTAACACAAAAGTCAGCTTCAAATTATCTTTCCAATCATTCTTCTCATTCCAATCACCTTCCCAAGCAGCTACACAGAATTATTGCTTTTCTAAGGATACCATGTTCTTTCACATCTCTATGTCTTTGAATATGCTTCCACCCTTTGCATGGAGGAACTTTCTGAATCTCATAAAATCCCACTCATCTTTTAAAGTTCAGGGCAAAATTTCAATTCATCCTGAAGACTGTCCAGGCCACCTAAGAAATTATGCTCCCTTGTAGTGCCACAGAGAAATAAATTGCTTAAAAATAATTGGAGTAGGTCAAAGGGGTAACAGGAGCCAACTGAAAAAGTTTAGAATGGCTATAGCTGAAAGAATTTGAGGAACAAAATAAATATTGGATAAAAAATAAAAAATACTGGTGTATAAGCTAAAGTGTAAAATAAATACCCATAAGACCACACTTACATATAAATAAACGATTGAATAAATAAATAAACCAGGGGTGGGATGAGGAGGGACAAATCTCCTTTGCAGAAGAATTCCAAGTAACTTACGTAGATACTCCACTCTCAACGAAATGAGCGTAATTCCTCACTCCTTAAATGTGAGCTGTTCATAGTGACTTCTTTCTAAAGGGTACAGTTTGAAAAGGGGGAAACAGAGTAACTTTAAAGTGGAAAAACTTGACAAATGCTACCTCAACCAGGTGATCAAGTTTAACACCAACAGTGATAAGTCATGTTGATAGTATGTGATGTGATGAAAGTGGCACTTAACCTCTGTTAAATTCCTCCCCAAAACCAATAACTCCCATCTAATCATAAGAAAAACACTAGACAAATCTTAATTGAGAAAGATTCTACAAAATACCTGATCAGTAATCCTCAAAACTGTCAAGGTCTTCAAAAACAATGCGAGTCTGAGAAACTCTCACAGCTAAAAGGAGCCTAAAGAATCATCATTTTTAAAGGTAATGCGGTATCCTGGATGGAATTCTGGAACAGAAAAAAAATTAGGGAAATAAGTGAGGAATTCTGAATGAACTATATGTTTAGGTAATAATAATGTTATCGGTATTGGTTCATTAAATGCGACAAACGTACTGAACTAACGTACAATATTAATAGAGCAAACTGGGAGTGGACATACAGGACGTTTCTGTACAATCTTTGCAATAATTCTGTAAATTTAAATCTGTTCTAAAATTGATAAGTGTATTAAAAAGTGATCATAATCATGAAGCAGTTATGGTCCAACAGAACAGCTACAGGGCTCTCCTTAGCACTCACTGAAATGCATTTTAGTTTCCTTTTATTCTCCCCTAGCTTCCAAACTCCTTATATCCCCAGCCTCTTGTATATAGTATACTCAACAATAGGTCTATGGAGTGAATTAGAAATATGTATTTAGATATACAACTAATGACGGGATCACTGCAACATTCTGAGAGATTTTTTAACCAGAGAAATAATGTAAATTGGCAATGCTATTTGTAATCAACTTTACACAAATCTCAATAATAAAGTGAATTTATTAAAGTTATAATAGTTTTCTTTTGATCCTTCACGTACACACAGATGTGCACTTGAATTTTGTTTCTCCTAGAATTAAAACATTTTTAAATGGTGCTTGACACCTTTGGAAAATAACCTTCACGTTGTCCTCTGTGTAACTCTGTCCCAAATCCTCGACAACTGGTGAGCTGAAGAGTGATAGAAGGCACTGACCCTGTAACCAGAATACTTGGGTTTCAATAGATCTCTTGCTTTACAGCTAAATGACTTTGGTCAACTTATTGACCTCCTTAAGCCTCAGTTTCCCCATTTGTAAAATGGAGATAATCATAATAATGCCTCTCAGGGTTACTGTGAGAATTAAATAAATTAATACCTGTCAGTGGCTTAGAGTGCTGTGTGGGAAGTGGTAGGCAATTACTAAATATCAGCTATTATTACTATTAAATTAAAAGAACAATTATTCTAAATATAACTTCCAATTGAGCCTACTTCTTTAGATGTTTGCAGTAAATAATACGAATAAAGTAATTGTTATTTATTTCTGATTCTATGCTAATTATGCTAAGTTAAGGGCAATATTTTATTCATCATTATGAGCAAAGTTAATTATTAGACTAGTTATGATTGCTGGAATGTAAGCTTCATGATGAGAGACTATTTATTTCACCACTGAAACCTCAGCACCTAATATCAAACTTGGTACATATTAGGGCTTAGTAAATACTTTTCAACTTATATATCACTTATACCCAACATGAACTATGCTACACAATTCATCCAAGGTTGAGCTTAAACTAAATAATTTGTGATATACTTTGAAAAGTCTAGGCTTTATTCTTCGGTCTTGAAGTCAATTGTTCTGGCCTCTATTCTTAGCCTAGAATAATTTTAAAAAGTCTTTCCTCTATCAAAGTAATTGTTGCTGTACAAATGCATAAATAGCTATGGATGGATTTTCCTTTTAAGCAGCCTTGAAATATGTATTGAATTGACTAAAGAATCTATTAACTTTATTTCACACATGCTCTCATTGCTTCTTTCAGTGTCAGCCATACTAATATCACTGCATATGTACAGTTTGCAAGATAAGACAGTTGGCTGTAGTTTAAAATAGGGACAGAGGGGAAGAAGGGAGAAGAAAACAACAAGTGAGATGGTGATAGATGTTAAAACTGTTTTAAATATTTTTGGTTATGTTTTCAAGTGAATCAAAAAGACCTTTTCTGCTTCACATTCCTGTAGATGCATATATTCCATTTTTAGCAAAAAAAAGTTATAAAATATTTCTGAAATGATGTACTTATGTGTAAGGCGTTGTGTAAAAACTGTAGAGAATAAGAATATGACTCCAATATGGCCCTTTCCCTCAAGGAGCTTAACATGAACAAAAAAGGATGCAATGATAGAAAATGTATATTAACAACTAAAATACAAGCAGTAGAATTCTACTTTGCTTCTAAGTTAATATTTTCAGAATCACATTATTCTTAGGGATATCTTCTTTTTGAAGCCATAGATCAAGGCTTATGGTTAATCAAAGGACACATTTAACAAACCATGTATATGTATTATGCATATGTATATAAATCTGTGTATACAAGCACTGGTTGCCAAATACTACATTTCCTGTAACCTATGACTCATATCACTTTCATTTAAGTCAGTACTATTAGGTTGTAAAAAATCTAGAAGGCAGAAGCCATGAATGTAATATGTCAGGGCTGTAGTATATAAAACTGCATATCATAATGCAAATGCTTAAATTTTTTTGGTTCTGTTATATTTAATACAATACATAAATAAGGACCTAAAACAGTTTGTTTACCAACTCAGAGCCAACTTGACAAAGTCTAATCTTCCCTGAAAAGTCAGATAAAGTTACAACCTACTCTGCAGATATATATCTTTTTTTCTTTTCTATTACTATTTGAATAAGAAATGTTAATAGTTTCTAATAGAAAAAAAAATGAGTTAAATACTTAAGATCTTTTTCTTTCTATTCCCAATACGTAATGCCCAGCTTATACATTTGCCAATTTTGTCCATTATAACAATTTTTTGTTTGTATATGCATTTCTATAAGATTTTAAGTTCCATGAGAATGGTAATATTCTTGTTTCAGCTATTTATGTACAGGGTAATTAGTAGTAGTCACCATATTTGTTGAATGAATTAATGAATGGGAAGCTTCTCATAATCCTACACTCAAAATAAATGATTATGTTTTTCACATGCTCTACTACGTATTGTCAACACGTGTCTTGAAGATATAATTCTACATTTTTCTCTAATCAATATTATATAGTACACATTTTCTGTTTTGCACAGCCTTCATAATCATCTCATTAACTGCATAACAATGCATTGATATGATTTTTCATAAGTTACTTTACTATTCAACTTTCACTGATACAAAATGTTAGAGTGAAGTTGTTTATACACATACTCTTTTTCTCTGAAACGTATTTCTTGGAGAAAATGTCCATGACAGAAGAAGAGGGACGTGGTTGTGTGCAGATAACATTTATAAAACCTGGACTAATAATAAAAAGCAACTATTCTTAAAGGTGCTGGAAAGCATCCAAAAGAAGAGCAAAGGCAGAGGAGTTGCTTCTTGAAAAACTGTATGTGCAAGAGGCAAGAAAGGCAAGTTTGCACTTTTCTTTTCTGAGGGAGTTCTCCAAACCACACCCATGGTGAGCAGAAAATTGTAGCTTTACCAGTTTGACAAAGAACAGAGAGCAGAGCTTAGTACTGGAAAAGCAGCCAGAAATTTAATGTAGAAATTCTGGAAGCAAAAGATATGAGAAAGAATGAGACCCAAAATCTGAATGTAAACTCTATTCCTATCCACTAAATACATAGGGGCAAGGGAGAAGCCAGGTGACACAGCAAAAAGAAATGCACAAAGAAAATGAAAAAGAAAAAACTGACAGGGCCTAAAGAAGAATTTTGAACCCAAAGATAAAGCTGTAGTGGATGAACTTTTTGAGGTTGCTACTTTTTAAAGTACTCCCCAAAGAAGACCACCTTGGAAAGCAGAAAATGAAGTCTTGCTGGCTTAAGGTACTAGATGACAGAGCCCAACAATGGTCAATCAGTTGGAAACTTAGAGTAGAATCCTCAGAAGCAAGGAAACCACAGAGAGGGTTAATGCCAAAATCTGTCTATAAAGGCAGTCCAACTTTATGGTTTAGGAAATAAATATACAGTTTCAGGGGAAAATGCAGGGAGCCACATTAAAAAAAATACAGCAGGTAAAAGCTATAAGAACTGGGAAGAAATATCTGCTGCTGCCCATTATAGGGTGGACAGAGTCTGATATTTGGCCCAAGCTAACTGCCTACAAGACCAATAACAACAAAATTCCCCAGAAGAATAAAGCAGAACTCAGAGTCACTAAAACATATCTAAACTATCTGGATTCCAGAAATTACTATACTTTCAAAGCAATAAAAAATGTAATCTATTCTCAGGGTTAGGAAACTCAATAGGAACTAACTCAAAATGAAATCCAAACTTAACCCATATTTTTTAAGTATATGTAACTGATTCACGTTGTTATAAAGCAGAAACTAACACACCATTGTAAATCAATTATAATCCAATAAAGATGTTAAAAACAAAACAAAAAAGCAGATGAATGGATAAAGAAGATGTGGAACATATACACAATGGAATATTACTCAGCCATAAAAAGAAACGAAATTGAGTTATTTGTAGTGAGGTGGATGGACCTACAGTCTGTCATACAGAGTGAAGTAAGTCAGAAAGAGAAAAACAAATACTGTATGCTAACACATATATATGGAATCTAAAAAAAAAAAGAGAGAAAGAAAATTATCAAAATAACCTAGGGGCAAGATGGGAATGAAGATGCAGACCTACTGGAGAATGGACTTGAGGATACGGGGAGGGGGAAGGGTAAGCTGGGACAAAGTTAGAGAGTGACATGGACATATATACATTACCAACCGTAAAATAGATAGCTAGTGGGAAGCAGCCGCATAGCACAGGGAGATCAGCTCAGTGCTTTGAGACCACCTAGAGGGGTGGGAGGGAGGGAGATGCAAGAGGGAAGAGAAATGGGGACATATGTATGTGTGTAACTGATTCACTTTGTTATAAAGCAGAAACTGACACACCATTGTAAAGCAATTATACTCTAATAGAGATGTTAAAAAGTAAAAGAAAGTCATCTTAGTGAGTGAACAGTTTCTATTTCTCTGTTGAGAGTTACTATCAAAAATAAAATCTCGAGGGGACCTTCAAGATGGCGGAGGAGTAAGACGTGGAGATCACCTTCCTCCCCACAAATACATCAAAAATAGATCTACATGTGGAACAAGCCCGACAGAACACCTACTGAACGCTGGAAGAAGACCTCAGACTTCCCAAAAGGCACAAAAATACCCATGTACCTGGGTAGGGCAAAAGAAAAAACAGAGGCAAAAAAATAAGGATGGGACTTGCACCACTGTGAAGGAGCTGTGAAGGAGGAAAAGTTTCCACATACTAGGAAGCCCCTTCATTGGCGGAGACAGGAGGTGGTGGGCTGAAGCTACAGAGCCATGGAGGAAAGCGCAGCAACAGGGGTGCAGAGGGCAAAGTGGAGAGATTCCCACACATAGGGTCAGTGCCGACCAGCACTCACCAGCCCAAGAGGCTTATCTGCTCACCCACCAGGACGGGCAGGGCCTGGAAGCTGAGGCTCGGGCTTCCGTCGTATCCCAGAGAGAGGACTGCGGTTGGCTGCATGAACACAACCTGAAGGGGGCTAATGCATCACAGCTAGCCAGGAGGGAGTCCACGAAAAAGTCTGGAACTGCCTAAGAGGCAAGAGACCATTGTTTTGTGGTGCGGAAGGAGAGGAGATTCAGAGCTCCACCTAAACGAGCTCCAGAGATGGGCGCGAGCCGTGGCTATCAGCAGGGACATCATAGACAGGCATGAAACGTTAAGGCTGCTGCTGCAGCCACCAAGAAGCCTGTGTACAAGCACAGGTCACTATCCACTCCTCCCCTCCTGGGAGCCTGTGCAACCCGCCACTGCCAGGGTCCCGTGATCCAGGGACAACTTCCCCGGGAGAACACATGATGCACCTCAGGTTGTTGCAACATCACACTGGCCTCTGCTGCCTCAGGCTCGCCCCGCATTCTAATTATAACTACTGTACCCCTCCCTCCCTCCCTCCTGACCTGAATGAGGAAGAGCCCCCTAATCAGCTGCTGCTTTAACCCCCTCATGTCTGGGCAGGGAACAGATGCCAGAGGGCGACCTACACGCAGAGGTGGGGCCAAAACCAAAGCTGAACCCCAGGAGCTGTGCGAACAAAGAAGAGAAAGGGAAATCTCTCCCAGCAGCCTCAGGAGCAGCGGATTAAATATCCACAATCAATTTAATGAACCTGCATCTGTGGAATACCTGAATAGACAAAGAATGTTCCCAAAATTGAGGCAGTGGACTTTGGGAGCAACAGTAGACTTGGGGTTTGCTGTCTGCTTCTGATTTTTATGTTTATCTTAGTTTAGTTTTTAGTGCTTGTGATAATTGGTGGATTTGTTTATTGGTTTGGTTGCTCTCTTCTTTTTTAAATTATTATTTACATTTTTATTTTAATAATTTTATTTATTTATTATTATTTTTGTTTTCCTTTCCTTTTTTTTCTCCCTTCTCTTCAGAGCTGTGTGGCTGACAGGGTCTTGGTGCTCTGGCCTGGTGTCAGGCCTGAGCCTCTGAGGTGGAGGAGAGGAGTTCAAGATATTGGACCAACAGAGACCTCCCGGCCCCATGTAATATCAACTGGTGAGAGCTCTCCCAGGGACCTCCGTATCAACACTAAGACCCGGCTCCACCCAACAGTCAGCAAGCTCCAGTGCTGGACGCCCTGTGCCAAACAACTAGCAAGACAGGAAAACAAACCAACCCATTAGCAGACAGGCTACCTAAAATCATACCAAGTTCACAGAGACCCCAAAACACACCATCAGACATGGCCTTGCCCACCAGAAAGACAAGATATAGCCCCATCCACTACAACACAGGCACCAGTCCCCTCCACCAGGAAACCTACACAAACCACTGAACCAACCACACCCACTGGGGGCAGACACCAAAAACCATGGGAACTACGAACCTGCAGCCTGAGAAACGCAGACCCCAAACACAGTAAATAAAACAAAATGAGAAGACAGAGAAATATGCAGCAGATGAAGGAGCAAGGTAAAAACCCACCAGATCTAACAAATGAAGAGGAAATAGGCAGTCTACCTGAAAAAGAATTCACAGTAATGATAGTAACGATGATTCAAACTCATGGAAATAGAATGGAGAAAATACAAGAAACGTTTAACAAGGACCTAGAATAACTAAAGATCAAATAAACAATGATGAACAACATAATAAATGAAATTAAAAATTCTCCAGAAGAAATCATAGCAGAATAACTGAGGCAGAAGAACAGATAAAATACTGGAATATAAAATAGTGGAAATCACCACCACAGTGCAGAAAAAAGAATAAAGAATGAAAAGAACTGAGGACAGTCTCAGAGACCTCTGGAACAAGATTAAATGCACCAATATTCGAATTATAGGGGTTCCAGAAGAAGAAAAGAAAAAAAAGGGACTGAGAAAATATTTGAAGAGATTATAGTTGAAAACTTTCCTAATATGGGAAAGAAAATAGTTAATCAAGTCCAGGAAGCACAGAGAGTCCCATATAGGATAAATCCAAGGAAAAACATGCCAAGACACATATTAATCAAACTATCAAAAATTAAATAAAAGAAAACATATTAAAAGCAGCAAGGGAAAAAAAATAACACACAAAGGAATCCCCATAAATTTAACAGCTGATCTTTCAGCAGAAACTCTGCAAGTCACAAGGGACTGGCAGGACATATTTAAAGTGATGAAGGAGAAATACCTACAACCAAGATTACTGCAAAAGCAGTTCTAAGATGGAAGTTTACAGCAATAAAATCCTACCTTAAGAAACAGGAAACATCTCGAATAAACAACCTAACCTTGCACCTAAAGCAATTAGAGAAAGAAGAACAAAAAAAACCCCAAAGTTAGCAGAAGGAAAGAAATCATAAAGATCAGATCAGAAATAAATGAAAAGGGAATGAAGGAAACAATAGCAAAGATCAATAAAACTAAAAGCTGGTTCTTTGAGAAGATAAACAAAATTGATAAACCATTAGCCAGACTCATCAAGAAGAAAAGGGAGAAGACTCAAATCAATAGAATTAGAAATGAAAAAGGAGAAGTAACAACTGACAATGCAGAAACACAAAGTATTATGAGATTAATATAAGCAACCATATGACAATAAAATGGACAACCTGGAAGAAACGGACAAATTCATAGAAATACATAACCTTCTGAGACTGAACTAGGAAGAAATAGAACATATGAACAGACCAATCACAAGCACTGAAATTGAAATTGTGATAAAAAATCTTCCAACAAACAACAGCCCAGGACCAGATGTCTTCACAGGCGAATTCTTTCAAACAGTTAGAGAAGAACTAACACCTAACCTTCTCAAATTCTTCCAAAATACAGAAGAGGGAGGAACACTCCCAAACTCATTCTATGAGGCCACCAGCACTCTGATACCAAAACCAGACAAGGATGTCACAAAGAAAGAAAAGTACAGGCCAATATCACTGATGAACATAGATGCAAAAATCCTCAACAAAATACTAGCAAATAGAATCCAACAGCACATGAAAAGGATCATACACCATGATCAAGTGGGGTTCATTCCAGGAATGCAAGGATTCTTCAATATACGCACATCAATCAAAGTGATACACCATATTTACAAATTGAAGGATAAAAACCATATGATCATCTCAATCGATTCAAACAAAGCTTTCGACAATATTCAACACACATTTATGATAAAAAACCCTGCAGAAAGTAGGCATAGAGGGAACTTTCCTCAACATAATAAAGGCCATATATGACAAACCCACAGCCAACATCATCCTCTATGGTGAAAAACTGAAAGCATTTCCACTAAGATCAGGAACAAGACAAGGTTGCCCACGCTCACCACTCTTATTCAACATAGTTTTGGAAGTTTTAGCCACAGCAATCAGAGAAGAAAAGGAAATAAAAAGAATCCAAATCAGAAAAGAAGAATTAAAGCTGTCACTGTTTGCAGATGACATGATACTATACATAGAGAATCCTAAAGATGCTACCAGAAAACTACTAGAGCTAATCAATGAATTTCGTAAAGCAGCAGGATACAAAACTAATGCATAGAAATCTCAGGCATTCCTATACACTAATAATGAAAAATCTGGAAGTGAAAGCAACAAAACACTCCCATTTACCATTGCAACAAAGAGAACAAAATATCTAAGAATAAACCTACCTAAGGAGACAAAAGACCTGTATGCAGAAAATTATAAGACACTGAGGAAAGAAATTAAAGATGATACAAACAGATGGAGAGATATACCATGTTCTTGGATTGGAAGAATCAAAATTGTGAAAATGACTCTACTACCCAAAGCAATCTACAGATTCAATGCAATGCCTATCAAACTATCACTGGCATTTTTCACAGAACTAGAACAAAAAATTATGCAATTTGTATGGAAACACAAAAGACCCCGAATAGCCAAAGCAATCTTGAGAAAGAAAAACGGAGCTGGAGGAATCAGGTTCCCTGACTTCAGACTATACTCCAAAGCTACAGTAATCAAGACAGTATGGTACTGGCACAAAAACAGAAAGATAGATCAATGGAACAGGATAGAAAGCCCAGAGATAAACCCATGCACATATGGTCACCTTATCTTTGATAAAGGAGGCAGGAAGGTACAGTGGATAAAGGACAGCCTCGTCAATAAGTGGTGCTGGGAACACTGGAGAGGTACATGTAAAAGTATGAGATTAGATCACTCCCTAACAGCATACGCAAAAATAAGCTCAAAATGGATTAAAGACCTAAATGTAAGGCCAGAAACTGTCAAACTCTTAGAGGAAAACATAGGCAGAACACTCTGACATAAATCACAGCAAGATCCTATTTGACCCACCTCCTAGAGAAATGGAAATAAAAACATAAATAAACAAATGGGACCTAATGAAACTTAAAAGCTTTTGCACAGCAAAGGAAACCATAAACAAGACCAAAAGACAACACTCAGAATGGGAGAAAATCTTTGCAAATGAAGCAACTGACAAAGGATTAATTTCCAGTATTTACAAGCCGCTCATGCAGCTCAATAACAAAAAAACAAACAACCCAATCCAAAAATGGGCAGAAGACTTAAATAGACATTTCTCCAAAGAAGATATACAGACTGCCAACAAACACATGAAAGAATGCTCAACATCATTAATCATTAGAGAAATGCAAATGAAAACTACAATGAGGTATCATCTCACAGCGGTCAGAATGGCCATAGTCAAAAAGTCTACAAGTATTAAATGGTGCAGAGGGTATGGAGAAAAGGGAACCCTCTTGCACTTTTGGTGGGAATGTAAATTGATACAGCCACTGTGGAGAACAGTATGGAGGTTCCTTAAAAAACTATAAATAGAACTACCATTCAACCCAGCAATCCCACTACTGGGCATATACCCTGAGAAAACCATAATTCAAAAAGAGTCAGATACCAAAATGTTCACTGAAGTTCTATTTACCATAGCCAGGAGATGGGAACAACCTAAGTGTCCATCAACAGATGAATGGATAAAGAAGATGTGGCACATATATACAATGGAATATTACTCAGCCATAAAAAGAAACGAAATTGAGCTATTTGTAATGAGGTGGATGGACCTAGAGTCTGTCATACAGAGTGAAGTAAGTCAGAAAGAGAAAGACAAATACCGTATGCTAACACATATATATGGAATTTAAGAAAAAAAAAGTCATGGAGAACCTAGGGGTAAGACAGGAATAATGACACAGACCTACTAGAGAATGGACTTGAGGATATGGGGAGGGGGAAGGCTAAACTGTGACAAAGTAAGAGAGCGACATGTACATTTATACAATACCAAATGTAAAATAGATAGCTAGTGGGAAGCAGCCACATAGCACAGGGAGATCAGCTCGGTGCTTTGTGCCCACCTAGAGGGGTGGGATAGGGAGGGTGGGAGGGAGGGAGGGAGACGCAAGAGGGAAGAGATATGGAAACATATATATATGTATAACAGATTCACTTTGTTATAAAGCAGAAACTAACACACCATTGTAAAGCAATTATACTCCAATAAAGATGTAAAAAAAACCAAAAAGCAGCAAGGGAAAGCAACAAATAACATACAAGGAAATCCCTATAAGGCTAACAGCTGATCTTTCAACAGAAACTCTGCAAGCAAAAAGGGTGTGGCAGGACATATCTAAAGTGATGAAAGGGAAAAACCTACAACCAATATTATTCTACCCAGCAAGGATCTCATTCAGATTTGAAGGAGATATTAAAACATTTACAGACAAGCTAAAGCTAAGAGAAATCAGCACCACCAAACCAGCTTTACAACAAATGCTAAAGGAACTTCTCTAGACAAGAAACGCAAGAGAACGAAAAGACCTACAATAACAAACCCAAAACAATTAAGAAAATGGTAATAGGAACATACATATTGATAACTACCTTAAATGTAAATGGATTAAATGCTCCATCCAAAAGACATACACCGCCTGAATGGATCCAAAAACATGGCCTGTATATATGCTGTCTACAAGAGAACCACTTCAGACCTAGGGACACATACAGACTGAAAGTGAGGGGATGGAAAAAGGTATTCCATGCAAATGGAAATCAAAAGAAAGCTGGAGTAGCAATTCTCATATCAGACAAAATAGACTTTAAAATAAAGACTATTACAAGAGACAAAGAAGGACACCACATAATGATCAAGGGATCAATCCAAGAAGAAGATATAACAATTGTAAATATTTATGCACCCAGCATAGGAGCACCTCAATACATAAGGCAAATGCTAACAGCCATAACAGGGGAAATCGACAGGAACACAATCATAGTAGGAGACTTTAACACCCCACTTTCACCAATGGACAGATCATCCAAAATGAAAATAAATAAGGAAACACAAGCTTTGAATGATACATTAAACAAGATGGACTTAATTGATATTTATAGGACATTCCATCCAAAAACAACAGAATACACTTTCTTCTCAAGTGCTCGTGGAACATTCTCCAGGAGAGATGATATCTTGGGTCACAAATCAAATCAGACTATTATGCATGTTTAAAAAAGAAGAAAATTCTTCAATATGGAACAAAATGTATGAACTTTGATGCTAAATGAAATCATCCAGTCACACAAATACCTTCTATAAGTAGAATCATGCAGTATGTAAAATATTCAAACTCATAGAAGCAGAGAGTAGAATGGTGGTTGCCAGGGGCTGAGGGAAGGGAGCAATGGAGAGTTGTTATTCAACTGGTAGAGAGTTTCAGTTATGCAAGATGACTAAGTTCCAGATATCTGCTATAAAACATTGTGCCTATAGGTAACAATATTGTGTTGTACACTTAAACAACTGTTAAAAGGTTAGATCTCAGGTTAAGTGTTCTTACCTCAATTTTTTAGAAAAGATTATATAGGTAGTAAAAGTATCCTCCATAAATTAAAGAAAAATTAAATAATTCCCAGATAATCAAAAACTTATAAAACACATCACTAGCAGATCTGCCCCACAAGAAATACCAAAGAAAGTTCTTCAGGTTGAAATGAAAGGACCCTAGAAAGTAATCTGAATCCTCACCAAAAAAAGAAAGAACACTAGTAAACGTAACAACATACATAAATATGAAATAGTATTAATCTATTTATTTTTTCTATCTCCTATGCGCCATCTGATGTAGAAGACAAATGCATAATAATTTCAAATCTGTTTTTAACTGACTTAGAATGTATATAATTTGTATAAAGTTATATACAAGTATGTAAATTTGTATAAAATAGCAAAAATCAGGGAGAGGAAGTGAAGCTATATTTGAGTAAAGTTTTCTATGTTATTTAAGTTAAGTTGGTAATAATTGAAGCTAGATTTTTTTGAAGCTAGATTGTTTTAATGTTAATTGTAAACTCCAGGGCAACCACTAAGAAAATAACTTAAAATGTAGTAAAAGAAGTAAGAAGGGAATAAAAACAGTACACTATAAAAATTTTTGAACAAAAGAAGCCAATAATGCCAGAACAGAGGAACAAAAAAGACAAAAAAAATATATATATAGAAAAAAATAGCAGATATTGGTCCTTTTTACCAGTAGTTACATTAATTATAAATAAACACTCCAATTAAAACACGGCAATCAGCAGAATAGATAAAAATATATGATGCAAATACATGTTGTCTACAAGAGAGACACTTGAGATCCAAAGCAACCATAGGTTGAAAGTAAAATGGTGGGGAAACAATATATAAGATGTCACGGGAAACCCGAACGAACTTTTTGGCCACCCCAATACCCTATGGACAATTTCCTTTAACTAGTGGTAGAAGTCAGAGCAATGAGAAGTGTGAAATAGATTTAATGCACCATTGCTATCTTGAGATGGAGGGATCCATGTGCCAAGGAATATAGGTCACCTCTAGAAGCTGAAAGTGGGCCCCCACTGACAACCAGCAAAGAAACTGAGACCTCAGTGTTAAAACTGTAAAGACATGAAATCTTCAACAACCTGAATGAATTTTGAAGTAGATTATCCCCAAAGCTTCCATATACCTTGATTGTGGTGTTTTGACACCATAAGCAGAGAACCCAGTCGAGCCTGCCTGGACTTCTAACCCACAGAACCATGAGCTAATAAATGGGTGTTGTTTTAAGCCCCTAAATCTGTGACAATTTGTCATACAGCAATAGAAAATTAATACATTCTCTTGTTTTCTAATTGTTTCATGTGTCTTATCTCCCTTAGGACACTGCAAGCAGCTTGAACGATAGAACCAAGTCTTATACACAGCACACAGTGGATAGATGATAAATAAGATCAGGAACAATTGATTGAATAAAATACCAAAATCCAGTTATATTTGTAACAATCCACCTGATATCTCTGATTTCCTTTACTCCAACAATGTTCAAGATCCTTTTAATGATAATATAATGGGCTTGAAATAATATTAACTAAGGTAAAGAAAATCCTAGGTAAGGGAGGTCGCAACCATTTCAAGATTCCATTTAGTATGCAAGATAGATTTCTGAGTAGTTACATAGCTTACAACACTATGAGGGAAGACAACCATTCTATATCCATTATTAATTATTGTTTTCTAACTTACTTTCCTTAGATATCTTCCAACAGTAAATAAGACCACACATTTTTTTCAGATCTCAATATCTCATAAGTTACAAATGTTCATTAATTTCTATAGTATCCTTATTCATTAAGCTAGCATTTAGTCCCATTTTACTTAAGGGTACTCTGGAAATAATGAATTTTCAGAAGTGCACGTGTGTGTGTGTGTGTATACACTCTTACCTTCCTGAAGAAAATGTACTTATTACAATTAATAACTCTCTTATTAGACATTGTGTCGGGAATATGCAAGTGATAAAATTGTCATGAAGTTAATATAATCCCCATCAGTTTCTAGAACAAAGTAACTTCCCCTCATATAAAGATCATGAACAATTAACAAGCAAAATCATAATTTCACAGATAGTTGCCCATCTAAATTCATTCAGACTTAGGGAAGAAGTGAGGCTACATTAAATTTTAATCAAATTTCACAGCTGCTGAAATATATTCATGAGATACTTGATTGACATTCCTAACACAAACAGAATGATCTATAAAAAGGACCATTGCATTTTAAGGTCAAGCATGTCATTTTCATCTTCCTATGTTCAAAACGTGTCATATCGAAAGATTGTAGCTGTTTCCTCCTTATTTTCATATTCCTTTTCTTATGACTTCATCTTCAGATACAATTCATGCAAATACCTAAAATTAGACTGGAAAGTTATTATGGTTTTAAGATATGGGAATGGGTTTTCCAGGAGTGAATTATCATCTTGCTTTTGCCAACTGGACTTGTTAATCCTGTATGAAAGCTTTGTATGCTTAGTTTTATAGTTAAAGTCTTAATTTACCTATTGCAATAATGTAATAACAGCAACAATAATAATATTCTTACTCTATAACATGTTCTTAGATAATCTCTAAAAGTATTCCCATTATAGACCCTACCTTCCAATATTTCTTGAGCTCTAGTTATGGAAGGAGGCAAACATAATCTATAAATGTAGATGAACATTTCTCTATGCAAAACAATATAAGAAAATTCTGATTTACATAACAGATATTTTAGGGAATGTAATTTGCTTTATAAAAAGAAGTATTTTGCTTAAAAACTTTAGTGTAGCATTTAAATAATACTTGATTCACATTCCATGTAAAGCACTATGCACACTTTCGCTTTATTTTATTGTGGTAAGAACACTTAAATGAGATCTACCTCCTTAAATTTTTACATGTACAACACATTATTGCCGATTATAGGGATAATGTTATACAGCAGATTTCTAGAACTAATTCATCTTGCTTGACTGAAACTTTATTGCCCCATTAGTAACTCCCCCATTTTCTCCTACTTGGAACCACCATTCCACTCTTTCATTTTATGAATTTAACTATTTTAGATACCTCATATAAGTGAAATGATGTGGTATTTTTCTTTCTGTGACTGAATTATTTCATTTAGCATAATATCCTCAAGGTTCTTCCATGTTGTAGCATATTGCAGAATTTCCTTCTTTTTAAGACTGAATAGCATTATATTGTACGTATACCTCACATTTTCTTTACGCCCTCATATGTGGATAGACATTTAGGTTGTTTCCACATCTTTGCTATTGTGAACAGTGTTGCAAAGAACACAAGCATACTAATATCTCTTTGAGATAATGATTTCAATTATTTTGTAAAAATACCCAAAAGTGGGATTGCTGGATTATATGGTAGTTCAATTTTTAATTTTTTGAGGACCCTCCATACTGTTTTCCATAGTGGCTGCTCCATTTTTTAATTTACTTTTTTATTTTATATTGGAGTATGTTTGATTCACAATGCTGCGTTAGTTTCAGGTGTACAGCAAAGCCATTCAGTTATACACATACATATGTCCATTCTTTTTCAGATTCCTTTCCCATTTAAGTTATTACAGAATATTGAGTAGAGTCCCCTGTGCTATACAGTAAGTCCTTGTTGACTATCTATTTTACATATAGTAATGTGTATATGTTAATCCCAAACTCCTAATTTATCCCTTCCCTGCACCTTTCCCCTTCGGTAACCATAAATTTGTTTTCAAAGTCTGTTAGTCTGTTTCTGTTTTGGAAACAAGTTCATCTGCATTTTTTTTAGATTCCACATATAAGTGATATCATATGATACTAGTCTTTCTCTAACTTACTTCACTTGGTATGATAATCTCTAGGTCCATCCATGTTGCCGCAAATGGTATTATTATATTCTTTTTATGGCCGAGTAATATTACATTGTATATATGTACCACATTTTCTTTATCCACCCCTCTGTCCATGGACATTTAGGTTGCTTCCATGTCCTGTCTATTGTAAATAGTGCTGCAATGAACACTGGGGTGCATGTATCTTTTTGAATTATGGTTTTCTCTGGATATATGCCCAGGAGTGGAATTGCTGGATCATATATGGTAGTTCTGTTTTTAGTTTTTAAAGGAACCTCCCTATTGTTCCTCAGAAGAAAAAGAAATAAAAGGAATCCAAATTGGAAAAGAAGAAGTAAAACTGTCACTGTTTGCAGATGACATGATACTATACATAGAAAATCTTAAAGTTGCTACCAGAAAACTACTAGAGCTCATCAGTGAATTTGGTAAAGTTGCAGGATACAAAATTAATACACAGAAATCTCTTGCATTCCTATACAGTAACAGGAGAAGATCAGAAAGAGAAATTAAGGAAATAATCCCATTTATCATCACCTCAAAAAGAATAAAATACCTAGGAATAAACCTTCCTAAGGAGGCAAAAGACCTTTACTCCAAGAACTATAAAACACTGATGAAAGAAATTAAAGACAGCACAAACAGATGGAAAGATATACCATGTTCTTTGATTGGAAGAATCAATACTGTCAAATTGACTATACTACCCAAAGTGATCTACAGATTCAGTGGGATCCCTATCAAATTACCACTGGCATTTTTCACAGAACTAGAACAAAAAATTTCACAATTTGTATGGAAACACAAAAGACTCCGAATAGCCAAAGCAATCCTGAGAAAGGAAAACGGAGCTGGAGGAATCAGGCTCTCAGACTCCATTTTTCATTCCTACCCACATTGCGCAAGAGTCCCAGTTTCTCCACATCCTCATCAATATTTGTCTTTTTTTTCCATAATAGCCAACCTGACAGGCATGAGGTGATGTCTTTCATGAAAACATGTCTATTCATGTTCTTAGTCTTTTCTTTTTTTACTATCTATTAATTTCCTTTTGTGGCAGATACCACATTGTAGTCTCCTCTGTCATGTTTCCTTTCTTACTTTTGTTCCTGAAGCCTAGTTATTACTTTTTTGCTTTTAACTTGCTTGGTTTTCTTTTTATTGCTCATTCTTCCATTCCTTCTCATTGACTTTCAATACAATTCCCACAAGTTTTATTACTATTCAGTTATTTAGCATTTCCATATTTTTATTCTTGTACTTCTCTCTCCTGGAAATCTACACGTAACTTCTCTCCAGACTGGTTGTTTTCTAGGTTTGCTAAACAACTGTCATCCTCGAACTTACTTTTGCCTTTCTCTTCAGTTGTATTTCCTGATTTCTGGGTATCATATTTTTCGATTTTTCTAAAACTTTTTTTTATTTTTGTGGAGTGCATCCTTCATTAATTCCATCAGGTGAAAGTGGTATTTATTCTTTTAATTATTCTACATGTTTTAAAAAATTCACAAGATGATGAACACTTTCCATTTGCCTGTCTCTTGAGCCGCCCTGCTCCAGTCAAGGCCTGATGACTGCCATCCTAGTATCTCACTCCAGTATCATCTTGAAGAACCTTTTTACTCTTCTGTGTAACAACTCCAGTTTTCTGTAAGCTCATTTGTCTTTTTTAACTCCCTCCTTTTGGAGCACACATCTTAGTATTTTCTTGAGAATGGGTTCAGAGAAGGTAAATATTCCCTGAATATGTATTTCTGAAAATATCTTCATTCTACACTTAAACTTAATTTTTGTTTGCCTAGGTATAGAATTCTAGGTTTAAATGCATTGTACTTCAGACTTTTGAAGGCGCTGCTCAATTGTATTCAAGTCGGCAGGGTTTTATTCAGAGATATAAAGCAATTCTGAATGCTGTCAGGTGACTTTTTTTTCTTCTTTAGAGACTTGAAACTTTTCTGCTGCCAGTGTTCTGAAAGTCCACAAATATGAGCATGGAGTGAGTGTACATTTACTTAAGTCTGCTGCATCTTTTTGAGATTTAAAAAGATAAAAATTCAATTCTGGTGGTAGTGAGAGCATGGAGAGAGCAATGACTACTTGGGAGTATAAACTTTCAGGAATTCAAAACATATATCCATTTTCCCAATAATATTGCTTCTTGGAATTTATCCTAAGGAAACTGATCCAAAATTCAGAAAACAATCTTAAACAAATATATCAACATAAGCATTATTTATAGTGAGAAAATTAGAAATAATCTGTATGAGCAACTATTTAAATTATGATAGTTTTATGATACAACTTTAAAGCAATTAAGTTGGTTTTGAAAATGACTTAATAACGGGAAAATATTACTTTCATTTAAAGGAGAAAATACTTAAATTTTTATATTAAATGCCTCTGTTGTATTAAGAAAGATTTCTTGAAATTTTCATTTAAAAATTGTCTTATCATTTAAAAGTGAATTGTGTTTGGCTAACATTTCCATTCTCTAGTTCTTCCTACATCTTCAGAACACTTTTTAAAGATCTACATCTTTTCAGATTATGTTCAGCATCATCCCCTCTATGAAAGAAAATGGAGGACTTTGGCAGGGTATATATATTATACACAAAATGCATATATATAGTGTATGTATAATCTATTTGCAAAAGAGCTATTTGTTGTTTTACCAAAAGAATTCTAATAACTCAGAAAATTTAGATAACTTGTCAACTTCTGAAAATATGATATTCACTATGGACATACTGGGTCTTCGTCATTGTTCATGAAGATTCTGGCTTAAATGCTCTAGCCAGTCATGTTGTAGAAGAGCATATGTTCTTCTGATTTCATTGCAGTTTTCCTTAAGATGTCATTATGTCTTTAAATTCTATGTATTTACTAAACATTTCACAATAAATACATGTTTTTATCCTGTGGGCTCTCTTTGGATAGTTTGAGGAGTTTCATGAGTTTAGTGCTTGCTGTGTGAAATAGGACTACTGAGTTTTCTAAAGCACACCCTTTAATTTTAAAATTTAGGGATTTGATGAAACAGTCTGTTCTTGCCTAATACATAGCATTTGCAATTCTTATAGATTTCAGACCTATCCAATCTCAGCTATTGCATTAAAAAAGTCACAGAAGGGTTAAATATAAGAATACCTATTGTAGTCATATAGAGTTTTAAAGTAGAACCAAAAATCTGTGAAGAGCGTTTATTTCACTTGTCTCTGTTTTTTGCTACAATTGACACTTCCCAAGGTTCTAATAGAAAAAGACAATAATAAAGAAAAAAGTTAAACTCATAGAAACAGAAGACAGAATGGTGGCTGCCAGGGGCTGGGGGTTGGGAGAAACGGGATATATTGTCAAAGGGTACAGACTTTCAGTTATAAGAAAAATAAGTTTTGAGGCTCTAATGTACAGCATGGTAGTTACAGGTAATGCTGTATTGTATACATGAAATTTGCTGAGAGTAGATCTTAAGCATCATCACCAAAAAAATAATAATAATTGTGTGAGGTGATGGATGTGTTAATTAACTTGACCATGGTAATCATTTCAAAATGTATACATATATCACATCATCACATACATGTTAAATGTATTACAATTTTGTTTGTCAATTATACCTCAGTAAAGCTTAGGGGGAAAAAAGAGAAGGAAAAAAAAAGAATACCACCATGACTTGGCTCTATTTACATATCAGCCATTCTCCAAAAAGTGTTACATTTGTCATCTCATTTAGTCTTCAAAATAATCATCTTTACAATAAAGGTATAAATAATAAACTAGGATAATTTTATGGATGAGGGAGAAATAAAGTAGAGGAAGTATAAATGATTTTACCAAGGACATATAGTTAGTAAGCGTTGGAGCCAGAATTCAAACCCTGGCAATCTGACTCTAGGTTTGGGACTCATTACCACTATTGTATTCTGAGGTATCAGACAGTAGACTTCCCCCAAAATACACTGACCTAACTTTTGACTAAGAAAACCAGTGATTCAATGAAATACCTGGTTGATTCTCTTCTTCTCTCCACAAACTGACTGTTTAGTTCACTCAATTTACTGAATCAACAGATAACAAGTTAACATATTCTTCAGCAGCATTGATCACACGTAGAAAGACAAAAGAATGGAAGGAGACAATTGGAGGTACATGGACCAATAGACACATAACATGCAGGTTGTTTAGGTAGAAGATAGTGAGAAAGACCTCTCTGAGAGGAAATGAACTACACCTGGCAAAAATTCCACGTCCCTACATATACTACCGAATGTAAAATAGACAGCTAAGGTGAAGCAGCCACATAGCACAGGGAGATCAGCTCGGTGCTTTGTGTCCATCTAGAGGGGTGGGATAGGGAGGGTGGGAGGGAGACAAAAGAGCAGGGGAAATGGGGATATATGTATACGTATAGCTGATTCACTTTGTTATACAGCAGAAACTAACACACCATTGTAAAGCAATTATACCCCAATAAAAATTTTTAAAAAAAAGGTTCTGAAGAACCTAGGGGCAGGACAGGAATAAAGACACAGCCATAGAGAATGGACTTGAGGACACAGGGAGCGGGAAGGGTAAGCTGGGACGAAGTGAGAGAGTGGCATGGACATATATACACTACCAGATGTAAAATAGATAGCTAGTGGGAAACAGCCGCATAGCACAGGGAGATCAGCTCGGTGCTTTGTGACCACCTAGCAGGGTGGGATAGGGAGGATGGGAGGGAGGTTCAAGAGGGAGGAGATATGGGGATATATGTGTATGTATACCTGATTCACTTTGGTATACAGCAGAAACTAACATGCCATTGTAAAGCAATTATACTCCAATAAATATGTGAAAAAAAACCCATGTCCTGTATTTCCCTTCTCCATAGATTTAAGCATCAATATTTACTACTGTTTTTAATTTCTACAATTAAAGCACCTATCAGATATTTTTAAATAAGTGTAAGAAGAGAGCCAAACAAAAATAATAAAGACTAGAATGCAATAAGGTTTAGTGTTCCCAAATTTGCTGGGTTTCAGTCTTCCCCTTCTTGATTTGGCAGCTTATCAAGATACCCACAAACTAAACTACAGAGCGGCTCTGCACAGCATTTCCTCTCTACTCTGCACTCCTTTAATGTGCTGGCCAGAGATTTTTTAATTTCATACATCATTTACAGCTAGCTGTGTTGATTCCACAGTCATTACTAAGCTCAGCCTGAGTGCCAAAAAGGAACACACACCAACATACAGAAACACAAGCTTTTGGCATTGTCACAGTTAGTGCAAAATAAACCAAGTCCACCGCACTAACTATGCCACTAGCTGGAGAAGTCACAGACCTGGAATATAAAGTACCCAGGAACTAATTAATCTTTCTACTTGTTCATTTGCCAAGGCAAGATGGATATGGATGTCAATTCAAAACAAGTTCCAGACATTGTGGAAGTCATAATAAGTAGCTGAAAAACCCAAGGCAGAAGTTTCCTTAATAGCATGAGTGTCACGTACAAGCATGCTTGATACTTCACAAATTTAACTGTCTCACTTACTAGACTCCCTGTCAGTCATTGAAGTCAAATTTTTAGCTTTAGTTGAGATAATAAATGATGGTGAAAAAAATATCATTTACTTTGGAGTTTGAGGTTATTTTTAAAACCTTTTGTTTTTCGATTGTACTCTTTTTTCCCATCCCAGATCCTCTGTAGGGAGAATAAAACCACTGAGATTTTTCAGTGGTTTTTGGTTTATTCCAGGCTATCCATACCGATGTACTCTGCCCTTTGGATAAAACATCTATCTTTGTGAAATATATGTCTAGGGCAAAGTTAGCAAGACTCATGTATCAGTAATGGTTCTCCAGAGAAACCAAACCAAGAGGAGATATAGATAGATAGATAGATAGATAGATAGATAGATAGATAGATAGATCTGTATCTGTCTATATATCTATATCTATCTACCTGTCTATTGAGAGATTAATTTAAGGAATGTGATCATGTGATTATGGAGGCTGGCAAGTCTGAAATCTATAGGGCAGGCCAGCAGGATGGAAATTCAGGTAACAGTTGATGTTGCAGTTTTGAGTCCAAAATCCATAAAACAGGCAAGAAGAGTGAAAACTCGGGCATGATTTCTATGCTGCAGTCTCAAGGCAAAATTTCGTCTTTGGGAAACCTCAGGCTTTTTTCTTAAGGCCTTGAACTGATTGGATGAAGTCTACCCACATTATGGAGGGTAATCTGCTTTAAAGTCAACTGATTGTAAATTTGTATTACATACAAAAATACTTTCACAGTAATATTTAGACAAGTGTTTGACCAAACAACCTACCCAACTTGACACAAAAATTACCCATCAACCCCCCCCAACACACATAGGTACACGTACAAACACACATATGTACACATACAAACACATACATGTACAACACTGGCTTCATTATTACTGTGTTCTAAACAACTAAATCACACTGGATATTTAAAGAAAAAATGTTTAGATAACATACTTTAGTAATGAAAATTCATGAATTATTAAAAATAGAACTTTCCTTAGTGGCTTTCTGAGAAGTGTGCTCTTCCTTTCTCTGAAATTAATTGTATCACAGTTAATATGCTAATTTACTGAGGATAAAGTAGGATTCCTGTGAGGAGGCTGTTTTTTTTTTCTATCATTCACAGGGGTTGAGATTTCTAAAATGTGTAAAATGCTTAGGCAGTTTTGCTTAGCTAATAGCACTGAAGATAAACGTATTTATTACAGTATTCATTGGCAACTGACCAACACTACTTGAACCAAGCTTAAAACCTCTCAAGATAAAATATCATTTAGCCAATACCATTTTGGAAAAGAAACACCTCTGTCCCACCAACATGTTTGACTGGCTAGTTAATGATTAAAGGCTGCAAGAAAGCCATTTTGAATTATAAATTATATGGCTTGCCATCCATGACATAGATATTCAGAGCCTTGGATGGTTTACCTATATAGTCACAAACAATGTAATGGCAGATGGGTTTTTGTATCTACCACCTGCTATATCTGGATCAGCATCTGTATTTGAAAAATGATTCTATATTTAGTTAGCGGCCAGTTTTCTTCATTTATTTTTGAAGTTTATGTTAATAAATATTTTTTCTAGAAAAACCAATGCTCTTTCCCATAGGTTACCAGCTTTATCAATTTCTCTTAGAAAACTATTTTGTACCTTCTGATCAAAATCTCATTTCTATCAATAGCAAACTGAGGATACAATTTAGCCTAATCTCAGGCAATTGAAACACATACTTTATTAAACCTAGGTCATGCCCATTAAAATTAATTGAGACCTTAGCCCCTTGCTGGACTGTTTCTTAATGAGCTTGGAGGAAAAGATAATAAATCCAGCAAACATGATCCTTCTTTAATGACTATGGTCCATATCTCTTTTGGTTGGTTTATACTGAAATTGTATATTTCTACTTTAAATTTTTATGATTATCCTCCAGGAAACGCATACGTGCATTTCAAAACTAAGAAAGTACTTTATGTGCCAAAAAGGAAAAACACTGTTATGAAAACACAAGATAAAACAATTTAACAGCATAGTATCCATTTAAAGGTCAGAATTTGCTAGTTAAAAGGACACCCTAGCCAGTGGATTATTAAAAGCTTCATTAATAGTCAATGAGTTGCTGGCTACAGTCATACTTTTGCACAACTGCTAAACCAAGGACAGAATTTATCCACTTAATTTAAATATTACACTCACAGTTCTCAAGTGATTTCATTAGACAGATGAACTACTACACGGCAGAGTTTTCCTCTTGGATTTTGATATATTTTATGCACGTTGATTCTACAGAGGACCCAAAGTAACCTGTACTTCTAATGTGATTTCTGAATAACTAGATTTTAGTTACTGAGGGAGCTAGAGAGTTGAGACATATTGTAGGCAGAGTCTCCTAACCTCCTGTGTATATACCTAAATAACTTACAAGTGCATTCTGTTAACTCCCTTTATGTTCAGTTACAAAATTTTCAAACATACCTCTATTACAAAGAATAAAAAATATAATGACATCACAAGAATATACGACCACATTACTGAATCCTGGGGGGAAAAACAGTCACCATGTCACCATGTGTGTAAGAGTATTCATACATTCAACCTAGCATTTATCATGAACACATGTAAGCAACTACATAATTTTAGTTTATGCACACATAACCTCCACAGATCTGGCCCTGACCTTTTGTATTTTATGAACAGTGCTAAATATTATTTTTATCCTTCTCCAAATAAATAGGCAGTGTAAGAAAATGGGAACGATGTATTGTGCTTTCCTTAATCTATGTTCAAGGTAATGGGAACAAACAATGTACTATGGAGACATGTCAAACTTTCTGTGCCGACATCAGTGATTCAAGAAATGTTTCTCTACTAAATTATCTCACTAATCTTGGACAATAAAAATCTATTCTTCCTTTTTCAATCAACCTTACTATAATACTGAAAGTGTAGATAGATATGATGTGACTCATAGCTCCCTGAGAATACCAATGAGGCCTGGATAGACAACACAACAAAGGTTTTTGTTATCAGTCAAGCAACTACTATTTATTGAGTATCTCAACAGTGCATTGGGAGTCAGAATATTATGGGAGTTACATATTCCACACATGAAAAATATAAAGTTTTATTCCTTCCCTCCAAAAATATAAAGCTAACTAACCAGGACTAAACCATCTTCCTGGATGACAAAAAAAACTTTCCCCAGTCTACTGACTTGATATACATTTTTATTTAATATATCACACAATGAAAAACAATAATGTTACACAATGCATCTGCAATGGATGCTTGAGCAATATTAATATTCACTGAATTATCAAACTAAGCCATGGTTTTATATAGGTACTAAGCCAGACAAAATCACGGTAATATATCTTAGATTCCTGTTTCTCAACACTGTCATTGAATAGTGTCAACACTGTATATAGTGAAAAATCAAAACACTGTAGCTATGCATTGCCTTGGAAAAAGCAAGCAGGTCGTATATCAATAGTGTCAGAGATTCAAAGCAGAAAATTAGATCAGAGCATATGAAAGAAACAGTAGTATTGGAAGATCCCAAAGTGCTCAAAATAGAAATATAATGAGTTCTATGTGTTGCTTATATATAAATGTCCTGCTCAAAGAATTATTTTTGAATAAAGAGCAGTATATACTATATTGAGTAAAAGAAGCACTCTGATAAGTGTATAAACTTTGCCCAAATCCTTTTTTAAAAAAGATAATTTTATTTATTTATTTTTGGCTGCTTTGGGTCTTCATTGCTGCACATGGGCTTTCTCTAGTTGCAGCGAGCGGTGGCTACTCTTTGTAGCAGTGTGCGGGCTTCTCACTGCAGTGGCTACTCTTGTTGCAGAGCATGGGCTCTAGGCACGTGGGCTTCAGTAGTTGCGGCACGTGGGCTCAGTAGTTGTGGCTCGCGGGCTCTAGAGCGCAGGCTCAGTAGTTGCGGCGCAGGGGCTTAGTTGCTCCGTGGCATGTGGAATCTCCCTGAACCAGGGCTCGAACCCGTGTCCCCTGCATTGGCAGGCAGATTCTTAACCACTGCACCACCAGGGAAGTCCAAATCCATTCTTTTAATGAGTGATCCAGACAACCTGTTCATGTAACAGATATGTCAAAATTTCATAAATTATTTGCTTTGTTCATAGGTACAATTTTAGATGATTTTTCACAATCATAGAAAACTATTAGATCTAAATAACATAAGTAAACATTTGCTCATTCTTTTTCAGGTCATCTCACTGTATCAAAGACATTTCAAACAAGCAGAAGTCAAATGAAACGTGCTCATTAATCTCACTTTTTCATAGTTGAAGTGATCTTGTACATTCAATTATTATATGATAGTTACTGAGGTTTTTTAGGGGGAAAAGAGATTACAACAAACATTTCCTGAATACTGACTTATTCCTCACGTAAACTGATAAAATTTCCTGAGAAATTGTAAAGATAATTAAAAAATAAAATTAAGAATCCAACAATAGTTTGTCCATTTGACCTGAAACATAGTTCAAGTCGAATGTGTCCTTACTGATTTTCTGTTTGGATAATCTATCCATTGTTGAAAGTGGTACTGAAGTCCCTTTCTATTACTGTATCTATTTCTCCCTTCAGATCCATTTGCTTAATATATATAGGTGCTCCAATGTTGGGTGCATATATATTTATGATTGTTATATCTTCCAGATGGACTGGCCCCTTTATCATTATGTAATGACCTTCTTTGTCTCTTCATACCATTTTTGGCTTAGAGTCTATTTTGTCTGATATAACTATAGCTACCTCTGCTCTCTTTTGGTTTCCATTGGCATGGAATATCTTTTGTCATTCCTTCACTTTGACTCTATGCATGTCCTTAAAGCTGAGGTGAGTCTCTTGTGGGCAGCATGTAGTTGGGTCTTATTTTTTTATGCATCTAGCCACTCTATGCCTTTTCATTGGAGAATTCAATCCACTTACATTTGACAGTAATTATTGATAGATAAGAACTTCTAATGCCATCATATTGCTTTCTGGCTGTTTCATAGTTCCTTTGTTCCTTTTTCCTCTCTTGCTGCCTTCTTTGGAATTTCTTGTTTTCTGTAGTGGTATTCTCTAATTACAATCTCTTTATCTTTTGTGAATCCACTATAGGTCTTTGCTTTGTGTATACCATAAGGCTTATATAAAACATCTTATAGATATAATAACCTATCTCACACTGATAACAACTTAACTTGGATTGAATACAAAAATTCTACCTTTTTATTACCCCTTGTTATGTTAATGTTACAATTTACTTCTTTTCATACTGTGTATTCATTCACAGATTATAGTAACTATAGCTATTTTTAATCTTGTCCTTTAACATTTATATTAAAGTGGTTGACACACCATTATATTACAGTATGAGAGAATTCTGAATTTGACTATATTTACCTTTACAAGAGTGTTATGTATTTTCATGTTACTGATTTGTGTCCTTTAATTTCAGCTTGAAAAACTCATCTCAGCACTTCATATAAGGCAGGACTAGTGGTGATGAACTCCATCAGCTTTTGTGTTTGTCTGGGAAAATAGTTCTCTCTCCTACATTACTAAAGGAAAACTTTTCCAGATAGAGTATTCCTGGTTAGCAGTTTGTTGGTTTTTTTTTCTTTCAGCACTTTGAGTATACCATCCTACTCTCTTGTGGCCTGTAAGGTTTCTGATGAGAAATGTGCTAAAAGCCTAATTCTGGTTCCTTTTTAGGTTACAATCTTCTTTTCTCTTGATGCTTTTAAGACTCTCTGTCTTTGATTTTTGAAAGTTATAATGTGTCTTGGAGAAGATTGTTTTGGATTGAAATTATGGGGTGACCTATTAGCTTCATGAATTTGGATGTCCAAATCTCTCCACATATTTGGGAAGTTCTTAGCCATTATTTTTTAAATTGAGCTTTCTCCCTCCCTTCTCCTTCAGGAACTACAATAATCTAATGACTTTCTTTTGATGGTATTCCTTAGATCACATAAGCTTTCTTCATTTTCTTTCAATCTTTTTTCTTTGTTCTCCTCTGACTGGTAATTTCTTTTTTTTTAAACATCTTTATTGGAGTATAATTGCTTTACAATGTTGTGTTAGTTTCGGCTTTATAACGTTACTGGTAATGTCAAAGCTCTTGTATTCTAATTGACAGATAAAGTGGTCTACTTGACCAATCTGTTGTTGATGCTCTCTATTATATTTTTCATTTCATTTATTGAATTTTTCAGCTCCAGAATTTGTTTGGTTCTTTTTTATTATTCCTGTCTCTTTGGAAAAATCCTCATTTTGTTTGTGTATTGTTTTCCTGATTTTGTTGAATTATCTGTTTTCTTCTTTTTTTTTCTTTTGGAGTATAATTGATTTACTATGTTGTGTTAGTTTCATGTGTACAGCAAAGTCAATCAATTATACATATACATATATCCACTCTTTTTAAGATTCTCTTCTCATATAGGTCATTACAGAGTATTGAGTAGAGTTCCCTGTGCTGTACAGTAGGACCTCATTAGTTACCTGTGTATATGTCAATCCCAATCTTCCAAATTATCCCTCCCCTCCTTTTCCCCCTGGTAACCATCCCCCTTTCCCCCCTGGTAACCACAAGTTTGTTTTCAACATCTGTGACTCTATTTCTGTTTTGTAAATAAGTTCATTTGTACCATTTTTTAGATTCCACATATTTTCTTGTGGATAACTGATCCTCCTTAAAACAGGTATTTTGACCTACACACCTATGGTCAATTAATCTTCAACAAAGGAGGCAAGAATGTACAATGGAGAAAAGACAGTCTCTTCAGCAAGTGGTGCTGGGAAATCTAGACAGCCACATGTAAATCAATGAAGTTAGAACATTCCCTCACACCACACACAAAAATAAACTCAAAATAGCTTAAAGACTTAAGACGTGACACCATAAAACTCCTAGAAGAGAACACAGGCAAAACATTCTGACATAAATTGTAACATAAATTTCTTAGGTCAGTCTCCTAAGGCAAAAGAAATAATATCAAAAATAAACAAATGGGACATAATCAAACTTATAAGCTTTTGCACAGCAAAGGAAACCATAAACAAAACAAAAAGACAACCTACAGAATGAGAGAAAATATTTGCAAATGATGTGACTGACAAGGGGTTAATTTCCAAAATATACAAACAGGTCATACAAATCAATATAAAAAAAACAACTCAATCAAAAAATGAGCAGAAGACCTAAACATACACTTCTCCAAAGAACACATACAGATGGCCAACAGGCACATGAAAAGATGCTCAACATTGCAAATTATTAGAGAAATGCAGATCAAAACTACAATGAGGTATCACCTCACACAAGTCAGAATGGCCATCATCAAAAACCCTACAAATAATAAATGCTGGAGAGGGTGTGAAGAAAAGGGAATTCTTCTATACTGTTGGTAGAAACGCAAATTGGTGGAGCCAGCATGGAAAACAGTCTGGAAGTTCCTTAAAAAACTAAAAATAGAGTTACCATATGATCCAGCAACCCAACTCCTGGACATATATCCAGAAAAGATAAAAACTCTAATTCAAAAAGATACATGCACCCCAATGCTCATAGCAGCACCACTTACAATAGCCAAGACATGGAAACAACCTAAGCGTCCAATGACAGATGAATGGATAAAGAAGATGTGGTGCACACATGGAGTACTACTCAGCCATAAAAAAGAATGAAATAATGCCTTTTGCAGTAACACGGATGGACCCAGACATTATCATACTAAGTGAAGTCAGAGAGAGAAAGACAAATATCATGTAGCATCGCTTATATGTAGAATCTAAAAAATGGTACAAATGAACTTATTTACAAAACAGAAACAGACTCACAGACATAGAAAACAAACTTATGGTTAGCAAAGGGGATGGGGGAGGGATAAATTAGGAGTGTGGGATTAACAGATACACACTACCATATATACAACAGATAAACAGCAAGGATTTACTGTACAGCACAAGGAACTATATTAAATATCTTGTAATAACCAATAATGGAAAAGAATTGAAATATATATATATATATATATCATTGAAATCCTTTGTTATATACCTGAAACTAACACAATATTGTAAATCAACTGCACTTCAATTAAAAACATTTTTTAAACAGGTATTTTGAATTCTTTATCAGATCAGGTAAATCACTGATCTTCTGTTTTGGGGGGCAGTTACTGGAAGATTGTTGTCATCCTTTGATGGTATCAAGTTTCTTTGATTTTTCATTTTCATTGAAACCTTGCATCACTGACCTGATTGTATACTTTTGACCTGGTTGTATTTGTAGTTGCAGCCACCTCCTCCAAGCTTGACTAAATGACTTCTGTCAGACCTATTAGGGATTCTGAGGCTTTCTCAGATCTTCTGTGGATATCCCTACTCCATGCTTCTTGTTCCCTCTTGTGGCAGAATTCTGAAGCTTATATACTGTCTTTGGATCCTGGAACACACCAGGCCTGGTCATGACAGCCTCCTTTTTGCTTTCCCAAGGGTGGAGCTAAAGCTCAAGTTTATGGTCTCTCCCTAGCGGATCTGGGTGGGTTTTCTGTGTATGCTCACTGCCCCTTTGCCAAAGCTTGCTTTCACCACCATTGGGAGAGTACACAGATAACTGGCCAGAGGATGCAGCAATGGGTGAGGCATGCAGGGAGCTGGGTGTATCTGTGGGTCATCCGAGGGATCTGAGGGTAAGGCAAACCCAGTAGCTCATTAGCAGGCTTCTTGATGGAGTCTGTGATGCAGTTAGTAGGATCCACATCCCGTTAATGCCTCTGAGAGTCCTATCTCTCCCGGCCTGTTCTTGCCCCGCCCCCAGCATATAGCTCATGACTCAGTACTCTGGATGGGGTGAGAAAGAATTGGGTCTCTTTGGCAAGTTCTCGTATAGCTGGGTGAGTCAAACACTCATGTATATGCTCTCCTTTTCCCCTGAGGGAGAAATCACAGGCTGAGAAGTTTTCTCTTGGCACTGATCTGTTCCACTTTGGAGGAGGTGGGGGGATGGATAAAGTCAAACTGTTCCTTTTACCCTCTCCAATGCACTCAAATTCATATTTTTGTTTCTCCAATAGTGTGTTGGAATTCTCTGCTGGAAACCTGGGACTCCACAAAGGCTCTCTCATTTACAGGTGATTGTCTAAGATAATGTTCTCTAGGGGTTTCTGGACCATGGCTAAGAGGGGCTGGAGCCACTGCAGAATCCACAGCCAGGTCTACATATGCCTATTATCTGATGTACAATTGGGCAAGACTCCTTCCGGGCCCTTCGGCATATGGTGCTGG